>NW_023425399.1:83831911-84431911 GCF_014108415.1 Molossus molossus | reverse complement strand
TCCCTGCTTCTAGGCCTCCCAGCAGAGTTAGGGCATATATGTATGTAAACTAGCAAATGTATACGGGCACAAATCTCTGTATATTTTCATATCCATCTAACTGTATATGAACTTGGGGGTTCATACTGTATAACCTCTAATTCATCTCTAGCACAACATTCATTTTACTGTTTCTCCTTTGCTCATTTAACTTCTTTTTCTAGCAGTGAGAAACTGGACTTCGTTATCAAGACCCAACTGACCATATCTGTTAGAACTATTTTTGGATTCTCTATTCTGTTCCACTGGTTTCTGTCTATCCATTCACCAGCACTACAATCTTGATTATAGTAAGTCAAAATCAGGTAGGGCGAGTCCTCTGATTTTATTTTTCTTACTCAAAATTGTTTGACATTTCTAGTTTCTTTGCATTTTCCTGTAAATATCAGAATTTACTTGTCTATATTTGAAAAAAACAAACCCAAAACCAAACAAAAATAACACTCCTACCAGGATTGTAATTGTAATTACATAAAATCTGTAAATCATTTTGGGGAGAATTGATATTCTTCAGACCAGGAATATGCTCTGTGTCCCCATTTTTTTTACATCTTCTTTGGATTTCTTTCAAAGGTTTTTAGTTTTCAGCATGCAGATCCTGTACATGTTTTGTTAGATTTATACTTACCTGTTTCTTTCTTTGGGAAATATTGTAAGTGGCATTACATTTCAAAATTTCTGTTTCTAGTTGTTCATTGCTACAGTGTAGAAATTGAATTTTGTGAATTAACTTGATATTCTTCAACCTTTCTTTCTAGTTCAGAGAACTTTTGTAGATTCTTTAGGGTTTCCTATGTAGATATTTATGTTTTCGGCAATAGGGACAGCATTATTTCTAACTTTCCACTCTGCATGCTTTTAAATTTCTCTTTCTTCTTTTAATTGCAGTGGCTAGAACTTCCAGTATTATGTTGAATTAAAATGGCAAGAATGGATATCCTTGCCTTGTTCTGGATCATAGGGGGGAAACATTTGTTCTCTTCCTAAGATCTGATTTAGCTTTGATTTTTTTCTTTTTTCTTTTTGTAGATATCCTTTTCCTTTCTCAGATTGGAAAGATTCTCTTTTCTCTCCTTAGTTTGCTAAAATGTTTTTGAAAATCATGAATGGATGTTAAATCTTGTGAAATGCTTTTTCTATATCAATTGAAGTAATCATGTGTGGGATTTTTGTCTGTTAATGTGGTGAATTAAAGTAGTTGACTTCAGATATTAATCTAGTCATGAACTCCCACAGTAAACTCATTGCTGTAACACTGCTACAGGCAAGATCCACAGATCTCAGATGATGGAAGTAGTGTATTACTATTAATGTTATATTTCATTGATGATTTTTTACTTCTAGGTTTATGCAGGTTATTGCTGTCATTTTCTTTTCCTGTACTATCTTTGTCCCATTCTGGTATCATGGTAAATCTGGCCTCATACAGTGAGTTAGGAAATATTCCCTTCTCTTATACTTTCTAGAAGGGATTGTAGAATTGGTGTTATTTCTTTGTTAAATGTTTGGTAGAATTTGCCAATGAAACTCTCTGGGCTTTGGGATTTTTTTTTTTTTTCCCGGAAAAGGTTTTGTAACTATAAGTTTAATTTCTTTAATTGAAGACTAACTAGGCAATTTCTTATTTTCTTCAGTGCATTTGGGTGTTTGTGATTTTTGAGAAGTTAGTCCATTTCATCTAAATTGTTGAACATACATGTGTAGAGTTGTTCTTAAAAGTTACTTCATTTCCCTTTTCATACCTACTGGATCTGTATTGATATCCCCTCTTTTCGGATATTGATGATCTTTATCTCTATTTTGTACTTTGTCATTCTGGCTAGAGATTTATTAATTTTATTGATATGTTTCAAAGAACTAGCTTTAGGTTTGTTTTTCTCTATTGTTTTTCTGTCTTCAGTTTCATTGATTTGTGTTCTAATTTTCTTCTTCTTTTTAACATTTAAAATAAAAATTTTGCTCTTATATTCTTCCTCTGATTGCTCTGAGTTTACCTCATTCTGCTTTTTCTAGTTTCTTAGAATTTAAGCTTAAATTGTTTATCTGAGACCATTCTAACACAAGCTTTTAATGCTGTAAATATTCTTCTAATCACTGTATTAGTAGCATAACACATAACATTGAAAATTCCAAAAGACATTATTATAATTTTTACTTTTAACCATCATACATAGTATATAGAAATTAAGAAAAGAATAGTGTATTATATTTACCCAGATAGTTGCCATTTCTGTTGCTTTTCTTCATTCCTGATGTTCCAGGTTAACTTCTAGTACAGTTTCCCTTCTGTTTGAGGAAATTTCTTTGGCACTTTTAAAAGTAAATCTGCTGGCAACAAATTTTCTGTTAGTTTGTCTTCATCTGAGGATGTCTTTATTGCACCTTCATTTGTCAAGGGTATTTTCATTGGACGACAGTTCTTTCCTTTCAGGACTTGAAAATGGTCTTCTTTCTGCCCTTCATAATTTCTGATGAAAAGTCAAAAGTCAAATCCATCTTTTTTATTCTGTCGTTATAATCAGTCTGCTTTCAGGATTTCTGCCTTTGTCTTAAACGTTCAGCCGTCTGATTGTGTGTGTCAGGGCTTGGGTTTCTTTGAGTTTATTCTGTCTGGTATTTGCTGAGACTTCTGGATCTGTAAGTTCATATCTACCAGATTGCAAACATTTCCGCTGTGTTCTCTACAAATCTGTCTTCAGCAGCAAGCTCTTTCTCCTCTCCTCTCCTCTCCTGGGACTGGTAACACAGACATTTGACCCTTTGGTGTTGTCCCAGAGGATCCTGAGGACCTATTCATTATCTTTATATCTTTTTTTCTTCTCTGTTGGATACTTTCTACTGATTTACTGATGATTGCTACACATTTACTGTCTTTTTCCTCTGTCATTTCCATTCGGCTATAGAATCCATTAGTTAATATTTTATTTCAGTTATTGTATTTTTCAGTTCTAAAGTTTCCATTTGCTTTTTATATTTTCTGGTTTCTGGCAGACTTTTTATCTATTTATTTCATGAGGGTGTACTGTTACATCTTAAACCATAGTTTTAACACTTGCTTTAAAGTATTTTTCTAAAAATGCCTATATTTGGGTTGGTGGGTATCCTTTCCCTTACAAGTTGATATTTTCTGGTTCTACACCAAGTAATGGACATGTCGAATGTTCTGTTATGAAACCCAGCGTCTTGTTTAAATTTGAAGCAGAAAATTGATTTTTTGTTTTGCTTTGTGTTAGCAGGCATTCAACAGGTTAGGTTCAGGTTACAAATTTCAACCTGTTCTTGCAGTCTGGGTTCCAATGTCAGGTCAGTTTTCACAGCCTTTGCAGTGCTAATGGGATCTGACCTCTGTGTGCCCAACCCAGCCCGTCTGAGTCTGGATAGTGGTCTATACTTGTAGTTGGTTCTCAAAGTATTTGGTAGGTTGTTGAAGGTCAGATGTATGCTCAGCTCGGAGGTGAGCCCAGGAGTTCTACACAGCTTTGTGGAATTGCTCCCTTGAGCCTCTTCTCTCTGTGATCTCACTGGCATTTTCTGGCTTTTTTGGGTCAGGCCCCCTTCCCATTCCTCTAGCCAAAAAGTCAGAAGATCTAGTATCTCCTCCCTGCCTGTACTCCCCGCAATTGCGTCTGTGTCCAGGGCCACATTGCAAAAGGACAGAGAGACAAGCAAAACAAAACAAAACAAAAAAACAAGCAGCAGTAATTTGCCTACTGTCTTGGGAACACCACTTCTCTAGTCAAAGAGGATTCTCTTCCTCAGAGTTTTAGGGACCTGCCCAACTCCTGCCACCACTGCCACTGGACTGCTTGAAGACCCTGCTGTTGTGCTGTGCCAAAATCGTGCCTCCTCCCCAATCTGTCTGTTACCACTTACTCTCCAAAGTCTGAGAGTGCTGCCCTATGCATTCTGTCCAGGGATTGAATTGCGTTCAGTGGAGAGACAGAGGAGCATATTTAGTGTATCTTATCTGGAATCTCAAAAGAAATTAAAGACAGTCCCAGCCAGGCTGAGGCCCTTTGCTTTCAATATGTTTACTTACTTGTTCAATGTGTGTGTGTGTGTGTGTGTGTGTGTGTGTGTGTGTGTGTGTGTGAGAGTTGGGGAGATTGGAGTTTCTGAACTCACACCCCTATGAGAAACACATTTAGCAACTCGAGTGCAGTATTTGTGTGCAATTTTTTTTTTCTCTTTAACATTACAGTATCAAGTCAGAAATACTGTTGTCCAAAGCTACTATAAGCAGCTCTTTCCATCCCTTTCATGGTATTTATTCATTTGTAATAGTTAGATTCATTTGGTAAGACAACATTCTAAAGGTTGGATTTCACATTTTTAAGATACCCTGAACTTTCTAAAGTGATTGTCTCCGGTCTGTTTTCTGGGTCTGAAAGCATGTGAAGTTGTACTTCAAAGTTAACTGCTTCTTCCAGTTACCACCCTCCTCTCACTCTGACCCCACTCAGCAAGAACTGCTGTCCATTCTCATCGCAGTACCGTGGTACCCATATAGAAACAGTATTCTAGGACTTGATTGGTGACTGCACCGTGACACTTGACCTGCAATGTGCTTGATAACAGGAAAGGACAAAGCTTTTTAAAAATTCACATGACATCCATTGTGTTTTTGAGTTCATGTGATAATATAATGCTGTGACATGGTGTTTGAAACTAGACTATTACTGTATCATGTTCCTCAGTTTCATGTTACTGGACTGTCCATGACAACCAGGATTTCTGGTCTTCTTTAAACATGTCAACCTGTATTGGTAGTATAGAAAGTGGCCAAGTACTTACCTGTTTTTTGCTTTTTTACATGCATACCGTAGGCCAACAGCAATGAGATTTAAAAATGTCATTCCTCACCTCCTACACCAAAAAAGGGTGAGCTGGAAAGTCTCTTCATTTGGAATAAAAAATCACCTCTGGCTAGATCAGTGCTTTTCATTAAAGAAGTAAAGTGTCCTTTATCAGCATAAATTAAAATGTTATCAAGAACCCAAACCTGAAACACAGCAGCGGGCGAACTGAAGTGCTCTGCAACTTCTCTCACTCATATCTTTCCAGCTAGATTTCACTTTCAGAATTTGACAGTACTGTGTTGGGAGGTTGAGAATATCGCGGCAGCACCAGAATTCAGAATGGCATGACCCCTTTTGAGGTACCCAGAGCTACCTTTGAAGAGAGGATTTGTTTTGTTAAGAGCCAAGGTTTAGGCTTGGTTCATTGAGTGTCGATGGCAGTGATTCTGGGAGGTGGACATTATTATCCAGAATGCTACAGTTTTTTTTAAATGAATTTTTTATATTTGATTCTCATGATAGACATAACCCTAAGTGGTAGATAATTGGCACCAGAGTCACTAAGAGTTAGGATATCACTGGGGAGACCTAAGAGGAATAAATTTCCAACAGCTAGTGTAGAATGACATATAGTTTTAATTAACCTGATTGTTATTGATATGCAAAAAGGCTAACATGGAATACAGATTTGAAATGGCAACTTCCCTTTATTCTTTGAAGGAGATAGTAAATGGCTAATAGATTAGAATTTCCAAAAGTGACCTTGTCCTTTTTTCCCCCCACTAATAAAAGGAAGTGATCATTACAGTGTTCATTTTTAGAAGGTTATTTTATAGGGGAGAGCGCAGTACACAAAGGAACATACAATTTATTCTATAAGCGCTTTTGAAAATGTAATCTTTCAGTGGGGTTTGCAAATTGCACAAACAAACTTGAGCTGCTTAATGAGAAAAGGAGAGTGCAGGGAGTGTGGAGGAATCCAAGGGCAAGAATGCAGCAAAGGACTAAGCGTGGAATGAAAAAGATGGAAGACGGTCTAATTGGCTCATTTGGAGTCACATAAATTGGGCATGTAGTCCAAATGCTGTACATGGAGTCCCTCCTTTGTGGGGGAGAAGTGACATTTCACAGCAAAGGGCTAAACTAGACAGAATCTCCAAAAGTGATCTATTACAATACCATGTTTCAAATTCCGAGGCTTATTATAATTAAAGCCTGTAATGGTATGTAGCTGTTAGGAAGGTTACAGTGTTTATCAAACCTGCACATAAATTTTTCAACCGTTTTCATTCACATGCTATCATAGTGTTCTAACCATTTCCCTCCAGGTGGCTGCTTTGTGTCCCAAAGATCACTGCATTTCTAATGGGATTATCTATTTTTAACAGGGATGACTTCCCTTTCTTACATAACCCATTACCATTTTTAGAACTCTCTGTATAATACACTTTTCCTCCAAATATAGTCATATTTTTTCATGCAATTCTACTAAATTATAGTGGACCCCTTTCCTTCCTTTTCCTCATGCTGTTGTGTGTTAAAACATTTATGAGACCTAAGAAATTTAACATTCAGATTCAGAAACTATAGCTTTAATATGTCAATAAGTGGTGTGGCATTTTAGAAAGGTCACATTTTTTATGGTTGGAAGGAAAACTGGAAATATTTGTGAGTCACTTTAGTTGTTGAAGTGAGTTTAATGCCAGTTTTTCTCTCCAAGGGTTAGATGTTTAATTTAAACACAGAGGATCACTTATCTCCATAAGCCTGATTTTAATTTTACGACATGACAGAATATGGTATTACAAGCCTTAGGAGTCGAAATGTTCATGTGCAGTTGTGGGTGATAAGCAGGTTCCTTGGATCAGCTGCTTTGTCGATGCCTCTGATGGTAGCAGTGTTACACTCAGGCCTACAGATCACCACTGTCCCCATTTGGGAACTGAGCTCTTGATTTCCACATCCAACTAAGGGAGACAGGAACTCCTGATACTGTCTCCAGCTCTTTTATTTATTAACAGAGTATCTTTAGGCTAATTATTTCACCTCTTTGAGCTTCAGTTTTTCTCATCTATAAATTTGGTGGAAGGAGTTTATAGAGCTATTGAATATTAAAAACAACATTTTAACATGTTTCCTGAAAAATAATTGCCGCTCACTAAATGGTGGTAGCTACTGTTAACTTTTCGTAAATGATATGTTTCTTGTAAAATGTAACTTCACCAATGAAAAGATCCTAGCCTAGTTAATTTGATATCTACTTTGTTGCTTTGCAGTGGCAACTATATGTGACTTGCCAAAACTCGGAGCTCCCAGAGGCTATTATGGGATGATGGGACAATGAGGGTAATACAAACTTAGCAATGAACTGATAAAATAAGTGACAAGCTCATTAGATTTTCAGGTAATATTAAATTGGTTGGGTTGAGTAAACTGTGAAAACTCTAATTAGAATTAAAAGAGGAATTTCTATAGAATAAAGAAAATGATGCCTTTGAAGACTCAAGCCTGCAGAAGAATCTAAGGCATGCCATCCACAGTCAGACTTGCTGTTCCACATATCTTTGACTGAACCGGACGGCCCTGGGGCCTTGACTGTTTGGCCCTGTTCTTATGAGGTCAGCTACATGCTTCCACTGAACATCTGTTGACTTAAAATCTTGGCCACAAAAGTAGCACTTTCTCTAGTATTATTGTCTATATCTTGGTTCATTCATGCATGTTAGTCTTTCTCCAGTTCCCTTTTTGCTCTGCTCCAATGAGACTTTCTTGGATCTGATCAATTAGCAGACTACTGAGGCCAATTTTCCCCCACAATATTTATCAATAGACTTGGAATCACTATTTATCTCAAACAGTAGTACATTACATTTAAAAATGGAAAAATCTTTCTCTAGGAAAATTTTTACAATTGTCAAATGGAAGAGTCTCCAAATATTTTTTTTTGCGGGGGGAGGAGGGGGGCTCTAATGGTGGAATAGTAAATTGGTTAAGTAAATGTGTTTCCTATCCCTAAATACAGAAAAGGTTCTTTGTTAAAAGTGGGAGCTACTTAGTTAATAGAATTTAAAAGAGGAAATGTGCAGAAAATCCTAAATACATTTATATTTAATATATGTGAGTGATAATGACTTTTTACCCATTGGGGTAAAAATTGTGGAGGAGGGGAGCCGAGCGATCATTTGGTTGACACTTTGCTCAGTCACAAACACTAAATTGGGACTGGCACAGAATTTTAAGTGCCTTTTTCTTGGGCCTTACTGCTGTGATCTTTCTTTAGAGCAGTTCTGATATACCCCTCAGAAGGCTGGCCTGTGTGGATGATGTCTGTGCCAAATCACAACACAGAACAAGGGACTGTTCTGTTTCATTTACTGAGAATAGTGCTTAATAAGTACTATTTGACAACATGCTGAATTAAGAGAATGTTATAAGGATGTTTCACAAAGGAAAGTGGGTAAAACATCTGATGTTTACAAGTTCTATTTGTATGTAAGTTGATAGCACTATAAAGCCATGCTTAAAGCTTTATTTAAAAAATTGTATTCAATGCATATAAATATGTATGCTAAGCGAAAATTATTTTATCTGGTTCCAAATATATATCATATCTTGATATACCTGGTACTATTTCAGAATCTGATTTTTTTTTTGCCCTTTTGGTTTGAAATGTATCAAGTCCTGGTAAATTGACTTATTCAACCAAATCCATGCAATACTGATTTGTAATATGGGACACATTTATGATTATTTCCTTTTTGCCAATCTTGACTTTGATCTTATCCTAGTATCTTATCTTAGTTTATAATCATAAGTAACTGTGGCTTGCTTCCTAGATAGAAATTATGCTGTGATTCATATGTTATTAATAGTGTATTAAAGGTCATTGAGTTTAATGTCCAAAGGAGAAATAAATGTCAAAAGTGTTTATAATATGTCTATTTACATTTCAGTATCACAAGCTAAGTATTTATCTTGAGTTTAATTTACCGTAGATTTTAAGATATATGAAGGCACTTCCATGGGACAATCAAATGTAGTTCAGTTTATTATCAGACATCTATAATCTATAGTCAAGTACAAGCACTGCGAAATAACTTGCATGTTAAAGTACATAATAGTATAGTTTCTGGGGGGTTTTTCTAGTTAGGCTTCTCATTAAAATATGCTTTAAAGAAAAGCTAGGATTTAGATGATCCCGAATGCCCCTTACAGCTTAAAGATTCTGTACTTCACTGACACTGAACTTGTGTAAGGCCTATAGTCTGTTTGAATATATGGGCAAATAGCAATATGTATTAGACAATTGTAGGCTGATTATATTCTTGTGATCTGTTCGAAGAGATACTTCTGCTTTGGCACCAGCAGCGGAGCTCAGGAAAATGTGAATTTTTGCCTCCTCAAATAATTTCTTTCCTTTCTTTTCCCTTCTTAGGAGCTAGTGCATTTCTGAAGAGCAGAGCAAATGCCAGTTTAAAAAAACAAGAGAGAGCCCTGGCCGGTTTGGCTCAGCGGTTAGAGCGTCGGCCTGTGGTCCTGAGAGACCCGGGTTCAGTTCCCGCTAAGGGCACGTACCTCGGTTGCAGTTTGTCCCCGGCCCTGGTCGGTTGTGCGGGTGGCAACCACTCGATGTGTCCCTTCACATCGATGTTTCTCTCTCTCTGTTCCTCTCTCTCCCTCCCACTCTACCTGAACAAAAAAAAATGGAAGAGTGTCCTCGGGTGAGGATTAAAAAAAAAACAAAAAACAAGAGAGAGAGAACATACGGATAAAGAGAACAATTAACTACTGATTAGTTTTTAATGCTAAAAATATATGTCTAATGTAAGCTAATACCTTGCCTTTTACTTTATTAATATTTGGCAATTGTGTGGCATTTATGATTCATAGCATACATTCATCAGTGTTCTCATTTAATCCTCACAACAATTATGAAAGAGGTTCTTTTCTTCACACTTCAATGAGAAAACGGCCTCCGAGATTATTGTGACTTAGCGGGGTTTACACAGCTCGTGTCGAGCCAGGATTCAAACTCTGCACTGAGACTTCAAAGCCAGCTGCTTGTCTTTCTGTTCTGTCACAGTATTCACTTGGGCTGCGTTTGCTTTGAAACTGCATGGAGAGAGACAGGTTAGGTGCACAGCACTTGTGCTTGTGTGAAATCTGAGTGCACTGTTTGTGGAACAGGCGACTTTGTTTTCCTTTTCATCTGGCATAATGGGATAGAGGGGCTTAAGCCTGAGAAGCAGGAAGTTGGATTCTAGTCTTCAGTAGAGACCTTGTATACATGTCCTCAATTATAAAGTGAAGGCAGTGGGCTCTCCACACTGCCTTTTCATTCTAAATTTCTGTAATTCCAAATTTAATTATTACTGTTTTGTACAGAATTGTTGTTTAAAAAAATACAGATTTGGCCTGGCTGGTGTGGCTTAGAGGTCAGAGCATCAGCCCTCCCACCAAAGTGTCTCGGGTTTGATTCCTAGTCAAGGGCACATACCTGGGTTGCAGGTTCAATCCCTGGCCCTGGTTGGCACACGTGCTGAAGGCAACAAATCAGTGTGTCTCTCACATCAGTCTTTCTCTCTTTCCCGACTTCTGTCTCCTCCCCCTGTCCCGTCCACTCTCTCTAAAAAAATCAATGGAAAAAATATCCTTGGGTGAGGATTAAGAAAAAATATATATTTGCCTCATGTGATTAGCCCCTGTTTTTACATTATGTTTTTCCTAACAATCTTTGCCAAAGATTGATAAGCTTTGAGTTTTGGATAGTGAAATAACAGAATCCCCTTGTGGTGACTCTGAGAAAACTTTTCTTTTTTTTTGTTTTTTTTTTTGGTTTTTTTTTTTTGTATCCTCACCCGAGGACATTTTTCCATTTTTTGTTCAGGCAGAGTGGGAGGGAGAGAGAGGAACAGAGAGAAACATCGATGTGAAAGGAACACATCGAGTGGCTGCCACCCGCACGACTGACCAGAGCCGGGGACAAACTGCAACCGAGGTACGCGCCCTTAGCGGGAACCGAACCCGGGTCTCTCAGGACCGCAGGCCGACGCTTTAACCACTGAGCCAAACCGGCCAGGGCTGAGAAAACTTTTCTTATACCAAGTTGTATTCTGAGGAAAAATTGTCACCTAGTGAGACTCTCATCCTGAATTTGAAGAATGGGAGTTACAGCAGAGTGCCAATTACACAGGAATCTGTGCAGCAGACGTGAACTGAGCGTTAGTATTCGATACATGGGCTGCCAAGAGCGTCCAGCCTAGCGTGGAAGGCAGGCACACAAATACGAAATGTCACTGCCATTAGAAGGACCTGGGAAAGATGTGTAGAGAGTGCCAAGAGAGAAGGAGAGAGTTCCATCTGTGGGATGGAAAATGCAAGGGATGTACCAGCAAGGATTTCACCGAGAAAAGGGTTTGACGAGATGGAGAGAGGCTAACAGACCATCCTAGGCAGAAGGAAGCATATACAGTGTACAGAGGAGCAGAGGCCTTAAGGAAACTGCTTCAGAGGATCTCAGGTAGCTCTGTTTGTGTCACATGCTGGAGGGTGACCTGCTGAGAAGGTAACCTGCATCTAACTTGGGAAAGTCTCATATGGACTGGAGACTATCCTAGGCATTAAAGAGGTTTTAAAAGAAAGTAAGGAAGAACAGATCTCTTGTAAAGGTGAGCAAGGAGGCAGTGTTAGAGTCTGAGATTTCTAGCTTGAACAGCTAACAGGGTGCAGGGCATTCGGGGAACAGGATAAGCTTGAGGAAACACTATGGAGACCCCAGACAGATAGCACATGGGGCTGTGCTAGTCTGTGTCGTAGGCCCTTCTTTGGCCCTCCCACCCCTTACCCAGTGTGGCCATGTCAGAAAGGAGTCTGGACTTTTTTTTCTCTGAGCATTGAAGGGCCATTGAAGATTTCCAAGCAGGGTAATAATGAGAGCAGATTTGCATTTGGAAGACTCTAATTGCAGCAAAATGGAAGCTAGGTTGGAGGGGTGCCAGAATCCAGACAGGGACACCCTTATAATATTTCTACTAAGAGCTGTTGGGCGCCTGTGTGAATCCGAGTGCAGAGGGGATGTGGAAAGGGGGACGAGGCTGAGAGAGATACCGAGTTAGAATACTGACAACAGTAATACTAGCTAAGATTTACTGAGCGCTTCCTGTGTACCAGGTGCCTGGTGTCCATGCCTTATGCTTACTAACTCATTAAATCCTTACAACAGCCCTGTGAAGTAAATGCTGTTGTTATTGTTACCTATATTTTACAGATGAGAGAACTGAGCTATGGGGACATTGAATAGCTTACTGAATGATAAAGCCAGTAAGTGGCAGTTGGGTATGTGAACGGAGGCAACCGATTTCTAGTCTACATTCTTAATTACTAACGTTCTGTTGCCTGCGAACCAGTAGTCATCTGTAAGCCCTGGTGAGGAGGTGGATGTAAGTGAGGAGGGAAAGAGAGCCATTGATATGACTGCTGGGTTGAGCTCCCACTCACTGACACTGGAGCAGTAGGGCCTTTTGGAGGAAAGGTAGTAAGTGAGGTTCTTATGGGGAGGTTAGCTAGTAATGTCCAGAAGGAATTGAACTTACAGATCTGGAGCTCAGGATGGGATTGTGCTTGGCCATGATGTATAACTCTAAGTACAACTGCTATCAGGATGAACTAATAAATTGGTGAAACTGAATATACAGACCCTTCCATAATTGCCCTCTATCTGAAGGACACTGGATAGAACATTTCTTTATGCCCTTTCTGTATCTTCCCAGAAGTATTTATAAATATTTCTGTACATAGGTACATGAAGCACAAGTACTGGGAAGAGAACTCCAGCATCAGTATGAGTGGAAATAGTCTGAGGAATCTCAAGGTTGCCAGATTCTCTGATGAACACAGCTCCACAGCACATACTGGTCATGCTTAAGAAACCAGTGCGATTAAGTGCCATGTAGCTCTCTTTGGATTTCATTCTTTGTAATTTAAATGGAAATGTTCTTTACAAACCTCTCAAAAGGTATGTGGTTTCCTGGTGGTCCTTTGAATGGATAAGCGAGTGGGTGGGTTTCAACCCAGCCAGGATGGCAGTTCAGGGTCAGGAGGGGGACACCCAAGGAGGAGAGGGCTCAGCAGGAGCCAGTACCCAGGGCCCATCCGGGAGGCAGAGATGCACGGAGTTTAAATGGTAGTGCACATTTCCCCCAAATCAGTAACTATTTTCTTTTCAGAAGAAGGACTCCCTCTCTTCTTTCCCCCTCCAATCTAGGGTTGTAAATACAAAGGAGCATAGCAAAGAAGTCTTGAGACCTAAGCATCACATGTAGAGAGTAATACTTTTAAAGCTATTTAAAGCTGTGACTGATATCCAGTTAACTTTAAAAAGCCAAGTGAATTTGTTGGAAATTATTTAAACTTGATTCTTGAATACAGACTAGTAAGTTTTGGCTGCAACCATTTCTCAAATTTATCTGATTATAAGATTTTATTTGTCTCCAGGGTCTAAGTGAACTATGGCCTACTTGAGATGTTAAAAATAAAGCAGAGTTTCACTTTTACCTGCCTCTTTTGCTCACCTTGGACAAGGTAACAACTGTTATCATGTCCTAATATCTTAAAGTATAAATTGGTTTTGATTGCTTTTACATATAAGATCGCTTTGAAAGTTACTATATAAGCACAAAGTTTACCCATAACACTCGACTCAGATTCTGTATCTGCTCTGTACTGGCTTCCTCTCTGTATTACTGTCTTTGTGGGGCGGGGGGAGGCGGGTGTAGAATTCTAAGATGCCCCTTTGATCTCCATCCCCTGGTGTTACACCAGATTGTTACATTAGATGGCAAAGAGGACTTTGCAGGTGTAATTAAGGCCCTAATCGTTTGACTTTAAGGTAGGGAGATTGTCTTAGTGAGCTCACATTAATCAGACAAGTCCTTTAAAATGGAGTTTTCTCTAGCCAGTCACAGAAGAGGTCAGAGATACTCAAAGTGTGAGAGGGATTCAACATGAGACAGGTTTTCCATCAATGAGATGGGCTGGGGGCCCCAGGGCAAGGCCCTGAGAGTGACCTTTAGGAGTCCAGAGTACTCTCCAGTCAATAGACAGCAAGAAAACAAGACTTCAGTTTACAGCTGCAACGGGATTCTGCCAGCAACAAGAGTGAGTTTAGACAAGGACCCTGAGCTCTGCATGAGAACTCAGCCAGCCAGCAGCTTGATTTCAGCCTAAGCTGAGAGCCCAACCATGCCATGCCAAATTTCTGACCTATATTTAAGCAGCTAAATGTATGGCAATTTGTTATGCAGCAACAGAAAACTAATACAGTGTCTCTCACTTCCTATCTCTAGTAATACTGGTTATGGGTCTTCCGAGTTGTAGTTAGCATCTCTCAAGCTTACAGCATGTTTTCCATCTGTTGCCTTAATGACCATTATTGAGGAGTCTCCAGGTTCTTTTCCCCGTTTCTCTTTTAAAACCCTGAACCCAGTCTTATTGATTCTGTCTCATTGTGATGCATGTTAGGGAAGGCCTTAGTCTCTCCATGTTTATATTGTTAAAGTATCAACCTGCTTAAAGTCATTTGAGCAGGTAGGTTTCAGTTCCTTTTTACTTGGCTGATATAATCCTTGGCGATGTTTTATCATGCTACAGAAGGTGCTTCTCATGTTATCTATTGAAGTAGGTCTGTTATTCCCATTTCAGATGTAGAAAACAAGCAAGAGCAATGTGTGGCTATCCCTTGGCAGAGGTGGGATTGGGACCTAGAACAGAAGGATGTGTGGGATGGGCTGGCGGGTGTTTATAGTACACAGCAACAAGGAGCAGTTGACCTCACAGTCCCACCAGTGAAATCTGTAAGCACGCCAAGGAGAAAGTAACTCATTTTGATTGTCTCCCTTGGGGGAAAAGAGCACAGGTTGCTAGTTCTGTTTTATATGGGTGTTGTTCTATTTTAGTCTTGGTTATATTTAGACCCTCTAGGTAGTATTTCTCGTTTATCTGGAAAAAATAAATAAAATGGAAGAAAATACTCTCTTTTTATGGAGTTAATGGAATAACATTCTGGACACTAGATAATTTGTAAAATTATGTATGTATGTATTTATTAGAGCTGGGACAATGGGATGGGGTAGAAAGTTTTCCATATTTATTTTTAATGTATCCACATTATTCAGGTGAATTTCTTTAATTAGGTGTACCCTCATCTGAAAAAAATCAAATGCATTCATATATGATTAGCTCTATTCCAACTATACGTCTGTCTGAGCAAATTTAGAACACTGTGACTCATTTGGTTACATTCACATAGCAACTCACTGACATTTTGGTGGGGGGAGCTCCTCATTTATTGAGCCAGGCTGTGCGATCCCTTATTTATCAATGTCTTTGAAACCTTTAAAATGTTAATTAAAATTTAACATAATCTAAGCTTTGCAAATAGTGACCTTTTGTCTATAATTGCCAACATAATTTTGGTCCATTAAAACAGATTTATTCTATTTAAAAAAGTATATGTGCACTTAATACACTTGAGAATACCCGAAACTACCTTTTGCCTCCCCTCAAGCCAGGTAAATACTCCATGTCTCAGATTAAACATTTCAAAAATGGCCCTGTGTACAGAGGATTAAATGTCAAAGTGATTTCTTTACCTACATTTATTTGTAAGGAATATAATTGGGTAGGGGATATAACTAACCACAGTACCAATTTAATTAATCATGTCTTTTAGTCAATATCTATAAACTCTTATTTTTTGTTTTTGTTTTTACATTTTTAGAATGAAAGGATGGGTGAGTATTTTTCCTCCAGTTTCATTTTAAGAAGTTGCACCCTATTTATCAGAAACACTATGTATTTTCTTTTAGTCCTACTATAGCTCTATAGACTATCTATAAAATTTGGTCATCTGATATTTAAATTTTTTGACTATTTCCCATATTTTATTTTATTTTTATTTTTTTAAAATATGTTGTTAATGATTTTAGAAAGAGAGGAAGGGAGAGGGAGGGAGGGAGGGAGAGAAAGAGAAAAATGGAGAGAAACAGAGAGAAACACTGATTGACTGCCTCCTGCATACCCCCTACTAGAGGTTGAGCCCGAAATTCATGCCCTTGATTATCTGACAAATAAATCAAACAAAATACACACACACACACACACATACACACACATATCACAGATCTTATATATATATATGTATTTTGTTTGATTTATTTGTCAGATTGTATATATATATATGTATATGTATGTATTTTGTTTGATTTGTCAGATAATCAAGGGCATGAATCTAAACTGATTTTAAAACTAAAAATGACAGTGAAAATCCTATAAGTTTGTCCTGTGGTTCAGTGTTTCTTCCTGAAATAAAATTATTGGATTTAACATGACATTTACATCTGGTGAAAATGACTCCTTTATTTTATTAGCTGAAGTTAAGTATAAAATGCAAATTGCTGCACATTAGCAGAGCATTTTCTCATTGGAAAAAGAAACTTTACCGTGTACCTGAGCCAGGCTACTAAGGGAAAGGGAGCTAATGGAGGAAGAAAATAAAATCAAAACCATATTTTTCATAAGCCTTCTATATACATGGTACTATCCTGAGTCCTTTATACTTATTCTCATTCAATGATCACAACTTGTTACCAGTTCAGAGTTAGTGTGCCCAATGCTTCAAAAGGCCAAAACTCAAAACGTCAGTTTGGAGTAAGGAAAATTTTATTGCGTGATGATCACAGACATCTGGGTGCCAGCAGGGTTGGGGGAATTTTGTGCTTAGTCTAGTTGATGTGAGTCTGGTCCTGAGTTTCCTACAAATATTTGATAAACAATACATCCTTCCCTTATCTGCTGAGGAGAAGCATTTTCTGGTATGGGGCTGTTTTTGTAAAACTCAAGCCCAAAACAGCATTTTTCTAATGATTAGCATGTCTATATGAAGTACTAAGCAGAAGTTATTAACCTGAAGGCCTTGTAAGAAAGCAGGCTTGAACAAGATGGAATCAAAGAGGTCAAGCATTCCACTCTGTTAGTATGACTACCATTTAAAAATGTGAAAACACATACATAGAAAACCCTAAGGACTCCACCAAAAACTACTAGATTTAATAAATGGCCCTGGCCAGTTTGGCTCAGCGGTTAGAGCGTCGGCCTGCGGTCCGGAGAGACCCGGGTTCGGTTCCCGCTAAGGGCACGTACTTCGGTTGCAGTTTGTCCCCGGCCCTGGTTGGTCGAGCGGGTGGCAGCCACTCGATGTGTCCCTTCACATCGATGTTTCTCTCTCTCTCTCTCCCTTCCTCTCTCTCCCTCCCACTCTATCTGTACAAAAAAATGGAAAAATATCCTCGGGTGAGGATAAAAAAATAAATAAATAAATAAATAAATTTGACAAAGTAGTAGGATATAAAATCAACATCCAGAAACTGTTGGCATTTTTATACACCAATAATGAACACCCAGAAAGAGAAACTATAAAAACAATCCTATTTATCATTACAACAAAAAAATTAAGACACCTAGGAATAAACTTAACCAAGGAAATAAAAGACCTATGCTTAGAAAACTACAGGATATTGAAAAGAGAAATAGAGGAAGGTATGAAAAAGTGGAAGCATATACAATGTCCATGGATTGGAAGAATCAACATCATTAAAATGTTCATACTACCCAAAGCAGTCTATAGATTCAATGCAATCCCTATTAAAATGCCAACAGCATATTTCACAGATCTAGAACAAATACTCAAAAAGTTTATATGGAATCAGAAAAGACCCCAAATAGCCATAGCAATCTTGAAAAAGAAGAGCAAAGTAGGGGGGATCACAATTCCGGATATGAGGTTACACTACAAAGCCATTGTAATCATACAGCCTGGTGCTGGCACAAGAACAGGCATATAGATCAATGGAACAGAACAGAGAACCCAGAAATCACCCAAGACATCATGCTCAATATTTGACAAGGAAGGCAAGAACATACAATGGAGAATGACAGTCTGTTCAATAACTTTTGCTGGGAAAATTGGATAGCTACATGCAAAAAAGTGAAACCAGACCACCAACTTAACACCACACACAAAAATAACCTCAAAATGGGTAAAAGACTTAAATGTCACTCATTAAACCATAAAAATCTTTGAAGAAAATGTAGGCAACAAAATCTCAGATATCACACGTAGCAGAATTTTCACCAATACATTGCCTAGGGCAAGAGAAACAAAGGAAAAAGTTGGTAAATGGGACTACATCAAACTAAAAAGCTTCTGCAAAGCAAAAGAAACCAGCGTTAAGTGAAAAGAGGAACCACTATGTGGGAGAACATGTTTGTCAATGATATATCAGATAAGGGGTTAATTTCCAAAACATATAGAGTACTCATGCAATTCAACAAAAAGAAGACAGACAATCCAATTAAAAAATAGGCAGAGCCTTGGCCGGTTTGGCTCAGTGGTTGGAGCGTCGGCCTGCGGTACAGAGAGACCCGGGTTCGTTTCCCGCTAAGAGCATGTACCATGGTTGCAGTTTGTCCCCGGCCCTGGTTGGGTCATGTGGGTGGCAGCCACTCGATGTGTCCCTTCACATTGATGTTTCTCTCTCTCTCTCCCTCCCACTCTATCTGAACAAAATATCAAAAAATGTCCCAGGGTGAGGATAAAAATAAACACCTCCCAAACAGGACATACAAATGGCCAGGAAAAATATGAAAAAATTCTCAACTTTACTAATCGTCAGAGAGATGCAAATTAAAACAACTATGAGGTATCACCTCACACCTGCCAGAATGGCTGCCATCAACAAATCATCAAACAAGTGCTGGCGAGGGTGTGGAGAAAAGGGGACTCTAGTACACTGCTGTGCAGACTGGTACAGCCACTATGGAAGACAATATGGTGTTTCTTCAAAAATTTAAAAATGGAACTACCATTTAACTTTGTGATTCATTTCTAGGGATATATCTTAAGAAGCCTGAAGCACCAACCAGAAACAATATATGTACCCCTATGTTCATAGCAGCACTATTTACAGTTGCTAAGATCTGGAAACAGCCCAAGTGTCTATCAATAGATGAGGGGATAAAAAAAAGCTGTGGTACATATACACAAGGAATACTATGCAGTTGTAAGAAAGAAAGATCTCTCTTACCCTTTGAGACGATATGGAGGGACCTGGAGAGTACTCTAGTAAGTGAAATAAGCCAATCAGAGAAAGACAAATATCACATGTTCTCACTTATCTGTGGAATGTAATGAAAAAATAAGCTGATGAACAAAATAGATCCAGAGACATTCAAGTAAGGAACAGACTGACAAACCTCAGAGGGAAGAGGGGCGTGGGAGGGGCAGGAAGAGATAAACCAAAGGACGTATATGCATATATGTATAACCAGTGGACTCAGTGAAGGTGGGAAGGGGGGGCACAAAGGGGAGTGTCAAAGGGGGAAAAAATAGGGATATCTGTAATTTAAAAAAATTAATAAGCTAAGTATTAAAATTAAATTATATTAAATAAAATTTAAAAAATGAAAATACTGAGGCTCAAAGAAATAAAGCCTCATTAACTCTATGATTATAGAGTTAATGATCATAGGGTAACTGTGGGTTACCCTCAAAGGGTAACTCTGTGATCACAGAGTTAATAAATATTAGAACCACAATTTAAATCTAAATCTGGTTCCAAATCCTCAGCTATTTCTGAGATCCCACTCTGCCTCCTACCTAACACATGGAGTCATGTATTCATTGGAATTAGTAGAAGCAGAGAGCTGGGGGCAGGGAAGGGCAGATCCTAGGGAATTTGTCTGGGGACTGGCCTTTCCCTGCTCTGCCTTCTCATAGCTTGGTGTCTGGAGGAACCTGAGATGATGTGTCTGCTACTGTGGTTCTCAGTTGCTTTTGGTCTCTGCATGCCTTAATGGTGTGAACATCTCACACAATGTAGTAAGTACATACATCACATTAACCAAATGTATCATCTTACATTCACTGTCCAACACTGGAAGATACACCAGATGTATCAGACTTACTGAGAGAGGAATGTCTATATACTATCTTTCATCGGATTGCCAAAGAGTATTTTTCTTATGTAAATATTTGCCCCTTCTCTCACCTGCCAGTAATGTGATTCCTTGGTATGTGGCAGGAGATTTGCAATATTTTGAATGTTTGTAGAAATATTGCTTGCTTGTTTTTCTAAAAATTACTTGGCATAGAGTTCTTATCTTCTAAATATTAGGTACAGTTTAGTATTTCAGAGCATAAAATTTCAGATTTAACTTACGTAGCCATACTTCTGTTTCATACAACAAGAATCTAGTATTGGTAAGTCTCCTGTTGAAAAGAGTTCTTTTGTCCAAGGCTTCATTTGAAAAGAGGTAATAATATATCCCTAATCTCTGTTTTTTAAACATCTTTCTCTCGTTTCGTTTATTCCTTTTTGCTTAGATTTCACCACGAGGTTCTTTGACTTCGTTACCACTTTGTGCTTTGTCTAAATTAATCTTTACATCTTTCTGTTCTTGTTGTTGGAATTTCACAGTAAACCACAAAACGTAAAAAAAACAAAAAATAAACAACAAGAAAACCCCACAACTTTTTCACTTGCTTAGAACCCAAGGTTATAGTGCTTGGGCCCTTGAATAGAGTATGCATCTAAAAAAGGGATCTCAGCATAGGTTTGTGGATGTTTGTTGAGGGTGGGAAGAAATTGATAGAAAATATTGGGGGGGGAAATAGGCTGTTCCAAATACTCTGCTTTCCTTGAGGGCCTTAATGTTGAATAAGACCTTAGTGTCTAATTTATACTTATTTGTGAATACTCACCAGTTTCTACCCCAAATTGTTCATTTAGAAAACATTTATTACACACCTACTCTGTGCTCAGCATCTTGTGGAATGTAGACAGAGCAGAAAAAGATGATGTGGGGGCCTAAAGAACTGATGATCTAGTAGGGGAGACAAAGGGTTCCTTGTTTTTTATGCACTCAAAGTAGATAGGTGCAATGGGGATTTAAATACTCCCTTAGCGTTTGTTTTATCATCCTAAACTTTTAATACTTTCAGTCATTAAAGGAACTGGCAGTCACTTTTATTTTTAATGTTTATTGATTTTAGAATGAGAGGAAGGGAGATGGGGGAGAAGGGAGAAGGAAAGAGAGGAACATCAATTGGATGCCTCCTGCACACCCCCTACTGGGGATTGAGCTCACAACCTGGGCATGTGCCCTGACCGGGAATTGAACCCGAGACCTGTTGGTGCCTGGGACGATGCCCAACCAACTGAGCCACACAGGCCAGGGCTGGCAGTCACTTTTATATTAGTCAACATGCTGTGGCAGCAGATATTTGGCTTAATTTAATCAGAATATTTTCCGAAAATAAAATATCTGATTAGGTTGGCATATTATTATAGATTCTGCTCCAAAGAATGAAGTTGTTTCCTTTAAATTCTTACCCATTTTCAGAAAACAGGGAACCCCTAATCATGGTTACGCTAGAATTTCTGTGCTGCAGGTTCATGGCCAAAGTGAGCTACTAGTAGAGGAGATGGGAGTTAGTTACTGGGTCTTCATTCTTAGGAATAATGGTCAAATGCGTGCATAATCCACAGGCTGTGGAGCGACTTTTTCTTTCTAAAGTGCTCACCATGTGATATCACTGAGGTAGTTAATGCTGATGTTAAATTATCCTATTAATGATAGATTCTAAGAAAGTTGTTTTGTCTATATGCCTCATGATTTTTTTTCCACTAATATAAAAACACTACTTTTCTCTCTGCCATAGGGATGCTTGATCTTACCCCATTTAGAACCATGCACCTAACTTTGTTTCATAAATAACTTAAGAGTCGAAGTTTATAATATATATGAATTTAACCATCCAAATGTGTGACAGTTTTTTTTTTTTAATGATTTTTGAGTAATATTCTGGTCTATATGAAGTAAATTTGAATTAGCAAAAGTAAAACAGTCTCTACAATCACAAACTAGTTAGAAAGCCTGACAGACATTATTAGAGGCATAATGTTGGTGAATGCTGTTTCCTGTAAACCCTGTGGAATCATTTTAGAGTAAAAAAAACAAAAATGATAGCCCTGGCTGGTTTGGCTCAGAGGTTACAGCGTCGGCCTGTGGACCAGAGAGTCCTGGGTTAGGTTCACACATCAGTGTTTCTCTCTCCCTCCCACTCTATCTGAAAATGAATGTAAAAATGTCCTCGGGCGAGGATTAAAAAAAAAAATTGCCCTGGCCAGTTTGGCTCAGGGGTTAGAGCGCCGGCCCGAGGACCAAAGAGACTCAGGTTCAGTTCTACTAAGAACACGTACCTCGGTTGCAGTTTGTCCCCGGCCCCTGTTGGGGTCATGTGGGTGGCAACCACTCCATGTGTCTCTCTCACATTGATGTTTCTCTCTCTCTCTCTCTCTCTCTCTCTCTCTCTCTCTCTCTCTCTCTCCCCCTCTCTCTCTCCCTCTCTCCCTCTTTCCCTCTCTCCCTCCCGCTCTCTCTGGAGATAAATGCAAAAATGTCCTCGGGTGAGGATTAAAAAAAAAATTATAGATACCAGACATTGTTCAGATTTTACAATCAGGAGCCAGGCTTAGACAATACTTCCTTAGATGGGCACCTTTAATAAAATTAAAAAATAAAAATAAAAACAAAATTTCTTTTCTATTTTGAAACGAATTTATATCTTTTGGTTAAATATTGCTGGCACCACAGTTCTTTCTTTATTCCAGTATGCCTGTATTGACGTAAGCTTGAGCTTAGCTTCAAGTCACAGACACCAAAAGATAAGAAGTTCCAGTTGGTGTGTTGTTCAAGGTGACAGGGGCCCAAGTTTATTTTCAGTTGTTGCTATATCATGGATTCATTTCCAGTCTTGTTTCCCTCAAGGTCTCAAATGGCCACTACCATTCAGGTCTAGTAATCACATCCACTTTCCACATATCAGGAAAGTACGAAAAGAGGAACACATCCTCTCCAAAGATACATCTTGGTTGCCACTTACGTTTAGCATTGTACTAGAGATTCTAGCCAAGGGTATTAGGCAAGAAAAAGAAAAAAACAAAACATAACATGGCATCCAGAGTGAAAACGAAGAAGTTAAACTATCTCTGTTCACAGATGGTATGAACTTGTATGTAGAAAACCCGAAGGAATCTACAAAAAATAAAATCACTATTAGAACTAACCAAAAAGTTTATCAGGATTTTACAATATAAGATTAATATACAAAAATCAATTGTGCTTCTCTGCACTATCAATGAACACTCCAAAAATTAAATTAGAAAACAGTTCTGTCTGTAATACCACCCAAAAGAATAAAATACTTAGGAATAAATGAAACAAAAGTTTAAGACTTGAACACTGAAAACTATAAAATATCATTGAAATAAAGATCTAAATGAATGGAAAGACATCCCACATTCATGGATGAGAAGAGTTAATATTGTTTAAGATGCAGTAGTCCCCACATTGATTTATAGATTGAGCATAATCACTATCAACATCGCAGCTTGCTGTTTTGCATGTAAAAATTGACAAGCCAATCCTAAAATTCATATGGAAATGCAAGAGACTCAGAAAAACCATAACAATCTTGAATGAAAAAGTTGGAAGACTCACATTACCGAATTTCAAAACTTTTTACAAAGCTACAGTGATTGTGACATTGTGGTACTGTCATAAGGATAGATTAGACAGTAGAATAGTGTTGAGAGACCAGAAATAAACTCTTACATTTATGGTCAATAGATTTTTGACAGGGAGGTAAGATAATTCAATGAAGAATAGTCTGTTCAGCTGGTGCTTAGACAACTGGGTATTCAAATGTAAAAGAGGGAAGTTGGACCCCACAACTTGCACAACAGTTAATTTAAAATAAGTTACAAACTTAAATGTAATAGCTAAAAACTATAAAATATAGCCACAAATCTTCATGACCTTAAGTTAGGCAACAGTTTTTCACATATGACACCAAAAGCACAAACACAAAAGAAAAAAATACATTTGACTTCAGCAAAATCTGAAGAATTTATAGTTCAGAGGGTACTATCAAGAAAGTGAAAGGAGCCCTAGCCGGTTTTGCTCAGTGGTTAGAGCGTCGGCCTGCAGTCCAGCGAGACCTGGGTTTGGTTCCTGCTAAGGGCACGTATCTCGATTGCAGTTTGTCCCTGGCCCTGGTTGGGTCATGTGGGTGGCAGCCACTTGATGTGTCCCTTTCACATTGATGTTTCTCTCTCTCCCTCCCACTCTATCTGAACAAAAAATGGAAAAATGTCTTCGGGTGAGGATTTAAAAAAAAAAAAAAGTGAAAGGATAGTCCACATAATGAGAGAAAAATATTTGCAAATCTTATATCTGATAAGGAACTTGTATTCAGAATATACAGAACCCCCTTACAACTCAACAATAAAGACAAATAATCAAATTTAAAATTGGGCAAAAGATTTGAATAAACATTTTTCCAAAAAATATGAATGGCCGATAAGCTCATGAAAAGATGTTCAACATCCCTAATCATTAGGTAACTACAAATCAAATTCATAATGAAGCATACTTCATACCCATTGAGATGGCTGTAATTAAAAAGATGGATAATAATAAGTGTTGGAGAGTTTGGGAAGAAATTGGAACTCGCATTCATTGCTGGTGGGAATGTAACATGGTGCAGCCAATTTGTAAAATGGCCTGGGAGTTCTCAAAAAGTTAAATTTAGAGTTACCATATGACTTAGCAGTTCTACCCCTTCCGAGAGAAATGAAAACATATGTCCACACAAAAACTTGTACACACATGTTTATATCAGCAGTACTCAATAACTGCCCAAACTGTAAAGAGCCCAAATGCCCAGCATCATAAAACATGGCATATCTATACAATCAAATGTTATTTGGCCATAAAAAGGAATGAAGGACTGATCCATGCTACAACATAGATGAACCTTGAAACGTTATGCTAAGTAAAAGAAGGTAGATACAAATGGTCACATATTTTATACTTTCATTTATACAAAATGTCCAGAATAGAGAAATTTATAGGTATAGAAACTAGATTAGTGGTTGTCTAAGGTTGGGGTGGGAAGTAGGAATGATTGTTAATAGATAGATAAGAGGTTTCTTTTGGGGTAATAGAAATGTTCTATAATTAGATTCCAGTAATGATTGTACAACATAGTAACTATACTAAAACCATTGAATTGTAAACTTCAGTCAGTAGACTCTGGTATATTAAAGATATTTTTTTAAAGAGTACTTCTTGGAAGTTGCACATACTGCTTCCACTACATCCCATTGTCTATATCTTAGTTACATTGTTATACCCTAATTGCTAAGTATTGTGTCTTCTGAACAGCCATGCTTCCAACTAATATATGGGAACTATTCTGGGGACAAGGAGTGAGTGAGATATTGATGGACATCCAGTAGTCTTTGTCACTTTCTAGTTAATTTTAAAAACTGCTAGAAGTTATTATGGCAAAGTGAACAATTATTCTTGCTGAAAGCTTCCTATTAGCCTGAAATAATAATCTGCTTTAAAAAAAAATGGTTTCAGTAGAAAGAAAGATCTTAGAAAATAGAATTACTCTCTTTTTCTATTGCAACATAGAAATCAGAAAGGGAGGAAAATATTTTTAATTTCACCTGATGGTTAAATGTATCAATTTGTGGGAGCTAAGTAGGGAAATGATCGTGTCGAATTATCATCAATGGGTGATTGATCTGTTTGGGAAAGAGGATAAGAAACATCCCTGACTCCTAAGAGTGCCACAGTCTCATTTGAAAAATATAATAATGTATGTGTATTAAATTTTTAATAACAGGATAATTTATAATTACTACAAAGTTGGGGGGGGAGAAAGCAGACAAATGCTATGCAAGTTACTTGAGAGAATCCTGTGACCGGAGGTATTTGAGAACGATAATAGTAAAAACACTGTGTGGCTAACACTTTCTAAGTACTTGCTTAGGATTTATCCCACTTCTCCTAGCAGGTCCAAGAGCAGAGTCACCTGGTGGGGTGAAGCCTTACCAGGACCCATGCTCCTGACTGCCTCAGTTGTAAACTGAACCCAGGCTACACATTAGTATGCCTGAGGAAATTTTAGAACATGTGGGTACCTGAGTCCCACTCCCAAAGATTCTGATTTCACTGGTCTGTAATGGGACTTTACCCCGACCCGCTCTAAGTGATTACAAGTCCCCCAGTGATTACAGTGAGCGAGCAGACTGGGGTCAGGACCACTGTTTTCCTGGGCTGCTGGCTCCTCCCCTCACACACAGTGATGGTCTGGCCCTTGAAGGAAGGGTAGGACTTGAGACTGCAGGTGTGCTCTCATTGTCAGAACTGGGCAGCAGCTATGTTCAAACAGTGCTGCTGTTGTCTGTAGTTCCTGCGTCCCCCCACCCCCCAGCCCTTTCTCTGTACCTTAAGATATGTCTTAGTGTTCATAAAATGACAGCGCCTACAAATGAACTATCCCATTTAAGTAGACGATTGTAAAAGTGCAGGTGTGTGCATAAGTAAGGGGAACAACATATCGACATTTTTCTTTCTCCCTTCTCTCTAAAATCAGTAAATTGTAAAAAGAAATTCAGGTATGTGCACATCATTGGAGGATTCTATTGTTCAACATTGGGAATAGGAGAATGTTATAGGAGAGTTTTTGGATGCTAAAATTATTCGTGTGTCTCCTAGATTTAGGAGTCACTTTGTATTCCTTTCCATTCATGGCCTCTGTACCAGAAGCTTTATTTTATTTATTTTTTAACCCCTTATATGCTTTCTGAGAAGCTCTTAGCATCAAATGCCTTCAGATACCTTTATTTGTTTGATACCTATGTCTGCTCCTTCCTCTTCTGTCCTACACTTTCTTATAATACCTCAACCATTAGGCTAAACGCAGTATCTTTTCTTATTCCTATAGCTTTTTTTCTCATTGAAGACTTTTTTTTTTTCAGTTTCCACTGAATTCAAAATTATTACCTGTGCTTTAATGATTTCCTGTCACCATATTCTTCCTGATCGCTTTATAATTTCTCCCTATTTAATTAGCTGCTAATTAGTTGTTTCTTTCAGGATTTTCCTCCCCTGCTAATACTTCCTTCTTGCAACACCTTATTGCTTTTTCATTGCAGACAACATTTTAATTTCATGATTTTAGGATTGCTTTTTCACGGTCTCAGAGCCATTTGCTATGTCGTCATCTCTTCACCTCCTTTACCTCCTTCCCCTTACATAACCTTTCTTTACTCGCCGTGTCATTCGGATTGTACTTCTTTAGACAAAGAAATGTTATCATAGTGCCATGCTCTATCCTCCCAGTAAATATTTCTTGTTTATATGGGAGACATTAGAACAACTAGGACCTCATACATTGAAAATGTTTGAGGATGCTAATTAAATATCATTTAATTATATTTCTCAGTTTATGGGATAAAATGTAACTAAAAGAATAAGAGTAATTTTTAGTTCTAGCTACCTTTGCAAATTCAAGGTAAGTTTGCATTTATGAAGAGTATTTAGAAAGAATAGCTTCTACAACAAAACTTTGTGATCATTATAATCAGGAGATGTTGCTGGTATTGAAGGTTACGCACAGAGATGTTTCTGTTAAGGTAGTCTAACTACTGAAACCAAGAAGGAAAATTACAGCACAGCATTGGCATAATGTCCCAGCCAAAGTGTGTTTCTCACATCACAGCGTGGTGTGTGGTCAGGGCACAGGCGGGCGGTTTGTTCCACTGTGTATTAATTAAGGAGCCCAGACTGCTGGCCGCTGTGCTATCTTCAGCTTGTTCCAAGGCCTTCCTGGGAATCAATATTCAACCCTTGGCTGAGGAGAGAGCACAGCGGATGGCTTGTGGGCAGTTTTCATGGACAAGGCCAGGGCAGGAAGTGGAAAGTCATTTCTGCTCGTACAACCTTGGTTAGAACTTGGTGACGTGGCACCACTGAACTGTCAGGGAGTCGGAAAGGAAAGGAATCCTGTCTGCTGGCTAGCCTCTGCCATTGAAGGTATTTTTTTTAAATGTTTACGTTGTAAGAGAAATGCAGTGGTTTGAGTATTTAACTCACCAGGATTCCTGTCTACATGGAAAGGATTGTAAGATCAAGTAAATACATAATTAAAATTAAGCAGCCCCATTTATAACAATGAGGAAGTACAAGTAAAATGCTACCACTTGATTAGCTTTCCTTTTAACATTGGTAAAATAAACAGCACACAACCGTTAAATTAGATTTGTAGTAAGTGGAACACAGATATCGCAGAACCTATTAATTTATCCATTGTTGATAGATTTAGCTAGGACATAAGGAACAGGTTATGTTCATAACAGATAAAAACACTGCCATGTTCAGTAAATCTGATTCTCATTACATATGTATCAACAAATCAGATTATTTCAAAGGAGCCTTATTAATCAGTCAACTGATATGTGAGCATAGACAGGGTCCTACCAATGTGCTGAGAAGAAACCAAGCAAATCTGGGTTAAAAGCATACTTAAAAAGTGGAAAGTCAGGAGTTCTAGGAGTTGAAAAGATTAAAAGTGCACACTTTCTGTAGAGACACAGCCTCAAATTGTTGACTGAGCCTGTTACTCTGGTGTGAAATACAACACCAAGAACAAGTAGACACAAATGTGGAAAATCAAAACCATTTAAATTTATTAGCTGCCAAAAATCATAGCACATGGACTGATTCAGATGCATTCTATTTTTTTGTTTTTCAATGTTTTTATTGATTTCAGAGAGAAAGGAAGGGAGAGGGAGAGAGAGATAGAAACATCAATGAGAGAGAAATATCAATATCGATCAGCTGATCAGACGCATTCTAAGTAATTCATAGGTAAAGGCACTACAGTTGTGCATTAACTCATACATTCAACTATAATGAACTTAATATAGCTCAGACAGAGCTGAAATAGTTTAGCATAAAAAAACATAAGATTCGGTGTCCAGGGGAAAATATTCTAAATAAAGATAAGTGTGTTATATTAGAATAGGAAAGCAAACCCATGAGACAGTGACTTTGGGCTGTTTCCTCGCATTGCTGTGGTGGTTGGTAAGAAGAGATAGTTTAGAGAGGATCTCATCCAACAGCATTTGTGATCTTGAATATTTTTGTTCTTTCATCTCAATAACTGTCTTTCTCAAACTTGATGAATATAGAGACAAGGAAAGTTTTTAAAAGGAAAAAAAAATTGCTTGTAATTCCCACAGTGTTAATTTTTTTATTATAATGTTATTAAATATATATATATCTAAACACTAAAAGGTCAGGCTAAGTTTCTCATGCTCATAGCTCTAAATTAAGTTTATAAGTTTATCATAGAATATAAGCCAAGTTACAAAATTGATGCAGTTTCTATTTAAAATGTTAAGTATTTCTATCAAGAAGCCATTCATGAAGGTGACATCTGAGTTGGTCTTTCAGAATGGAGTAGGATGAATAGTAGCTAAGCAGGGATTGGAAGATAAAGGCGCAGGCGAATGATAGGGTGAGGAGAGGGCCCAGGTGTGAGAGAGAGAAGTGTGTATGTGAACAGAGAACATGTTCTTTGGGCTGTAATATGTGGTGTGGAGACATATGATCTTAGGACTTTTGGAACTAGATCATGGGGCCCTTGAATATTTGACCAAGGAATTAAGATCTCATTTTGTATGAATGGAAACCAACAAAGGCAAATGTGAGCAGAAGAATAAGATGAGTAGTGCCATAGTCTTAAAAGTTTTATCTGCAGCAATAGTTACATAAGTTGAAAGAGTAAAGAACAGGAGATTGAAAACTCAGCCAAGAGGTCAGGTCCATGAGAGCAGGCACTTGGTTTACTACTGGTCTTTAAGAAGTATTTGTTGAACGAACCTATGATGCCTGCATGAATGGCAAGGGGCCATCCAGGTAGAAATCTATAAAAGATAGTCTGGACTCAGCTCAGTATAGAAGTTAGTAACAGGTAGCATGGATTTGGGAGTTGTTCCTAACTAATTTAATCCTTGAGAGGTATGTAAGATTGTAAAGGAGAGAAAAGGTGAACAGACTAAGAGGGAACCTCGATTAACTCCTACAGTTATAGCTAATGTAAAGGGGGGAAACTGAGAGAAGGAACAAGGAGAGATCAGAAAGGTGAATCAGATATTGGTCCAGCAGCCAAATGAGCAGAAGCTGTGCATGTCCAGGTGATAAATATATATTTAAAGATTTGAGATTGATTATTCTTCTTTTTTTTTAAATCATCATCTGAGGGCATACTTAGAGAGGAAGGGGGGAAGAGAGAAAAACATCAATCAGTTTCATGCCCCAACTGGGGATCGAACCCTCAACCCAGGTATGTGCCCTGACTAGGAATTCAGCTGGCACCTTTGGGTGCACAGGACAATGCTCAACCAACTGAGCCACTCGGCTGAGCTTGATTCTTCTTTTTTTAAGCAAACTTACTTTGAAGGACTCATTGAGTTTAGTTCTAGTAGCATTAAAGATGATATTAACAGATATGTAAGACTTACTGTTGAAGAGGTCACATTCAAACTCGGCAAGTAAAGTATATCCCCAGAAGCATGCTGGATGTGGAGAAATTTCAGGAAGGCTTTACCATATTTTGGAATTTAACACATAATTTTTTTTAGACTTACTGATACTACATCACTGAGCTAAGTGTGTAAGTTTAGTGTGTTATACATAGCAGTTAAGCAACAAGATAATTATATCACAAAAATTGTTTACTTTATGAATTCGTATGTAATTTCTCTATTAGTGGCCTACCCTAGGCTATTTTAAGTGGCTATATTAAGTTTTATTTCTAGACAATTTTTGTGAAACTTTTTTTTTGCCTAAAGCAGGCACATGGTTCAGCTGTTTAAAAAAATTAAAAAGACATAAGCTCAAAAATAGGCCTTGGTTTCTTACTACTTGATGGCTTCAAAAATCATTCTGAATCCTCTTGATAGAGTTTACGGCATCAGCTAGCAGCAGGATTTAACATGAAATTTTCATTTTGATTAACTTGACTGCAGTTGTTTCTTAGTTGCCTCTTTAGAGCCCACTGTGGAATAAAATTAAAACAGTTTTTATGACATAACAATTTCGTTGCAGAAAACGACATTTTTCCTTTGTCCCTGAATGGTACTGTGTTTTTCCTGAGTTTCCTGCATGTCCATGGCTCTGGGTTCTCCTTTCTCCCATTCGTCTTTCTTCTGCCACCAGATTAATTTTCCTGACCGTTCTCTTATCAACACTCTCCAGGGGCTCCCCATGGCCTCCCGCTCATCTAAGACCATCTCATCAGTGAAGAACCAGCCCTAATGCTTTATATTCCTGTTAACATTTTCTTGATCTTCTCTGCTAATGCCTCCATCTCCACTCTAGAGTTCTTCTGCCTCTGGCATAGCACTCGTCATGTCCTTCCTCACGTGAAATTACATGTGCACTCATCTCACCAGGAGACTGTTGGCTTCTTGAATACAGGAACCAAGTCATCCTTATATTTTCCCCACTCCCCCATTGCTCTGTGCATAAAATATACTCAATCAGTGTTTGTTAGTCATCAAATTGTATACATTAATTATCTACATTTCTTTGTCTATTGTATCTCAAGGCTGTTTTATAAAAGCAAAACAAATAAACAAATGTTTGCTGGATAAAATGACAAACTTGCGAACTGCTTTTCTTTCTTCTAATCCTTTTAACACTTTACCCAAAGCATCTTTCACTTTCTAATTAATTCATAATTAAATCATTCTTGTTAATGGTACTGCCTCCTTCCTGTTGGATAGTACGTATCCTGGGGCAGGGATCTTTGTTTTCTGATGTGTGTCCCAAATGTTGGGAACTGGTTGAGTGAATAAGTGAGACTTGAAGCCAGAGGGCAGTTTCTCCCTGTTTCTTGGATTATTGTTGGCAACAGTCAGTGTGGTGTTGGAAGAGCAGGAGAGAGATGCAGAGAAAGAGAGATCCTGAAGCGGTTTCTGCCACTTCCTAGCTGTGCAGCTCTAGGCAAGTTTCTTGACTGCACTGAAGATCAGTTCCTCACCTGTAAAAGGATAGTATGACCTAAATTACAGTGTTTATATACAGGATTAAATTTTAGTTAAGAAAATCTTACAATAAACACAATTAAAGCTGATGTGTCCTATTTACTTCTAACATAAAAACAGAGTTTGTGCTCCACTCTGCCCATCGCTGTCACCAGGTATCCTTATACCACTCTGTAAATCAGGGACTGTTACCCCATCATCTCCTGGGTTAAGAGAAGGTGCCTACCCAGGATCACACAGTTCAGGCAGTGGGAGGGGGACGTGGGGGGCAGCAGAGCTTTGACTAGGAATGCTGCACTCCAGAGCCCATGTTTGTAACTCCCAGCTGCCCCACATGTGCCCTTCCTACCCTCTGCCCTTGGTGGGGAACTCTGCGGGGCTGTATTATGGGCAGCGCTTCCACATCTCTCTTCCCTGTCCCAATATGCTCGAGAGATGCAAAGGGCTGATGAGTCCCACTGGCCTCCCCAGATGGTATCTTTATGAACCTGGTCCTCCCAAAGCATGAGGGGCAGGGGACTCTGGTGGAAAATACTCCTCCCCACACAGGACCTACCCCCTCTGCTAAGGTACCTCCACTTCCAGGCCTGTTTCTTCCCTCCCCCACCCTCAAATAAGGCTTTTAACTCTTAGTATTTGCTACAACAAAGAGCATATTCTTGCATTGAGCCTGTATTAAAAGTTATGGCCTTATTGGTTTGGGAACAAATGGGATGGTTCTCCACTTTTTTTTTTTAATTGAAAAAATACTGAAATTTTTAAGAATTTTTGAGAGATCTATAAATGCCGTTTTAAAACATAACAGTTAAATCACCAAAGGTTCACCCTGGCCAGTTTGGCTCGGCGGTTAGAGTGTCGGCCTGCGGTCTGGAGAGACCCAGGTTTGGTTCCCGCTAAGGGCATGTACTTCGGTTGCAGTTTGTCCCCGGTCCTGGTTGGTCGTGCGGGTGGCAGCCACTTGATGTGTCCCTTCACATCGATGTTTCTCTCTCTCTCTCCCTTCCTTTCTCTCCCTCCCATTCTATCTGTACAAAAAATGGAAAAATACCCTCGGGTGAGGATTAAAAAAAAAAAAATTTAAATCACCAAAGGTTCTTTCATTGCAATAGAATTAACATCAAAAATAAGGAAGGCTGATGGTTTTCTGTATAAAGAAATAGCCTTTTCAGGTGTTTTCTTTGAACATTTAAAATTACTAAAGCAGTATTAATGGGGTGGATCATTTCAGCATCTAGAAAACTATCTTTTAAGTTTCAGGGAACAGATTTCTCTTTTGAAATATTTTGTCATTGGTTCAAATGCTAAAAGGGTACAACAGAAATTATTAAAATGAAAATAATTTCATTTGTATGCTATAAACTTTACTATTTTTAATTGATTGGGAAGGTTGGTAGGAGGCCAAAGAGAACTGGCAAAACATCTAAAATTTAAAAGGAGAAATAGGCATTTATTTTCCAGTGCTGTTTTAGCAGAGAGATACATTTATTATTTATTTTTGGTAGTTTTACTGTAGTGTTTAAGAGCATAAGCTTTGGAATCAGTGCGATCTAGGCCTGAAGCTGCTCTTTTCCACTTACTCAGTCTGTAGCTTAGACATGTTTAACATTCTGAAAACTGATACCTACCTCATAATGTTACTGTATTGCATGAAATAATATATGCAGAGCATCTAAGTATTACCTAATGTAAGCACTTAATATTTGTTTGATAATCATTGAAATATAATTATTTAGATAAAATGGAGCATTTGAAAATCTCTTTGTAAATAATTAAGGAACATTTCTCTGGAATCTTGAGTGAAATTGTCAACTTGCCATGGAATGCTTTTTTTTATTGCTAATTCTTAAGTGAACTTTATCTCTTGGGATGAACTATCAACTCCTGCACTAGTGAAGTTTTAACTAATGAGATTTTATTACAGAGTATGGAGTAAGCACATGCTAATTCTAAGTTTCTTACATAAAATTGTGTTTTCTAGGAGAATGCATAGAAGGGCTGCGGGAAAACGACTACCTTCTGATTCATTCATGCCGCCAGTGGACCACCATCACTGCCCATAGCTTGGAGGAGGGGCACTATGTCATTGGGCCAAAGATAGAGATTCCGGTACATTACGCAGGTAAAGCTCCTCTCATGGGGCAAGAAGAGGGAGCGGGAGGGGACTTGAATATGCTGATTTTTCCTCCAAGGTGAGAAAATAGGAATTGTCTATAAATTAGAGTATAGTGACATAGTAATGGAAGAATCAAACAGTTTGGTGTGGTTATTTGATCAGTCATCAAAAGCTGAGATTCATTTTGTTGTAGGTATTTCTAATGAATGCATGTAGTTAAATGTGGATTCTTATTAGATATTTATAAAATGAAAATTTACAGACACAAAGAATGGCTCTAAATAACCCTGGGTACACCTTGAGTGTTGGCTTCTGTGAACGACGTTGATGGCATGATTTCACGAGATGCCGTTTCACAAATGAGCACTGTGGTTTGGTTTTAACAGCTTTGGACTGGGAGGTCCAATACCTGGACACGTGCACACGTGGCGGTAGAACACAGGCTGCTGAGATGCCCTCACTGCTTTTGTTAAATCGGAATAGGAGCTGATCTCACCTCACTTTGAACTCCATTCAGCTGAACAATGCCATTTAATTTTTATTGACCATGTTTATGTGCTAGTACTGTTTTAGAGTTTAGGATACATTTAGTGGTTTGAATATACATATAATTACAGTTCTTAAATTTTTTTTTTCTTTATTGATTTTTTAGAAAGAGAGAGGAAGGGAGAGGGAGATAGGAACATCAGTTGGTTACCTCCTGCATGCCCCCTCTGGGAATTGGGCCCACAACCTAGGCATGTGCCCTGGCTGGGGATGGAACCGACCTCTTGGTGCATGGGTCAGTGCTCAACCACTGAGCCATGTCGGCCAGGCTTAATTGCAGTTTTTTAAAAAGAATTTATGTTATTCAATACTTTCTCTGGTACTTATAGTTAATTATGTAAAGGATCTTGACTTTTTTTTTTTTTTTTTTTTGGTACGTGCCCCTAGCGGAACCGAACCCGGGACTCTCTGGTCCACAGGCCAACGCTCCGACCGCTGAGCCAAGCCAGCCAGGGCTTGACTTTCTTTTTCTTTTTTTGGCTATTCAGTTTTTAAAGTATAGCAGGACACTTTAGTCAATTAGCTATAAATTGTGTAGCTTTAGACTGCTGTTATGTTTTTGGGGGAAACCTCTACAGTACCCAGAGGGTTTTCTATTTGGAATAGGGACCTTGCTGTATTTCTTCCCAGAGTCTAGAGCAGCAGCAAATGGTACATGTTCAATAAATATTTATTGACTGGCCCTGGCCGGTTTGGCTCAGCGGTTGGAACGTCAGCCTGCGGTACAGAGAGATCCGGGTTTGGTTCCCGCTAAGGGCATGTACCTCGGTTGCAGTTTGCCTCCGGCCCTGGTTGGTCGTGCGGGTGGCAGCCACTCGATGTGTCCCTTCACATCGATGTTTCTCTCTCTCTCCCACTCTATCTGAACAAAAAATGGAAAAATGTCCTCGGGTGAGGATAAAAAAAAAAATTTATTGACTGGATGAATGTTTTGATCCCCTTTTTTAGTCCTAAAAATCTTTAATTGTCAGTATGACCTAGAAATCAGCTTCTCAAAAATCCTTCTTATTTCAAATAAATGGTAAGAAAGTGTTTTTCTGACCTGAAACTTTGTCCTCTAGAATTATACTTCTTAGCCATAGGAGTAGCCTTTTGAGAAAAAGGAGAAATGCGTAGTTGCCAAAGGTATTACTAGTGTGAGATTGGGAGCGAGGCCAGGGGGCAAAGAATGAGTCAGACCCTCCAGGCAGCCCGTCTCTCTGGTGCGTGGATCCCGCAACAGGTGAGATCCACGCTATTCTTAGCAGGCCCACATTTCTGGTTCCTGTCTTTTGTGGAAAACGGAAAAAGAATATGTCAAATTATGCTTCATCAGCATACACTTTTACCTAATCTTTTGTGTGTTTCTGCCTTAGTAGGTAGAGTTGTAGTTTTTCTCCCAAACCCATGTGAATATCTGTCAAGTCAGTTCTCCCAGAGGAGAGTTTTCATGTGATAATTGCCAAAAATCTGTTTAGACTCCAGACTGCCACCGGACTTTTGACTCGCTGCTCAGGGCCCTCTCCGGGGGCTGGTTCTAGTCTACTTTATCCTTACCTTTTCTGCTCTGAAGAGTGAACCTCCCACTCTAGCTGAATTAGTCTCCTCACTGTTTCCTGGACATATGGGATACATTTCCATTTACCCCATTCCCTGGCTGAAGTTGCCTTCCTCCGCTTTGTTTTTATCAGAGCCTGTCATTGTGTCCAGGGGTACAGGTGTCACCTCCTGTCCCCATGTGGTCTCCCGATGTACTCATTGTGCATCACATTCATTTGGAACATGTCCTCAGTCTGCATTCAGTTACTGTTTACCACGTACACACATATCTTCACTCACAAGTTGGATTATACATTTCTTAACTAGTGAGACTAATTCTCAAACGCTTTTATGAGTCCTTTGACTGTACACAAAAGATATGATTCTTTATGGCTTGATCTAGCGATCTCAAACTTGGCTGCACGTTGGAATCATCATGAAAGCTGAAAATGACCGATGCCCAGGTCCCATCTTGAGAGTTTCTAGTTTAATTGGTCTTCAGTGTGGGCTGGGCATCAGGATTTTTAAAGCTCCTCCTAGCCCAGCCGGTTTGGCTCAGTGGTAAGTGTTGTCCCATGGATAGAGGTCCTGGTTCAATTCCCTGTCAGGGCACATGCCTGGGTTTCAGGCTTGATCCCTAGTAGGGGGCGTGCAAGAGGCAGCTGATCGATGTTTCTCTCTCACATCAATGTTTCTATCTCTCCCTTCCTCTCTCTAAAAAAAAAAAAAATCATAAAATACATATTTAAAAAAAAGAAAAAAGAAAACTCCTCCTATGGTTAAAATATGCAGCCGTGGTTGGGATCCTTTCTTCTGGAATGGGCATTCACTATGTCAGATAATAATATTTTCGCAAACACCTTCAAGTATATGCAAATGTGTTATTGTTTTGAACATATTTTTTAAATTAACAGTCATTCAGCTTCCACTGAGAAGAAAGAGATGGTATGATTAGCAGCTTACTCTTTATTTGCCAGAAGATAATAGTACTGAAATGGGGAATCAGGCACTGTGTTGCCAAAGATACATTTTTTTTAAGTAAGGTTGAAGTGTCAACAAGAAACGTGAACATTAAGATCTACCACTTTACATGAGAGGAGAGAAAATATATTTAAAGGAAGAAAAACTTGAAATAAGACTGTCTTAGTTCTGGCTACTGTAACAAAATACCATGGACTGGAGGGGACTATAAACAACAGAAATTTATCTCTCTCAGTTCTGGAGTCTGGGAAGTCCAAGGTCAAGGCACCAGCAGTTTTGGTATCTGGTGAAGGCCCCCTTCCTGGTCTGCAGACAGTCCTTTTCTCATCGTGCCCTCGTGTGGTGTAGAGATAATGATCATCTCTCTTCTATCTCTTCTTAAAAGGCACTGATCCCATTCATGAGGGTTCCACCCAGGACCTAATTACCTTCCAAGGGCTCCGCCTCTAGGTACCATCACTCTGGGGATTTGGGCTTCAACATCTCATTTTAGGACACAAATCTTCAAGCCACAGCAAAGATCAAGTAGTTTATGAGGTATTTGATAAGATCATTTCAAAAGATATACTGGGGTGTATTTTTGTGTATTACCAAGTTCAGCCCTTGGAAGAAAGAGAGCATACGTTACATTGTGGAGACCAGAATGATCACCCATGTCTCTCTGGTTCTCTTGGTGCTGTGATGATCATTAGAACACGCCCTCATCCAAGTGTGTTTTACTAATTTGTCAGAATTTCATCTGGACTGAGATTCATCTCTCTTTGAGGAAAAATTAATAAATAACTAAAATGAAATAAGTTTAACATAGTAATAAATTCCATCAGCTTTGTAATCAACCTAGTTGGATTTGTGGTTCTGCCATTGACTCTCTGTATTACTTTGGGCAAGTTACTAAACCTCTAAACCTTAGTTTCCTCACCTGTAAAGTGGGGATAACTGCTGTGGCTTTCTCTTCGGGTAGCTGTGAAGACTAAAAGAGGTAATGCAAGTGAAACACCTTACAGAGTATTTGTCACTCAGTAAGGGCTCCATAAATGTTCATGGTGATGATTATGACAATGACGCAACAAAATTTTCCAAAGATTTAACTCTTTATTTTGCACTACTAGTTACAAATTGATTACTTTTCTGCTCATTAAAGTAAGCTGAACACTGATATCCCTCAAAATTATTTTGGCTGTTGCTGATTTTTTTTTTTTAACTTTTTATTTTGAGATTGCAATAGTATAATATATTCCCTTATGCCATTTACCTAGTTTTACACATTTCTAACATCATTTTTTCATGTTTGTCTTATTCTTTTTCTCCCATCCTCCCTCTCTTTCTGTCTACACACACACACACTTATTTTTTCTGAAGCATTTGATAGTAGGCAGCTGCATCCCCCTAATACTTCACTGTGTATTTCCTAAGAACAAAGATATCCTCTTATGTAACCACAGTGCTATTAACAAATTGAGGGCATTTAATACTTTAACCTATAGTCCATGCTCTCATTTTGTCAGATGCCCCCATAATGACCTTCATTGCATTGTTTCCCTCCTGGACAGCATCCAGTGTAGGACCACTTACTGTATTTCACTGTCATGTCCCTTTAGGCCCCTCTAATTGGACCAGTTCCTCGTCTTCCTTGTGTTCCATGACATGTTTGAAGAACATAGGCAAGTTGTTTAATAGAATAGTCCTCAATTTAGGTTTCCCCATCTCATGAGAGACTTAGGTTCTGCATTTTTGGTTGGATTTCTTTGTATGTGAGGTCTCCTTCTCAGGCAATCACCTCTGGAGGCATGGATGTCCCTTTGCTACTTATTGGTGACATTCATTTTGATCACTTGGTTAGGGTGTTATTGGATTTCTCTGCTATGTTATTACCAGTTACTTTATTATTACCATTACTAGAACATTTGAAAGGAAATACTTTGAGGTTCTGTAAGGATGTATCCTGTTCCTTCTCTAACTCTCCCCTCTTATTTCTTTTGATGCTCAAATTGTCCCAAATTTAGGCATTTGAGTGCAGGCCGGCTCATGTATCTCTCTGAATGCCCTGTTCATTTCTTTCAAACATGTCCTTATTTTCTGAAATAAGCGCACCCATTTTTTCAGTCAGTCTGCTGTTCCAGTCAGGGCCACTGCCTTGCCCTGTTCCAGGTAGCACCCCGTACGGTGTGGTCCCTGCAAATGTCGTCCCTTGGAATTGTGCAGTGCCCACCTGGGCAGCCATACACAGCTCTAGTCACGTTTGCTCTGCAAAGGAGTGAAACTCAGCACTCTGAGGAAGTCACAATTCAAAGTGCTTTGCCCATGTTCTTTATCAGAAATTTTCACGGGAAAAGACTGTCATAAAACTTCGAGAAAAGATAAATATGATTTGAAGTTTTTATCAGAATTGCATTCTGATATGGTGGTAATAAGGCCGCCTTATTATTAGATGTGCTTTGGGGGGAAAATAAAGACTTTCCACATCCTTGCAAAATAAGTTTTTCATTTTGGATAAAGGGAGTTTTCTTGGTATAACAAACAATTGATTCTGAGAGAGAGAATGTGTTCAGTCAGCATCACATATTTTGCTAACAGTGGAGAAACCACTCAAGAAAAATTGGCATTGTGTTTAGAAAAGCTATTGCTAAAAAAAATTGAAAAAAAGAAAGAAAAGCGATTGCTGCTTTCACCCAAGTTTTATTCAGAAGGCATCACAGATCAATGTTAGGCAGACTTTCTAACTTCTGGATGCTCCCCAAAGGGCAAATGTTTCCTAAGAAATGTACAGTACAGAAATCGGACTTTTTCTGCATTGTGTGTACTCAAACCGTCTAAACTGTCTGATACTTTATCAGACAGTTAACTTACTTTGCACCTCCCCCAAATTATCCTGATTTATTCAACAACAATAAAATCTGTTAAACAAATTTTTTTAAAACCTAGTTCAACTTAATTATAGCAAGAGTTTCTAAAGATGAATAATTTTCATTTTGCAGTTCATAGTTGTATCCATCAAATTCCTTTTGTCTCTGCAGCTCAGAGTGGTCAGTCAAGCCACCCAAGTTGTTACCACTAAAGCTCATGACTCAGGGTCCCTCTTTACTGCTGACCCCTTTTAGGGTCTTCAACACAATTTAGTATTCATAATTTTACATTTTCCCCCCTTTAAAACTAATATAAAATCAGGCTTCACAAAAACCTGGATATGCATTGCTTCTGGAATTTTATTTGCCCTTCTACACTCCAAGTTTCCAATCTGTAAAATGGAGATTTACCTTAGAAGATGCCGTGAAGATTCTCTGAGTGTTGTAAGTGACTCGACACTGTGCCTGGCACGGGATGAGCGCTCGAATGGTACCTCCTCACGATCACCTCTCATGGAAACCAGCCCCGAGAAACTCTCTGTGGAGACCCAGCTCTGAGAAACCAAATGGATCAGAACGGGTGGTTCCTGTGTACCTGTGGTCCGTCGATTCGAGACGTAGTGGAATTGTGACTGAGTGTCTGAACATTTAAATCATTCGGTGGAATGCGTGTTGTCATTATGGGTGCCCAGGTTGCTACTTGAACATAAGCATCTGAGATGATGAACTGCAGCCACTTCGGCTTCTGTTTTTAAATTCTCATCTTCCTGCAAATCCGATGAATCTATAACAAGCTAAAGTGATCTCAGTACTTCCCCCCTCACGACTGTAGGGACAGAAGTAAATGACACTGGAGCGCACCGTTGGGAAGAGTTGCTTGTAAAGTCCGCAAGGCCCTTACTGAGCAAGCACCTGGATTTCTACTGGCAGCGCCTGTTTTATAAAAACAAAAGCAGACACGGAGATGTGCAGTGTCTGTCTCTCGGGCAAAATTATACTAATGTGGTATCTAACATAACCTTGAATTGTAATTACTGAACAAAAGGAAATGTCGAAACAAGCTAATTTTATTCTCCTGGGTTGTGAGTTTAATTAGCATGAATCATTCGTTTACACAGTAACACCAGTGTTGAACAACACTTTGTGTATTGTCTTTATTACGTTGGATAAAGCTTATGTGATAAGTGGACATTAACCAAACTTGTTTTGAAAAAGTTCGAAACCGCAGGTGTAATATGCGGAGGAACATTATCCCAGCCAGTTTTGCCAGTAATAAATATTAGATATCGAAGGGCCATTTTTTGTAATTGAATTTTTGGGTCACGGTTAGCAATAACTAAAATGGATTTAGTGCTTAATGTGTCCTAGGCACTTTGTGAACTCAGCATTTTACTTTTATTTCTTCATGTAACTTGGCACAACAATCTCATGAAGCAGGTTCTGGTATTTCTGCATTTTGCACAAGTACAAAGTGAGGTTTAGAGATGTGAAGTGTACTGGAATATTACACAGCTCGTCAGTGTGGTCTGGATCCATGATACATGGCTCCGAGCCTGCGTCCCTCACCATCATTCCCCGGACAGTGCTGGAAGTCACTTTCCTCGTGGAAGGCCCTCTGACCACCCTACGAAAGAGAGCTTTGCACTCCCTTCACACTCAGCTCTACGGGGAAACTAAGTAAATATGTGTGTATCATAACCTTGTCCACCTTTGTAAATCATCTGCATCCAGGTGACATTCCCATCTCTGAGTGAATGACAAAGAGGAAAATGAAGCCAGGAAGAGCTGTCAGGACAGCCCAGTGGGCGTAGGAGAGGGCTGGACCAGGGGGCCTGGCGCAGGAAGGGCCTTTTAAGTGTGACTAAGGAAATTGGTGGTCTTCACAAGGGCACCTCAGTGAATAAAAGGGAGGAAATTAGATTACCAAAGGGGGTTAACATGTGGAAAGTGAGACAGCATGCAAGGATCAGCTAATTTTGTCAGCATACATGAAAGAGAAGCCAAGAGACAGGACACAGGCGCGAAAGGCTATTAATATTCATTTTTTGAGAATAATGGAGTCAGAAGAATCTTTGTAGTTTAGGAAGAATGATTCAAAAGAGAAAAGAGGGGGAACTAATTAAGTAATATAATAGCTTGGTGTCTGGGAAATTGTCTTTGTCCCCTCCCCTTCCCAAAAGAGACATTTATTACTGTCTCCTCCTCTGCTTCTTTACTTAATTATGTTATTTTTGTGGCTGATACAATATGGTGTTTGTGGTTGGGTGTTAGGTGGCTATATCGTTCACACTTGGGTATTCACCCTGTTGTTTTTTTTTAACTCAGACAAGGATAAAGAAATTATGTAAGCGTCTCCCTTTAGTAGAAGAATAGCTCAAGGGTTGTTACTAACCTTTGGTATAGCCTTCTAGTCACACTTCTTCTGAATGCTTACAAATAATCACCCAAGGAAATCTGAATTTGAGTGATATTCAGGATGAGATGATATTTGGGGATTATTTTGATTTTGTCACTGTGATACTAGTATTATAGTGATGAAGGAAAATATTTCTATATTTTAGAGGCCCATGCTGGATTATTTAGGGGGGGATGTGATTAAAATGTATAAAATATTTAGCAAAAAATTCCATAAAAATAGAGGACTATATCACAAGCTGTTAAAGATATTAAATCTAGGTGAAGGGTATATGGGTATTCACATTACCCTAATTTTCTATATGTTAGAAAATTTTTTTAGTAAAAAGGAAAAGGTTGACTGACAGCAACCAGAGACATGGTTCTCTGTCTTGTAGAACATTTAGGTGGTATTCTTATCAAAACCAATCTGCCCCCTCCCTTCAGCTCTATTGTTAGAGTCTTGAGTCACTTATGTTAAGAGTGAAAGAACCCTGGCCAGTTTGGCTCAGCGGTTAGAGGGTTGGCCCGCGGACCGGAGAGTCCCGGGTTCGGTTCCTGCTAAGGGCACGTACCTCGGTTGCAGTTTGTCCCCAGCCCCAGTTGGGGTTTTGTGGGTGGCAACCAGTTGTTGTGTCTCTGTCACGTCAAGGTTTCTCTCTCTCTCTTCCTCCCATCTCTCCCTCCCGCTCTATCTGAATATAAATGCAAAAATGTCCTCGGGTGAGGATTTAAATTAAAAAAAAGTAAAGAAAGTTCTGGTTCACTGGGTTGTTTACTGCCAGTATGAAATGTGCATGGAAACCACCCAGTGAAAGGGGAACTCAGAAAGACATGATTGTGTTTTCACAGCATGGTGGACCCACCAGTTAGTGGCTTCCAAGGGAGACTTGATGGCTCACAGCTCTCGCGAGCGTGTGCGCTGTGTGTGTGTGTGTGTGTGTGTGTGTGTGTGTGTAAATTTGGGGAGAAAGACATTTTCTTCATTAGTTTCTTTTTAAAATAAGAGCTTTGTGGGAGATATAGAAAGAGGAAATATGAGCAAATACAGTGGAAAGTTATTTGGTGTCATATTATGTGGCTTTTCTTGATCTAAAAACATTAGTAAAGTGACTTTAATTTTTAAAATTTGAGAATCCCTTAATTGCTATTTTCACATTTTACCCTGTTGACTCTCAAAATGCTTGCAAATCATCTACAAAAAGAAAGCCTAGGACCAGGAAAATAAAACAAAACAAAAACTCTGGCACAAAACAGAAATGGTGTTTGCTGCTGAGAACCCCTGTGCCGCTGTCTGCCATTTCTACTCGTATGTTGGTACCGAATGGAAAGTTGGTACTGGAAAGGGATAGCTGTGGTTCAAGTATAATTTAACCTATGAGATAATGTGATTAACATCAGGTGGAAAGTTTGAACCAGCTTCCTGAAACCACACTGTTAATGGAGTGTTTATTGCTTGGGTGGGGACGGGCTCGACTTACTTCATAATTTGATTTCCATTTTGAATGTGTACCTCTAAGAAGTAGTGTGACCTTTTAAAAGGCTGCCTCTCAGCTTTTAGGAATTGCTGTGAGTTTTGTTGTTGTTTTTCTCTTTGCGGAAGACAGACTTAATTCTGTGCCTTCCAAAACTGATGGCTATGCTGGAAAAATGTCCTGAAGTCACTGCACTCTGATTCAAAGAATTGGGGCCACTCTCCTATGTGTCTCACTCTCCAGTGAAGTCGCGCGCTGGCCTTCTGTTAAACCACTTACCCGTCTGGGTAGCTGTCAGGTGTCCGCACGCAGAAAAACAGCCAAGCACGTGCACCATGCAAACTCTTCTGACATTAAGGGCAAGAGGAGAGATGATTCAGACACTTCCATGTGTGTTTTCAGTAAGGTATCCATCACCAGGGCCTCCAACTTGTTGGAACTGGTTTACAGAACATCAGGTTTGTCCCTAATAGGAGTCAAGCCAATGAATGAGCGAGAGACAAGCAAAATAATCATAGAGCTTTTATTTTCTAGATGATAAAGATCACTGTAGAGAAATGAAATGTAGCAGGCACGTGCATTTGAAATATTCCATTTCTCCCTTCATGTCTTTTGTATTTCCCGAGTTTAAACTCTGTTGTTTTCCTTAGAGCCCTTCACACCGTCTCATCTTGTTGGCTTTCTTCTAGTAAAGAAGCTGGTCACTCTGGGTGGGAATTTTAGTCCTCCGTCCACCTCATGACCCTACAATAATTGTGTGCCAAGTCTGGTTGGTGCCGTCTCCCCAACCCCTTCAGAGCTGCTCCCCCTTGCCCTCTCTTCTCGCTGGGTCTCACCTGCTCGGAAACCCAAGTGCCTCCTTTCCTCCTCCAGTCAGTTATCTGTGCTATTGCCAGGTCCGCTTTTCTTAACTACGGCTCTATTATTTGACCACTGGCCCGGACTCTTTAGAGGCGTCCACCGTGTGAATACAGACTTCTGACTAACGCGGGGCCCTTCTGAGGCCTGGCATCCGAGGTGGGGTCTGTCCATTGGACTAAGAGCACTGGTCTTCAGTAGACACCCCACTGGGTGTCAGCCCCCCACTGGGCTGTTTGTTGTTGTTCCTCAGATAGGCCCCCCCAACCCCCACCTAAGTCTTGGCTGTTTCTAGTGCTTAGAGGGCTCACACATCAGTCAACACCCAGTTGTGAAATTCTGTCCCAAATCCCACCTTCCTCAAAAAGTTTTTCCTAATTTTCACACCATATATATAGATCAGGTCCTTTCTCATCCTTCCACTTTGGAGTCTCAATAGCAATTTGTGCCCAAGAGTATTTATGTCTTGTTCTTATTCTTCTCTCTATTAAAGGCTCTTTGAGGACAGACCAGCCTCTCACAGAATCCAGCATGGGTTTGAATCATTTAAGGGCTAAACAAATAAATAAAAATTTTAAACATTTTTATTGATTTTTTTAGAGAGAGAGGAAGGGAGAAGGAGAGAGAGAAACATCCATCAATTGCCTCCTGCATGCCCCCCACTGGGGATGGAGCCAGCAACCTGGGCATGTGCCCTGCCTGGAAATCGAACCAGCGACCTCTCAGTGCATGGGACGATACTTAACCAACTGAGCCACAATGGCTAGGGCTCAATAAATATTTTTGACCACACTGAAATTGACTGATCTTTAAAGGACAAACCCTTTTTTTAGTAGATTTTTAAAGATGCCTGGAGAAGGAGTCTGGTTTTGTTGCTCCCTTGGAGCAGGCAGGTGACAGTGGTAAGCCCCTCGGCGGACAGTAAGAGCAGCAGTCGTGAGTGGTCTGAGGGGCACAGCAAGTGAGTGCCTTGGGCTGTGAGTAAGGAGCCTCCAGTTCTGTCTCAGAGCAGGGGGGGCCCTTCAAGTGAACGCAGAGGAAAGGGCATTCCAGACAGAGTACCAGCTTGAACAAAGGTGCGGGTCATGGGCAGTAGTGAAGATAATTTAGGTAGTTTGTCAGGTAGAGGAGAAAGAAGTGTTTAGACATTAAGGTTAAAAACCCAGCTTGGAACAAATGTGAAGGAATTTGAATTCTAGGATGACTAGTGGGAACTGTAATGACTGGGCCTTGGGTGGGGGTCCCTCACATAACCTTCATTCTAAAAAGATTACGTGAGGCTGCCACACTTCCGGACCACGCCCCCCATCCCCCACCGGTTTATAATGGAGGATGAGAAGAAGGTGAGAACCCAGAGGAAAATGTTACTGAAATAGACCTGATGAAAGATAATGAAGTCCTGAACTAGGATGAGGGAAATGCTGATGAAGTAAAAGTTGATATCTAGATGCAAGGAACAAGGAAAAGGGAGAGAAAGATATTCTGAGATTTGTTTTGTGGTGGATGGGCCCGTGCGTCAGAATCACAATCTTGTTTAATCCTAAAGTCTGTTCCTTTCTAGATGAGGAAACCAAGGCTCTGGGGTCTTGGCCGAGGTCCCACAGTCAACAGGTAGTGAAGGTGAGAGTCACACCCAGAGCCGTTCAGCTGTGCAGCCTGAGTTCTCTCACCCTGAAACCTGCCGCAGTGGCCGGATCACAGGGTTCTCAGGCGCCTTCTGGGTTTGGGGTGTATCCATCCCATCAGCAGGGAGTTCACTCCCATGATATTTGTGTTTTAGAAGAAACCCTTTGGCAGCAGGTGGGGCTTGCCCTTTGTGACTAGCAACTTGCATAAGTCAGGTGGACATAATGCATTCTATTGTTCCTCAGGACCGTTCCAGTCTCTCTGGGGCAGGCGGGGTGAGTCATGAAGCAGGGTATAATCTCAGGTATGAGAATGCATTTCAGCGGAGGCTGTCATTGTTCTCTCTGCTCCATCTTTCCTTCGCCGTTAATCTTCTTGTCAACGATAGGCATACATGGTGCTCTACCCATCCAGCTCTTGTCCTTCTCATCTAGCAGGAGAAGTTCACACAGTCCATTGGAACGCCATGCAGACCAATCTTCTAGGTGTTTTCACAGTGTGAACAGGTAGGGGACGGAGCAACCCTTTTATTTGAATAAAAGTCCTATGTCTGGATTAACAGCACAGACAACTATAGACATGTAAAGAATAAAGACATTTAAGCTGAACCACAGAATTCCTGGTGTATATAACTTTCCTTCACAGTGAGTGAGTAGCCTTTTTTTCTTTTTAATAATGCTTTTATTTATTATTTATTTACTTATTTATTTATTTTAATCTTCACCTGAGGATATGCTTAGAGATTGGAAGAGAGAGAGCAAGAGAGAAAGAGGGAGAGAAAAAAACATCTATTGGTTGCCTTCTGCACATGCCCCAACCGGGATGGAACCCACAACCAGGCATGTGCCCTGACTGAGAATCGAACTGGCAACCTTTTGGTACACAGGACGATGCTCCACCAACTGCACCACTCTGGATGGACAGTGAGTAAGTAGGCTTTTTTTGTGAGGTGGTCGAAGGAGAATCAGATGACACCTTTTATCTGTTACAGGACCCATTAAGAAATTATCTTCTCTGTAATGCTGTGGTTTTGTTGAGGTCCCATATGGCAGCTGTCAAGCACTTTGCTATGTAGAGGGGATGATGTCCACCAGTGCTGCTGGTGTCCATTCATCTCCAGACCACTGTCTTCATGCTTGGCCAGCTGGGCAGTGCCACACCTACCCAGTGGGAAAGCTAGACCGTGAGTGACATGGCTCCAGTACTTGGAGGTGGCAGGAGATACCTTGGGCCAGCTGGTGATGCCTGGCAAAGACTCCGATTCATCCTTCCCTCCCTATGACAAAACGCTAACACGGTCATCCTAGTTTCATTAGAGTCGGGAACAAGATGAGGGTTCTCACTTGCACCTCTACTCTTCTGTAGCTGTCGTAGTCTATCCGGGCTGCTGTCACAGAATGCCACAGACTGAGGGCCTTGTAAACAACAGAGACGTACTTTCTCACAGTTCTGGTCGCCTCCCAGTGAAGGCCCTTCCAGGTTGCCGACAGCCGACTTCCCACTGCCTCACTGACCCTGGGTCCTGCCCTGCATGGGGAGATAGGGTGCTCTGTGGGGTCTCTCTTATAAGGGGACTAATCTCATTCATGAGAATTCTATCCTCATGACCTGAGCACTCCCAAAGTCACCACCCCATTGGGCTTTAGGATTTTAACATATGAATGGGGGCATTCAGTTCGTAGCAGTAGCCTAGCAGCTTGAACTTTTCTCTCCATTTCAAAACTCCAGTATGTACTATACCAAAATGGTGATAAACAGAGGAGGTTTATTGTCCTGGCTGAAACCTATAGGGCTATCTTATTTTTTACATGTGCTGCCTAACCTTCTGTGCCTCATTTTCATCATGTATAAAATAAAGATCATTATACCTACCTCAAATACTTGTCATGAGGCTGAAATGAGCTTATGACTAACATGCTTAGAGGAGCATCTGAGATATACTGAGGACCATCCAGTGCTCTCTGCTGCTATTGCTATTACTTTGTTGTTGCTGTAGTCAGACAAAAAAGGAAATGAGATTTCAAACATTGGAAAAGAAGGGGAAAATATTATATGATTTGTCTCACTAGAAAATCCAGGTAAATCAACTGAACCAAAGATTATAATTAATATCAGTATTTAGTGGTCAGATGTAAGATTAAGTTAGAAAAATCAATAAGTTTCTAAAATACTAGAAATAATCAAGTGAAAATATAATATTTGCAAAGCAATATAGCGCAGCATCCAGAATTAATTCTTATTTCCCTTGCAAAGACCTTACTTCACTTGACCTAAACCTCAAGATGTCAGCACATCCCTTATTCAGTAAGACAGTGATTCTCTGTTGGCATCTGGAAACGTGTTATATGTTATGTATAGATTTGTTTTAATTTTTTTTTTTTTTTTTAATTTTTATCCTCACCCGAGGATACTTTTCCATTTTTTTTGTACAGAGTGGGAGGGAGAGAGAGGAAGGGAGAGAGAGAGAGAAACATCGACGTGAAGGGACACATCGAGTGGCTGCCACCCGCACGACCAACCAGGGCCGGGGACAAACTGCAACCGAAGTACGTGCCCTTAGCGGGAACCGAACCCGGGTCTCTCCAGACCGCAGGCCGACGCTCTAACCGCTGAGCCAAACTGGCCAGGGCTATAGATTTGTTTTAATATTTAAAGTTTCTCCTACCTTTACATGGAGGATCTTATTTACAAAAATATCCATTTTGAGATATCCTGATTAGTTTGTACTTTTAATTCAGCCACTTGTCTGAACATGGTGAGGTGTGGGATGAGACAGTTTTCATAAGATTATTGCCCACATCATTTTTTTTTTCAAATTCAACTAAGTACATGCAGACCCCATTAGAAATGAAAGTTCCCCAGCTGTACTCTTGCTCCTGAATGGCCATATAAAGTCAGTACTGAATCTCCACAAAACGATTTGACCGCTTTCCAGACAAAGTAGATATAAACTGGGTTGAAGAGCCAGACATGCACCATTGTCTTTTTTTTTTTTTTTTTAATATATTCAATATTGGAATCAATTCCAAGTCACTGGATCTAGCTTCCAGCCATTGCTTCGAATCAAATGATTTCCAGTTTGATTGCCTGTTCGGTGGGCAGGACATCTCACATGACAGGGCTGTGCTTCCATGGGACCTACTTCAGGGAAAAGATCAGTCAACCTTCGATTGCATTGGGCTTCTCAAGTGATTCGTGACTCAGTTTAATTGGTCTGAAACAGTAAGATAAGACGTCCCCAAACTCAGGTGAACCTATGGAAAAAACACATAGCTTGGGATTCACAGGCCTGGCAGTGTTTAGAATTGTTCCTCCGGTGGGGTGGGATGGGTTTTAGACTTTGCGTCAAAAGTCACAGATTTTAGTGCTTGCTCTGCAATTTACAGTACCCACTCGGTGACCTCAAAAACTGCCTTTATTCTTTCTCAGTTCTCAAAGTTTTAAAATTGTGGCAGTAATATTTGTGAATGTTAAATATATTGAATATAAAAAAGCTTTGTAAACTGTAATGGACTACCCTTTTGCCACGCATTACTTTTAATGGATCTAATTTTCCTGGTCCGTCATATACTTAACACCTTTTTAAGGAACAAATCTTTTGTGCTTAGAATAAATGGTGCCTGATCGTTAAGCCATTCTAAATGCCTCCTCTTAAATCCTGCTGCTGGAAGGGCTTCTCCTTCTTCTAAGTCTCACAGCAATTTATTTAAACCATGTCTGGCACCTCAGTATACAAAATGCATTTTACATGTATTTGCTACTTTATTGTAAGCTCTTGAATATAATATTTGGTTTACCTTGCAGTGTGCCAGATGCATTGTAGATGCTTAAATGGCTGAACAATTGAATGCATAAACAAGTATTAAATTACCTGTCATTTACCATTTAGAGTTGTTTCCAAAGGCATGTATTATACAGAAGTTTTTAGTTTTAGAATCATTCATTTTCCTTTTGCCTTTCCTTCTTTTCCTTTTTATCTTCCTTTATCATCTTGATATGATATATATGTATGTGTATACTTCAATTAATGCAGAGTTTGTTTTTGTTGGAACTACACTGTTTTGCTTGAATCTAAGCAAGGGTCTAACATAAGGTGAGCAATTGACAATTATCAGTTTGAATTAAATAAGCTAGTGATAGAATATGATCATATTATATGGGCACATGCCATCAGGGAGAACATTACGTGCCGGGGAGGTGAGAGTTAAGTCATGGGTCCAAGAACACATAAACTTGTATCTACAAAACCAACCTGCAAGTGAAAGGAAGCTCTAATAACTGTGCAGATACGGAACGAGAAGTGGGGTGGTTTGTGACGACAACACAACGTACAAAACTGGCTAACTGCCAGAAAAGGAATTTCTGAACCATGTGACCTCACATGGTGACAGTGTCACCTTTCTAACATCTTCTTGAATGTTCCTCATGTCTTGGAAGACCATGAATGAAACATCTGATAGGAAATATGAACCCTGGGTCCATATTCTCCCGCGGAACCTAGACAATTCCACATGTGAGAATGCAACCCCGTCTGATTACTGTTGTTTATGAAAGCTGATGAAATCACACGCTAGATTTTAAGCATCAACGCTCTCAATCAGTGTATTGGCAAAATGAAATTTGTAAGTACACTGTCCATCAATAATGAGCACTATTTTTGCAGAATTTATTCAAGGTGAATACCAATCTGTTCATTTGCCAGAAATTCTTATCTGTAGCTTTATGAGGTCTTGAAGACTGATTTACAAAAATAAAATAGGAGTCTTCTTATAAATGACAGTGAATCTGGTTCACTGTAAAGCAGACGATAGAAAATTACCAGGTTCATATATCTCTGAAGCTTGAAAACAATGAGGACAACACATAGTGACCAACCTAAGTGATCTTCTCTTTTTTCTCTCTAATATTTTTTTTTCACCTGCAACTGTAGCAAAACATGATCAGCTGTATTATGCAAACAGGTGTCCTTCTACATATTTAAAGAATTTAGGCTGGCATAAATAGAAGAGCTCTTTAGAAAGGAAAAATTCAAGATGTAATAAAACCTTCCAGTTTTGACTTTGTAACTTTCCAGTAGCAATGGTTAAAATGATTTTAGGTCATTCATTCCAAGATACATGGCAGCATATGAAATGTGGCTGATCTATTTGCCCAGTAACATTTTTCACATAACAGTATGTTAAAAGTTACAAATACTGATATGCACAAATAGCTAATTTCTAAGAAAAATATGTACAGTACTACAGCATAATGAATGTGGTATCTGTAATAACTTAATATTAGCCAATTTTTAATATACATGATACTGCTACCTTTTTCTGACAATTCACTGGTTAAAAGTTGTTACTGAGGTTCTCTGCTTTGCACATGTTACTTGTTGTTTAATACACAATGCAGGCTTTTTAAAGATTTCTCTTGTGTTTAAAGCTAAGACAACAGTGCAAGGGGTGCAGAGATGTAATGTGACCTCATAAAAGTTCATTCCAGTAAAATGTCTATGTATGGCTGTAAGAAAGGATTGGTGGATGAGCTTCCTGTTGGAAATTAACAATTTCCTAAGTGATCTTCTTATGGAAATATGTACTGTGGGCAGCTAGAGCGTATCGTGTGACAGCTGGTCCATTCTGGCTGTTTCTTTCAGGTGCCTTATTTTCAGGTGGCTGTGCTCGTAAAAAGGTATGCCCTCAAGACCTGAAAAAGTCACTTGTTCTCACTGTTTCTAGTTAGAGCCTTGAGAAAAGGTGAAGGAGGAGAAAATACAGATTTTTAAAATAATTTTCTAATTTGACCAAACCAGAAGATGAAAGCCCTCCTTATCTTCTACACCATTTTCCACCTGTTTCTGTGAGGAAGATGTTTCTGTTCCCTGGAGAACTCAGCCAAGGAGACTTAGAAGTGATGAGCCCAGCAGGAAGCGCCCTGATCCATTATCCCCTTTGACTCACCCCTGAAGAACATGTTGGTTGCCAATGATTTGCCCTTTGAGTTTCCGATAGTCTTGTCTACTGTCTCCCAAGGTTTCCTTGACTCTATACCTGTGTCTGTTCTATGATGGTGGAAGGAAATCTCCTCTCCCCCAAATAGAACCTTGTTTAATATTTCCTTCTTTAAAAAAACATGTCTATTAAGACGGAGAGTTGAGTTTTGACATTTTAAATGATAAACGGGATTATCTTCCAAGTTGATAGAACAATTTTTTAGGCTATTTGACTATTTAGTTTTTCATTTTCTAGTCGAAAGTAACAATTCAGGGTTTTTTTAAACATTTAAAAAAATTTTTTAATTAATTAGTATATTTGTGTTACAGATGTTTCTCCTTTTCCCCCACTGACATCCCTCTCCCCCTCCCCCCTCCCCACCCTGTCCCCAGCTTTGTTGTCTATGTCCATTGTTCATGCATACATGCATATAAATTCTGTGGTTTATCTCTCCCACACTTCAGGTTTTTATCTAATTTATCAAATATGCTTCTTCTAATAACTGCTAGGACAACTGCTACAGGAAGGAAATTAGCGTAAGAACAGTGAGAATAGGAGTGAGGGTGCGCAGAGGGCTGTACCCAGGTGAGGCTGTTTGTCTCTGTCCCTCTACAGAAACAATGACGTGACACTCAATTTTTTCAGTAAGTGAAAGCACTCAGTTTTTCGGCCCATGTCATGCTTTCTTCTCTGCAAGTTTTGGAGGGGATACCTTTTCTGTGTTACAATTCTGACCTCTTGCCCCATTTCCGGGTAGAGCAAACCCAAGCCAAATCCTGTGGCCGTTCAGCTGACTAGGCCAGTTTAACCAGTATTCCCAGCTTTGTTGACATTGCAACATCACCCTAGAGAGCTTTGTGTGTTCTTTTTTGTGGTGGTGAGACAAGGCAGGTGTGGGAGCTTCACAGGGTGGAACCTGCCCCTCTGTGTTGACTCACTGGGTGCCACTCTTTGGGTGTACATTGTCAGTCCCCTTGCTAGGAGGCGGTTTGCCCTCAGAGGTGTAGCTCCTAGGGCTCTGCTCATACGATTGTGTGTTTGAACTGCTGGAAACATTCCAAGTGGGTTATTGCTTCTCTACCTTATAAAAATCAATATGATTGGGTGTGTCTGTTCGTAAGCTGACTGTTCTATGTTTGGAAGTAAGACACAGATTTGTTTTGTTAAAGGGTAGTATTGGTCATAGTAAGGTCTTGGAGAGACCCGGGTTCGGTTCCCGCTAAGGGCACGTACCTTGGTTGCAGTTTGTCCCCAGCCCTGGTTGGGTCGTGTGGGTGGCAACCACTCGATGTGTCGCTTTCCCGTCGATGTTTCTCTCTCTCTCTCTCTCCCTCCCACTCTATCTGAACAAAATATCAAAAAATGTCCTCGGGTGAGGATTAAAAAAAAAAAAAGGTCTTGGGTTTTGATTTAGAAGAAAGACTATACTTTTATATATATGCTTGTGATTCTGATAACTTAAAGTGTGGTTTAGTTGTAAAGATCTAATTCACCTTTTTTTTAAAAAAAATTTCTTTATTGATTTTGACAGAGAGGGAGAGAGAGATAAAAACATCTATGAGAGAGAACATTGATTGGCTGCCTCCTGCATGCCCCCCACTGGGGATTTGGCCCACAACCTGGGCATGTGCCCTGACCGGAAATCAAACCGGCGACCTCTTGGCTCCTGGGTCGAAACTCAACCCGTGAGCCACACCAGCGGGGCTAATTCACTTTATCAGTACATAATAATCTTGGCAATAAATGTTCTTTGTGTCTGTGCATCATTACATATGTGTGTAAGTATATATTTATATTTATGTATATGTACACATATACATGCACACACAGAGATGTATGAAAGGATGGTCACCAAAATGTCATCGTTGGCTATCTCAAGGTGGTGAGATTTCAGCTGACTTAACAAACCTACCCAAACCAAGCCCTGCCTGTAACTCTTGTCTATATCTAGCAGCTTCTCAATCAGTCATCTCTGCTTCTTATCTACCTTATAATTCATTGTGGTCTGACTTTTTCTTCTTATAACTTTTCTGAAATAGCTTTTACTAAGTCCTTAGTGCATCCCACTTTCTCCATAATGGACCTTTTTCAGTCTTTCTATTGCTGGATCTTTCTGCCACGTTTGAGACAACTTGTGTTTTTCTCCTTGAAGTTCAGGACCGCTGGGCTGCCAGGACGTCACCACAGGCCCCTAGTACCTCTCCAAGCTCTGTCATTCACTCACCCTCCCCGTGATGCTCTTTGTCACCCAAAGTGCCACCCATGGCCCACTTCTCTTGCTCCCTGACTCTAAAGTTACCTCCCACCCTTAAACCTGCTCTTCTTCCTATATCCTGTTTGGTGGCATTGCCACCCAAGCCAGAAATCTGGGAGTCTTCCCACTACTTCATCCCCCACATCCTGTGAGTCAAAGTCCCACTGAGTCTATCTTCTCTGCATATCAAATGTGTCCTTTTTAAAAAACATGTTTCTGGTGCCCTGATTCAAAACCTTGTCATTTTTACTTATAATGGACTTTGAACTGCCTCCAGTTTTGTTCCCCTAAAATCTGCTAGCCAAAAGGTCATCAGTATTTAAGCCACACAGTATTTTTAATTTAACCACCTTACACCTTTGCTTTAAATGCTTTCACGGATCCCCAGGTCAACAAGCGGAAGTCAGTATGACAGAGTCAGTGCCCTGCCTCTCAGGTCCTGCCTGTACCTTTCTGCCACGTCTGGGGTTTCTCCCTGCTGTGTCCTTCCTTGGGTCACACTGTCCTCGCAGCCTACAGTGGTCATCCATCATCTAGGACGTCTCTTCTGATGCTTCCCTGGTGTTCCTGTAACACTCTGTCTCCGATGTACGCCTTGAGTTCTTTGAGGGAAAGTACAGACTTTCCTTGTATCTCAAGTGCCTATCAGAGGATCTGGCATATGTTAAGACAAATATTTGGGTCAGTGCTGTGTTTATATGGTTTGGATTACTGGTAAGAATTAGGATATATAAAGATTGTAAACTGCAGGTAGTTGAACATAATCTTAGCATCACCTTGGCTTTTCCCATTGGTAGCCAACCTAAGTGGTGACGGTAACAGGAACTGAGCTTGAATAGTTTAAAGCAGCATACTCAAGAGTAAACTGTCCTGGTTATAGGCACTATGGAATGCTTAATTTATCTTGAAATTTTAAATACCAGGGAAACAGAAATTTAGGGATCCAAAGAATTTGAGGAACATAGGCTTACATAATTTCACAAAACATGATTGTAAATATTGGGAGTTATGCCCATGGTGAAAACTAAGCTTACACTTTTATGAGCACGCCCATATAAACTATGTGGTCACATGCACTTTAAAATTGCCACAAAGCAGTGTTAAATTATTGGGTAGTGGAAACTTGTATACTTTTCCTCATCTAGCATCTATATAAATAAGATTTTATCTTCTGAACTTTCTGATGATTCTTATAGCAACTCACAGCTTGAAGGGAAACGTTATCCTTTTCATCCCCCAAATGTCAGAGTTGAAGGGAAAAACACATGTATTTAGCATTAGCAGCCAGGCCACTGTTTACATAGTCTTTTGCTCATTATTTTCCATGTGATATGGACAAATCCATATCCAGGGAGAAAGATGCCAAAACAATGGCTGTGTCAGAGTGATGTTGGAAGAATTCACTGATGTTCAGTTGGTTTCTTCTTTGTGTACAAGGTGTCCTGTGATGTGGTTGAGTTTATCAGAGGAAATAATTAAATAAGAAGTCTTTACTTTGAATGATACCTGGTTCAGCCACCACCCCACAAAAGAGCCCTTGATATTTTCAACTAAAAGTATTTATTAGCAGCCATAGAGTGATTATTCTCTCATTTTAAAACTCGATGGGGGCTTGAGATAGGACTATATATGTAACCCACAACCAGTAACATTGTCGGCAAAGTGCCTATCAGTGCAGAAAGGAGAAGGAAAGAGTTTCAGGTTGGTAAACTGGTAGGCTTTAAACCATTCTCCACAAGGCTAATGTCTGTCTCTTCTTAAAACACACACAAAAAAATTAGTTAACATATGCAGACTTGAAGTAATTTGGATCGTTGTCCAAATTCACTATGTGAAAGGCATTCCACATCTTTGTCCCCCCCCCCCCATCTTTTAAAGAAGCCTGTGGGCTCTGAAATGTGAATCCACTCAGGATTAGTTTCGCCTTTCAGGCACTCTCAGGACTCGCGATAACGGGCAGTGGTGCCAGGCTGTAGTCATGTTAGAGCTTATTTGTGGGAAAGGCAGTGCACGGAGAGAGACATTCGGATGCCTCAGCTGTTCTGACCTCCCTGGGAGCAGTGGTGCTCCGTGCAGGCCAAATGCAGACTGATGGTCCACCTTCTAAAAGGACAGCTATTGCATGTTGTGCTGAATTCCCACAGCAGATTTTTCTTGGTTAGCTATATTTAAATGAAAGTACTGGGAAATGCCTTTTGTTTGCTTAATTTTACTGTAGGTTATTATTGTCAGGGAATTAAGTTTCTCAGATTCCTGGTCAAAATGCAGAGCTTATTGTTAAGAAGCCACACCATAGACTTTGTGTGCATGTGAGGTAGAGGTGGGAGGAGCAGGGTATGGGAAAGAATGAGAAAGAGTGGGCAGGAAATGAGCTAGGAAAGTAACCAGGGCTATGTTGTGAAGGGTCCTTATAGACCCACATCATTCACTGAAATGAATTCACTTGGTACAGTTTAGCCCCAGGGTCTTTGGAGACTTTATGACCTAATATATAAAGGACATCCTGCAATCCAGGGGTTATCAGTAAGGCAGTAGGAAAATGACTCGGGGCAGAAAACGAGAATGGTGTGTTTGCTAACTGGAGAAATATTTATACCTCTCTTTTAATTCTGCTGTGCAGCATTTTTACTGGATAATTCCTGACAATTCCTTGATTGTCACCAACTGTGACACCCTGCTAACAGAATGAAGGTCCCCAGGTTCACAGAAGTTTGATAAAATTTTGAAATAATAAATATAGCTCACTTTTGATCAGTGTGCCTTATTGGTAGCAGACAATGGCTTGCTTATTTATTTATTCATTTTGTTAATCCTCACCTGAGCATATTTTTTTTCATTGATTTTCAGATAGAGTGGAAGGGAGGGAGGGGGGGGAGAGAGAAACATTGATATAAGAGAGTCACATACATTGGTTGCCTACCAAGCACTGTTCTACCAGTCAGAAATCAGTATCTGATGTCAACTCTGAACAGTATTGCTATTAGCTAAATGCTGTTTTTAAAAAATACTGTTTGAAAACAGTAGTTGATCAGTTTTATTTAAATAGACTACTTTCTTGGGCTTCGCAGAAAAATGAAAGAATTTGTACAGATATATTTTAAAAGAAAGTATTTACTGTTTTTATTTGGTGTGGGCTTTTGTTGGTGGTGGTTCTGTTTGACTTGAATCAATGTGAAAATCTGAAATTCAAGTTTATAAATTAAGAACATTAGCACTGCTAGATGGCTTCAGGAGCAAGGAAGGAAGGAGGGGAGATTATGTTGTTTAAGTAGATTCCCAACTTGCACTTGTCCATGTAGCCTAACATCAGTAACTCTTCTCTGTTTTAAAACATTTTAAATGAAGAGAACTATTATCATTCAGAGTGGTTTTTTTGGGGGGGTGGGGGTGGGGTATGCAGGGTGTTTAGTGTGAAGCGCATGGCCCTAACATGATGGTGATACTTGGTTTCTCAACCTTATGTTCACCTGTTGACACTAAATGCTGTATTACTGAGGGCCTAGATTCCACCCACTGGTTTTTCCAGAATATTTGTAGGACTTTCTCAACAACTAAGAGCTGCCAGCCCAGTTTTGGTATGTAGACCTCCCAGCTAGCTGGAAGCAAAATAAAATTTAAATCACTCATCTTTGTTGCATAACTGCCAATTGACTCTAGTACTTAGTTTTAGTTCATGCTTTTTACCGAAGTTTATCTTCTGTTATGATGTAGTGGTTACACTTTATTGCAAAATGGATGGAGAAGATGGTTAAAAACTGCATTGTCACCGCTTTCTAGATTCCAGCCCTTTAGGTTTTTGAATGGATGGATCCCAGTGAATGAGAATGTTTCTCTATTACATAGAGGTCTCTTCCAATAAATATATAGATAGATGTAATATATTTTAGAAACTTTTCCTTATGCCTTCTCCTGGTGTGGCCCTTGCCATAACTTTATTTATAAGTTCATTTCTGCAGCAAATATGTTTTGAGGGGTGTTCCTTCTATGCCAAGCACTGTGCTTGTCACTGAAGCACTAGGAAATCAGGAGCTTCCTCACTGTTACAATGTAAGGTGGTAAGTAGTACTATAGAGAGGAACAGGGGCTCCAGGACCATCTAGAACAGTCTCATAACTAGACTAGGGTAGAGTTGGTGGACTAGAAGGCAGTGCTCCTGCTGGTCCATGGGGTGGGTAAGGTAGGGGGAGGACAGACGGGTCATAGGCAGGGAGAGAGAGCAGTGTATTTCCATGGAATACTGTCAAGTTACCCCTTTGGAACTACTGGAGCCAATGGTTGAAGAAGGGAAAATGGGGAGATGAGCTGAATGGTAAACTGAAAGAGTCAGATCTGGAGGACTGTGTGTGACTTACTGAAGGCATTTAAGCAGCATCTAAGGAATATTATTTCAGGGGGTTCTGGAAATCTTCCTCCTCTGGAAATCCTCCCCTACTCAAGAGTGGAATTCCATATTTAACGTTTATTTATCAAATGCATTACCTTCAGAGGGTTACCTCATACTTAAAAAACACAACAGTCCGGCTGGTGTGGCTCAGTGGTTGAGCATCGACCACGCACCAAGAGGTCGACGGGTTCGATTCCTGGTCAGGACACATGCCTGGGTTGTGGGCCAGATTCCCCGTGGGGAGCATGCAGGAGGTGGCCAGTTGATGTTCTTTCTCATCAATGTTTCTATCTCTCTTTCTCTCTCTCACTTCCTCTCTCTCTCAAATTAATAAAGAGGGGAAAAAATCACACTTCCTTTACATTATTTTAATGGTGTTGTTTTCCTTCCTTGATGAGCCTGAGGAAGTGAGGATCAGTGCTCAGAGGAAGGCCTTTTGACGAGGTGAGGTAGCAGACATGGTGGCTGTAACCAGCAGGCAGTGGGCGTGTGGAGCCAGGGGACTCGTGAAGTGGGACTTGGGTGGGGTGAGGCAGGCCAGTGGGAGAGAGAACTAGTCCCAAAGCACGTTGTCTCCATCCTTAGGACTTTGGTCAACCCTACCTCTCCATTTCCACATGATAATATATAAAGGATTTACCCATATAACATTTGCCTGTAGTCTCCATATTTTTTAAGCAGAAATTATAATGTAAGTAATAAATATAAAGTGGAAAAATATGATAGAGCTAAGGCCAAACTTACCAATTTTATCAGTAAATATAAATAGGACTTATCAGTAGAAAGACATTATAAGAAGTGTTCACAAAGCAAAACCAACGTAAACCAAAAGTGGTTCAGAAAGGCTAAAAATAAAAGATGGGCAAAGTAGTTCAGGTGAACATAAACCTGAAAAGCAGACCTGGTCATCTTTTTTTTTTTTTTTTAACCATAATCTCTTAAAAGACTTTTTTTTTTTTTTTTTTTTTTTTACCACTTTCTATGAGATATTTGGATCATTAAATATTGGGTTTACAGGAAATCTCCATGATATGTTTGTATAGTTTCTGTTGCTTTAGTGTTGGCTATGGGTATGACTGTATCTCTTGATGGTGCCGATGGCTAGTATTCTTTTGTTTTTGAATAAACTAAAATATCCACCATTGCCAGAATAGAATATCAAAGTTAAAGTCCATTGCAATGGTGTTTATTGTTTCCCAATAAACATAAAATTTAGCCCTGGCAAGTTTGGCTCAGCAGTTAGAGCATTGGCCTGCAGTCCAGAGAGACCCGGGTTCAGTTCCCACTAAGGGCATGTACCTCGGTTGCAGTTTGTCCCCAGCCCTGGTTGGGTTGTGTGGTGGCAGCCACTCGATGTGTCCCTTTCACGTCAATGTTTCTCTCTCCCCCCCTCCCCACTCTATCTGAACAAAAAAACAGAAAAATGTCCTCGGGTGAGGATAAAAATAAAATAAAATAACATTTAGTCAGTATATATAAAGGTTCTGTTTATATTTTCAGTTATTGTTCTGATCCAGTGTTCTTCCCGAAGGCTAGGATTGAAGATAAGTCCTTCTCACTGACCTTTCCCCATTTTTAAAAATTTTTACAGGTAACTAAGAGCACCGATTTTAAGTAGTCTTGGGTGTGAGTTTTTGCTTTGATACTCACTGCTCTGTGATTTTATTAACTTAACACCTTAGGGATCTGTTTCCTTGTCAGTTTATTTCAAAAGTAGTACATAGAGACATCATAAGAGATAATATATGTAAAGGATTTTATTTTGTTTTATTTTTTGCTTGTGTACTTATGTGCCGGCACATGGTATATTCCTATATTTAAAAACATTGCTCTGATTATATTCATCATGGTGTATTTTTTTTTTTTACATTTTCCACTGCTGTTAACATTTGTCTTATGTTTATAAAATAGTTTTCTGTACATCAGTTCTATGAGCTAAAACAATTTTATAAATAAATGTACTTTACTAACTCAAATGTATTCCCAAGATGCAGTGTTTTGTTAACACTAGCCCACAAGACTTTTATAAAATCAGTAAATATAGTTCTTGCTTTGGGATTTTGTTTTACTAACACACTGTTGCTAACACACTGGGGCGAGGGGGGGCAGGGGTGAATGCTTACAGAAGCGAGATATTGAAATTGTTCCTTTCGTGACACCAGAAGGATTACCTTGACCAGAGTGTGCCTTCAAGTCAGATCTGGCAAGGGCCTCTCCCGTGGTTTTTCAGAAAGTTCAAGGAAGTCACCTGAGCCTCTTCAAAAGGACCCTGTCTTCTAGATGTTGACGACTGGAAATCCACAGACTGTAAGGCTTTGTCTCTTTCAGAAGTTCAGAATGTTCCAGTGTTCCTAGAGTGGGGGTGGTGGGGATTAAGTGAACTCATTAAGCCTTTTCTAACATTTGCATTTGAAAATCTTCAAAATTTTCAAATCCTTTACTGAAGCCTGACTTGTTAAGATTGAAGACTGAGGCCCAGGCATTCAGTGCCTCAGTCAAAAGGAACCTCCCTCTAAGAGTTGAAAATCTTACTGAATCGGGGAAATTCTAAAGAAACTTTATTTCAGTTTTATCTACTATTGATATATAGAGGATCAGTGAAAACTCTAGCCAGGATGGTTAACTATACAACTATGATACTATATTCACTTTATAAAGAAACAGTGGCAAGGTGATATCCACAAAGTAACATTTCCTTTTGCAAAGGAATGGAGCCATGGATGAAATTTAAAGGCTAGGCAATTGTGTTTCATTTCCTTCAAATAATTGGTACTTTTTTAAGTTTTACTGTGTTCCTACGCAAGATTTTTTTGCCTTGAAATAGGAAAATATTTTTTTCCTTAAACATAGGTAATGCTTTTGTAAAACTCATAGGGAAAACTATTGTATATTAATTTTTTCAGGAATAGTTCTGTTTTTGTTAAGACAGGCCCATCGGTTTGGACTTAAAACCAAAGCCCTCATATACTTTATTGACAAAGCTGAATACTTATAAGCTACAATTCTAGTTTACCCCATTTAAGCAAAGTTTGTACAGTATATGAATCCAAGTATAAAGGTATATAAATTAAATGAGTGTGTACTTGAAATATTTACCATACGATTCCTTGGAAGAGAGATTTTATTTATTTATTTATTTATTTATTTATTTTTTATCCTCCCCTGAGGACATTTTTCCATTTTTTTTGTTCAGATAAAGTGGGAGGGGAGAGAGAGAGAGAGAGAGAGAGAGAGAGAGAGAGAGAGAGAGAGGGAGAGGGAGAAGTATCGATTTGAAAGGGACACATCAAGTGGCTGCCACCCACATGACCCAACCAGGGCCAGGGACAAACTGCAACAGAGGTACGTGCCCTTAGCGGGAACTGAACCCGGGTCTCTCTGGACCACAGGCCGATGCTCTAACCGCTGAGCAAAACCAGCCAGGGCGAAAGAGTGATTTTAGCTAGTTGATATAAAATGATTCACTATAGATACAAATTTACAGTTTTACAGAGAGGCACACAAATGGGTAGCTGTAACGCTGCTGATAAACACTATTTCCTCAGTGGGATGTATTCTTTTGTTTTGATAGTTAAAATATCCTGAATTTTGCTCTTTTGAAACTGAAACAGATTGAAGTATAATAATATAAACAGATGGTTACATTTTCTTTTTGATGTCTTGCATAGTATTAGGAGTTTTATCCCAGTAAACACAAGCTTAGTTATTGTTTATTTAAACCATATACATTTGTCTCTTTCGGTCATTTTATAGTATAGGTTTTCATGTTTCCCAATAATTTCTCTCTCTGCTCAGTAATATGCCTTTACAACTAATAAATGAAAAACTGAGAAAAATCACATGTTCCACTTTCTCATTATTAATTAGCTACATAGATTTAACAATGGAAAGATAATACAATTTCAAATATTATTTTTAATTTAAAGTACATTAATTTAGGAATACAGTAAGAGTTGGATTATTAACCCCCTGAAGTTCTTAAAAAGGTTTTTACCAAGAATGTGAGTAGGTCTGTATCCTACAGAATGGCATGCTCCAGAGAGATGATTGGGGTATCCTAAGGGTAAATACATCAGACTGGAAACGACATGTGAATGATGAAGACAGATGCAAAGATGAGTGAACAAGAGACTGCAACCTGGAATAGGAATTCTTGAAGCTGGATCATCTGGTGTGGGAAATCCTGAAGAGCATATTGACTTCATCTTAATATTGAGGATCTGCATGTCTGATATTATCTTATGCCTCTCTCTGTGTTATGCCTTCCCACCACCCACCTTGCCAGGCTAACTGTTAGTTTCTAGTAGTTATTGAAGGTGACAAAAATGGTTTAATAAAACTTTATTTTTGTATCATTGCTTGCAAATAGTCATTGTTAAACTGCATATAGGTGATTACACTTAAAATGGAGATGTACACCAATATAAGGATATGCACTGTACTCAACATCTTAATTATTAACCTAGCACATATGTCTTCAAAAGACAATTGAATAGACCAGCCAGAGTGGCTCAGTTGGTTGAGCATTATCCTTTGCACCAGAAGGTTACTGGTTTGGTTCTTGGCAGGGCACATTCCTGGGTTTCAGTTCAGTTCCTGGTTGGGGCATTTATGGAAGGCAACCCATCGATGTTTCTCTCTTACATCAGTGTTGCTCTCTCTCCCTTTCTCTCTCTAAGAATGTCCTTGGGTGACAATTTAAAAAAAAAGAATAAATAGATTAAAGGAGACAGGTTCCCTTTCAGTTTCTACCTATCAATTTAACCTCTTGATGTTGTTTTTATCTGAGGTAAACATAGTGCATTTTATGAACTCTAGTAGGAAATAAAACAGTATACAAAGTTTTCTAAATTAATTGGCTTAAACAGGAAATTGGAAAATAATAAAACACTGATGTAGTCTTCCAGAGAATATCTTCACTCTACTGTCTATTCTTTTTTATTAGGGTGGAGGTACTGTCAAATTTTCAAACACTTTTGTTTGAAATTAATTTTCTGCCTAAAATGAAAACTTAAAGAGAGTTGATCTGTGCACCCAAATGAATTTGTGATTAATAGGTTAATCGTACTGTTAAAACTAATAAGATCTAGTTGTTCAGAAGTAATATTTTAGTTGATTCTTCTTAATTTCACTGAGGGGAAACAAATATCCAAAATATTTTAATTCAATTTTGGGATATTATTCTTTTTTTTTTTTTTTTAAATAAATACTTTGTTGACTCTATTAAAAGTATCCCCCATTCTCTCTCCTTTGCCTCCCTCTACTCTGCCCCCCACCCAGCCTTTACCACCTATTGTCTGTGTCCATGGGTTATGCATATATGCATATATATTCTTTGCCTGATCTGTTCCCGTCTTCCCCACCCTTCTTTCTTCTGAGATCTGTCAGTCTGTTCCATGTATCCATGTCTCTGGTCCTATTTTGTTTGTCAGTTTACTTTGTTTTTAGATTGCACATATAAGTGAGATCATGTGATATTTGTCTATATTATTCTATACTTGATTGTTTTTTGCAATAGATTTGCCTTTCTCACCATGCTTGACTGGTTCTGACATCTAAAATAGCCAGAGTCCTTAGGTTCATGCCAACAAAATGACCTCACTTATTTGTGGGATATAATGAACAAAACAAGCTGAGGAACAAAATAGACCCAGAGACATGGAAGTGGGGTGCAGACTGACAAACCTCAGAAGAGGTGGATGTGGGGGGAGGGAAGAGATAAACCACAACTTACATGCATGTACGCGTAAACAAGGACTTAGACAATGATGCTGGGGGGGAGGGGGACTGGGAGGAGGGTGTCAATGGGGGAAAAAAGGAGAAACATCTGTAATGAAAATAAAAATTTTGGTCAAATGTATGTGGTTGTGGGAGGTGGGGGCGGGGGGTGAGTGGGAGATACAGAGCCACTCAGATTTCAGGATTGTCTGTAGGTGATCTGAGGAGTAGACTGTGGAGCCATAGTGAGGATGAGATACCAGTATGTACTTGTGCCTATGTGGGGTGATGAAGGATGGTGGTAGTGACGACAGGGAGAGAAGGAAAACTCATCTGCCTAAGAAGACGTGGCAGGACAGTGCTTTATTTTCTTTGGTTGCATGGCAGGATCTAACCATTAGATGAAAATCAGAAATCTGTTCTCTTGATAGTTACAGCATTGTAAAAAGAATATGAAGTGGAAATACAATTCCACCAAACTGGAAATGCTGCTGTAATAATATTATTTCTATTTAAAATGTGCAACAAAGGGAGAAGTCTGATTGAAAGTGCAGAATCAGCACAGTGGTTAGTATTTGCTCTCTTGACCCAGGGAAATGAAGTGAAGGAACAAACAGGGAAAGACCCTTAAGAACAAACAGAAGAAGAAAACAGAGAATGAAAGATAGTAACAAGTCTCTAAAATAAATTATGGAAATTTCACCCAGAATCTATCAAATTTTCAGCAGAATGGAGCCATGGTGAGGATGAGATGCCAGTATGTACTGAAAATAGGTGTTCTGTGGAAGACGGAACCCTCAGTATAACCCAGAACCCTCCCCCACTTGGCTTTGGGGTGTTGGCTGGTCAGATATAACTCCTCTAGGTGGGAGGATTCTTTTCTGGGGAAGTGATCCCCCAAAAGGTCTATAGATACTAACATTTGGGGGTCCCCTTATGAAGCAGGAGGCCTCCCCAGCTGATCTCCCTTCAGTGAAATTACCCAGTCAGCAAGCCCATTCATGCGTTCAGGACGAATCTGAGTCTTAGTGCCTCCCTCACAGATAAGAACTGGCAACAGGTTTGTGAGGAATGCCTGCCACATGCTGTCCAGGGCAAACCACACACCAGGAGAAAGAATCTTGGCAGAAATGCCATCCAGGAATCAGAAGAAAAGTTCTCTAGTTGCCTGAAAGAGATCAGAGGGCAGAGGGTATTAAACAAAAACGTTTGTTTAAAAGAAGCATTCAGAGTAAGCAAACTCTTCTTTTGGAAATTAAAATTACTTCATTAATAAAGGAATTCAGTGGAATGATTGGATAGCTAAAGACGAGGAGCTTTCCCAAAATTAAATTTGCTAAAGAGGAGGATAGGGAAGAAAAGAAACAAATTAGAGAATGTCTCCGTGGGGCCCAATGTTGGATGATAGGTACTCCAGAAAAGCAGTGGATGGAGGTGACCGTCAGCATGTTTTTTGTTGTTGTTAAGAGAGAGCTAATATATTACCTTATGTGTTTGACTGCATTGAGAGGGTTTTTATGCTTCAGATAAACAAAAATTAATAAGAGTTATCTTTAAAAAATACACACATAAAACTATAGAAGTGAGACAGTTATTTACCCTGAGGGTAAAAAATCAAATGTTGCACAGGAAAGGTTATGTAATCCATTCAGCGCCACTGTGAACTGATAATATAATCATTGTCTATTGATTATAACCCCTGAACTGCAATGGAACCCGATTGGGAAGACTGTGGAGGGGAGGACATGGTATGAGTGTAGGTGGTGTGATGGGAATCAGATGATATATACAAATCTGGAGAGCAGGAATCAGGTTGGAAGGTGTGAGACAGGTCTGCATTTTTTATTTATTTTTTATTATAAGACACTTAGTGCCATCTGACTGTTAAAACTATGGGCAAGTTTTACTTTGGTTAAACATTAAATTAAAGCAGGAGGCAAAGGGTTTGTTTTGTTATTTACAAAGCCTGCCATGTGCCATTTTGAGACAACAGATCGATGTCACAGTAGGAGGGTTGTGAACTCCGGGCACAGCTGGGCAGTTTGAGGATGGCTCTGTGGTTCTTCTCGGGTCAGGCTTCAGGGACTTGCACCCCACCTGGTCACAGAGGCCCCATGTTAGGTTTCATGTTCTGCCACTGCCGATTTGAAATTCTTAATAATTTGGGAACAAGGGGCCCTGCATTTTCATTTTGCACCAAGCCCTGCAAACTATGTAGCCAAACCTGCTTCTAATAGATACACTGTTTAAATTCTGGCCTGACTGAGGTTGCTATTACTTCCTTTAACCCTGACCTTCTAGTGGCCTGCTGTTCTCACCACCCAGACATTACTAATGGCCTGGAGTGTGAGAGTCAACTTTCTCACAAGGGAATTTGGAAGGCATGTATTACATGACACCCCAGAAAACTGTTCTGGCATCTTTTATTACTTAATTCGTTGTCCTTTTAAACAAGACATTTGACACAAAAAGAGGTTTAAAACACACACACACACACACACACACACACAACTATTCTTTATAGCAGTTTCAGTTCACAGCAAAATTGAGGGAAGGTAAAGAGATTTTCCATGTACTCCCTGCCCCCACACCACACGTGCATAGCTTTGCCCATGATCAGCATCCTGCCTGAGTGGTTATTTGTTACAGTGGATGATCCTATTTAATTACACCATCACCCAGAGTCCATAGTTTATATTAGGGTTCACTCTTGGTGTTTGTCTTAGTCCATTCTGGCAGCTACAGACTATCAATAGACTGGGGGACTTATAAACAACAGAAATTCATTTCACAGTTCTGGAGTTTGGGGAGTCCAGGATCAAGGCATGGGCAGAGCCTGCTTTCTCATAGACAGCTGTCTTCTCCCTGTGTCCTCACGTCTGAAGGGGCGAGGGAGCGCTCTGGGATCCCTTCCGTAAGGGCACCGATCCATTCACAAGGGCTCCACCATCATGATCTGATCACCTCCGGAAGATCCCACTTCTCAGTCCCATCGCACTGGGGATGAGGTTTCAACATGTGAATTTGGAGGAGACACAAACATACAGTTTGTGCTCTACTTACTCATACCTCTCTCCCCCTGGCCCCCAGCTGTTTTTCATTCTGAACTATGTGCTATGCGTTTTTCATTTGAGTTCAGTGGTTTTCCTAGGAAAGAATATCAGTGCTCCACATTCTTAAGTGGGCAGCACCATCTTGGGAGGAGGAAGTTTATGGTGACCCTGAGGTGGGAAGGACCTCCCCTCCCCCTGCAGCAAGGAGAGCACAGAGAGGACTGAAGTCAGACACCTTCCCGCCAACTCAGAGGTCTCACGGGACTTCCTGTAACAAGCAGCGCCCTCTACAGGCAGTTCTCGTTTGCCGGCTGGTCACTACCTGGCAGTTCATGCATCCCACCTGTGTTACTGCAAAGGCCAGTTTTGGGGAGCACACACCTGGGGTGCTCTCTGAAAGAGTCTCCTCTGACCCCTTCCTCCGTGGGCTGACTGAACCTTTCGACTCTGCTGCAAATCTTGACGCTCCTGGCCAGACAGGGCCCCATGTGTGGGGTGGGATAGCATTCAAGCTTAATGGTGGGGGCTAGGCTGCTGTATCATGTGTCCCCAGAGGGGAGGGCTGGAACAGACAATGCCAACCGAGGGATAATGGCTTTTCACCCTAAAGTGAAGAGGCAGGTTTTCCTGTTCGATTAGAAATATGATTTTGAAGTCTGTTACCAAAAAAGAGCCTTAGAAATGTCCAGAGCTATGACAGTGTCACAGTAGTCATTGTACAACCCCAAATGATGCATTTGAAAGACAACCAATTTGGATATATATGTTCTGCTGTATTTCTTAAAAAGTTATTTATAGTTATGTCTTATTTATTTATTAAAATTGCAGTTTCTAGAGATAGCTGTGTTTAGTGTAAGGAAATATTTGTGACTTGTGGCTTAGATGGAATTATTTTTTTTACATTTTGAGTAAAGAAAAAGGTGTAAAGGGTGAAAGCTCTCATTGCTGGTCCTTAGCTCAGGCCTGCACTAGAGCTCTCAGGGAAGCCGATGAGACATCCGCAGGCCTGCCTTTTGCCCAGTCTGTAGCGGCTCCTCTTCATCTCCGTTCAGGTCACATGCTGGACGCTGTGCTAGACGCCGAATACGCAAGGCTGAACGAGATCAAGTCAGCCTCTGTCATCGGGGAGCCCACAGCCCCGGGAGGAGAGACGCTAACCAGTTACACATTGAGATAAAGGCTGTAAATGAAAAGTTCAAGGTGTCCTAAGAGTTGGAAAGGAAGAGCTAATTTCGGTTGAGCTCAGGAAAAACCTTTCTGAGGACATGTCTTGTGAGCTGAAACCTGAGCAGTGAGTTAGGGAAAAGAGTCCTGCCAGCACAGGGAACAGAGTGTGCAGAGGACTTAGAAGCAGAGACAAGAAGGAATCAGAGAGGGTCTGTGTCCCTGGATCCCAGAAGGGAAGGAGGAGAGGAGCATGGGATTGACCTTCAGCGGCATGGAGGGGCCACACAACCAGGACCACAAACTCCACTGAGGTTTTATTTAAAAATCATACAGGTAGTGGAAACCATTATTAATACATGGAGAGAAGATTTAAACAACAAAACTAGAAGTCTTAGATCTTCAAACATCGTAATGATGTTCCTCTTAGGGGATAGTTTTCACACCTTACATGAGATTTTTGGCTTAGTCAGATAAACCTGGGTTCAAGTCTTGGCTTTTGTTCTTTGCTAGCTGTGTGGCCTGGGGAAAATGGCTTAATTCAGCCAGCCTCCATTTATAACATTGGAATGATAATAGCCTATACTAACTGAAGATTGAAAGGCGCATCTAAGGCATCTGTATGGTATCTGACATTCAAGTTCTCTGATGACGGTCGGAATAGTAGTAGTCAACTTTGCTGTTGTTATTATGTATTTGAGGAATTTAAACAAATATACATGGGCAGAAGAACAGAGTAATAAATAAACTATTTAGCCGTTAAATAGGAAAGGGATAAATACAAGCGTATTTTGATTCCAAGAATCAAAGAGAAAGGCCAAGAAGAAAAATTCGTTTTAAGTGTCTTTGTGGTGGGAGAACTGAGAAAGCCCAACAAGAGAACTTGAATAATTGCACTCCTTAACTCCTGGGTGTTTTTACTTTGTGGAATTGTAAAATTAAGGGTTTAGAAAGCAAACATGGGAGACTGGTGTGAATAGTCCTTCAACATATTTGAAAATCCCTGACCTGACATATAATTATCAGTGCATTTTGAATTACTTGTTTTCTCAAGGAAAAGTTTTTGGAGACTGTAACTTTTTTTTTTTTTGAAATAGGAAAATATTGCTAACCTGACCTGCTTCATGGTGATTCACTCTTTTCCCATTTTGCTCCTTTAAACAAACCAAGAAGCCAGATGTTTAGTTGCCTAAGATGAAAGCCGTTTCCTTAGAAATTCTGAATGAAAGAAAAAGTGCTTCTCTAGAATGACAAAGTTTGTTTGGAGGTAATCATGACCTGATTGTCGTCGTATGAATGTTGGTCATAGCAACAAAGAGCACTTACAGATATATTCATTTTCTAAAATAAGCCTTCTCTAATAATAAGTGTGTGTGGAATTTTCCTGGTCACTGTGCTGCAAGTTCTTTTTTTTTTTTTTTTTCCCCAATGATTGCGTGGACCTAAATCCTATTCAGTTTGTTAGACTTACAACCTTTTGATTATTTCTCTTTGCTTAGAAGTTCTCATTTCTTTTATACAGTATCTTTTTTTTTTTTTTTTAACCTCTTAACACGCTCATCTTTGCCCTTTCTGTGAATTTACAAGAAACTTAAGGATGGCAAGATAATTACGAAAAATGTCCTTAGTTTTCCCATATTTATAAGTGTTAGGATAAAACCATAATTTTTAATTGTCATTATTTTAAAAAGGTAAAAATGAAGTAAGAAACTTCTAGTGTGTTTGCATCATTGTTGAATTTTTCTCCTAACTGCTGTTAGTGACTGAAACATTGAGTGTGAACATGAGCATACACATGAGTATAAAGCTAGTAATTTTGACCACTTTCTCTCTGTTCTTGATTTCTTAAAGTTTATAACTATCTTAAACAGAAATCCAGGTAAAGTATCCATAATCTAACATTTAGCATATCTAAAATTTATCTATTCTGAAGATGCAAACTAAAACTTTTATTTATCTAAAGGTATGATTCCAGGAGGCATTCTTTTGTTCTTCATCATGAGCTTCTTGTCTTAAGAGTATTTTTTTAAGGAATTAGACGTAGATTTGTAAAACTGTATAACTGCTAGATTATTTTGAATAAAGCTTAGTATGTCATAATTAGACATGAACTCCTCAATATCAGTAATGATCTTTAGACTGTTTTCTCTTTAAAAAAATTTTTTTATCATCCATGAGAGAGAACATCGATTGGCCACCTCTTGCATGTCCCCCACTGGGGATCTGGCCCACAACCCGAGCATGTGCCCTGACTGGTAATCAAACTGGCAACCTCTTAGTGCATGGGATGATGCTCAACCACTGAGTCACAGCAGCCAGGCTAGATAGACTATTTTCTCTTACAATTTTTTTCTTCTATCTCTGACTCCCAATTTTTATTCTCTTAATGGCTAATAAAGACAATTTTGTCTGTGGGATTTACTGGAACAGAGTCCATTGACACAATGATTTCTGTGGTAAATTTATCATCAAGCAAATACAGTAGCTTTTTCTGTCCCTCCTTCTTCACTTATCTTGCCTGTAGCTTTTGGTTTCTCACAAAACATTTATGTAAACTCAGTCAGTGAAACACTGAAGGGAGGTCATAAGACCAGACTCGAATTGCTGCTCAGCTCTGTGACCTCAGGCAAATCATTTCACCTCTCTGGGCCAAGTTTAACCAGTGAGTTGGGGGAGTTGGACTTGCTATCTCCCAGGTCTCTTCTCTGGGATGATCCAAATGTCAATCCCGCTTTTGTGGACAAGGTTGACAGAAGTACAGCTTGTTTCTCTCCTAGCTACAAAGTATTAGTAAAGTTTTAAATTCGCATTGTAGACAGAAAAGGGACAAGTTTTCACAGGGAGGTAATGCTGGTGGCAATTACAGTTAATTTGGAGTCTCCCAAATGAAAACTGCAGTTCTTCTAGCCATAGGTCTCTCTTCTTTGTCTTAACTTTCATTCAGTCCTGTAACAAGTATTTATTGACCTGTGTGCTGGGTACCAGGCATTCTTTTAGGCACGGAAACAGAATGTTTCATATAATACACTTATCTTGAACTTGGCATTGCTGTGCATTTTAATGATTTTTTTCATCCTTTCAAGCTAAGCTATTAATTTTTAGAAGTGCGCACAAAATCCATGAAGCTCACATAATCTTCCCTAATTTCGTCTTGTTTATATTGTTAAATAATATTTTCACCACTAATAGAAATTTCAGTATAGGGAACACAAAACATAAACGTGGAACAGAAAAGGCACAGCCTCTGGTACTAGATTACTCTTTCATTTTCACCGCAACCTTGTAATACTAATGTATTTGTCAGTTTAGATTATCAAGATGATTGATACGTCATGACGTATGTCACCTATGGCTCCTTTGGCCTCACGAATATTCATTGGTTTCTTTTTTTTAAAATATGTTTTTATTGATTTTTTTAGAAAGAGAGTTATACAAACATTGATGTGAGAGAGAAACATCAATCGGCTGCCTCCTGCACGCCCCCTACTGGGGATTGAGCCAGCAACCCAGCCATGTGCCCTGACCTGGAATCGAACCAGAACCTCTCAGTCTGTGGGATGATGCTCAATTCACTGAGCCGTGCTGGCTGGGCTTCATCGGTTTCTTAACATAGACCATATAGGATATCTTTTGTTTGTAATCATTCATTTCTAACTAGTCAATTTATTAACAAATGACTGTGTAATCTTTTTAAGGACAAAACGTTTTTTCTTTTCTTTTGAGTGTCCTTCCTCCCTGCCCCTTTCTCCCTTCTTCCATTCACAAGTTCCACTACTTCCTCTTCCCTAGGTTAACTTGGCCCCAGCCCTGTAATCGTTCTAAGTCATAAAGATCCAGGTTTCACTGGCCCGTGTTTTATACAGTCATAGAACAGCATGGAATCATTTCACAATCTGAAGGCACCTTAGAATCCACTGGCCAAAAGTGGTGTGATTCCAGTGTAGTCAAGTTGATTAAATAACTGTTTTTGCCTTCCTTTGCCTTCTTAGCCTTCATCTCTTGGTAAACTTTATGTAAAACCTGATGCAACTCAGAAAGCCTATAAAGAAGATCCCGATGTAATCAAAGCAAGAAATACAATACGTTATGCCAGCTACTTGAGAATGTATCAAAGTGTGACAAATTCTTTTAAGGCTTAGAGTTGGGCCAAGGTCAAAAAAGTTGGCATGCACAAATGAAATTACTATTATGTAAATAAATAGTGGTGCTCAAAGGCCAGCCAAAAGTTGAGGAGATCCCTCCTTTAAGGGGCAGTATTGTCACTAAGAAATAAAAGTAGCATTTAGGACATTTCTGACCTAACTGCTGTAGCCCCTAAACTGAGAAAATGCCTGGCACAAAATAGGCCTTCAAAAGGTATTTGTTGAAAATCAGATGCTTCTGACTTCATTAGCATCTGATTAGAATTTTTTTTTTTGCACATTTCTGTATGTGGAAACATTTGAAAATATCAGTTTAACATTAATAGACTAAAAGTACATGAAAAAAAGATGTTCATATAGGTTCTCATTCTAAAAAGATAAACAGTTTAACTTTTATTTCCTTAGTAACAACTGACTCTTAAAAATTCAATACTCATAAGCAACAGATATCTAATTGGGAAAATGGAAATTCATAGTTGAAAGATTTAGTATGAGTTGGTCTCTTACCAATAAAACAGTTAATTGAACTCTTTTATTTTGTTCTTTATGTCTAAGCACCGTTGTGTTCTCAATTTATAACACTTAATAGAAGCAGCTTTCGAATTCTCTCCCTTCCACCCCCATACTTCCAATCCCTTCTCTCATGAAGATTCTTGCCTTCCCTCATAATCACAGGTGTTCGAATGTCTAGTCTTTTAAATCTGATCCTGGGGAGGTCAAAGGTAAATCCATAGAAAGAAGGAAGGAGGTAAACTCTGACTCATGTCAGCCTTCACTCCCCTACCTCTGACCCTGGCCCCTCCTCTCTCTGCTTCCTTTTCTTCTCCACCTCCTCCCCCACATTCCCATTCAACCTGTTATCCCCACACCCCCAGTTCTGCCCTTAATCTCCTGAATCCGTGGCTCTCTGAGAGGCCCCTCCCCAGCCCTGCCTCGTGGAGCATACCCAAATCCTTCAGCAGTGACTGGCAGAGAGGGTTCTGGGCTCGCAGTGAGGACAGACTTCCCACCCACAGCCAGCGGGCAGCACCCAGGAGGCGTTCCTGCCACCCCATGGAGGCTGGGCCTGGGATGCATTTTTCCAGTGTCCTGGGGAACTCTTGGCCCTTCCTTGGTATTATTATGTTTTTAATAAGGCTTTGTGTGCTGGTCGGGCAACCTAATCTCCCATTGTAATCTTGTTTCCCAGGGAAAATGTTCAAGTTTTGAAGCACTGACTGCCGGACATTTGTAACATGGTACCTACCTGTTTTCTGATAAGGGCATATCAAAAGGGCTTTGGGGTGGAGAAAGAAAAAGAGGTTGTTTTTGTCTTAGCGTTGGGATTTTTTTTAGCTCTCAAAGCACTTTTTAATCATTTTAATTTATATTATTTTTCCATGTAAATTTGGGCATTGTTATACATAATGCATTTGCACAGACACCATGCATTGCTGATAGATATAATTCCATAAATCTACATATCAACAGCTGTGTACCTACACCGAAGAAAGATTCCTTTTCACACACATTTCTTTATGGCATGGAAACTAATATGTTAATCCATCTTTTCAAAGAATGTACTGAGAATTTTAATGTTGGGTAGCTGGTCAGACTTAAGCTGTGGTATTGCATCATGGCAAGCAAAATTATTTGTGTGTTAGTGATGTTTTTTGTCCAAGTAAGAAGCCTCCTGAAAAAAAGAGAAGGTATTGTTTTAGAAACACATTTTCGCTTTTCGAGATATTACTTAGAATATTTATCAACCAGGTTTCCAGGACACTGAATGTTTAAGGTCATCCTTGAACCTAATTATCTCCACACTTCTCTTGCTTAAACTCCACGAAATGAAGTAGGCATTCAGGACCCTGGCTGAGTTGTGTGAAACCTCTGTCATACAGGTCCTTTAACCCACACTTGAAAGCTTTGCACGAAACTGTCCGAATCTTTACTAATTTATTTATATCTGAGTAAAGTTAGGGCCAAGAACTATAATTGTTGATCTCTTGCTTGCATCAGTAATTTTATATAAGCCTTCTCTACTGATAAATTCGAGTCAGATTAATGAGTACTAAACCTAAGAACAACCTTTCAAACCTCTGGAGAGCCAAGAAAGTGAATATATAATTGTGATTTAAAAGGATATGTGACCCGGCCGGTGTGGCTCAGTGGTTGAGCATGGACCCATGCACCAAGAGGTTGCCGGTACCATCCCCAGTCAGGGCACATGCCCAGGTATTGGGTCTGATCTCCAGTGGGGGGCATGCAGGAGGTGGCCAATTGATGTTCTCTTTCATCGATGTTTCTCTCTCTCTCTCCCTCTCCCTTCTACTCTCTCTAAAATCAGTAAAGAAAAAAAAAATTTTTTTTTAATAAAAGGATTTGTGACCTAGGCTTTCAAATGTATTTCATATGGTGCCTGGGTATTTCTTCTTGGTTTAATATAGTTGGATGAGAGCTACTTCCTCCTTATGTTAAATAGCATTATTGATTACTTTAAACTTTTTTTTAATGATATAAGGAAATACAACAGTACATCATAAAAATAAACAGTTGAGAGACAGAAGTACCAGAAGTTTAAAGACTATGAAATTAATTTAAGATAATAGCTTCCTAAATAAATGTTTATGTCAACTTTTTCACAAACCGTTTTACTAATGTTTGCCTTCTTTCCAGTTAAAAATAGGCACACCATTCAAAACCATAGTACATTTATCAAAAAGTACAAACTTACCTAATAAATGGCAATTTTATTAAAACATCATGCTTTACATTCCTGATATGCCATAAAACTTAATGTGGAACAGAAACGTAAAACCCTGACCAGTTGGTTTCATGTGTATTTTGAAACCAGAAGGCCATCCCTCGGTTTGTTTTTACATCGTGAACTTTGATGTTTTTATAACTCACATAATCTTTTTATTGCATAGAGTAGAAATGAAAACGCTTCAATTTATAGCTTGCTAAATAATGAAGGACAAACATCTAAACAAGAATTTTAAGAAGTGATCACAACCTACAAGAGTGGACCTGACATGGAAAGCTGTTTTTAAAACTGCATTTCAAACCATTTTCAAATTTCCTAGAGAGAGGGGGTCTTGCTTCAGTTTGAATCAGGATTAGCTAGACGGCGTGTTTAGCTGGAAATGGTGACATCCACAAGTTTGAATGGAAATGTTCGTCCTTCCTTATACCTAATTTAAATGTGTTTGGGTCTATATTTAATATCCTAAAAGACCCTGGCTCTATTTTTGAAGCAATTGGGGCAGGAATGTACTAATATCAGCCAAAAACCTTAATCGATATATTATAGTAGTAGTTCTATTGAGGTTGAGCTGTTATGGGTTATTTAATTTCTTACTTTCCAAACTGTAAAGTGGTTCTATGACTTTCATAAATAGACTTTTTTTTTTATGCCTCCATGTGTATGTATATTTAGAGAGAAGAGCCTCTGAATGACTCATTCAGCGGAGGGGGGTCAGTTTTTAACTTTTCAAATAGCTTTTTTCTTTCTCCTCTTCCTATTTCTTCACCGTAACTTGCCAGTTACTGGACATAAAATGTGATCCCTTTCTTTTCACTGTCTCTACTTGTTGCCAGGGTGTAAATCAGAAAGCCCAGGTTTCTTTCCCCCACTGCATAAACAGGACTCAGCAGTGCTTCAGACACTTGGAGCCCTGCCAAAGCTGTCATGATGATGTCAGCTACCAGGAATGTTCAGATTTCTCTGCTGTGTTCCTCACTCCCTGGACGCAAGCAAATGTCCTTTTAGAGCTCATTGAAGTTTTAGAGTTGGGTTTAAAAAGCATGCCTTGTTTTCAGTACTCTGTGGTACCTTTTCAAAATCAAGGATCCATTTTTAACAGCATAACGGTTTAAAAGCCCACGTGTTTATATCTGTGTGATAATTATTTGTAATAATTGTTTTACTCGATTTTAGATTATTACCAATAACAATGCATCTACCTTTTTCGGGGGGAAAAATATATGTAGGAGATGTTATTCAATGCACAGAATTCTCGGATATCTTGCAATACTGCTTAGTTCTTGATGAGCTGATTGGAAACCACTGTTCTATAGATCATTATTTCTAATGATTTAATACATGATTTTGGCCTATAAGCCATAAACATTGGAAAAACCTGGTAGTTTTCAAAGATTATTTAGAGAGATGATTACAGTTGAAGGGAGTAGTTTAACTTTGTATATTCCTGTCCTGGTAAACTTAATGGACTTCTCATTTATAGAGAACTTACGAGGACCATGAAGAGTTCAGTCTTTCCAACATTTCAAATGTGTTTAAGATCAATTTTATGGACTTGCAGAGAACAAAAGTTTAAAATAAAACCTGTTCTATTTTATGTCTGCTACTTTTGATCTAGTTATTCCCATGTAATCTGAAGCAATGTGTACAATTTTTTTCTGGTGATCTTTGAAGGATAAATAGTCTAAAATATTACAGGCAGAGGCCTAGATAACTGAATAGTTCCTGACAGTTTAACTATATGTTAGGAAAATTATACTAAACATGATAAATTTTGAAAAATATTTTTTTCCTCAGACAGAATTCCTTGTAAATATCAAGTAGATAGAAGTGTGTTTCCAAGGATTTCTTATGATGTACATTAATGACCTAATTAACCTAAAAAATAAAATGCCGGTTAATAGTTATTTATACTTTAAATATATCTGATTTTTTAATATGCTCCCATTCGAGTTGGTAAATTACATATTTACAATGTGGGAAAGGGGGATTTTCTTTATATTAATTTCTAAACTGACCTCTGGTTGACTCTCTAAGCCCATGTTGGATATTACCTACTTTTCATTCCTCATGGGAATGTGAGGTATAAAAAAATTTTTTTAAGCACCAAATTTTGATTCATTCATAATAATGGAACTTCTTGAGACAGAGTCAAGCCAAAACGAAGAGAAGTATTGTTCATCGTAGGCACAGCCCTGGCCCACTGCCCTTTCTTCTCCTTGAGCGGCGTAATGTGCATCCATCTGGTAATTTCTAGAGCACTCCCTTGTGGCTTTTTGCAAGTTTCAAAACAAGTTTAAACCAGGCAAATTAACATCGACTTTCAATAGAGATTTGTAAATCTTTATTTTAAGAAATGATTCCAGTAGTTTCCAGATTAGCAAGAGGCCTCAGGCCATGTTTCATTCCTGCCGTAGAATGCTGCATCAGGGTCTCCAGAATTTCAAGAGGGAATTTGCAGAGCAGACCTAGGCACCTGAAGTCCAGCCATGTCGGACTTCCAGATGCTGCCTTCCTGGAATGAGTTCATGGCAGTGGCGGATCAAAACTGGTGAACTGCTTGAAGTATATGTATATAATAGAAGACCACAGAGGCCTTCAGACAGACGAGGCCATTCCCGGGCATGAATGGATGGCCAATATACGTGTCTCGTGAGCCACGTGTTTCGCTGTACTCTTAAATATTACTGTTGTGTCTCTGTGGATGGAAGCTGTCTTATAAACCCTAATATACTTACTTACTCCCTTGTCCTACATTTAGTCATTGCACATAATACGTATTTTTTTACATTGATTTGGTTTTTTTCTGTGATTTTGGGTTAAAATAGTTGTTGTTTCTTTTGTGTGTCTGTGATACTTCCTAAAGAAGGAAGACTCCTTCTTTCCTCAAGAAGTCTTCTCAAACTGACCCAAATTTATTCTCTGTTATCTAGTTAATGTAGTTCTATCAGTTCACCTTTGAAAATGTTTTTTTTTCTAAATTTGGTTATTTTCAATATTTCTTTTCTTCTGCTGCTGCCGCTTCTTCTTCTTTAACTGATTTTTGGAGAGAGAGAATTGACATTGATTGGTTGCCTCCTGTACGAGTCCATACTGGGAATTGAACCCAAAAAGCCTTTTGGTGCACGGGACAGTGGCCCAATCAACTGAGCCACCCGGCCAGGACTTGTCTTCTTATTTTCGACATGGGCTCCCATTTGTTCACCCGCAGCCCACTGGAGTATGGAGGGGGTCCTACTTCAGCAAGGACAAGAGGCCCATTCCCTTGGCTACAGAACAATGTTTACATAGACCAGACTTACATTATGTTTGTTTTGTTACTTTTTATCTTTAACTGTCTTAAAATCACTTCTTTTTTATTGTTGTATGCACACCGCTAGCAGTTAGAGACACAATATATACCATTTCCATAAATTAAGGCCTCAGACTTGGATCTTGTAGGACAGGTTTGTATTCAGACTTCTTCAGATTCTATGTCCAAACAGAAATGGAGTGTAAACAAAGCTAAGACTGAGACTGAATTGAACTGAGATGGTGTGGACTCCGTGTCTCCTCCCCTCTCTTTAACCGTGGTCACAGCCTGTTTCTCTTTTGTGAGAAGGTCTTTTCAGGTCTGCTGCCTTCTGCAAGGCTTTTTGTTCCCTGCAGTTCAACTCTGCTTTATAAACATTCTTCCAAGTTAAGTTTGTGTTTTGGGGACCTTATAAAAAGTTCTTGAATCAGATGCTATTAAGTTCTCCGAAATCCAATGGTTCCATGTCCCTTTATTTTTCAACATCTCAGACACAACCAGGAGTAATAAATTGATCAGTTTTCTGATTTCTGTACATTAATGCACTAAAAGAAAAAAAAACAATAAACCACTTGTTCTCCTGCCACCAAAGGAGAGCCCAAATCCTTATCGTATTGGGGTTTTATTTTTACATATGGTCTGAAACAAAAGAACCATCAACCAAGGTTTGGACACATTTTTTGTATAGCAGGTTATCCACCTCTTTATAAGAGGATTTGCCTTATATTACTAAATCATTTGCAGAATACGTAAAAGAATTCTCATAAAGGGATGATCCAATTATATTGAGAGTTTTTATGGGTAGATCTAAGCCAGTTCAGATCAATAATTTTATTTTGAGGGAGGGTTCCCCTGAATTGTTATATTTGAAATTCTATCCTTTCTTGACTTTCCTTCTTTTTCGGTTATGTTTAAATTAAGCAATATGTTGATGTTTATATTGTAGTCACTGTTAATAAACATCACAATTTATGGGCGACTGACAGACTTTAACCCAAGTCAGAGTTAAAATAAAACCAGTCCTGAGTGTAATATAAAATAGACTTAATTTAATCTTAGTGGAAAGTACATCCGATGTTTAGACCACAGGTGATCTGCTTTTGGCTGCTGGACCGTTCCTCTGACTACCTATGTCAATAGTGTCATCATCGCCTGGTTCTGAGACCCAAGGCAGGTTGCTTCCAGTGTCGTTGTCATCAGGTTGGCAGTGTGAATCCCAGGCGGAAATTCATCTGTTACTTTTCATCCTGAGAGTCAAATAAGCATATGCTTGTTTCAGTAAATTTAAACCAGAAACGGCCATTTTCTGTGCTCATTGCTAGGTTAACCAAATTCGCATCACCTCATCAAGGTTGGAGTGAAAGTCTTCCTAAAGGTTTTCCTATTTTTTCAGTCTCCTGCAGAACTCAGTACAGATTAAAATGGAATTAATTTATACTTTATCTTTTTTCATACAATATTTTTTGTTCTACTAGTTTATCATTAGATGATATGTCTAACCAGTTTTTAAAATTTGCCAAATTTTAGAGTTGGTTTAGATTCCAAAAACTTGGTTAGATGAAACGTGATTGCTGGAGAAAACCTCCCCTGCTAAGGTAGTAACACTGGATTCCTAACACTGGTCTTCTGGATAGACATTTCACCACTTCGTAGTCATTTTAGCCTTTTCACAAATGCCATGATTTTGTCATTAATTTGTCCCTGAATAATAGAGAGTTCACTGTACTCTGTGCATATATTTGATTTGCTCATACATTTTACTTTTCTTATTTGCTTATAGATTATAGACTCTCTTATTGTAGATTATGTACTAGCTCTCTGACCTGTCACTTCATTACTACAAATTTATGTGTAAGTATATGCATGTGTTTTATCATTTGATAGTGCTTTATTTTGAAAATGGTTTTTGTATGAGAAATTCTTAAGCTTCATTTTTTTTACCCATATAATTTCATTTCCAAAAAAATTATTCAAATAATTAGGCATTTCTAGATATAGTAAATTGCTGTTTGCTCAGCATAGTGAGTAGTTACATTTTTCCCATTTAGCATGATTAGATGTAACTATTGATAATTTCTGTGAGGAAGCCAGCAGTGCATAACCAGGTTTCAACAAGAATATAGGCAGTCTGTCCTGTCTGGGTGGCTCAGTTGGCTGGAGTATCGTCCTGTACACCAAAAGGTTGCGAGCTCGATCCCTGGTCAGGGTGCGTACAGGAGGCAGTGGATCGATGCTTCTCTCTCACTTTGGTGTTTCCCTCTCTCTTTATCTCTCTCAAATCAATAAAAAACATATCCTCAGGTCAGGATTTTAAAAAAAGAAGAATCTAAGTCCAGTTGGATATCTGGGTCCAAAAAGAGATCAAATTCAAAAGAAACAGTCTGACAGATGGGGTCTGGAGGTGGGACGGGGGAAGCAACACAGTTGTGCAAATATAATGCAGAGGTGATATTAATATCAGTTACCAAGCTGGTCATTTCCAAGACTTCCTGCAGGGTAGGATGTGAGAGGACCAGCACAGGATGTACACAGGCTCCTGGAGATCTGAGCCTTGGTAGAAACAGTGCAGGAAATGATCCAGAGACTGCCAGTATACCCAGGATGTGATTAGAAAAAAAAACCTTCTCTGATGCTTGACATGCTAGGGAACCAGGCAGCAGCCTCTGTATTCCGGCACTGGGCAGAAGCTGGGAGTGGGAGGTATCTGTGAATGTCCTGGACGGCTGCCCTCAGCAGGCTGTTGGGGAGTGGGTAGCTTGCTGGCACTTGGATATACATCTAAGTACTGAGATGGATCAAGATAGCACTAACAATCTCAACTACTATTTCCTATGAAGATGATGTGAACACATGTTAAGCATACAGTAATATGTTATACTAAAATATATAGTAATCTGTAACAGATTGATTGTATGAAGTACAGGTTTCGTTCATTTTCTTTTAATTAGCTTGGTTTAAAAGTTCTCTTGTGAAAAATTCCAAAATTCATATGGAACCACAAAGGACCATGAAAAGCCAATCAGTCTCGAGAAGAAAGGAACAAAGCTTGAGGCATTGTGTGTCCTGATTTCAAAATATACTGCAAAGCTACAATAATTAAAACCATATGGTACTGGCATAAATATAGACATATAAATCAATGGAACAGAATAGAGAGCCCAGAAATAAACTCATGCATGTACAATTAATTGATCTTTAACAAGGGAGCCTTGAATACATAATGGGAAAAGAATATATCTCCACATGCAGAAGAACTCAACACCATACACATGGCTCACCTCAACATTGATTGAAAACTAAACATATGACCTGAAACTGTAAAACTCCTAGAAGAAAGCAAAGAGGAAAAACTTCTGGACACGAGTCTTGGCAATGGTTTCATGGATATGACACCAAAATCACAGGTAACAAGGACAAAAATAGATAGGTGGACCAACATCAAATTAAAAAGCTTCTACACAGCAAAGGAAACCATCAACAGAGTGAAAAGGTAACCTATAGAATATAATAAAATATTTGCAAACCATATATCAGATAAGGGGTTAATTTACAAAATATATAAGAAACTCCTACAATGCAGTAGCAAAAACAAAAGAACTAATTAAAAAATGGGCTAAAGGCCCTGGCCGGTTTGGCTCAGCGGTTGGAGCGTCGGCCTGCGGTACAGAGAGACCCGGGTTCGGTTCCCGCTAAGGGCATGTACCTCGGTTGCAGTTTGTCCCCGGCCCTGGTTGGTCGTGCGGGTGGCAGCCACTCGATGTGTCCCTTCACATCGATGTTTCTCTCTCTCTCTCCCTCTCTCTCCCTCCCGCTCTATCTGAACAAAAAATGGAAAAATGTCCTCGGGTGAGGATAAAAAAAAAAAAAAAAATGGGCTAAAGACTTGAATTAGGCATTTCTCCAAAGAAGATACACAAGTGTCTAAAATGTATATGAAAATATACTCAAAGTCACTCATCATCAGAGAAATGCAAATCAAAACCACAATGAGAAATCACATGATACCTGTTAGGATGACTGTTATCAAAAACAAACAAAAACCAAACAATAGACACGTGTTGGTGAGGGTGTGGAGAAATTGGAACCCTGTATACTGTTGGTGGTGGAGATGCAAAATCGTGTAGCCACTATGAAAAACAGCATGGAAATTCCTCAAAAATTAAAACTAGAACTGCCATATGACCGAACAATCTCACCTCTGGATTCAAATCAGGATCTCGAAGAGATATTAGCACTCCTGTTGTCATTGAGGAACTGTTCACTATATGCAAGATGTGGAAACAGTCTCGGTGTTCATCAACAGATGAATAAAGAAAATGGTAGGTAGATGTTTTTATATATGATGAAAATATTCAGCCTTTAAAAAGAAGGAAATCCTGTAATATGCAATAACCTGCCCTGAGAATCATAGTAGGCTAACAGGTTGCTTCTCCCCACCCCACCGCGTTCTCCATTTGGAAGCCATTTGAAAACACAAACCTGATCATATTAATTGCATGTTAAAGAATCAAACTCATGTGGTCTCCCATTGCTCTTAAGAGAAATATCAAAATTTATTTTTTTGTAGGAAAACAATTCCAGTGTTTCAATTCTCTTTCGTTTGGTTGTTTTTAGGTATTTGAGCTTAGAGAAACCGATTCAAGGGGATGTAAAACATTTTACGTCACTCCTTAAAGGGGTGAGATTGGAAATGGAGCCAATTGGCAGCCTTAGCATGGTGGCTAAGAGCCGAATTCTTGGACTAGACTCTTTGGGTCCGCATCCAGTGCTCACTTGCCTTCTGTATTGTTTGGGCAGTTGACGTAATTTCTTTGTACCTCAATACGGATAATAATATTGTGCAGGCACTTGAAAAGTGCTTAGCACCTAGTACTTACTATGTGTTTGCTGATTTTCCTCCCTGTTATTTTTTCCCTTTATTGTTTTTTTTTTTTTTTTTTTTTTTTATCCTCACCCGAGGATATTTTTCCATTTTTTGTACAGATAGAGGGGGAGGGAGAGAGAGAGAGAGAGAGAGAGAAACATCGACGTGAAGGGACACATCGAGTGGCTGCCACCCGCACAACCAACCAGGGCTGGGGACAAACTGCAACCGAAGTACGTGCCCTTAGCGGGAACCGAACCCGGGTCTCTCCGGACCGCAGGCCGACGCTCTAACCGCTGAGCCAAACTGGCCAGGGCTTTCCCTTTATTGTTGAGTTACAGTACACTCACTTTATCTTTGCAATGCATTTAGAAGTTTTAGGGAACAAAGCGGTTCAAGGATATCTGGGGGTGATTCTTATTACTGCCTACAAGCCCCTGCCTCTTGGTAACTTCATCTTATGCTGCTTTTCTTCCCCTTGCTCTTTTGTACCCCAGTTACCCCAATCTTCTCGTTTTCTGCAGCCCGACCTCTGCTCGTCTTTCAGGTCTCAGGTCAAAGCAACTTCCTTAAGAGCCTGACCCCGAGACAAGGTCAAAGCCCCCTGACTCAGCACTTTCTCTTTACAGCATTTTTCAAGCTGTAATTACTTATTTCTTTGAGTGATTGTTTAATAACTGACCCTCTGTCCACCCCCGTCACTTGACTAGAACCTCTAAAAGACCAAGACGCCTACGCCACTCCCCGTTCTGTCCCAGCGCCGAGCGCAGCGCTTGCCGAGCTGAGAAGGAAAAGGTGTGGAGCGGAGACCGTGGGCTCTTGAGGACCTGGCAGCCTGGCACTGGGGAGGAGGGAGCCGCTACGGTTTGAAGGATCTTGTCATTTCTGCCAAGGACTTTGAGTGGTGTCCAGATATCTTTGAGAAGCTGGTGAAGGATTTTAGCCAGGGCCATAATTATAGGATTAGGTTGCATTTTAGAGCGGTCACCCCAGCCCCGGTGTGGTGGAGGGATGGTGGAGTACGAGCCAGACTGTAGTTCAGCACAGAGATGAAAACGGTTGAGGGCCAGCACTTAGGCAGAGGGAACAGAGAAATATTCAGAAATACTGGGATGGAAGAACTAGTAATACCAAGTGACGAGTGGATGTGGAGCGTGAGCTGATGAGGACTTCTGGGTTCCTAGTTTGTAGTACGTTATGGATTGTGTCTTTCGTTTGGGAAGCTGAGAAACAGAGGGTAAAGGTCATATTTAAAGAGAAATCTAATAAAATGAGATTTGTGTATGTTAAATGCCTGTGAGGCATCCTCAAGGAATTATCCAGCGGAGTCTTCAGGTGGACTTGGCTTGAGGGAGAGAGAGATTCAGGAGATACACGTCTGTACAAGGTGGATGCTGGAGCTATTCCAGGTGTTCCAGGCGTCTTTCCCCTAGGCCCAGCCCAAGCCCGTCATCTTCTATAAAGAAAATTTCCATCCACGGGAAATCCAGCTCATCTGCCTGTTTTTCAGAAAATACTAGCTTGGGCTGTATATATTTTATAAGATGGATTTGCCCCAAAAGATAGCTCCCGAAGCACTTTTTTATTTCAAAAGTTTTTCTTAGAGGCCTGCAGAGAAGCTATTAAATACAGAAATGTCATTTCAGCCCTCAGAGATCTCCCTGCAGCACTAGAACGGTGTTTTCACATAGCAGGTAGGCAGGAGTCACAGTAGGTATGCCGCTGCCACCTCTCGTCATGGGCCACAGGAGTAGCGGTCACAGTTGGTGTGGAAACAAAGGACAATATGAAATAAGTTTTCAGGGCTTATTGTTACAGAAAATTAAGATGGGGGAAGCCCAATCTGTTAGTCAGGTTTCTCCAGACAAACAGAATTAATAGGATGTATCCATATATATAAAGAGAGGGGGAGGGGGAATTGGGAGATTGCTCGATTGATGGACTGTTTTAAGGAATTGGTTCATGGAATTGTTGAGGGTGGCAAATCCCAAATCTGCAGGCTGAAGACCCAGACAGTCTGTTGGCAGAACCCTCCTCTAGCCCCTCTACCTAAGGGAACCTCAGTTTTTTTCTTAAGGTCTTTAACTGATTGGATGAGGCCCACCCACATTATGGAGGGCAATCTGCTTTACTCAAAGTATGTTAACTTACATTGCAATCCCACCCAAAAAAAATACCTTCTTAGAAACATCTAGAATGGTGTTTAACCAGCTATCTGGGAACCACGGTTGAGCCTTGGCTAGGTCATTCGTCTGCTCCAGGAAAGTTGTGCAGTGCTGCAGGTCTATAAAAGAGAGTCTCTGTGTGTGGGTCAGGTTTTAGTCTGATCAACTAGAGCTTCAGTGTAAAAGGCCCAAAACATTCACACTTCTGAGAACTTTAGAGAACCAGAGGCCTTCCTCACTTGTCCTAATTCCTGACTTTTGCTGTTGTTTCAGAGGTGTGTGTATGTGTGTGCATTCTAGTTTCCTTGTTTTCTCTTGCACTTTGAATGGATAAAAAAGCTGTGGTACATATACACAATGGAGTACTATGCAGCTGTAAGAAAGAAAGACCTCTTATCTTTTGAGATGACGTGGAGGGACCTGGAAAGTATTATCCTAAGTGAAACAAGCCAAACAGAGAAAGACAAGTATCATATGATCTCACTTATTTGTGGAATATGATGAACATAACAGTCTGAGGAATGGGGTAGTCCCAGAGATGTGGAAGTGGGGTACAGACTGACAATCCCCAGAAGAGAGGGTGGTGCAGAGAAAAACCACAGAACTTATATGCATGTGTGCATGAACAATGGACATGGACAACAAAGCTGGGGACAGGGCGGGGAGGGAGGAGGAAGGGAGAATCAGTGGGGGGAAAAGGAGAAACATCTGTAACAAAAATAAATTAATTAATTTTAAAAAAAGCAAAATTTATGCACTCATAGAAATCAGCATTTCATGGTTCTTTTCTGTTTTACAGATGAGGAAACTGAGGTGGGCAACGTTAGGTTTCATCGATGGCCATGAAGTGACAGGGTTGAACCTAGGTCTTCTCACTTTAAATTGTGCCTTTCCCCTCCCTGTCTTCCCCCAGACACCTTATTCCCAAAGGAGGAGGAAGGGAAAAGAGAATATGAATGAATATGAGAATGTATATTTACAGTAGGACTTCTGTCTAAATTCAGAATAAGAGAAATTTAAAAAATCACCAGATTATATGCTTTATTTGATCCCTCTGGGGCTGTGGGTATTTCGAGTTAGAGGAAGTTAGGTTTTCAGTCCATTCCTTTCTAGTTATGCATTTCTGGTGACTATATTTGCGGATGAATAAGGATTTAAACTTTAAAGAAACCACCTCCTTCACTCTCTCTGGGTCACCCTCCCCACTGCCCGGAGCATTTAAGTGTTTTCACAGTCATAGAGTCTGCCGGGTTTGGTTCTTGTGTTATGCCTCCTTCCAGTTTGTTTGGTTAGTTAGCTAATGTGTTTTGCATTCAACCAAGGAAGTTCAAAATACTGTCTCTGCAAGAGCCAGCTAGGGTAGAGTGCTGTCCAACTTACGAGTGGCAGACTGGCTGATGATTGAGCAAACCACCCACTAATTTTAGGCTAGGAAAGCTTGGAGCACAAACCGAGTTTTCAATAGAAAATAATATCCTACTAAGACATTCTATCACCCTTGGAAATACCTTCTGGCTGTCTAGTTCTTGGCCATATTGAAGGTTCATGTCCCTACTTATTATCATATTAAGTGTGGTAAAGATTTTAGTTTTGAAAATGTAACATTCTACCTTAGATCATCTGCATCTCAAAGGTCATGAAAGGGAAGCTTGTCCTTCTTTCCTATGACTAATGTGGATGGGAAGCAAGGAACCTCAGGCAACAATCTCACCCTTAAGTGGATAAGCTGAGTAGTAGCACACAGGCTACAGAATTTTCCTGAGTTAGTTACCACTTTCAAGCTTGTATACCAGATAATGAATTATAGTGCAAAATGTATATTAATTGGCCATACTTACATATTATGACTTTTTTTTTTTGAGATTGGGAAGGAGGGGGTGGATAGAAACATCAATGTGAGAGAGATACATCGATTGATTGCCTCTTGCATGACCCTGACCAGGGCTGGGGATCAAACCTGCAACCTAGGTATGTGCCCTTGACCGGGAGTTGAAACCGAGACCCTTTGGTCTGTGGGCTGATGCTTTAACTGCCGAGCCAAACCAGTGAGGGCCATATTGTAACTTTTTAAAAAATATTCTTGTGTACATCATCTGCCTTGGTTTGTGTGAATGAAATGTAAATTTGTAGCCCAAGTTCACTTAGGTCTTACACAAATGAAATTGCATATGGCTTTGTTAGTCCCAATTCTGGCACCTTCTTGAACTTTCTGGAGCTAAAACCAGGCCATAGAAAATGAAATTTGTGTTTTCCAGAGATTGATTTCCCAAAGACAATTCCAAAAGATGTGTTTGCCTTGCATATAGAGATATCTAATACTTTATAATTTTGAACGTCTTCCTAGATTGGCTCATTGGATTTTCATAACAAATCTATGCAGTAGACCGAACAGCTGGTGTCTTTACTGTTTCATAAAGTAAGTGGAAACAGGAATAGTTTTCACCTAAAGAACCCTGGACTCTGTATTTTTAGCAATTACTATTTTTAATCATCTGTCTTTTATATTGGACGGAGAGGGGGCATTCTCTTCCCTATTGTGTGCTGCTGGGGGTGGACTCTTGAGAAAAATAATTTTCTGAGACTCAAGAGAGAAGGAATGATTTTTATTTGCATGGAGTTAAAATTCCTGGATTTCCAAAGCCCCATCTCCCTTTGTCCAGTCATAGAAGAAGTATGGCTGGGGTTTCAGTAAAGCTGAAATCAAAGCCAGTGTCCAGAGTTTCCTTTTCATGTTGGATCAGGGTCCAGTTCAGCATCGGGCTAGCTGCAGTCCATCAGTTCCTTGTGTGTGGGGTTGGGCCACACGGGAGAATCCCAGGAAGGCAAGCATGAGCCATGAGCCAAGCATGCCAAGAGGAAACGAGAAAGCGCGTTTCTTTGTTCAGGGAATTAAGTATCCCAAATTTCCACACACTTGCAGTGGCCACATTCATTCTGGCCAATGACCTCTGTACCCAGGTGTGACTGACAGTAAGCACCCTCCCTAGTCATTCCAACTTTACTGGGCATGAGTCTGTCTTCCTTTTGTTGGACCCCTGGGGAGTGTAAAGTTGTAGCTTCCTAGTGAAGCTGCCTAACTGACCGGCCTATAATATCTGGCTTTCCCTTTGCTCCTGTCCTGTTATTAACAACTAGCTAATTACAGTTGGTATCATTTTGAGTCAGGGATCATTCTCGCTGGCTGTGTTACCTACATCCGTTCATATTATTTGATCCTCATAATAACCTGTGAAGTCTCTGTTGTGGTTCTCACTTTATAGATGAGGAAAGTAAGTTTCAGGGCAGTTAAATAATCTATCCAAGATCTTGCTGCTGGTAAGTGGAGCCCATCTGGTTTGAAGCCATGCTTTTTCCAGTCTTCAAGCTTTGCCTCATTACAGTGTTTAGTCCAATCATGTTAGGTTCTGTGGTTTACAACACACATTTTATTTTTCTTTCATCAGAGCATTTAAATAGGGAATAGGTCAGAGCCAATGAACATTTTTTTTGGGTGGGGGGATCCTATCATTGCTGTATATACTAACTTTAGTAATGAAATGCTGTAAATCCCTGTATTTGTATTTTTTTGTGGCAATTGGGGTGTTCCAACGAAGGAGAAAGCATAATAGGAGGCAATTAAAAGATTTAAATTCAACAAGTATTTCAGACCACCAGTATTTGTTAGGTGCTGTGCTTGTTGCTTTCATACCTACTATTTAACATGATTTTTACAACATTCCAGGAGACCTTAATTATTGCTTATTTACAAATAAGAACAAAATGCTTGGAGAAGGGCACACAGCTAACAAGTGGAGCTGGATACACCCTGGGGTCTTTTAACTTCATGTCTTCTAGTTTTTCTACCAACGTCAATGTTAACTGCTGACCACACGCTCTGTCCCTACTGTGGTCACTCAGCCCAACCCATTCTGTGCCATTTGCCTACCCTTGCTCGTGGATTTCAGATAATTTAGGCATCAACCCAAAAAGCACTTCCTGAATTGTAACTGGAATTGTCTATGGGAAATTGTGCATCTAAAGAAGGTACTGTATTATGCAGTCATTAGCCTCTTGTTTAGAAACCTCTGCTTTTCAGAGTTAATTTCACAGAAAGCAGTGGTGTTATCTGTGAAGCATTTCTGAGAAATAAATACAAGAGACGGATACATGTAGTTCATATCAGGACAACTCATTCCATCTGCAGCGGGTATTTAGAGTCCTAAAGTAATTGAACATGGTAATTGTGCTGCTGTATTTGAAGGGTTTCACTGACACTTGTTTTGTTTGTGTGTTCTCTGAGCCCGTAATGGCAAAAATATTCTCCCATGGTGATTAGTTCCCAATTTAAAATAGACTGTTTCATTAAAGGTAGCTTCATAATGAGACCAGTGAGGACCCAAGCTGTGTGCCTTCAGGATGGCAACCCCTCTTCCTGCAGCTTGACCATGTGCTCACACAGGCTGCAAGTCAGAGCCATTTGAATTTCAAGAAAAGAGGGGGTCGAATTACATTGCCTTTAAGGTCCCTTCCAGCTTTAGCAGTCTCTGATTCTTCAGAATATTCACCAAATGGAAGTTCTAAAATTGATTCTGCTTTCATGCTGAGAGAGAAGAATGCCCACAATTGAATAAAAGATTAGAAGCTGTAGAGAGGAAATAGTTGTCTTGAGTGAGTTCTTTTATTGGAAATCAGCCTTGTACTACTGGACAGGAAATTAAGTTCTTGCCTGGATCATTCATCATTGTGCCAATTTGAACATTGGCAGTGGGGGTAGGTGGCTGTATTTGAGGAGGAAGGAAGGAATGGGTGGAAATAGCCTTCCTAAAACCCCCCCAGTCTGGGTTGGCATTTGCCGACAAGGACAGGTTGCTACCAGCCACCCCTTTTTGTTCAGGTGCCTCCTGAATTTCTGATCACTCTGTAGTTCCTTCACATCTCTTGCCCAAAGCTGTTCCCCACTTCTACCAAGAGGAGAGAAGTTGAACGAATTCTAGGATTTCACTGAGAAAGGGCAAAGAAGTGATCATCTAGTGGAGTCATTATTTCCCTGTTGTGCCGAAGAGATGTTATAAAGGAGGAAGACAAAATTAGGATATGCTTAGTTTTGGTCAAAGTTACATTTGATAAGAGACCAAAACCCAGCAAAAATATGTATAAGAGGTGTGTGTCTAATGCCACATCAGGTCAGTCTGTGCCCTTTGAAACGACTCCATCTATTCGCCGGTCTCCATCCTCCTTTACCTCCCTCGTCCCAAGTGGACCCCACTTAAAATTGGAGCTTTCTTCTGTGTGTGTTCATTGGACTAGAAGAGAAGTAAGACCGTCCTTGCTGTTACTTCTCCATCCTCACCCCCATCGATACGGAACTGTTTTAGAGTATTTCCACTTTTCTATTTATTTTTCCTTTAAGGTGAGAAGTTTTAGTAAATAAGAACTTGGCAGCTGATTATATTTCCACAGAAATAACAATCCTGGCATCTCAGGGTGTCACCTGTCTCAAAGCTGTTCCCGGTGGAGTCTAAATATACCACCAGGCTTTCTCATTATTCGCCAGAACCGCCTTGGAAATGTTCACCCCTCGAGGTCTGATTGACTGAGCCTCTGTAAAGCTCTCTCTTTTCTTACAGATTTTTTTTTCTTTTTTTTTTTTTCCTGATGGGAAAGGGGCTAAATTAGGTTGGGAATCGGAAGTATTTGGCTCAGTTACAGTTTGTGTGGGTTTTTGCTCTTTCTCCCTCTCTCTCGACACCTGCTTCTTTCCAACTGTAATTTCACAATGTTCTTAACTGCTCAGTGCACAATATGGTCCTTCCACCCCCGATGGTTCCTGCCCTGAATCACCTCCCGAGCACGGCAGGGGCTGTCCTGTGTGGTTCTGGCTTCCACACTTAGGTGGAACAGAACTAGCACACTGCCCCCACCCTCCTCATTATGCACCAGTGATGGACACCTAGAGATCATTTCCCAAATTACAAAAAAATAAATCAATCAGCACCAGGTGAAGTGTCCCTGTCAGCCCAGGAGGAGTGTTCGGAGCAGCTAATGATGCAGAGAATGAGGTCGGTTGCTGTCAGCCAGCTGCCTGTTCGCGGGAACTGGTGTAGACGGGGAGTATTCGGGGCTCTTTTGAATGAAAAAGAGTAGGCTAGGTTTCCACGTTATTGGAGTTTGTGTGCCTGGCTCACGAAGTCCTTCAGTTACTCCAGAACTCTTAAAATTCTGACCTGACGGACTGGTCCCAGTACTGCCGGGAGGGGCCGTGGTCTTCTCAGCTGGTTCTCCCCACTGGAAACCTGGGTCTTGAAGTCATAATGACTCCGAAGGTCAGACCGGTGGTCTTTTCCATTTCTGCTCCTTGACTGTGTAACACCGGACACTAGTGGGAACTGTTCTTGAAACTCCTCTTCCCATTCTCCCTGACGGTTCGCTCTCCTGGCTTCCCTTAGGTTCTTTGTCTTTGTCTTCTGGGGCTCATTTCATTCTCTACTGTGTTGACCTAAAGACTCGGCGCCAGGTGTTTCCCTCTCCTGCTCTCAACGTCTCCCTCTCTCCACCTTCACAGGAAACCTCGCCCTCCCAGCTGCCTGCGCCACCTCCAGGAGGTTTGACTCTCTCATCTTGACTTCTCCGTCTCAACATCCACCTGCCCACTGAATACACCTCCACGTTCTTATGTTATCATCTCAGCCTCAGCTCTCTAAAAGAAATTTAATTTTCACCCTCTAAACTGTATCCCGGTGCTGTGTCAGTTTCCGTCACTGTCGCCCCTGTCCGTGCCCTGCACCACAACGCTGGTCAGTCATGCTGTCTCCTTGGTGCCGGTGTTCCCCGGGAAGGGCTCAGGCTGGCCTGCAGGACACGCACATGAAGGACCAGCATGAAGGGCTCAGGCCGTTTCCACGTATGAAGAGTTAACTGCCAAGCACTGCATTAACCTTTTCTAGGCTTGTTCCATTTGGTCCTCACAGCTTCCTGTCAGATGGTCAGTGGGTGGGACCATACCCTACCCAGAGATGGGAACAGACGTTTCTCTTTCCCCTCCTTTTGTCAGGACGGCACAGGACCGACCACAGACTTTAGAATAGGAGGAGCTATGGATTGTACCAATCTAGTTTATCTTGACAGGCAACTCCCTTGGGGATTTTGTGGCCTGGGGACATGAGTGCCTTCCCTTCCTCTTTTCTCCTTCCTTTCCAGAGTGGTGAGACTTGGTTCTGAGTGCCTTCCCCAAGGGCTACTTTTGGCCTTTCCTGGGGCAAAAATGAGAAATGCATGGCTTGGCATATACTTTGGCGCTGAGTTCTATAAGAGAGCCTGTGGGGGCAGGGAGAAGTCATTGTTCTCTGACCAGCTGATGGCTTGGGTCTGATCGGGTCCAGCACATGCACACTCATTCATTCAGGATGTATTCATTGTGCAGAACGGGGGTACATTCTGGAAATATAGCCTCAGCCCTCACAGATGACTGGGAGAAACACACGTTGTACAACTCATGTTGTAGTTATTGTTTAAGAGGAATTGTGGTAAGTGCTGCAAAAGTGTGGCAGGCAGGCCAAGCCCGTGTTCTGGGGACTCTCAGCTTGTCCCATCTCCCAGCTTTCTGCCTGATGTATTATAAGTACAGGGCGGCAACTGGACCAGGTGCATGCCCAGTGGTCAGGAGGGCCATCCAGGACGCCATTTGCTCAGGCCCGTCCTCTGCTCACCACATCATAGTGGATCGAGTCCACTCACCTGCCTTCCCACCATCAGCCTGCCCTTGCCTGCTTCTCATTCCCACCCACAGCTCTACCTGTGCTCAGGTATCCTCCCCCTCCACTTTTTCCTCCTCATTCTTCCACCTCCATATTCTCTATCTAAAGGCCAACTCACTTTCGTGGTCCCTGTAGTGTCCCAGTTTCTCCCCTGTCCCAACAGTGTCATTGTGATCTCTCTGCTCTGATCGTTTATGCCAGTTCTGAGTCATTACAGCACTCTCAGATCATCTGGAAACTTGTTAGAAATGCAGTCTCAGTCCTCGCTCCACACCTGCTGAATCAGACGGGTGGGACCCCACCATCTGCCTTAAGCCCTCCAGGCGAATCTGATACACACTAGTTTGAGAACCACTAGTTATATGCCTCCTTTAGATTTTAATGATGCGTTGCCTTGTTTTCTGATTTCATATTTCATAGATTAATATTTTGCTTCCATACTGAGATTGTAAGTCCACTCTTTTGCCCATATTTATATTTTTACACAGTGTTATATGTAACAGTTTAGTGTACATGTGGGAATAAACCAAGCTGTTTTCACCTACTTCATGTAACTAGGAATTTCATCTTGGTCTGTTTAGGAATCTTTGGTCTACGGAGAGCCATGTTCAATTCTTTACAACCTCTAAACCGGTGCAGATATTCAGAATTCAGCATACATAACACAGGAGGGTTATGACTCCAAAACCATTCTTTGTGGGTTTTTAAATGCAGGGGATACATGTTCTTGAAATAATTAGATTTTTGTTATCCCTAAAATGAATGGTAATAGACTTGACGAGGGTAAAAAATACCTAGTTTTTTGTGTGACATCGGTTTGGTGGAAATTATCAAATAAAAGGAGGAGGAAAAGACTTTTTCGTGAGCTACAGCCCTTGGGTAGGTAGGGAGGTATTGCCCATTCCCTCCAAAGGCTAGGGTATCATCATGTCAGTGTGTCTCTGCGGGGCCTGTACGGAACTGCTGAGTGCAGGGAGGCAGCTGTCATTTCAAAAAAGAATATTCTAATTTGTTGAGCAAACCAAATGTTTAGCCTATAAGAAACTCAAACCGTTATCTCCACCCTTTTCTCCTCCTTCGCTCTTTCCTTTTTTTTTTTTTCCCCTTCCTGATATATTAAATAAGTGTTAAAAATACTAGTGACAGAGTTTTCTCTCTGGAAATAAAAGTATGCAGGAAGATTTTTATTTTATTCTGTTTCATCCTGATAGCACATGACCCTCTCCTGTGCAACCATTTGAATCTATTTATGGTGCCTTTTTCTTTTGGATGTCTTTTTACAAAAGCACAGTGATTTACGTGCAACTGTTTTAAATTTACATAAACTGTATTGTGTTTTATATCTCATGTTTCTTTTTTTTTTTTTACTGTTTTAAAGATCCACTATGTGAGCAGTCAAAATTGTTCTGCAGTGAGCATTTCCCCTTATGGTCTGGGGAACATTTCCTTGGGATATACACACAGGAGTAAGATTGCTGGGCCTTAGAAATACACAGACTTAATTTGACTACCCGGTGCTAGAATGCTCTCCAGAATGGCCGCCCCAGCCTCACTTCCACTACAGCTCAAAAGGATTCCCTACCCACAACTGAAATGTATAATTTTGTAGTCTAATGGGTCTGAGTAATAACTCTCGCTTCATTTATTTGACTACTCAACAACTCTTCCCATGCTTGCTAGTGTTTAGGATAGCCTTAGTAAATTACCTGTTCATAGTCTTGACCCATTGTTGAATTGGCAATAGTGTCTTGGAGTGATTTGCAGATTTCATTGACTAGTTCAGCTATCAAATTCTTTTCCATTTTAGACTTTGCAGACATCATCTGTTCTACCACGTCTGTCAACTTTCCTGCAATATCCTTCATTGAACAGTAGTCTTTAATTGTAGTGTAATCATTGTTTTGCCTTATAGTTTCTGTTCCCGGAGTCCTTCCCTGCCCAAGGTGGTGTCAGATAAAGATTCATTTTTTAGTTTTTCTCCACATAGTGAGTCAGTTTTACCAACACCAAGAATGAAGTCGCCTTTCCCAGTTATCTTTCTCATATAAAGATTTTTTTTCCACTTCCCTAACTCCAACTTCATTACACAGAAGTGTTTGTGTAAGTTGAAATGACTCAGAAGTCTAGAAGAATAAGCTGCCACTCAGTGACTAGTAAGAATAACACTCATGAAAACTATGTCAACACCCCCTTATCTCAGCCTTGGAAAGGTTCGCTGGACGCTTGGTGGAAATGCAGTGTAATTGCCAAAAGAAAATATTATTTGTTGACATTGTCTCTTCTACCTACAGGGTGTCAACCATATCAGCCATTGTAAATTCAGGTCCCATCCACTATGTCTTTTAATGATATAGTGTATGAACTGTCCAATTATTTTGGATTTATTTATTATTTACAAGGCATGCAAAATAAACGTACTATGCTAACTTGTTTACATCTTAAAAATTGGATGGGTATTGGAAAAATTTTAATCTGTATATAAGTAAAAGAGAAAAAAACACGTATTTCTAAGTATTTCTGCCCAGCAGTCTCTGGGTACCTGAAATATCTTTTACACTTTGCATACTGCCTTGAACAGAGTAGTAAGTAAATAAATATACTTTGAATCGTTTCATTATCTTGACTAATAGTTAAGGAAGAAAAATTAATTCAGCCCATACTTTAAATTCTGTTATTGAATTCTGATAATAAAAATATATTAATCATCTTACTATTAATTGAATACGCACTGCTCCGTGTGAGTATTGCATGTACATGGTCTCACTTAATCCTTACAACAATCCCGTAAGTAGGTATCACCATCCCCGTTTTACACGTGAGGAGACGGCCTCCCAGAGAGCTGGCCTTCTCCCATGGTTACTTACATGTCTGCTACTCAGACTCGGGTCAGCCTGTTCCTCCTGGGCTCTTGTCCACCACTCACGTCACCTCCTACTAATAAAAACTAAACGCAAGTAATATCTTGCTAAATGAGGGTGTGTTTGTATTCACACAAAAATATTTGACCAGCACACTGTGCCTTTCACACCAAGAAGTTGGGCTCAAACATTTAATATCAAGTCACACTATATGTTTTACAATTAAATTGTAAACAAATCTCATTAACTTTCTAGTCATTTTTTTTCCTTGTCACACATATTAGCTTGTGCCCAGTTTCAGTTAATGCAATTCTTGTTTGTATTCATTGACACCTGTTTCCTTCATTATGAGATATCCTCACCTTGGTGTAGTGGATTTCCTATATATACTGTTTGCAAAGTAAATACTGCACTTTCATCACTCTTGCTATGGACCAAATACTAATGAAGACAGTGCGATAAGCGTCTGTTTCAACAATAAACACTGACATGAGGACAAGCAACTGGTTTTCTGATGATTAATGTTTTATTTCATTGACAGATTATTACCCATAATTTCCATTCAACAACTATATAGGTTCTTAAATGTTTCAAATTCTTAAAGTATCCTTCTAATATCCCTGGCACTTTAAATGTTTTTGGTTTTTATCTTTAAAGAAATAAAATGGTAAAACCAGAAAATTAAGAAGTCCCCTTAGCACAATTTCAGAAACCAGAGTTGCTGACTCAGTCCTAATTGTCCTTTTTAAAATTTCCCCAGTGATTTAGGTTTATTAAAAGCCTGCTCTCCCATTAGAAACAAGAGTATTTTTATTTGAAATGTATCTGTGTGCCCAGACAAAGTCACTCCTCTCTGAGTACTTTTTCTCTCCAGCCTTGTTTACCCCATCAGCCTTCCTGCCAGAAGCAGCCCTGTTTACATAACTGCCCTTGTTGGATGGAATATTTTACTGAGCAAAGTCGTACACTTGCACCACAGCCTGTTTAACATGGACTGGGGACAAAACCTGAAAGGCAATACAGAATGCTCAATAAGCTAGATCTGTGGTGAATAAAAGTGGAGGCGTTTGGATGAAAATGAAGAATTGGAAACGGGGAACAAGGGCAAGGGCATTTTATCAGCAAAGACTAAAGAAAACAAAAGAAGAGAGAGTAGTTCTTTTGTGGGGGGTGGGGGGGGACCATTGGCTGGCTCAGGAGTGTGGGACAAAGGTATGCATTTACTGTTTGAAAGCTTGCTCATTCATGAAACACTTTAACAAGAATGGAACCCTCATGTCTCAGAGCAGCAGCATGACTATTGCTTCTTTGTTGTTGTTTTTTTGTTGTTGTTGTTTTTTAATTAAAAAGAAAAGATTTCACAAGACTGAGGGCCTGTCAGGCAGGGTCTTTTTATTTTACTGGAGTTTTTGTTTTTACTGCAGCTTTGACTAATTCCTGATAAGCTCAGGACTGTTGTACACCATCACTATAGTCACAAATATATTGGAGTAATTATATTTTAAACATGAGACATTTTCATTGCAATTGCTCTTCATTGAGCAGTGTTTTCTAGGCAGCTTGTCATAGAAAAGATAATATGTATCTCCCATTCTCTATCCTTCCCAGAACTGAGTCTCCAACCAGGTGGAAGTATACCTACCTCCCTAAATCCCGTCCTCTGCACTTCTCTTCTTGACTGCCAAATGTCCCACTTCTTTATGTCAAAGCAACAGTACTTTTCAATGACTCTTGTTCAGGAGGAGTTTTTCTAGATTTAATATAAGAAGGAGCTAACGCTTTTCTCCTAACCAGTAAGAAATTCAGAATAATAGCATGACTATACTCCTTTTCATTCGTAACAAATATATCTTTGTCACATTTGACATCTCTCTGATGTTCATTGAGCCCTTCTTTTTCATGTGCCACCTATGGTGTTAAGTCCTTTCCGTGTGTTTAATCACCCCAATAACTTGTGTTGGTGTTATTGCCTTTGTACGATAAAACTAGGAGACAGAAGGAGGTATAGATGATTATGACTTAATCCACGTTGCACAATAGGAAAGAAAACCAGAATTTCAACTCTAGAAGTTTATGCACGTAACTGCTGTGGGAAGATGAGGAGGCAGAGTGATAGCCAATGAGTACATGTTGAATCAGGAGTCATAACCCTTGTCTGAGCCATGAGAACAGAACATGCCTTAGCTCTGCTCTCATATCAAATACAAGCTTCAAGGAGTTGGCTTGCTTTTTCTTCTTTTTCTTTCTTTCTTGTGTTTTAGAGCAATTTTAAGTCCACAGCAAAATTGAGGGGAAGGTACAGAGATTTCCCCGTATACCCCTTAACCCAACAAATTAGCCTCCCCTCATTTTCAACATCCCCCACCACAGGGGTCCATTTGTTACAATTGATGAACCTGTACTGACACACCATCACCCAAAGTCCATAGCTTACCTTAGGGTTCACTGTTGATGTACATTCTGTGGGTTTGGACACATTTATAATGACATGTATTGACCATTATGTCAAATACTCATACAGAGTATTTTCACTGCCCTAAAAATCCTATGTGCTCCATCTATTTATCTTGCCCTTCTCACGAGTCCCTGGAAACCACTGATCTTTTTACTGTCTCCATTAGGTTTGCCTTTTCCAGAATGTACATGGTTGGAATCGTACAGTATGCAGCCTTTTCAGATTGTCTTCTTTCACTAGTAATATGCGTTTAAGGTTCCTCCAGGTCTTTTCATGGCTTGATGGCCTTGCTTTTTGTAGCTAAAGAATCTGGTGAAAATGTATCCCTAACCTTTGCAGAAATGCAATTTAGGGCCTATACAATAGGTTTTAATATTGTTTTTGCTAGCTTTCCTGTATCCAAGTTCATGCACTAAGCCAAGTGGGTGTTAAAATTTGAACTGTTCTCACCCCCCATAGATAATGCTGAGTATGTTCTAATCATACTTTTTTTTTTTTTTTTTTTTTTATTTTTTATCCTCACCGGAGGACATTTTTCCATTTTTTGCTCAGGCAGAGTGGGAGGGAGAGAGAGGAACAGAGAGAGAGAGAGAAACATCGACGTGAAAGGGACACATCGAGTGGCTGCCACCCGCACAACCGACCAGGGCCGGGGACAAACTGCAACCGAGGTACGCGCCCTTAGCGGGAACCGAACCCGGGTCTCTCAGGACCGCAGGCCGACGCTCTAACCGCTGAGCCAAACCGGCCAGGGCTGAGTATGTTCTAATCATACTTTTAAGAACTTATTCGTGTTTCTGTACATGAAGTTTTAATCATTTCAGTTTTGGCTCAAGGTTAAAAACGAAATCCCTTATAATCAAGGCACTTTTTTCCTAATGAAAACCACAGCTTGAGCAGCTGCTTGTATTATTGTCTCCCCTCTGCAGTTCCTCTGGTGTGTGGGAGTTTACTGTTGGGCTGTGGAAGAGGGAGCAAATAAGAAGCCAAGAATGGGGTCATGTTTCAATAGAGAAATAATGGTGGAATGTTCAAATCCTTGAGTGTTTTCCTCACCCTCCCCACACTTTGGACATGCAGTTGGCTCTCCTTTTCCTTTTTAAATGCTTCCATAAGGCACGAAAGAGAAGCATATATCGTCAGAATCATTGTATCGAAAACTCCTGGTCCTCAACTTTGATTCTATCCAGTATGCCTTTATTTTTGCCCCTAGGTGTAAAATGACAACGTAGCTATATCGTCTGTCTGTGTTGTGTAACATCCATATTTTGACCGTCTGTATTGGTGTGGTCTTTCTTGCCTATGTCTGCGTTGAATTTGTGTTTATCTGGCCCAGCCCGTGTGGCTCAGTAGATTGAGCATTGTCCCATGGACTGAGAGGTTTGATTCCCGGTCAGGGCACATGCCCGGGTTGCAGGCTTGATCCCCAGTAGGGGGCGTGCAGGAGGCAGCCAATTGATGGATTCCACTCACATCAATGATGTTTCTATCTCTTCCTTCCTCTCTCTCTAACAAATCATTAAAAATATATTTTAAAAAATTGTGTTTATCTGTGTAGTGCTTTTTTCTAGTATTGATTTCTTTGTCTGATCTTTTTTTAATGTTTTTTCATATCTTCCTTTCTCCTCATGTTGTCTTCCCTACTCTCCATTTTCTTTTTTCTTTCTTTAAAAATATTTTTTATTGATTTTAAAGAGTGAGGGAGAGAGAGAGAGAAACATTGATCAGCTGCCTCCTACATGCACCCTACTGAGGATCGAGCCTGAAAACCCAGCATGTGTCCTGACTGGGAATGGAACTGGTGACCTTTATTTAGGTGCATGGGATGAGGCTCAACCAACTGAGCCACACCAGCCAGGGCTTCTCCATTTTCTAGTCCTTTTTTGCCTCTTCTCTTTTTATAATATATGGTTTTAAATTCTGCATATAAAAATTAAAGTCTTATCCTTGCTGTTCTTAATTTTTTATGTAGATAAACTGTTTTATATTTTTCAAAGAGAATGATACCTCAAATAGAATTGCTTTTTACTTATTAGGGCTTTGATATTTTTTTGTGTAGGTTTTTGATTCTTATAGAAGCAGCTGCTTCGTCCTGGCAACTAGTTCAATGCCCAACATTAAGAATAATAGTACCTGGGTTCTGATTCCACAGAATGGGGTGAATTCTCACCATGTCCCTTTCATGCTTTGATCACCCTAAGTTACACTTAAATAAAGATGTGTTTTATCATTTAATCAACTGCCAGGGTCATTCTGGGGATTAAATGAAACGATCTGAATAGCCCTTCAAACTGCCAGAGAAGAATTCATTGCAAGTATAAATAGTAAATGACCCTTCTTCCTACTAACTTTTGCATATTTTTTTCAATAATAGACAAGGCATAGCCAGCTCTTTACCCTGGTGACCTCATCCTAAGGAGGGATTTGGCAGTTTGGGGAAGCAGCATAAGAAGGGTAGAGTTGAGGTCAGAACACATAAGTTACCATCCTGGATTTGCTGCTGACCAAAGGCGTATTCCTTCATCTCTGTGGGCTTCAGTTTCCTCATAGGTCATATCTCTGATAATCCCCGCCCACTTCCGTGGATTGCCAGTGAGGTAATGTGTGTGTAAAAACAGGCTGGCTGGAAAGATGCCTCTTCCTGACATGGCTCTGGTCCAGAGGCTCAAGACTCCTCTTTCTTTTCTGTTTTATCTTTCCACATCTGATCAAGTCTCTTTCTTAAGAAGCTGGTCATTTGGTACATGGTTATCTTTTTAATTCTTTGTCACTGCAGGCATTTAACATAGTCTGGCTTTCAGAGTCAGGAAAGATCTACCATCCTTTATTTCCGGTTTTCTAATTGAACATATTTGGTAGAACAGACGGAACAGGAACTCAGGATATAGCCAGGCAGAAAGCCGTCAACAGGACAGGTCTTAAATGAGCTTGTTCATAATGTTTATGCTAAAAGCTATAAACAGAGGCCTCCCACTTAAGGTTTCAATTTAAGGGAGAATGAAGTGCTCCAGGAGCCTAGACGTCCGAGCTAAATTTTTTGAACATTTCCTAGCCAATAATCACCCACTCACATATAGTATCACTTAGATCAATGATGTTGTAAGTCTTCGGTCAAACCACAGCTATGCCTTCCTTTCTTAGAAATGAAGAGTGGTCTCTGGGTTAGACGAGATTTTTTTTTTTTATTTGAGCCAACCATTAAAAATCATTAAAAATTGGGCGTGTTTACATAAAAGCCAGGTTTCCTGCCTATTAATTTTACCAGTTTACACAACTTCTCTGGTCACGTAAGTATTTGATTTTGAGACTCCAAAAAAATATACGTTTCTCCTCCAAATGCCTATTCCTCAGAGCAAGTATTTATTTCATTTCTAGTAAGGACTCAAACTGTGTTGTCAGAGAAACAGAAGACATGTTTCTGCAGTCTGGGCACTTGTGGTCTAACTAAGAAAACAATACAAAAACCAATAAAATAAGTAGGGAATGATTAAACATTAAACCCTGGTAATGAATATCAGTGAAGATCAGCATGGGGTGAGGTTGTCAGGGAAACCTCATGGATGATATTGGATTTGAGCTGATGCTTAAGTTCATTTCTTCAGCCATCATTGATTTTCCTGCTCTGTGTCTTGCACAATATTGGGCACTAGGAATAAAAAGGTGATTGACACATCCTCTGATTTCTTTAGAGAGTTTCTACTATTTAATGTAGAAAGGTAAACATGTAAACAAATAAGGACAATAAAACATTGTACGTGCTTAGATAAAAATCTATAGGTAGATAATGAAATCACAAAATTGTGTGGCCAATATAGACCTGAGATAGTGAAGGGTTTTTTTTTTTGGTTTTTTTTTTAAATAGAGTAGGTGATAAGTCAACTGAGTTTGGATGAATAAATTGACCAAACCTGGGAATAGAGGAGAAGCATTCCAAATAGTGAATTGACAGTTCACCGTGGGTAGATCTTGATGAGTTTTAGCATCGTGAGAGGAATGTGAGGGCCAGATCTTAGAGGTCCATGTATTCATGAAGAAGTTCCACTTCATAGGAAGTAGAGAGCCACTAAAGTTTATTAAGCAGAGGATGAAAGGGCACACACCCCCAATCCATTCTTTACTGCCTGCACCCTGCTGCACCCCAGAGGCTGACCTGTCGAGCTAAGTTAGAAGACTCTCATGCCGTTTGATTTCCAGTTGAGTTCAGCCAATGGATAAATAGTCCCAGCAGGAAATGGGTGGCAAGAGAGAGTGAGGTTAAGGTCTTTATTCTCCTGGCCTCCTCCCTTGATAAATCATTAGTGAACAGCTTCATCTCCCCTTCTGAAAGTGACCTTATTTACATATCTCACCCTTTCCAGTAACTAGTCCTTTCCCTTGTCCCTTCAGTCCTTTGGTGGTGACATCTTCAACTCTGTAGTGTCTTTATCTCTGGACTGTTCCCGGGATATCACTGTGCTTCCCCTGCAGCCCACCCATACCATTATCAATATTCTTGTTTTAAATAATCCTCTACGAATTGTCCTCATTTAAAACAGGATTTGATTTTAATGTTAAGCAGTAGTGTAAAAGGATGCCTTCCTGGCAAGTCAAGGGGCAAATCGCTCAACTAGGAGAACTGGCCACAGTGAGAGATGATGTGGTTGGAAATCTGTAGTAGTTGTGGCGATAGAAAGGGATTGATACAGGAGAGGGAACAAAGTTGAATTGGCACCAATTGAGTGTGAGAGATTAGGGCAAGGGAGAAGTCAGGGATGACCACCCAGGTGTCTGACTGGTTCAAGAAGTATGAAGATGAGTTTAATTTTGCACGTGTCAATGTTGAGATCTTTGTGGGAAAGCTGTGGAGATACACACCAGGTATTGGTTGGATCGATGTGGAATTTAGGAGTCATCTCGCTGGCGGGAAAGTTGGTATATTGTCACCTTAGTAGGTGGTCCTTGAAGCCGAGATGGTAGAGGAGGTCCCCCAGGAAAACAAAGTGGGAGCAGAAACAGAACAAGACAGGAAGGCGGTCTCACACAGAACTCAGAAAGTCACTAAAAGGATCCATAGTTTTGCACAGACTGAATAAAGAACATGAGCAAAGTCAAAGGGGAGAGAATGAGTATTGATTGCACACAGGTGGTGAGGGAAACATTTGCAGAAGATGCTGGAACCAGACCATGGAGGCACTTGAAAGCTAAGGCAGAAGAGCCTGGGCTTGGGTTAGAAATTGAAGAGCTGTTATAGTTTATTTGTTTGTTTAGTCCACCAGTGTGTATTGAACACATAGGTTCTTGAGTGACGTGAAATCCACTCAGGCTGTGTTAGGATGAGTAACGTTGTGATGGAAGGGCAGTAGGAGGTGGCCATAAAGTCTGAAGCAGTAATACCATTATGAAGTGATGGGGATCGAAACCAGAATAGTAGCAGAGAGTGCTGGGAGCAAAGAGGTTTCAAGGAAATAAAGGGCGAGATTTTTGGAAAAATAAATCTAGGACAAGAAAGGTGAAGATGACCCCGAGATTTCCACAACAACGTGTTAGCGACCATGTTTACACCTATAGCCTTTTTTCAGGTTCGTCACATTTATCATCATTGTGCCTCGGAAAATTTCTGATTCTTCTGAAGGAGCAACTAACCAATTTGATGAGATGAAAAATTCAATTTTTCTATTTTCAAAAAATAAGGAAACCATTTGTGTGGTGTGAAACAGCTTGGCTGGTTAGAATATGTGTCCCACAAGGATTAATTTTGAAACCAGTTCAGTCTGGTTAAGGTCAAGGATAGAATTTCAGAATTGAAATTCTGACCACTTGTTCTATATAATCTCAGATAGAGAAATAAATAGAAATACCCACAGATGACTATGATGAAATTCATTATATTTTGGTTGATGATTTCTTTCTGTTCTTTGGCTTTAATTCTGATTCTCTGAGGTTATATGCTTTGAGCCTCTGTACTGAGATTTGTTCTTTATCTTTCTTTTTTTCCCAATTCCACTTCCACTCTTCCCGCTCCCCACCAAATCATAATTTTAGGAACTAACTATAAGTGATGTAGGGAGTCAGATTTTAGAATAGGAAATGCTATGTTGTAGTATTTCAAGTTTGTGTTTTTAATTTGTACATTATGCTTAAGAGTAGAAGTTTCAAAAATTGGTAATAAGTAAATGAACAGAAAATTCACAGAATATAAAATATATTCTGCTTAATTATATTAAAAATGAGATCTTCCTTTGTTTTTTGTTTGTTTGTTTTTTGTTGTTTTAATTTTCCCTCTGTATTTATTTTAGAGAGAGAAGGGAAAGGGAGAGAGAGAGAGAAACATCGATGAGAGAGAACATTGATTGGCCACCTCACCTCCTGCATGCCCCCCACTGAGGATCAGGTCCACAACCTGGGCATGTGCCCTGACCGGGAATCTAACCAGAGACCTCTTGGTGCATGGGTTGACATTCAGCTACTGAGCCGCACCAGCCAGATGAGATCTACCTTTGTAATAAAAATGCAATGAAGCCCTGGCCAGAATGTCTCAGTGGATAGAGCCTGCGCACCCAAGGGTCTCGGGTTTGCTTCCCAGTCAAGGACATGTACCTGGGTTGCAGGTTCCATCCCTGGCCCCTCTCGGGGCACGTGCAGGAGACAACCAATCAGTGTTTCTCTCTCATATCAATGTTTCTCTCCCTCCCTTCTGCTCTCTCTAAAAATCAATGGAAAAAATATTCTTGGATGATGATTTAAAAAAAAAGCAATTAAAACCCCAGTGAGATACTTTTTTTCACCTATCAGGTTGGCAAAAGTTTATCAATAAAGTGTTAGGAAAGGTATGACGAAACACATTGGTGGTGGGAATATAAGTGGGTACAAAGTCTATGAAAATTAGTTTGGCAGTCACTATCAAAAATAAAAATGCACTTACTCTTTGTTCCAGCAATTCCGCATTTAAGCATTTCCCACCAATGCACTTGCATTAAGTAGGCAAACCCTTCAGTACAAGGTTATTAACTTCAGCATTACTGTGGTTACAAAAGATTGGACTAAATCTGAACGCCCATCAACAGAGGACTGATTACATTAGTTATGGTATTTGCACAGTGTGGATGCTGTGCAGCTCTTAAAAAACACAGCAGATTTTTATGGAATGATAAAAAGAACTGTGCAGAATGCTACCATTTGTTTTGAAAAGAGTGGAATTAATTGTGCAGATAGACGATGTCAAATACTGTGTCTGGACAGATGTACACGGGAACAGTAGTGGAGATCTTGGAATAAGATTGGGAAGGAGACTTACTTTTCACCCTTGTACCCTCTGGTACTTGAAATTTTTGCCAATTGCATATATTAAGTAATCTTAAACTCTTCACTTTACTCAAGAACGGGAAGCTAAATGGTTCACCACCACTGATGAGATTTTATACATTGTTGGTGGAAGTGAACATTCACATAAACTTTTTAAAAGGCAGAGTTTTAGTTGGTGCAGTTTAAAATAACAAGATGCTTATCTTTTACCTGGCAACCCTACGTTTACATTTCAGTCCTATAGAAACTCCAGCATGCATGCACACGTAAAGATAAAAATACAAGCGTATTTGTAAAGTGAAATCTTGAGGATAAGTGCAGATTTCTGTTCAGGTTTATTTGCTTTCTGAAAACTGTCAACTGCTTTGTTTTTTCTATGACTTGCAAATTGTCCATGTCTTCACATTTGGAAATGACCCTGTGGTCTTAAGGTTTAGTTATTTGAACCAGATTGCATCTCCTTTATACAACTGATGAAACCATGTAACTTCATGTTGGTGGCCTGTCTCTGAAAGATGTAAGAGAGGGAAGGAGAATTTATTCACTTAGTCACTATTTAATGAGCACCTACTTTCTGCCGTGTGCAGTGTGCTGGGGGTGCAACACTAAATAACACAGACATGGCTGTGGCACTTTCAACATTCTAGGGTTCCTTTTTATTAACCGTTTTAACCATATTCCGATGCCTTTTTTTTTTTTTTTTTAATTGCTGCTACTTTCTCTTCTGTTTCTCCATTTTATGCCAGTGTATACGTTTTCCTGCTCCCTACAAGGAGGGAAGTAAATGCCAGTCGACTATTGTTGTTCACTTGAGTTATGGGCCCGCAGATGGACACTAAAGGTCTCGGCTCTCATTTTGTTTCTTTTTATTTACACACGTAAAGTTGACCACTGTGCTGAAGGGAGAGTGAATTGTAACACCATAGCTGTAAAAGATTACCGCAGACTGTGCTCACTACCAGCAAGGATGGGAACCGGGTAAGCATGTCGGGGAAGCCCCGTCCTCACCAGTGGCGTGGAACTTCATTCCCACTGACCACTGACCATAACTTCCCAGCCGGTAACAAGCAGACAGACCTAAATTTGACCAGTTCTGACTCTCCCTGTTAATCCTTCATGCCTCAGCATTGTTGCTGTCTCTTCTTAATTAGCAAAATGTGTTTCCATTTTTCATCTCTGACAAGTGACCTTTGATGTCTAAGCAAGAGAGTGTGTGTGGTAGGACAGCCCCTGCAGCCTCGGACAGGTGCTGGACATGTGGGTGCCTCAGGTAGGACGTGGGCCTCTTAGCCATGCTTAGTGCGTATCCATGGTGAGGTAAAGCTCTGTGATTGTTTTGAGTGACACACACAAAAATGAGTGTTTTCTGGATGACAGTTATTTCTTGTCACCGTATTAATTATGTAATATAGTTTTAGAGACACAGCATGAATGCAGTGCAATAAAGAACCAGTCTTTACTTTTTAAATATTACCTTAGATTTATTTAAACTGTAATAGATGAGTAGGTCATTGGTGTTGAATTTGTTCCTGGGGGTTTCGGGGTCCTGCAGATGGAACAGCTCTCAGCGGAGACGTTTTATGAAATCATCAAAGCTTTTGAAAGACAATGCAGTTTCTCTCTCTCCCAAAACCCAGTTTGACAGTAACATCTCAGAACAGATGTTTCAACGACCTCCAAATGTTTTTATTTGGTGGCACAAAGACTCTGTTATTCATGAAATGGTCTGTTAAAAAATTAGTTCCTCCGTGTAGGGGTTGTGGGAATGTGTTATGTAAATTGATTTTGCATTTTGGCAGAGAGCTTCCTCTTAACTCTTAGATTGTCTCCCGAGTTTGTCTCTGACACGTTCGGACTTCCAGGCCGCAGCCACAGAGTGGAGAGCAACACAGTAGCCGAGCATCTTTCCCAAAGTTCTTCAGGTTGACTCACCCGGGAGTCATGGTCTGTAGTGAAAGAAGACACGCTAAGTACCAGTTCATAGAAATTTGGTCTTGTGAAATACAGGGAGAGAATGTAGGCATGCATGTTTGATGCTGATTTGCATTACTCTCATAATAAAATCCACTTTTACTGTTTACACGTCTTGATTGCAGACTCCTGTTGAAAGGGAAACGTCCACTCTAAGAGACACATGGGCCAGTGTGGCATGTGGTTTCACGTACCTTACCAGAGACCTCAGTATAACTGTTTAAGAGTGTTGGAATATGAGGCCTGATCATTTTCACCTCTAATGTCTTGTCTTCTTGTCCCCACCTGATCTGTACTTTCAGCAGGACAGGTCAGCAAATGGTGTGGCCTGGGGGCCAAGTCTGCCCTGCTGCCTGTCTTTGTAAATGTAGTTTGATTGGAGCACAGCTGGTCTCATTTGTTTACATATTGTCAATGGCAGCTTTTGAGAAGTCATCGGAGTAGTTGTGCTAGAAACCATGTAGCCCACAAAACCTAAAATGTTTACAGAATAAGTTCGCCAACCCCTGCAAATAAAAAGTCACATATATACTGTGACCCAGTATTTAAAACATTACATTAAATTTGATATATTTAGATTTTAAAGGCATTTGTTGGGTATAAGAAATGTAAAATAATTGTTTGGTTTTAGATAATTAAATGTATGACAGGGAAATGTTTAAAATAATAATATATGTACCCAGAGAAATATATAAACTAAAATCTTCCTGGACAATGTGAAGAAACTGTATAGAAAAGAGGAGAGAGATGTTAACCGACGCTTGGATATCCAATAAACAGTTAAAAGAGTGAATAAAAGAGCCTATTTTTCTGATGTACAATATGTTCAAATGCTAAAACTTATAACATTTGGTTATATTTAGCTGTTAACTTTATTTTCATTCTTATTCTTTCATTGGTTTATGTTCATTGTTCTCAGAATACTTTCTGTGAAGTGCCCCATGTGTGGGTGATTGTGAAGTTCTCTGTCCAAACAGCAAACACAGGTGAGGCAGGGAGTTTAGAATCTGTACAGCTTAACATTGACACCGCAGCCATACCCAGTACAATTCTTCATTTGGCCATAAGCCAAAATACATTTGAGGCTGCTGAATAGTGTAAGATCACAAATACAATAGAAAAATAAAGAATGCTTAAAGAATAAGCCCCCAGCCCTGGCCAGTTTGGCTCAGCGGTTAGAGCGTCGGCCTGCGGTCCGGAGAGACCCGGGTTCGGTTCCCGCTAAGGGCACGTACTTCGGTTGCAGTTTGTCCCCGGCCCTGGTTGGTCGTGCGGGTGGCGGCCACTCGATGTGTCCCTTCACATCGATGTTTCTCACTCTCTCTCCCTCCCACTCTATCTGTACCAAAAAAAAAAAAGAATAAGCCCCCAAATTGGGAGAGAAGAAAAATGATGTTGAAGGGATGGAAGTAGTCATAACAAGAAACCCAAGCTTGCCCTGGCCAGTTTGGCTCAGCGGTTAGAGGATGGGCTTGCGGACCAATGAGTCACAGGTTTGATTTCAGCCAAGGGCAGGTACTTCAGTTGCGGGTTGCAGTTTGTCCCCAGCCCTGGTTAGGGTTGTGCCGGGGGCAGCCAGTCAGTGTATCTCTTTCACGTCAATGTTTCTCTCTCTCCCGCCCTCTCCTTCTTCTTCCCTCCCCCTCTATCTAAAGATAAATAGAAAAGTATCCTCAGGTGAGAATTTTTAAAAAAAGAACCCCAAGCTCTATTATTTGAACCAAAATATCAATAATCATGGCAAACAGCAAAAAAAAAAAAAAAAAATGTATGAGTTCTAACGCTTTTATTTTATGAGGAAAAAAAACATCCTGTTTTGTCAGGAAATACATTTCTTTTCCCCAAAGAGGACTCTATCATCTGATCTATAATCACTGTGTTAAGGGAATGCGGAGATATTCTAGATTCACACGAATATAGCAACCACTAGCCATGTGTGGCTGCTGAGCACTTATAATGTAGCTAGTGTGAACTGAGGTGTGCCACAGCGTAAAACTTACATGGGAGTTAAAAGACTTAATGTGAGAAACATCTGTAACCAAAACAAATTAATAAAAATAATTAAAATATATGTATATATAGAGAATACAGTACAATTGAAACAAAAAAAAAGACAATATGAAAACTATCTTAATGATTTTTATATTTAGATGTATTGGTTTAGATGAAACATTACTAAAATTAATTTTAGCCCTTTTTACTATTTTAATGTGGATACTAGAAAACATATAATTACATATGTCACTTGCATCATATATCTGTTTGCACTATTCCATAGTGTAATGTCTCATTTGATACAGAAGTGTTAGGGCGCTGTGGTGTACCTTGGCCTATGAATGCATCTCTGAAGATACAGTGGAGTTTATTATAAGCATGTAGCTTTCAGGTCGTTTCTCAGCTCAGGGATCAAACATCTCTTGACCACTTAATGAGTGTTTGGGTTACATGCAAATCCCTGTCTTAGGATAATTTTTCTAAAATATTGATTACAAATTTTAAGTTAAATTTGTTCATACACATATCATTTGTAGGTTTTCATAAACTGTACCTGATTTAATGTTAGATTAGCTTGAATTGTGTTCAGGTACCAAATCTACCATTTCTTTTCTTACTTTTCTAACAAATTAGAAAGTATAAATCACAGTTACAGATGATTGGAAATGTTGGCAAATATCTGTCTGTCCAAACAGCAAACACAGGTGAGACAGGGAGTCTCTGTCAAATGGTTCTAGATATTGCAACCGAATGGATCTAAAAATCTGAACTTTCACTGACGACTGCTTTGTGCCCTTGTGTATTATCCCAATGTTGGAAGATTGGAAAATAATTTCAACTGCTTATCTGACTTATTATTTCATTGGATTGGGCCCTGAGAAATATTCAGATAATGATTTTTAAGTAGACCAATAATATACCATTGTTTTCTTATTCTGATGAGTGAAACATTATGTGATATTCATAAACAAATAAACCTTGTGTATAGTAATATAGTTCACCTGTTGTTTATAACTGAAAACCTGCAGTAACTAATACATTGCTTTGTTGTTTGCCGGTCCCAGGATTAAAGTAACTTTCTGTCTTTTGTTCAGTAAATATTTATTAATCATCTATTGCTTCCTTGAATTCAGACAAGCTGAATTTGGTGCTAATGGGATTTATAAGTATAATGTCTACAGAAGTAAGAGAAATTTAGACTATATCTGATATGCTAATTGTATATTAATACAGTTGTTTGTACAAGAAACATTCAAATATTTAACTTCACTAATATTTGAAGAGATGCAGGTTAATACAGGAATGAGATGCCCTTCAATGCCCATTGAATTCTCTCATTTAAAAACTACTCAGTGCTGACAGATTGTGGTCCACCTAGGATTCGCGTAGGCTGTGGTGGTCGTATAAACTGGTTTAAGTATTTTTACACCATGCATGTTAAACACAAAGAATGGTGAGATACCCTTTGATTTAATAATCTCACTCCAGAGAATTTATGTAAAAAATGTGAGCCAGAAAGAGAAAAGCAAATCTCTGCATCTCGAGAAGAGGAGAAGGAGCTGAGAGTTGCTAAATGGTTTCTTTGCTAAATACTTTAACCACTTCATCTCAGTTAATCCTCACAGCAGCCCTTTGGAGTGTCCCCACATTATAGGCAAGGAAACAAGTTTCATGTGGATTAAAAACTTGTCTGTATCATCAAAATTGTAAGTGGCAGAGTTTGCACTTAAATTGGACATTTGCCTAACTCGGACTAATTATGTAATAATAGAAAAATAGTTAATGTAGAATGTGTACATGGATTAAGAGACAAATGAAAAGTTTAATTTGCTATGGTAGCAGATTTTATTTAAATAATTGTGTTGAAATTCCATACTCTTTTTGATTTTTAAAAAATTCTGGTTTTTTTGTGTGTGAAAGGCATATAATTAGCATGTTTTGATTGTATTTTATTTTTTTTAAGTAATTTTTTTATCCTCACCTGAGGACTGTTTTTTTTTGTTTGTTTGTTTTTGTTTTTTGCATTTATCTCCAGATAGAGAGGGGGAAAGAGATAGAGAGGGGGAAAGAGAGAGAGAGAAACATCAATGTGAGAGAGACACATCAACTGGTTGCCACCCACACAACCCCATCCGGGGCCGGGGACAAACAGCAACTGAGGTACGTGACCTTAGTGGGAACCAAACCTGGGTCTCCCTAGTTTGCAGGCCAACACTCTAACCACTGAGAAAAACTGGCCAGGGCTTGATTGTATTTTAAAATGTGTGATTTGTAACTCTATATACTTCTAAAAGGTGTATGAGCTGTTATATACTGTCTAGGTGCATCCTCTATTTTGTCCTCATTGCCTACCCCTTACCTCCTGAAACTCTCCCATCAAGGTTCATCATCAGCAAAGATCCCAAATCCTTAAACTCTTCTCTGAAATTACTTCATCTCGTTAAATCCAAACCTGGATATCCTCTGAAAACTTGGTTCCCCTGAAACCCCCCTAGGGGAAGCTCTATTTTTTTTTTTGTCCCAGAGTTGATGGGGTGCAGTTGATCATTACAGATTTGACCATTCATTCCACTTCAGTCCTCCCTGAAAAATTCTCAGCTTGAAGCCTCTCGTCATCAAGACTGTATCACTCACTACCCCACCATTGTTATATGATTTCCGCCTTCATTTCTCCATAATTTTCACTCCTGGCTCACCGCCATTCTCTCCAGCAATACTTCTCTTTTCATGCTTACATATATGATTCTTGTAATACCCTGGCTTCTCTGTTCCTCTGGCTTCTCACCACCTCAGCCTTACTTCCCATGGTTGCCCCCTAGACCATATCATCACCAAAAACTGCACACTTGCATTGTCTCAGGTGCATCAATGCCACTGTCTGATCACTCTCCTCTGCCTGGCTCTTGAGCTCACTCCCTCCAGGGTACAGAAATCAACATCAGGACCTACCATCCGTTATCCCTCTGCCCTTTCCATCCTCCCTGCCTCTCAAGATGTTGGTCCAGGTCAAGTTCCACGGACCCTCGTCATAGTCACTCCTTTGCATACCTCCTGACTCCTGTGCCCTCTCGCACGTCTCATACTCACTTGGAAATTTCACCATCCTGTCTGACTCCAGATCCCTGGCTGCCCCATGTCGGCCCCTGTGGATCACACATTAGCTGGAGAAAAAACACAAAACCGTACTGTTTGATTTCACTTTTAAATCACGAGCACGAACCTCGAGTGGGAGCTTAGGGCTGCCCAGCAGTCATATTATGATATTCACTCTCACTGGACTTACTGCTGTCTTTTCCTGTTTCCTTAACCCTCCAACACCTCCTCTGACAACCTTATTCTCAACTGATGCCTTCTTTCTGACTTTGCTGGAAATGTTGAAGCAATAAAAGACAGCTTCCCCCAGCTGCCACTGAACTTGTCCCAGATGCACTGCTGTCGAAGGCCAGCCCTCCACTGCGCTGTCCCCCGCCTACGCAAGGATATGCTCCAGTAATTCTTCTCCTCATCTGTTGGTGGTTCCCATCAGCATCCGTCATATTAAGAAAAACAAAAACGCCCTAGATCCCATTCCACTTCTTCCCTTCAGCTACCACTCCATCTCCCTTCTCCCCTTCACAGCAGAACTCCCCAAAACATCGTCTGGCGGCCATTCTCGTTATTCCCAGCTCTCCTTTGTCAATCTCTCTTAAATCTAATCCAGCCGGGCTTCTGGCCCAGCCATCCAGGGCGTGTGTCAGAGTCCTCAGTGAGGTACTGGCTGCTAAATCCTGCAGTTCTGGGGCCACGGTCCTGTCAGCGGCACGCGCATAGCTCACCCCTCAGTCGGATCACCTGGCTTCGAGAATGCCCCCCTTTGGATTTTCCTTTTACTGCCCTGGCCAGCCCTTCTCAGTCTCCCGGGACTCAAATCTTAGACCTCTCCTCTGACTGCACTGAAGCCCAGGGTCATCATCATTAAAGGGTCATGGTTTTCAAGATCATCCATGTGCTGATGACTCCCAGATTTATGATTTCCAGCCAGACCTTTCTCCTGACTTCCACACATAGATGTTCATCTAAGAGCTCTTGGGATATGTCTGTTTCTATGTCTGATGGACATCTCAGACTTACCCTGTCGGGGCTGAACGCCTGACCATCCCTCCACCCCTCCAGTCCTACCCGTCTCAGGGCAGCTCCGTTCTCTCAGCTGCTCGGGCCAGATTCCCAGCACTTTCTCCCTGCTTCCAAACCCCTGCCTTCTTATACTCGGATTGTTGTGGAACCCTCCTGCCTCTGCCTCTGTCTTTACGGTCTGTTCTCACACGGCAACCAGAGCGATCCTTCTGTAGTGTTGATTAGATCACCTTTCTCCTCCTATGGCTCCCATTCCATCCAGATGAAGAGCTGCAGTTCTTCAAACGTGGAGACAGTCTGACTACCTGTTACTTCTCTGACTTTCTTACCTTTTACTCACCCCACTGGAGCCACACCGGCAGCATGCCAAGCAGGCACCCACCCGTCCACCTGAGGGTCTTTGCGGAGGCTGTTGCCTATGTTTACAATTCTGAGAACTCAGCTCCCAACTACATCAAAGGTCACCTCAGCCACACCTATCTGACCACCCTACACCCTCCATCCCCCTCATTTTGCCTTATTTTTAATAGCACTTTTCACCTTCTGACATATTATATACTCTACTCATTTATCGTATTTATCATCTGTCTCCCACTACAATGTAAGCTTCAGGAGAACAGAGATTTTTACCCAATCTATTTATTGATTATTCCCAGCATCTAAGATAATGCCTCCATCCAATAAATGCTAAACATAAATGTATTGAGACTATGAGTGAAATTTCCCGCACTTCTGCTTGATGCCCGATACACACATGCTGAGAGATCTGCCTCAGAATAGCTTTTAATTCCTTTTCACGATTTACAAGTGTTGTATTGTAAACAGCATTCAGAGAAGGACAACAGAGAAACACTATCATCGACTTGCTTGTCTATTGTCTTTTATTCTAAACTGAAAACAACTCCTCTAGAATGTAGCAGTCGAATCATAAATATTGAAAATGTATAAACATAATAGATCCTTGATATTTATAGGAATATGTTCAAAGTTCTTCCAAAATCCCCCAAATTATGGCTACCACGATAGGAGTCTGCTGTTAGGATTTCACACACGGCAATGAAAGGGAAAGAAGGAAGCCACTTGTGGCTGCAGATGCCGAGTGGCTCATTCATCAGCAGGAGGCTCACTCCCTACCCCCACCCAGCTTCTCTTTGCACAGGCTTCATGCTGTGCCACAGCAGCATCCCAGATTACGCATCACCTGCATGGCATTGAAACCAAGGATATCACCCTGGCCGGTTTGCTCAGTGGTTAGAGCGTCGGCCCGCGGACCAAAGAGTGCAGGTTTGATTCCGGTCAAGGGCACGTATCTCGGTTGTGGTTTGGTCCCCAGCCCTGGTCAGGGTCGTGTGGGAGGCAGCCAGTCAATGTGTCTCTTTCCCATCGCTGTTCTTCTCTCTCCCTCTCTCTCCCCCTCCCACTTTATCTGAAGATAAAAGGAAAAAATACCCTCAGGTGAGGATTTTAAAAAAAGAAAGAAACCAAGGTATCTGTGAAAGCTGAAGGTCCACAAGATTATTTTATTCTATTTGAAAATTTCTAGAATACTGATAAAAAAAAATTAGTCCCTCAAGACACTCAGCCTTGGTTTTAGAATATAATGTGTCTAGGTATTACTACCACTAAATGACAACATGACTTACGGTTAAAAACAAAATGAGCAACCGTTTATAATAGAATAAGTTTCTACTTTGAGATCAAATTACAAGGGAACATCCATTGAGATTGATTTTAGTCCTCTGGTAATAAATTCTGAATGTAAGCAAAGAAAAAATACATGTGTCTATTTTCATTTTAAAGCTGATGTTTAAGAAAACGTCTGCGTAGTTCCTTTTTTTTTTATGATAATGATCAGTAGCCTTAGACAAGATGAGTGGGAGTAAGGAAAGGGGGTGCTGTCGTCAAAGTGACAGCTATCCAGCGTAAACATCTCACATCATCTCTTTCATTTATCATGTATTTTAGGCCAATTCAAGCTGCTGGAACAAGACCGAGATATAAAGGAGCCAGTGCAATATTTCAACAGTGTGGAGGAGGTGGCTAAAGCGTTTCCTGAACGCGTGTACGTCATGGAGGAAATAACATTCAACGTGAAGGTAGCTCAAGAAGAACCAAATATTTATCCTCAGTAAAATAATTTAACTTTCAGGTCATTTATGTACACAGGAAGTGCCCATCTGGGCCTCATAGGAAAGATCTGTCTTCCTAATGTGTAGGTGTCAGTGGCCAAACTGGTCTTTTAAGAATTGCGTGTGCCTGGCTGGGTTGGCTCAGCAGTAGAGCATCAGCCCATGGGCCAATGAGTCCCAGGTTCGATTCCGGCCAAGGGCACGTACCTCCGTTGTGGTTCGTCCCTGGCCCTGGCCGGGGGTCTTGTGGGAGGCAGTCTGTCGATGTGTCTCTCTCACGTCTGTTTCTCTCTCTCTCCCTGTCTCTCCCTCTCTCTCTACCTGAAGATAAAAAAAGAAAAATATCCTCGGGTGAGGATTAAAAAATTAAATTAAAAAAAAAGAATTGCGTGTGCTGTAGCTAACCCGATGCCCAGGTAGATAACTGTGCTTAATTAGCATTATCTTTTGCTAGGACAAATGTTAAGGCAGATCAACATTTTGTGTTTTGTTTTTAAATTTGGACTTTATTCCCTGATGTGTTACAGTTGTTTGGCCAGATCTTCTGTGAGGCCGGTTGCTCCCCTTGTAGGAGCAAGCAGGCAGAAGGCATATGAGGGTCTGTGGACATTTACTTAAAGAAAGAGAGACTTCCAGAGCATAACCTGAGATCTGCATATACTCATTCCATTTTTTTGTAGACTGTATCAGTATACATGGGGAAAATAAATGTATAGAATGTTGCAAATAGGTATTTACTGATTCTTGTTCATCAGAGAAAAGCTAAATAGTGTTTACTGTGCTATGTTCGTTTTGTATTCAGAAAGTGACTAACCAGAGAAGCAGTGCCACCAACTAGGTCCAGCTTATTACCTGCAAATCCACTGCATTTTTCTTAGCAGCATTTACAATTACAGTAGGACATTTTAAAAAGTATTCACACTGAAAAGATTTTCTGTTTAACCTCATTTCAGCAAGAAGTCCAACAGAGTCACATTCTCTGAGCATTTCAAGATGTAGAGGGCAAGGTGGATTTTTCTTAGAAATTCGCTCTATATGAAAAACAGACTGCACACATGGTGTCTTAGGCCAGGAATGCAACAGTATCTTTGTGGGTGAGTCACTCCACCCACACGCCTCAGGAAAGGGAGGCGTGCTCAGGACAGCTTCCTTACTGGAGAAGTGGTTTTGTCCCTTGAATTGGCTATGCTAAGTCATTCCCTCTTCCAGTTCTGAAATACAGCTGCTATAGTCTAGTTTTATTTTATTATTAAAATGGGTGAGATTTTTGTGCTCTATAATTTTTTTCACTAAACAAATTACACTTATATTAAAAAGTATTTATAATTTTTAGACCTCAAGTAGCTCAGTCAACTTGTATTCATGACCCCTTGTATTCATTTACATTGAAGATTTTTGAGAACACATTCATTTTTGAGAACACAAGATTCATCGGCCAGAAGTTGATCAAATCCTATTCCATTAGTGTCTTGATGTAATTTAAATCTCTCCTTAACTTATGTTTAGAATTACCTAGCCCTGGCTGGTTTGGCTCAGTGGTTGGAGCATTGGCCTGCAGACCAGAGAGTCCTGGGTTTGGTTCCTGCTAGGGGCACATACCAAAAACAAACAAACAAAAAAACAACAACTATATATATATATATATATATATATATATATATATATATTTACCTAAATGGGGAAAAAAATCATATAGAAAGGAAAGCTAATAATTTAAATCCTTTGCTGAAAACATTTAATTTGCTGATGATGAGAGATCAAGCATAAAAATTGTTTGATAATTTTTAAGATTTCACCAAGTATTATATTTAATATTCAGTCTTTTATGGCATATTTTTAATGTAAAAGATGCCTCTTCTCCAGCAGTTATTTTTTGTCAATTTGTATGAAATCAGCAATGATTGAAAGAATAACACTAAAACCAATACATTTTGATAGTTTTAACTGTCTATCATGATTATATTGGTTAAAATGTATAGAATAGAGATGTCATTTAAAAATTCAGCATAACAATATGAATGTATTTAACATTACTAACCATCTTAAAAATGATTAAGGTGGAACTTTCATATTATGTGTATTTTACCCATAATAGTTTAAAGAGGAAAAAATGCTCCAGAAGCACAAATAAGTGTATGGAATGCAAGCTTATAACATCCATAGAGCTGATCGGATTTGGGTTAAATTCCTGTGCTATGCATACATAAATAGTACCTGTAGTCTGTTACTTATAAAGTTTGAAGATGCCATCATATTCAATCAATAAAGGAGCCTGGGGAAATTTGCATAAAGAGATCCACAAAAGTTCGTGCGCTTAGTGAATGAACATCCAAGTAAGTAAGCCAAGGAGATTTATGGAAAAGATGTCTGGACCAAAAGATATAAACATTGGTCCTCTTTAAGAAATGATTCCAGTGTGGTTGTACATACTTGCAGTAATGTGAGAGCGAAGTGGGAGTGAGGAAGAGGTAGGCTTGGTTATTACTTCCCCTGGAGAGGGAGAGAGAAAAAGAACAGTACAGTTATTCATTGCAGCTTATTCGTAAATATAGCTGTTATAAATATTATATAATATTAAGTGGTATATAAATGTAGCTATTATCGAGGAAGTATTTTTTTTTTAACCTAGAAGAATTCATACACTCTTGGAAATTTTCACCTTCTGTTCTCCACTGCAAATACAGCATAAATCACACCAAGGGGATTAACAACTGAAGAAATGACTTATAGTTAGGAATTAGTGGCTAACTGGCATCATGCTATTCAAAAGGCACATTTATCATTTGAAATAATGATATATATGTTTGTATATATATTCATATATATTTACAAGTGCAGATTGAAATGAGACATGATTAGAATATGGAGTAGAACAAAAGTATTGAAAGAATGGGAACTCTAGCCTGGCTGGTGTGGCTAAATGAGTGTTGACCCATGCACCAAGTGGTCGCCGGTTTGATTCCCGGTCAGGGCACATGCCCAGGTTGTGGGCTCAATCCCCAGTGTGGGGCATGCAGGAGGCAGGCATCGATATTCTCTCTCATTGATGTTTCTATCTCTCCCTTTCCCTTCCTCTCTCACTAAAACGATAAAGAAAAAATTTTAAAAGTCAAAGAATGGTAACGTTAGTTTTGTTATTTTCAAGACTATAGCAAAACTTTAACTGATCATATTAGTATTGTTTGCACATTTATTAAAAAATAAAGACATCCTTTTATTCTGAAATTCAATAAAGATGTCTTTAAAAGATGCCTTGAGCCCTGGTCGGGTGTCCAGTGGTTAGAGCATGGGCCTGCAGACCAGAGTCCCTGGTCAGGGTTGTGCAGGAGGCAACCAGCCAATGTATCCCTCTCACGTCAATGTTTCTCTCTCCCTCCCTGCCTCCCACTCAATCTGAAGATAAGTAGAAAAATATCCTTGGGTGAGAATTAAAAAGAAAAATAAAAGATGCCTTGATGTGTTTACAGTTACCTACCCGATTGCCCCATCAGTGATTAACTGCGTGAAATTAATCAGTATATGTTGAGAATTGAATTATTTAACCAGCCAATATGTTTTCAGCACCTACTCTATGCCCCACACTGTTCTAGGCTAGGAAATAAATAGTGATTATTCAAGTCCCTTCCTGCCAGGAGATTACAGTCTATTTGGGTGGCGAACTATAAACAAACAAGTACAAATACAACCTCCAAATAATGAGATTGAGAGGACAGTTATCTATACAAGCCTGAGCTTGGGGCAAGGTCTGAGCTTGGGGTATGTAATTGCGGCTCATAGGCTCCTAAATGGCATTTGAGGCCATAGGGTTAGGTGAGTTCACCTACATCAGTTGTTCTCAACCACAGGTGATTTCCCCCCCAGGAGACATGTGACAATGGCTGGATACAGTTTGTTTTTGTTTTTGTTTTTTAATATCTTAATATTTATTTTAATCATGTACATTAATGTGGGTTAAGCAAGTATGATTAAGGCAATTAAAAAGAAGCAAAAGTGTAATACAACCACCCCTCTTCCTTGAGCCTGCAGAATTCTATGCCTTTTTAGAATTGAAAGAGGTTGGTTTAGATTGAAATCAATATTGATCTTGCAAACTGGCTGTCAATATATTGCACATTGGTTCTAGAACTCCCTTAAAGGTAAAGTGTATATTGACGGTGGGGGAGCCAGCCTAACTCGGACCTCTTTATCCTGCACTCCATCAGCTGGGCCTGTACCAAGACCCAGGGATAGCACCTTCACCCAAAGGAGTGACCTTTCTTTCCCTTTCACTCATTCACTCAGCATCTCTGTGTCAGTGCCTACCATGTGCAAAGTCCCATTCTGCAGGCTAGACTTTATAAAGACCAGCTTACATTTAGTGTCTGTAATTATACCACTTATTCCCTCCAAAGCAAATCTGATGCACATCTACGCAAATAAATGTAATGTTCCACTCTAATCATTTGGTAGGAAGAACAAGTCCACCAGCCAATGTGCATAGGACTCAGAAACTGTAGAGAGATGTAGAGACATTTTATAATACAATCAAGAGAACAGGCCTAATTTTTCATTAGAAACACTCTCAGGGTGTTCCTCCTCAGGAGCTTACACAATGATGCTGGTGGAAAGGCAGAGGAACACAACTGAACCTGAACAGAGCATCACTGGCCTGCATCTGTCCAGCCAGCCAATGGGTTTCCACTAGCTTGGGACAGAGTTTGGATTGGAAAATGGATCACTGAAGGCCCTGTGCTCAGATTGGCTAGCCCACTGGAGCTGTCCCTGGGTCAACAAACTCCTCTTTGGGAAGGTTTCTGAGAGCATCTCAGTTCAGAAATATTTTCAGAGAAAGAGGAGGAGAGGGACCTTGTGGTACTTCACTGGGGGACTGAGGATGCGCAGAGGAGGACTGCGATTTCATATGGTCTTCTCTTTGTTAGAGTGTGGCTCAGGGGAGGTCTGAGGGGTTTCTGTAACCTGGTAGGATTACATAACCTCTGCACATACTCAACATTAAATTAATGCTGTCTGTTGCTGTTACTGGAAAGAGACAGCAATGGTTCTGTATAATATAATGACCACCTTTCCGAACCTCAATATCCTCAGCTGTATACTGGGACAAGAATGCCCTCTGCACAGAATTATGGGGATTAACACCATCACTTTGTGATAATGTCTGGCATGTAGTAAGGCCTCAAGGAATGTTAGCTGCTTTTTTCCCTTCTTGATCCTGTTGGAGTGTATACACTTTAAAACCTACTTTAGAATATTTTTGTGTAAAATTTAGGGACTGGGAATTGAGGGCAAAAGTATTAATCAGCTATCAAGATTCAGACATAGATGTTCCTTTGGTCAGTAGCCTCCTAAGAATTACATCTTATAGAATTTAAACCAAATTGTGTAAACATTTCAGTACATGCCTGCAGGAAAATAACCTCAACTATATAGTGAAAGGTGGGTAGAAGGAATTAAAATCTTCTATATAACGCAATCAAAAGCAACTAACTACTTTTAAAAGTATATGGAAAATTAAAAAATGTATATGTGGCAAACAGACAAGCTAAACATTGGCCTATGCCAATCTCTAGCATTCAGTGTCTGCTATTTACCCACCAGGGGTCGTCAGCAGTCTTCAACCTGGCCCTTCAGAAGCTTCAGGGTTCTCCTTGCATTCTACAGTCCCAAAGGTACACTCAGAGCTACAAACCAAAATGTGATTTACGCTCTGTCCCAAGCCACTACACCCTGAACCCAATGCTCCTGCCTATGCCTATCATACCCGGCCACCTAAATTCATCAGGAAGCTGACACGCCTCAGGGAAGCATAGATGGAATTCTTGTTCAATCCTCTTTGCTTGAACCTGAAATAAGATCATGGATGTGAAGCACTGTCTGACCTATAAAAGGCTACACACACAAGTAATTATCATAGCATCGTTAACATATGCTACTGGATGTAAGCAAATTCAACTTGAGAAGGGCAAAAGCATGAAGAAATCAAAGGGTGAGGGAAAAGGAGCTAACAACTTGGGGCAACTGGGGACAGCCAAACTTGTCCAGGAGTCATCAGCTTCTTCTCAGCCTGGGGGAGCTAGAAGAGCTTCTCATAGCATTTCCCACAGTGAATGGTGTCACGGTGAATAAAGATCTGATCCAGGAGCTCACCCATCGGTTTACAGCAAATGCCACACTTAAAGCAATAGTCATGGCAGCAGATGCCAAGATGTTCGAGGGTAATCTTTGAACAGTCTCGGATCTCTCGGTTGCAGTAAGTACAGATCCCTCCGGTTATTCTCTCAGAGTATGGCGTGCTGTCATATGGGGGTTTCTTGTCCATGTTGAAGGAGTCCTCAGTGTTGCTGATGCTGCTGTAGCACGAAGACACCGGCTTCCCGGAAGATACCTCACTAGCATTCATGTACTCCTTCACGGAGAGAATCCCTCTGCTGGTTGAGCTGGAGTCCAATTCACTTGGGGAGGCTGGGATATAAACAAGAGGCTGCTCGGCGGCAGCAATGACTGTAACAGTGACCATACAGCTCGAGGGGTTTCTCTCCCTGCTGGCCTGGCTCTCCAAATCCATGAGCTGCTGGGGTCTTCTGAGGCTGCTCTGATGCTCTGGAGTGCTGGGGTCTTCAGGCTGCTGAGTCGTGCAGCTGGCTCTCTCTGGCCACCTCTCGGAGTTCCAGGCTTCTCCTGCCAGGTATCTCCCAGCTTGCTGACCACGTTCCTCTCCTCAGAACCAGCCATGGAGACCCAAAGGCTCCCAGGCACCCAGAGATATACAGCCAAACCCATTTGTGATCCTCGTTCGCCATCTGGCCTGGATACAGTTTTGATTGGCACAGCTTGGCGGGGTTGGTTACAGCTGCTGCCGGCATCTGGTAGGAAAAGAACAGGGATGCTGCTGACCAGCCTACAATGCACAGGACAGCCCCCACAGCAAAGAACGATCGGGCACACATGCCAACAGTGCCGAGGCGGAAAAACCCTCACCTAGAGACTAGATAAAGAATAGAGGACTGAGCTCTGGAACATGCCACCACTGGGGTCTGGAGGAGTGATTGAAATGAGTAGCAGTGAGATAGAAAGATGCTGAAGCACGTCGATGTCCCAGAAACCAAATGACAAAGGTGTTTCAAATAGAAATGATGGTCACCTGTGTCAAATGCTACTTAGTGATTGAATTAGGTAAAGACTGGGAATGAACCATTAAATGTAGCAAAATGGAAGCCTTTAGTAGTCTTGACAGGAAGGAAACAAAAATCAGCTCAGAGACCCAGAAAGTAAGTTAACCAGGGAAGAAGACTCCAGAGTTTGGTCAAGGTAAATTTCAGGTGAGATTACTTAGTACCAGTCTTTTATTCTTCCAGTCATCTTCAGCTGCCTGGATGCAGGTATAGAGGCGACAGAGTTGGGATTCTATCAGATGCGTGTAAGAGATCAGCAAAGGGACAAATGAAGTGTGTCCTACAGTGACAGGTAGCGATGAGCATAGACTCCTCACTGAGTAAGGAAGTGTGAATACAAGAAGTGTGACCTCAATGAAAATTGGAGATCCTGATGGTTTTTTTTGTTTTGTTTTTTTTTTAATCCTCACCCGAGGACATTTTTCCATTTTTTTTGTTCAGGTAAAGTGGGAGGGAGAGAGAGGAACAGAGAGAGAGAGAGAAACATCGAGTGGCTGCCACCCGCACAGCCGACCAGGGCGGGGGACAAACTGCAACCGAGGTACGCGCCCTTAGCGGGAACCGAACCCGGGTCTCTCAGGACCGCAGGCTGACGCTCTAACCGCTGAGCCAAACCGGCCAGGGCTGATGGGGTTAAGGGGCTTCTGAAATGGAAATGTTTAAGAAAGTGAGGTGTAAAATAGGAGTGCAGGTAGGGTATAAAATGCTTGAAATTGAACTTTAGGCAATAATTTAGGAAATGACAGGAGTACATGTTTTTTCTAAATCTAAGGATGCCATATGAGTGTTCTGAGAAAATAAGAACAGGAAATGCAAGAAGGGAAAAAAAACATAAAAGAATACATGGACTGGTCCCCTCGCAGATTGTATGTGTACATTTCCTCCAGTCTTTCCAAGCTAATGGCATTTGATATTTTTAGAACTGTAGTCACCTGCCTCTTTGACATGTTTTTTCTTTATTCATTCAGTTTTGGGTTTCTATGGTGAGAATTTTTATTTGGTTTATCTGCTTTCCTGCGTATTTGTCTTTAACCATAATAGGCATTTTCTTTCTTAATCATTTTTTAGTTTTTTCATCAGCCATCTCTATCCTCGTGTTTACTTCCAAAATCAGAAGATATCCTGTTTCTTTTTTTACCCCCATTTTTAAATCCTTTTTATTTTTCAAGTACAGTTGACATATATTATTATATTAGTTTCAGGTGTATATCCCATGGATTAGACATTACATGACTTACTGAGTGCTCATCCCGATACATCTCACAACCATCTGACACTACACATAGTTATTACAGTATCATTGACTGTATTCCCTATGCTGTACTTTACATCCCCATGACTATTCTTTAACAACCAATTTGTACTTCTTAATCACTTCACCTTTTTCACCCATCCTCCCAACACCCCTCCCACATGACAACTGTCAAAATGTTCTCTAAGAGTCTTTTCTGTTCTGCTTGTTCATTTATGTTGTTTTTTAGACTCAATTGTTGATAGATATGTATTTCTTGCTATATTTTTTATTTTTTTCCCTTCTTAAAAAAGACCCTTTAACCTTTCATGTAATACTTGATTAGTGGTGATGAACTCCTCTAGCTTTTTCTTGTCCTGCAAGCTCTTTATCTGTCCTTTGATCCTAAATTATAACTTTGCAGGATAGAGTAATCTTGGCTATGGGTCCTTGCTTTTTATCACTTTGAATATTTCTTGATCTGCAAAGTTTCTGTTGAGAAATCAGCTGACAGTCTCATGGGAGCTCCCTTGTAGGTACTAACTGGTTTACTTTGTTGTTGCTTTTAAGATTCCCTCTTTGTCTTTAACCTTTTGCTTTTAAATTATGGTGCGTCTTGGTGTGGGCCTCTTTGGGTTCATCTTGTTTGGGGCTCTTTGCGCTTCCTGGCCTTGTATGTCTATTTTTGCCACCAGGTTAGAGAAGTTTCTGTCATTATGTTTTTCTCTCCTCAAAGACGTTTATTTATTCCATAATCTCTGAAGACAGAACAAAAACTCTCAAAAATATTTATATTCTACTCTCCAAAAAAAAAAAAAAAATGATATGACAACAGGTTAATTTAATGACATGTAGAAGATTTTTCTAGTAACTTTTCCTTACGTGTATCTCATTATTTGCATCTTCAGGTGATTAAAAGGATGCAGTACATTTAAAAAGAGATGGGTCTGCATAAATGTGAGAGTTATTTATAAAATAATAATAGTAAATGTTTACCATTTTGTTCATGTCCTAAAGTCATTGTATTCTATTTATTTTATTTTATTTTTCCACAACTCATCATCTGTATACTATATTGTTGTTTACCTCCACAAGCATTATTTTTCAAATAGGTTTTCCATTTCTTGCTCTCTCTCTTCTTCTGTCACCCTCATGATGTAAATGTTGGTATACTACAGGTTGCCCCAGAGGCTCCTTGCACTGTCCTCATTTTTTTGGATTCTTTTTTCTTTTGGATGTTCTTATTGGGTGTTTTTCGCTTCCTTATATTCCAAATTGTTGATTTGATTCTCAGCTTCATCTACTCTATTGTTGATTCCTTGTAAATTATTCTTCATTCCATTAGTGTATCTTTAATTTCTAACCGATCCTTTTTTATGTTGTTGAAGTTCTCACTAAGTTCATTGAGCATCCTTATAACCAGTGTTTTGAACTCTGCATTTGATAGATTGTCTCTATTTTGTTTAGTTCTTTTTATGAATTTTTGTTTTGTTCTTTCATTTGAATAGACAAGTTTCTTTGTCTTCCCATTTTAGCAGCCTTTCTGTGTTTGTTTTTATTTATAAAGTAGAGCTGCTACGTCTCCTAGACTTAGCAGGGTGGCCTATTGTAGTAGGTGTCCTGTAGGGTCTGGTGGCACAGCCTCCCTGATCACCCAAGCTGGGCACTCAAGGTGCGCCCCCTGTGTGGGCTGTGTGCCCTTTTGTAGTTGAGCCTTGATTGCTGTTGGCATGTCAATAAGAGGGATTTACCCTCAGGCCAGTTGGCTTCAAGAACTGGCTTCAGCAGCTGACCACGGAGGATCAGTTGTGCAGGGGCCTGCCCCACAGAGCAGAGCCTACTTCAGTGGGGCTCTGGTGCCTGCTGAGTCTGCCCCTTGCGTATGATCCACTTGAGTGTGTCACTTGTAGAGGTAGTTGGGTAGTGATGCTTCAACATGGTCTGAAGCTGTCCACTGGCTCTGGGGCTTCCTGGGAGGTGCAGGCCAAGGTCAGCCACCTCCTGTGTTCTGCCTGGGGCCACCTGGCAAGAGCTACAAAGCGATCTGCAGATGGCTGCTGCTACTTGTGCTGGGCTTGGAGGTGTCTAGGCAATGCCAAGCTGTGCACCAAGGCCAGCTGCTGCTAGTGCTGGGTCTGGGGCCACTTAGTGAGAGGTATGGGGCATGCCTAGGCTAGATGCTGCTTGTTTGAGAGATTTTAGGAAAACCTGAAGCATGAGCCGAGGCAGGCCATTAGTATGGAAAAGCCACTGAAAATAGCTTGGGTGGGCCTGAAAGTTGGGTGGGGTGGGGCCTCAGAGAATCACCAGGGCGGGGCAAACTGTGATTCAGATTGATGGAGTCAGATATGGTGCCTGACTACCCGCCCAACTGGGTGGGGAGAGGGCTCAGCAAAGGAACAGTGATCTCTGCCAACACTTCTGTCTAGGAGAAAGCTGACCCCCACCCCCACCGTTGCCCTGATACCACACAACTCAGTCCTTCCCTTTATGTCCCTGGTGCCTTTCAAGCTGCTGCTCCAGTACTGAAGCTAAGAGGGAGCAAGTCTGAGTAAGTCCGTGCGCGGGCCCTTCAAGAGGAACTGCCTGGGACTCCAGAAGCCTTTGCCTCCTTCAGCCTCAATCCCTGCTGGTTTTTGCAGCCAGAAGTGATGGAACCCTGAGCTGGGAGTCTAGTGAGGACCCCTCGCTCCTCAGGGGGTACCTCTGCAGCCAAGATGTTCCAATTTTTAGCTGCCACACATGGGTGTGGGACCAGCCCATTCTATGTCTCTGCCCTTCCTACCAGTCTTGATGTGGTTTCTTTAATTACCTAATTGTAGGACTTCCATTCAGCCAGATTTCAGGTGGTTCTGAATGATAGTGATTCAGTAGTTTACTTGTAATTTTGGTGTGGTTGTGGGAGATGCGAGTACTGTGTTTACCTATGCTACCATCTTGCCCAGAAGTCCAGAAGGTACTCTAATTTTGAGTTGGTCATCCCAACCGCAGGCTCACTTCTCTGCCGTTTAACTAAAAAATTGTGGCACCAACACTTTTCAGGCATACAGCTTTCTTTAAACAAGCTGCTGTGATCTAAAAAGCACATCGGACTGTGCCGTGTGGCTCGGGCGGGATTCAGAGCTGAGTTCAGATCCAGCTCCAAGCATTGACTGTGCAGGTCACATGACTCCTTGAGCCCAGGTGTCTTCACCTGCAAAATGGGGGTGATGCTGCCCACCTTATAGACTTGTCATGGGAATTAAATGAAGTAACGCACCAAAGTACTTTACAAGTGCCTAAGCATAGAGGTTGGCACATTGCAGCCTTGCCAATAAAGGTTCATTGGAGTACAGCCACCCATATATGTTTAGGATTGTCTGTGGCTTCTTCCACGCTATAGCAGCAGTGTTGAGTAGTTACAACAGAGACCCATATAGCCCACAAAGCCTAAAATTACTACTCTCTGGCCCTGTAAGAAAAAGTCTGCCCTCCCCTGATTTAGAACATAAAATCATGCCAGTATAAGTGTACGTTCTCAAAAATTTTCCCACCACAGATTATTCCATTTACTCTTTATCTAGTACTTTAGGGCCAGTGCCTTGATATTAAGAACATCGTATCTGTTCGTTGCTGTTACTGTTGTCTCAACATACCCCTTCACCTCAGACACATCTTGGGAATTTATTACTCCAGTACTGAAGGAACTATTTCAGATGTCTTCCAGCCTTTCAGACTCCGCCCAGCGATGATGAGAAATTTTCCCACACGATATTTTTCTGCCATCAAAATGATGACTAATGAATTAAGTCTTCATTTAAGTGTTGTCTTCACTTTGACATTTGTGGAGAGAGAGGAAGGAAAGGGCAGCCTTCAGATTCAGCTCTGGGAAAACACGGAACTCTCTTTAAGTGGGTAAAAAGGCCGGCGCCCAAAAGCTTTCTACATTAAAATCACTGCTCTCAAATCAGAGGGAACCCAGATACCCTAATCTGGATGCTAGGATGTTGCTATTTTCATTCCAGCTAATGAGGTCCAAGCTTTCAGCTGTTCCAGCGTACATATTCCCCCAGGGGCAAAGTAACACGTTTGCATGGTCTCCGCTGAGGAAAGTGCCCAGCTTAGGACTTGGGAGGTTTCCGTCAGATGTGAGACTGGTCCCCACATCAGCATGCACAGACCTCTGAAGAACCGGTACCATGTGGTCTGGGATGGCGCTGAGCTGCCATCCTGGCACCTGCTTGTCAGCCCCTGATGAATGGCTTCGGCACCTGTTTCTGGCAGGGATGCCAGTGTCTGTAGTGATGGGTGAAGGATGTCAGGGTTGTCATTTTTTAATAGGAAAATAATCATATAAGATTCAGACAACTTAAGTGATCGCTAAGCTTCTCAATACTAAGAAACATGATCAAGAGTAAAATGATAAAATGTAAATAATCCAGCAGGATGGAAGTGTACGGACATTTAGTTTTAATTCCATTAAATTTTAGATCTGGAAAGGCCCTTACACATTGCCTAGTCCTCCTCCTTTTAACAAATATGAAAACTAAGAAACAGATGTTAGCTGACTTCATTGATTCACAAGAAGCCACAAAACTACTTAACAGCAAAGCCAGGTCTCCTAATTCAACCCAGTCATCTTTCTGCTCCTTCACATTCTATTTGTGGATTTGAGATAAGGCTTACGATTGTGATCAGAATATCCTTTCCAACTGACACAACAACTTGCACATTTAATTCATTTTCCTTTTTTAAAATCTAAATAAACATGTGGAATAATTATTACCTAGCCAGATCCCTTTGCTTTTGTATTTCTGGAACACTCAGGATCTGACACACAGGATTTGGCAGCTTTTATGAGTGTTAGACATGTAGATTTTTACATCTTATTTCATACCACAGTATCATACCAGTATTTTAAAAATAAAATCCTACAAGTTAACTTGATATTTCTTCTCTGTTGGCGTCAGCATGGTTTCTGATTAGATGAGCATATTGTCAAAATGAACCCCTTCAAAAATACTGCTGTAAAGTATTAACCTAGAATGTTAACTAATATTAATAGAGAAATAAGACTAGAATTGGGTTCTTGCATTGCTAAAGATACACTGATAAATAAGCAAAAGTTCTAAAGTTTAATATAATTCATGTAACTTGATGCTGAATTTTTGGATTTTTTCCCAGGGCTTTCAAGTTACTAAGAATCAGCCCCCCCCCCCCCCCCCCCCCCCCGCCCGGAGTAATGGATTTGAGGCAATCCATGTGCCTTTTAACTTAATGTATTACTTACCCTTTAGTGCTGAAGAAATAAGGATCCTTCCCCCTTTTGCCAACTAGTTAGACTGTATCTTATTTCCCTACATATCATAGTTAACAAAGTAAACATATGTCATGTTACTTTCTTTAGTCATTTAACAGAAAGAAAACTACAGAGGAGACCTTGAAAATACATTAAGGTATTCAACTGCTTGTGATTCTATTCTAGTCACAATCATTTTCCTCTGCTATCTTCTCGTGTTTGTCTGCTAAAAGGCAAAAACAGCTTATTAGTAGCCTTTTTTCCACATTCACAGACCATTCCATGGTCATCCTGTAAAGTAACAAAATATTGGTGCTGAGACATTTATTGTTCTTTGGGGAATTGTTTTGTTTTGTTGTTTTGTTTTAAGAGTATAGTTTAATCATAACCATCGTTCCTAGTTTCTGTCTTGACTGTTCAGAAAAGGAATCTCCTCATGGTATAAGATTATAATAATGTCAGAGAGGCTGTTTTTTTCCTGCAATTTTCAAAGGGACAGGGATCATGTGCTCTGGCATCTTCTGCCACCTCCCAGGAGCCTTCAGAGCATGAGTAATTCTAAATAGCCAGCTTTGGGGTAGCTGTAAATTTTAACAAAAATCCTGTCCAAAATGACTGTCATTTCTGTTCACTTTCTTAAAATGTATTGCCATCTTAAAGAGGAAGGGCTTGAACAATATTTAAAACTTACCCTCATCTCCTGAGATTTCCTTTTATATGGAGAGGCCCTGCAACCCTGTTTTGTGGTCTCATTTAAATTTTTTGTTTGTTGCCTTTTATGTTTGTTAGAATACTTGCCCTAACAGTCTGTATTTCTAGTTTTACTTGTTCCTCTGTGGGCTGGAAACTAGTAACCATGTTGGATAGAATTTTGATTAGATAGGAGTAAGTTCACTGATTTACGGTCCTTCAAGGTTTTACTCTAACCCTAACGGCAACACCTGTCCAGAGGCCTTTAAGCTCACTGCCTTGTTCTTGAGTACACAGCCATGTACCACTTAACGTTGGGGATTCGTATCCTTCTGAGAGGTGCCTCATTAGGCAGTTTCATCATTGCACGAACATCAGGGTGCACTTAAACAAACCTAGAGGGTATAGCGTACTACACACCTAAGCTATGTGGTGTAGCCTATTCCTCCTAGGCTACAAGCCTTTTCAGCATGTTACTGTGCAAAACAATACAAGATTAAATTAAGCACAAGAGAAAATGATGCAATCAAGAGAGGTGGTTAGCAACAATAAAAATTATAGTATAGTAAATATATTTTTAAATAAAAAACTATAGTATAGTCAAAACCATTAACATAGTCATTTATTGTCATTATCAAGTATAATGTACTGTACATAATTGTATGTACTAGACTTCTGTGCAGCTGTCAGCCTGGTAGGTTTGTTACACCAGCATCACCACAAACACATGAGTAATGTGTTGCACTAGGAACTTACAACAGGTATGATGTCACTAGGCGATAGGAATGTTTCTTTAATTTTTTTTTTTCTTTATCAGTTTTTAGAGAGAGGGGGAAAGGGAGAGAGAGATGGAAACATCGGTGAGAGAGAGCATCAGTTGGTCGCCTCCTGCGTGCCCCCCACTGGGGATGGGGCCCACAACCTGGGCATGTGCCCTGACTGGGAATCGAACCGCAGAACTCTTGGTGCATGGGTCGACGCTCAACCACTGAGCCAAACCGGCCAGGCACAGTAGGACTTTTTTAGCTCAGTTATAATCTTATGGGCCACTCTCTCATATTTGTTGACTGAAACTTCATTCTGTGGTGCATGACTGTATTCATACAGAGATTAGAATGGTCAATTACAACGCAACCTGAATTTTGCCATGTACGAATGAATTTTAAAAATTAAAAATGAATGAATTTAAAGGTAGCTCATTTAAATTTTTATTTTCAGTCTTTCTTATAGTGAATCAAATGTCATTTTTTTTAAAGATTTATTCAGGCCCAGCCGGTATAGTTCAGTGATTGAGCGTCCACCCATGCACCAAGAGGTCACCAGTTTGATTCCTGGTCAAGGCACATGCCCAGGTTGTGGGCCGAATCCCCAGTAGGGGGCATGCAGGAGGCGGCCAATCTATTTTCTCCCTCATTGATGTTCCTATCTGTCTCTCTCTCTCCCCCTTCCTCTCTCTCTAAAATCAATAAAGAAAAGGTTTTTTTTTAAAGATTCCTGCAGAATGGTAAATTGGATACAACTGTGAGGTTAATGATTTCAGTGTTTGAAGACAGACTGGTGCTTTTTATGTCATCTGAGATTTTAAGACCTCCCCTGAGAAACTACCAATTGGCAGGTCCTCTGGTGCACATCACAGATGAAATCATCACCATTGTACTTGTCATCCTTGCCCTATTTCCTGTTGTTGTTTTTAAAAAGGCACTCAGAATCGCCATTTATCTGACCTCTTCATGCCCTTTCTTTCTCATTGTCTGCCATTTTCCCAAAGGAAAGAGTTGTAAAAATTGAAGTTTGGGGAGAAATGTGCTAATATTAATCAGATATTATCTATTTAATTTATAAATCAGTCGGATCAATCCTGATTTTTTTCAAGAGTTGAAATTTTAACCTCTGTGATGTTTGATCTTTAGAAACAACTATTCTTAGAGAACAGATTGCCTATTGCCAGAGCCCTTAGAGTGTGTGTGTGTGTGTAAAAGGTTACAGCAGTGTTTTAAAATGTTGCTTGACCAGAAGGTATTACTTCTGAATGGTATTATGAATAGTAAAACCCTGATAGTTTCCTGGATTAGACCTATTAGACTTGTTTAGATAACGCACTTTGAATTACTTCCTCTCAGGAAACATTGAAACTGGAAATGTTAACCAGGCATGCATACCAGAGCACTTAGACAGAGCACATTGTTTCTTTGGCTATTAAAGAAAAAAAAAAAAAAAAGGAAAGAAATTATGCAAATAAATCACATCTATAGAAACCAGAGGAGACTATTTGGCTCAACTGCCAAAGGAAGAACATTTATTCATGAGATTCTTCATCTGTCATTGGCAGTGACCACAAGATTGGTTGGTACATTAGTCTCATAATTTATGCAGAGCTAATTGCTGGCATTAATGATGGCATCAGAGTTGGGAGCATGGAATTACAGATTATACTCACTTATGTTATGCATTTTTATGTTTGGGAGTTGGAATAACTTCCTTTAGAAGTACACACTACACAGAAATGTTGACAAAACTGTTGAATGTGCCCAGAAAGTGGCATTTAGAAAAGATAATTTTGATCTGTTTAATCTGTTCACATACTGTCTGATTTGTATCTCAAAAGCTGTGTAGACACTCTCTTTTGGTTCATTTGGTGTGGGGTACTCAGTAGACCTATAATTTATTCATTCAGGGAGTTTATAAAGGTAAATTAGGAAAATTATAGTAAGCATCAACTTAAAGAGCCAAATAACATAAACTTTGTTATTTCTTCAAATTTGAGAAACACTGTTGGCTCACTGTAAACTGGAAATAGTTTACTGTTTGAGAGTGAACCTGTGTGTCTCTCATATCTCATGAGAACACTGTCTCTCAACATCCCTGTCTCCATCCTGATCCAAACGGATGAACTGCCAAGATTTTTACAAGATTCCAATAAAAAGGAAGTATAGCAACGTAACTGAGCATTTTGGAGACTAGTACATTCACTTCCTTTGAGATATAACTATAATGGTATTTCAGGCCCTATTCTGACATTAAGTTTTATTCTGGAATAACACAGTCAATAAAACTTTGAACAATTCACAGTATAGAAGAAAGGGTCATGCTTAGAAGTAATGGATTGGGCTTGAAAACAGTAGTGGATGGAATAGAAGCCAACATGAAAATACAGAGATGTGGAACAGTTGTAAGAATTAAAACGTTTTTATGGGGGAAGAAAGGAGGGACATCTATTATACTTTCACCAATAAAGATAAATTTTTAAAAAGAATTAAAATATTTCATTATTATTATTTAAATGTTTTTATCCATTTTTTTTTTTTTTTTTTTTTTTAGAGAGAGAAGAAGGGAGAGGGAGAGAGAAACATCAATCAGTTGCCTCCCACACAAACCCGATCAAACCTGCAACCTGGGTATGTGCCCTGACTGGGAATAGAACCAGGGGCCTTTCAGTTCACAGGATGACGCTCAACCAACTGAGCCACACTAGCCAGGGCTAAAATGTTTCATTATTAATAAAAGTGATAATGTCACTATTTACTGAGAGCCTCCCGTATGCCAAACACTATGGGAAGTTGTTTGCATACATGATGTAGCCTACAAAGTAGATGGTAATATTCCCTTTTTATTGGGACAAAGAGTAAATATTTTAGAGTTTGTGGGCTTTACAGTCACTGTTGTAACTACTTGACACTGTTACAGAGTGAAAGCAGCCGTAGACTCTATGTAAATGAATGGGCATAGCTGAATCTTAATAAAACTTTATTTACAAAGTTAGGTAATGGGCTGGATTTAGACCATGGACAGTAGTTTGCAGAACTTTGATCTATATTATTGTTAGCTTAACTAGATACTAGCTAAAAATAAAAGCCTAAAGGATAACCCAAGAGTTAGAATTAATAGCAAACAAATCTTTATAAAGATTCTTGGTGACCAATGTCGGGAGAATAAAAAAACTGAAACCTTGAAGCTTCGGGTCCTATAGGAAAAGAAAGTCAGTCCTCACATGTGCCAAGTACTGTCATTTATAAATTAATATTTAGCATTAAAAAAACCCCACCTAATCTGTAGTCTTCAAAACTGTCAAGGTCATTAAAAAAAAAACAAGGAAAAAACAAGAAGCTCACAGATCAAAGGACTAGATGCAATGTGGTATACTGGTTTAATCCTAGACCAGCAAAAGGGACATGAGAGGAAAAAAATTAGTGAAATGCAAACAAAGTTTGTAGCTGAGTTAATAATAGTGTATTGATGTTAATTTCTTAGTTTTGATACTGTACCATAGTCATGTAAGATATTAACAAGAGAAACTATGGGAAGGGTACACAGGAACTCTGCACTGCTTTTGCAGTTTTTCTGCAAATTTGCAATTATTTCAAATAAAAAGTTAAAATTTATTTACATTCATAAGGCAAGGTGAATACTGAGTCTGAAAGTAAGCATAGTTCAGTTGAGTTATTATTTTTTGTAATTACACTTAACTTTGAGTCCATTAAGTCACCTAAAATTAAACCATAGGAGCCTCAATTTCCATTAAAACCATTATTGCACTGCTATTTATGTACTGATAACTCCTCCTCCAGAGAAGCTCACTTATCTATAGTGACAACAGAGCTGTTTTTAAAGCACTAACTTGATTGACAGTTGGCTTGTTCCAAAGGTTAAAATTATACAGAGATGACCAAGAAGAGTGAGTAAGAAGTTATTTACAAAGGTTGTTACTACCTAGTTTTCTGAACATGGACTGATGATTACTACTCAGTAAGCAATATAAACATTATCAGTCACTTTACTCAGATGCTTTTTTATTAACGTAAAAGCAAAAAGTCAACCTTAGGCTTAATGTAAGCCTGATACTAAAACCTGATAAAGATAACATTATAAAACTGTAGACTAATCTCACCTGTAAGTTACATAAATCATAGATCAAATATTATCAGAGAGAATTGTGCATTATAGTTATTTAAGTACATCATGATCATATAGAGATTATTTCAGGCATGTAGGATTTTTTAATATTTGGGGATCTACAATTATAATATGAAACCAGTACATTACAATTAAAAGTAAACATACAGCCATCTTACTGCTTACAAAAATAGCGTTTGATTTAAATTTCTTTGTAGAAACTCAGAAAACTAGAATTGAAAAGACACATCACTGTCATTTTTTAAAAAACCCATCTCAGCCCTGGCTGGGTTGCTCTGTTGTTTGGAGCGTCATCCCATATACCAAAAGATTGCAGATTTGATTTCCAGTCAGGGCACATACCTAAGTTGTGTGTTCGATCCCCAGTCAGGATGCAAATGGGAGGCACCCTATCAATGTTTCTCTCTCTTTCTCTCCCTATCAAAGATATTCAAAATAAAAATATAGGATGTGTGCTTTACCTTTAACATTAGCAAACATTAAACTTATTCAGCATGCATATGGGAAATAGATAATTTCATAAACTGGAAGTATAAATAAGGATAACATTGGTGGAGCACAGTGGGCAATATACATTAGGTCTTTAAAAGGATTTTTTTAATTAAAATATATATATATATATATATATATAAACTCTGTCCATGTAATTCTACTTCTGGACCTTTATTTCAGTGAAATAATTGAATTATAAAAATGTTCATTGCAGCCCTGGCCGGTTTGGCTCAGTGATTAGAGCTTTGGCCCGCAGACCAGAGAGTTTCTTTCAGGTTTGGTTCCCGCCAAGGGACCTCAGTTGCAGTTTGTCCCCTGCCCTGGTTGGGGTCATGTGGGTGGCAGCCACTTGATGTGTCTCTTACAGCAATGTTTCTCTCTCTCTCTCTCTCTCTCTCTCTCTCTCTCTCTCTCTCTCTCTCTCTTCCTTCCTCTCGCCTTCCTGCTCTATCTGAAGATAATGCAAAAATGTCTTTGGGTAAGGATAAAAAATAAATTAAGTAAATAAATAAATATTCATTGTGTTGCTATTTATAATTGCTAAAACCTATCTGTCTGACAATAAGAAACTGGTCAAATAAATTAAGGCAGACCCATATATAATGGCATATGTTAGATCAGTATTATAATTGATATGTATACATGGGGAAATGAATAAATTATAGTGAGAAACTCAGTAACAAAATTGTGTGTGTGTATCTCTGAGGTAGATTGATACATTCATTTTTTTTTTTTTTTTTTTCTATTTAGGTAAAAGTGCTAACATAGATTATCTTTAGTGGTAAAATTGTATCAAATTTGTTCATTTTTTTTAATCTTCATTTTCAAATATTTCTTCCAATGAACATCGGTCCCAATTCCAATTTTAGAAAATGTAGTAAAATATTAACACTTTTTTTAAAAGGATTTTCTGTAGTGGTCCTTTGTTGTTGTTGTTGTTGTTGTTGTTACAGATGTTTCTCCTTTTTTACCCCATTGACTTTCTCCTCCCCATCCCCCCCGCCCCGTCCCCAGCTTTGTTTCCATGTCCATTGGTTATGCGTACATGCATATAAGTTATGTGGTTTATCTCTTCCCACCCTCCACCACCCCCTCTCCTGAGGGTTGTCAGTCTGTACCCTACTTTCGTGTTTCTGGGTCTTTATGAAAGCAGTTTTTATAACTGAAAAAGAAATAATGATAATATTGTCCCAAAATAATTATCCATATGATAGGCTACTACATAGGAAAAGAAACTGGAAGGATGTTTATCAAACCAATAACCATATCTATCTGTGCTTTCAGCTTACTGTGTTTTCTTTTTGTCTTAATTTCTCTATATTTCCCAAATTTTTACTAATGAACAGCTTTTATTTTTCTTCAGAACAAAGTGTATTTTTAAAAGTCTAAACTAACGTCATCTTGTTATTGTTAGCCACATAAATATTATTTTTAAAATGGAGTAGCTATATTTAGTGTTAAACAAAACCACATTTTCCTTTGTGCGCATGTGCGTCTCCAAAGCAAGCACGCTACTTCTTTGTGTGAATAGACTGAAGGGAACTAACGTAGAACTTGATTGATCCTCTTGTAGGTTGCTTCAGGTGAATGCAACGAAGACACGGAAGTGTACAACATCACCCTGTGTACTGGGGATGAGCTCACTCTCATGGGGCAGGCAGAAATTCTTTATGCAAAGACTTTTAAGGAAAAGTCAAGACTCAACACAATCTTCAAAAAGATTGGGAAGCTCAATTCCATCAGCAAGCTGGGGAAAGGCAAAATGCCATGCCTCATTTGCATGAATCATCGGACCAATGAAAGCATCAGCCTCCCCTTCCAGTGCAAGGGCAGATTCAGCACCCGAAGCCCCCTGGAACTTCAGATGCAGGAGGGAGAGCACACCATCCGCAACATTGTGGAGAAAACCAGGCTTCCGGTGAATGTGACTGTTCCCAGCCCTCCGCCGAGGAACCCCTATGACCTCCACTTCATCCGCGAGGGCCACCGCTACAAGTTTGTGAACATCCAGACCAAGACGGTGGTGGTCTGCTGTGTGCTGCGCAATAACAAGATCCTCCCCATGCACTTCCCTTTGCACTTGACTGTCCCCAAGTTCAGTCTCCCAGAACACCTGGTGAAGGGGGACATATGGCCAGAAACCCTGGTCCATCACTGGCTGGGTATCTGCCAAGAGCAGTTCGACATCGATGAGTATTCACGGGCCGTCCGCGATGTGAAAACGGACTGGAATGAGGACTGCAAGAGCCCCAAAAAGGGCCGGTGTTCTGGCCACAACCACGTGCCCAATTCCCTTAGCTATGCTCGCGACGAGCTCACCCAGTCTTTCCACCGGCTCTCGGTCTGTGTGTATGGCAACAATCTCCACGGCAACAGCGAGGTGAACCTCCATGGCTGCAGGAACCTGGGGGGAGAGTGGGCCCCCTTTCCTCATGACATCCTGCCCTATCAGGACTCGGGTGACAGCGGGAGCGACTACCTTTTCCCAGAATCTAGTGAAGAATCAACAGGGATCCCAGGGAAGTCCGAACTTCCTTATGAAGAGCTGTGGCTGGAGGAAAGCAGTCCCAGTCATCAGCCTCTCACTCGCTCCCTGAGCGAGAAGAGCAGATGTGATCAGTTTCGAGGTTCTGTCCGGTCCAAATGTGCAACTTCTCCTCTTCCTGTCCCTGGGACTCTGGGAGCAGCAATGAAGTCTTCAGAGATTGCCCTACCTCCACCTCCAGTGCCTCCCAAATCTGAAGCGGTAAGTAATTTCTCTTTGTGTGTGATGTGCCAGCCTCTCCATCTCTCTGCTCAATCATCCACTGACGTCTTTTCTTTCCAAAGAAAGGATAACTCCCAGTGGAAGATTATCAGAGTGAACCAATTTGCTTAATTTGGAGAGAACTATAAAAGCTTGCTAGATTATTTTTACCAGTTAGGGGTTAGGGTTTTACTCTGTGTTTGATGAGAAACTCTTTGAGAGTTTTTAATAGGAGAGGTTTAAACATGACTTTGGCTGCTGTCTCGAGAGCGGATAACAGGAGCAGAGAGCAGAGGCTGGGAGACCAGAAAAAGGCAGTGACAGTACCAGGGATACGAGATAATGGCGCCCTGAGCCACGGTGGTTGGTAGCAGTGGGTGGCAGGGAGAAATGAGCTGCTTCGGAACGTGTTGGAGAGATAGATGGTATTTACTGATAAATTGGGTGTGGGTAGTGAAGGAAAGAGCGAAATCAAGGAAAACTAGATTTTTAGCCTGAGCAGCAGAGTGGATATTGGTGCCATTTACAGTGACAGAGAAGACTGAAGGATGAGTAAGTAGATTTATTGGTGGGCAGGGGAGGGATCAAAAGACATCAGCATAATTTGTATCTCTTTCCTATATCCCCAAAGTTACATTGAGATCAAAGTGTAGGGGGTGTGCTCATGTACACACACACACACACACACACACACACACAACTCAGAGCTTGAGGGGGCTTCTATCAAATTTTAATGTAAAAGGTCAATATAGGAGAGGAGAAAGGACCCTCTGTTTTGACCATGATCTTTGGTTAACAGGCATTCTGAACCTTTACTACTCGTTTTTGATGTTGGGTTTCATTATATCTGAAGGGAGAAAGCACTAGAGACATTGGCTGTAATTCTGTTCATTTATTTGACAGTTTCTATTGCAGTGGGGTTTTTTCTCTTTCTAGCAAAATCCTTAAAGGAAAAAACTCATATTATCACAATGAATAGAAAACAAAATAAAAAATCCATCTGACGGAAGCACGGACTAGGAGGAGAGGGTCTCCATGTGCCCCTGAGTGATCTCTGTCCCCACCAGGTGGTCTCAGGACACCTCTCTGGAACCCTGGTGCTGTGCAGAACCCAGTTTCAGAACCATGGAATTACTTAGTGGGAGAGATGCTAGAAATATGGCCATCAGTAAAACCTGGACTCTGAATTCTAGTACCTTTCAGTTTGTAAGGAAGGTAACAGATGAAAATCGATGACTATCATTCAAGTTAAAATGTGGGCATGGAAGAGAGCTACATAGATAGTGGGGGGGGGGGGATTTAGAGGAGAAACAAACACATAATTGATTGATGAATGAGAGAAGCCTTTATGGAGATTATGACATTTTAAATAAGCTGAAAGGATATATATGAATTGGAAAAGTGGGGAGATGAGAAAGAAGGACAGTCCGAACTAGCATGAGCAAAGGTGTGGAAGCCGGGGAGGTGAGGACAAACAGGACGTCTTGCTGGGCCAGTGGAACAGGGCTGAATGGGGTGTGTGAGGCAGTGGGGGCCCAGAGGCGGAAGCGAGACATCGGGCAGTGCTGTGTGCCAGGCGTCATGCTCAGCTGCACATACAGAGCCCCTCGTTGCTGCAAAGTTTCCTGAGAGAAGACCCACTTCTGGCTCTTTATTCCAGGACATAAGAACTCCCCAGAAACTGCAGATCTAGACTTTCTCCTGCTCCTTGTAGGATCTCCCAGGAAACTTACCACACAAGCTCAGAGATCCTTTTAACCAGTAGTGGTTGTGAAATATTTGAGGGAAGTGGTGGAGTTAGAGTCCTTGGTCCTTTTATTTATGTTAAGGATGTTCCCAAAAGCAGGTAAAAAGTTAAAGGACGCTCTTCCTGGCATGTACTCTAGGCCATTTTAGGTATGTCTCAACTCAGCTATATAGTTGATGTTACCTGAAGCTTGTAGCCCTGACTACATGAGCTGCTCCTGTAGAACTTTGGTCGTACCTGGCACATAGTGGGGACTCATGTTTGTTGACTAATTGATTGACTCATATGTGATGGTCACACCCAGAGTCATTTATGTAAGTCCAAAGGTAGGAAGCTAGTTTTTATCTGTGGCACAGAAAGTGAGTAGAACATAAATATTGAGGCTCTGTCTTGACCTTGAGGCTAAAAGAAAAAGGTTACATTTTGAAACTAAAAACAAATCTTACAGGAAAAGAAAAGATTTTGGCCTTCAGTCTAAGCTGTGATTTCTTATGATGTAAGAGAATCTTTTCAGAGTGTGTCCAGTGTTTACAGAACACTATAATCATAAAGATTTTTTATAAATTCCTGAAATCATTGAATTTACTTAAAAAATTAGACTTTTGAAATGAAGTCATGTTTTTACTGGTTCTGTGATCGTGAAATGAGTTTTCCATCTTTAGGATGTGTGTGGGATCCCTAAGACGTCATGATTGTTAGATGTGGCTTCAGCTTGTAATTTTCAAAAGGAAACTTTAATGGGGCATAAATTCAAGTGTTCCCACAGAATTTAATAGAAGTCCTTTGCACGGTTGCAGTGGAGTAAATCCTGGGGGGAGACGTGCTGGTGTCCAGCAGCTCCTGATAATTAAAGATGGGGATCAGCTTTCAAGTGAGAGTGTCTGGGATGGCGCTAAGGCCGACCCAGTCTTCAGGAGTAGCAGGTGCTGGTGCAGCGGCACAGAGTCGAGAACGCACGCCGTTCACAGAAAGGAAAGCAGAGCTGGCAGTGGGCGCGCGAACTCTGTTTCGCCGCAGTCCGTGACCCAGCCAAGATCAGAGGTCCAGTGGCCCCTATGCAGTGTCATGTCCGCCTGTTCATTTTCTTCTGGTCTTGTTCTCCACTAACCGCTTCTGTGTCCCGAGTTACAACACATATTTGTGCTCTCTGTCCAGCACATGTTGACGGTCTCTGTTTCTGTCTGTAAAAGTGAGAAGAAATCCTTCCCCTTGGACAATGATGCCTCCTGTGCATCCCGGACTGTGCGGCAGCTCTGGCACCCCTGGAATATGCTCAGCAGTGCTTGAAACCCATCGTCTCGGGCAGAAAACTAGGTCATGGGGCCAAACAGAAGATTCTCAGGGGTTTAGCCCCCTTAATCTACTATATACTTGATATGGCTATTTATAAGTATGCTCTAGTCCTCCTGTATTTTTGTAAAGAAAACAAAATTGCCACTTACCTCTCCAGAATATGAGAGACAAATCCCTTCTAAACAGGAATGTCCCAGGGAAAAGGAAACAGTCCCTGTTTTCAGGCATAGAGGGGAAGCAGCTGCTTGTATCCCAGGCTGGGGGAGCATGCCCAGCTCACTGAACGGTGACAATTTTATTTTTTTTAATTGTGCAAAGTGCCCTCAAATCAGAAGGACTTGAGAGTCTCTCTTAAGCAAATTACCGTCATTGTTTCATACATTTATTTTAAACATATCCATTCGTAACATTGTGGACCTCTATCCGTAATCTCAGTTTTCTGGGTTTTGGCTAATATGTCTAAGATATTCATCCAGGTACACTCCATGAGTGACATTCTGCAAGAGCTGTTCTTTGTTTTCCTCTTTATAAGTGCCATTTTGGAGAGTGATGATGGGAAGACTTTAATACTGCCTGAAATCTATAAATAGCACGTTTGACTTCCAGGCTGCTCTGATCTATGCAGTGAATTGTGAATTATCAAAACTACAGGCTCACAACCCTTCTAAAGCCATTTATGCAGCAGTATCCCACTTGGGGACCTGAGAACCCAGAGATTAATATCCTTCCTCTTCAGTAACAGAACAAAGTGTATTTACTCTGAGTTAGTTGTTGACATTACGGCAGTTCCTGAGGTTCATGAAAGGAAAAGCACAAAAGGAGCTCTAGGTGGTCACCACTGGCTTAAAATTTACTGAATATTGATGAAGAATTTGTTAACCTTTGGATGGACAGGGATGCCCCCACAGCCTATGAGAAACAGGGTATAGGGATTGAGTTACAAGATGGATTGGTAGCACATGTTCATTGTTATAAGACTGGAAGTGCATCGTAAATTGTTTCTGTAACACAGCACACTGGGTTGTTGGTGTTTGAAAAAATAAGAATTAAAGGGTAAATTTCATGCCGTATTGACTGGACCTACATCAGTGAGTGAGTGAGTGAGCAATACAGACGTGAGTTGGTGTGTCTGAATCTGCCTCAGACAGGCTGAACAATTGATGAGCGAATGAAAGGAAATGCCGAGCATCCTGGGAGTGTTCATGTCCCCTCAGTGGCGATGCACAGGAAGCAGGAGATCTGTCATACTCCAGGACAGGTCATGAGAGGCATGTAGCATGGCATCGAAGAACCACCCATGGATTTGAACCCTCACTCTGCCACTTAGTGGCTTTGAACCTTGGGCAAAATATGTAACCTCCCTGAATCACTTCCTGTGGGCATAATAACTTCTTCATTGCATTGCTATATTGTACAGAGTACTTGGCACTTTTCCCTGGCACTCGATAAATAGTAGCAGTAACTTAATATGGGATGGTTGCTTTTGGGTCACACAGAGAATGATATGGGAGGGATTGTTTCCTCTGGCCCTTCCTATCTAGGGAATACAGCCTCTCCAAAGAGTCACGGAGGCTGGCAGGGACGGATGCGTCCACCTCCACCGCCAGACCATCGGAGGCCTGGCACCCAGACAGGGGCCAGTTGTCTCCACATTCCCAAAGTGCGTGTGATAGTGTCACTTCGCTAGGTCTCTAGGATATTGCAAAAACCTGAATTTTAAAATAAAAAAAGCATTCTTTTCATCTGACTATAAAAATGTGGACTTGATAAGCTAGGTGTTCTGTTATAGTTACCTACCTGTGGAGCCAAATTTGTAATGGTGATAAACCAACGAAATGCTCGGCATCCTGTGGACCCAAAGCATGTCCTTCTTTAATGGGATGCTCATGAAAAAGCTACATGTGGCTGTCAGGCTGAAAACGTATGTCAAAGCTGAGGTTGCCAGGCAAGCCTATATAGAAATATTAAAACTGAGGAGTTGCCTCGACTGGTTCTTCCTCAGCGTGGCGAGGCCTGGTCGCAGCGCTACCAGATGTCACAACCCTGGGTGTGTCCACCCTGCAGAACTAAGGGCCTTTTTCACCCTAGGGTAAAAAAAAAAGTTATAAAAATATGTTGCTTTATCAGCTGAGGAAAATGGCTATGAGAATTGATTCTACTCTCAATTTTTATTTTATTTTGTTTTGGGGCTTTTTCCCTCTGTCAAATATTAATATTAGAAATGGCACTAAAGGACAGATTTTTCCTAAAGAACCCTGGCGTGTTAATATTCAAGCTTTGGTACTAAAAATATTAATCTGGAAGTGATTATTTACTTTTCAAAATAATTGCTCTACAAAAGGATTCACTCAGGATTTCACTAATTAATGAGGTCTCCTAAGGCATTTGACATTTAATTAATTTTAATTACAACTTCTGAGGAGTACTCTGTAAGCATACCATATACCTATGTTCCCACTTGTTCTTTGAAATAAGGACTAAATTATCATTGTGTTATAGTAATTTTGAAACTAATTGCCTTCAGTTTTATGTAGGTTATTTGTTTTGAAATGCCTCCTAGGCCAAGAATTTTTTTTTTCTCTTCTGTCCATTAAAAGTCTCAATGATTACAATGCTAATAAAGTAATTATAATATTCTGCGGGATAGCTCTTGTTTCAGATCTGTACTCAGACAACATTTGCATAAAATCACATTAATAGGAGGGTTACATACCCTTTCAATATATGTATCACGTATTATTATACTCTTTGCTCAGAAAAGGTCTTTTTATTCTCTGCCCCAGTGGCATATTCTGTCTCTGCGTCCATGGAAGCACCCTGGAATATAAACAAGTATTCTTTTCAGACCCACTTGCCCTTCTGCCTCCCAGTAAGTGGCCTCCTGCACCCCCTCTGCCTCCCTCCCCTGAGGCTTGGAAATCGGAGGCCGTTTCAGACCTGCCTTAGGTCTTCATCATCAGTGCAGAAAATTGGAACAAGAAACGTATGCATCTGAGACTCGAGATCTCTACTGTAAATCACGTCCACCCTTGTCATTAATCAAATAGAGGCTCGTTCGTGGCCATTTTGTCATTATAAAACTTCAATTTCTGTTTGGCTGAAAATATCCCTGATGGATACATGACAGGGTTATGAACTCCTTGTATAAAAGCCTCTTTATAAATAAGATTTCTTAAGGCTGGAACGATGTTGTTATCTGGGAGAGGGAGTGTGGGAAGCAATGTAAAACACGGGGCAGAGGGCACGCAGTGCGGGCAAAGTCACCAAGTTCAAGGAAGCATGGCTACAGAACTCCATTCTTTGGACATGTCCTGAAGTTGGCTTTTTAGAGAGGAAAACTCATAGTGAAGGTGAGTCCAATTTTAGATCAAGTAGTATATGTATTTCCAGAATCGTTTTCACATGGAAACAAAGTCCTTGCCCTGCCTAAGTGTTCCAGAATCAATTTAACGACTGCCCACAATTCTTTGAGACAGGAGATTTTCACCCACAGACGTGCGGTGCTAGATTTTAGACTTGGGACAAGGAAGCATGTGGCCTCATGGACAGGCGTCTCCAGATCCATGGCCTTTGATTTATAAGTTGAGTCCCCACTGATGTAATTCCCCACCCCTCACCCCCCAACAAATGACAGTTAAGCAAAAGTCATGTCATAGTGTACTGTTTGCTTTTCTTAACCTTTCTCCTTGGTCCAGTTAGTGAAGGGGTATGAAAGTGTCATTTCTTCGCCCGGACCAGTTTGGCTCAGCGGTTAGAGCGTTGGCCTGCAGTCTGGAGAGACCCGGGTTCGGTTCCCGCTAAGGGCACGTACCCCGGTTGCAGTTTGTCCCCGGCCCTGGTTGGGTCGTGTGGGTGGCGACCACTCGATGTGTCCCTTTCACATCGATGTTTCTCTCTCTCTCTCTCTCCCTCCCTCCCTCCCTCCCTCCTATTCTATCTGAACAAAATATCGAAAAATGTCCTCGGATGAGGATAAAAAAAAAGAAAAAAAAAGAAAGTGTCATTTCTTCCACAGCAGACAAATTCGGAGTTCCGAGAAACAAAGACTTTTCAAGATAAATTCTCATACCAAAAGCACCCATTCTCACACTATGCTGTTTCATAAACACTGGTGTGTGTTTTGTTTTATATCCTTTTAGTCTCTAGAAAGTGTTAGAGAAGTTAATGTCACAAGGGAAAGAAATTAGTTCAGAGGCAACATGTGTAAAATGCTCCAATTGTATGAATGTTTGAGATTCTGTCCTCTAAACATCTGCATGCAACCCCGTTTTCCAGTCAGGCAACAGTGAGCTTCAAACTTTATAGATTCTTGTGTGTATTATTATTATTATTTTTTTTTTTTTTATCCTCACCTGAGGACATTTTTCCATTTTTTTGTTCAGATAGAGTGGGAGGGAAAGAGAGGAAGAGAGAGAGAGAGAGAGAGGAAAAAACATCAATGTGAAAGGGACACATCGAGTGGCCGCCACTCGCACAACCCAGCGAGGGCCGGAGATGAACTGCAACCGAGGTACATGCCCTTAGCGGGAACCGAACCCGGGTCTCTGTGGACCTCAGGCCAACGCTCTAACTGCTGAGCCAAACTGGCCAGGGCTTGTGTATTATTTTTAACATGTGGCCGGTTAGTGCGAAAACCTTGTTTTCCATTGTTCACAGATTATCCGTCCTTTACCCTGTGCTCAGTTCCCACCCAGCTAAAAAGAGTTAGAGGTGTAGGGAGTGGAGAGGGGAGGGCGGTTGAATACCTCTCCCAGGTGGTAGGCAATCAAGTTAAGCTTTCAGGACAGAATTCTGAAAATAAAGGTTATAGTCCCATTTCGTGATGCATTCAATTTGACCACAGGTTGTGGAGTTGGGTTTTCACTTTGTCGACTGCCTTCACTTAGAAATGTCAAGCTTTCCAGAGTCACTTACTCTATTGGGTGTATTCCATCTTTGCTCTAGCGGGTAGGTAATAAGCTACCATCGATTGCTTTTCTAGCTTTACGTGGCCAGTGATAGCACGGCAAAAAGTAAGAAAGTATGTGTTCTCTTTTCTGTCTTAAGTGAAAGGAGAGCACAGGAGGTCCCAGGAGCATGTGTGCACTCGACCTCCAGGTTACCTGTGTACGTGTACATACCGAGGCACATTTTTCAAGTTTCTTCCAAGTTAAAGAGAAAAAAAAAAATGCCTCCTTCAATCCTGTATCCCTTTCTAATAACTGGCTCCCCCTCACTTTCCAGCCAGTATTCCTGAAAAGAGTCTCTGTCCTCACTAGCTCTAACCTCACCTGCTGTCCTAACTGTGTCTCACTGGAAACTGGCTTCTGCTTCCCTCACTGGACTCGAGCTCCACTTGCTAAGATCCCCCAGTGACCTACTGTTACATTACTTCCAGACTTCCTGACATCCTTCCACCTTTACTCTGTGTTTCCCCTGCCGTCCCCACCCACCCCTGGCTTCTTTGACCCCATCCAGGCAGGGTTCTGCTCTGTGAGCGGCAGGATGTGGTCACAGGTTTTTCTTCTCCTCTGTCTCCTCATCTGCCCATCCTCTTTGGCCTTCTTCACTTCTCACTTGAGATCTCCGTGCGTTCACGACTGCGGATTCTATCAGTGGAATGTCGAGCTCCAGTCAGTCATTTCGAAGCCGAACTCCTCGGTTTCGCCCAAGCCCTCCTCTTCTAAGTGTTCATCTGATAAGTGGCACCAGCATTTCTGTCATCGCTGGAGCATCTGGTGGTTTCTTTTTCATGCTTCCATACCTTCGACACTCGTAATTCCTTCTTCCTCAAGACTTTCCCAGTAAAATCTCCTACAGATATGTTCTTCTGACACCTCGAATAAGTTCATGGTGCTCCCGCTAACCCTTGCTGCTACTTCTATTATTCCACAGCCCATTCGTATCTCAATTATGTGTTTGTCTCCTTCTCTCCCAGCTAACTCCGTGAGCTACCTCTTGTTGTATACTCAACACCAGCTCAGTGAACATGTGCTAGGCACGCTGAATATATTTGAACAGAGCAACAGCAAAATGGAATTAATGTCGGAAAACAGATAGTGGCGGCCATATTCTTGAGAATTTAGGAAGAGTGGAAGTACATGGTCCAGCTGGTAGCCCCCCGGATAGACACCTGTTAGGACATAATTCAGCCCCCCCGTTACTAAATTATGTCATTGTGTTATGGCAGTCCCCTGAGTATGCCTAAGCATAGAGGTGGGGCGAAAGGTCTACAGTTGTGAGGACGTGAGGCATAGTTTCTTCCTGCATTGTTACCTATTAATGATTGTACCGCTTTCCATATGAACAACTATAAACCTATAGTTTGCCTCGTAGATTTAGGAAAAGTGACAGATCTAGAAAGAGAGGAACTCACCATGTTTTAATAAATTAGCTTTATAGTTATCTTGGGTTAGCAGTGTGGTGTGTGAATAACAAGAGCGGTGTTATTCCTGGACATTGGGATCTGGTGTGATAAGAAAAGGGAGCGACTTGCTGTGAAGGGCAAGGGTTGTGCTGGAGTGAGTGGCTGGGAGGAAAAGCGCTGGACCGGAGCACTGCTGGGGAGCAAGGCTCCGGCTCGGATGGGAGTTGGCTCTCCTGCTACTTCCCGAGTCCGCACTGTGCTCACTGACCCTGTCATAAAAGCGGGCACAGGAGACTCTCTGCCAACACCCAAGCTACTCATAACCAGATATTACCTACCAGAAGGCAAAGGTCACCCATAATCTGCGATAGGTAGTAACACCTGCCTCAGCACAGCATGCCTGCCCCTCACTTTGCACCAGGTGGGAGGTTTATTCCCGCTAATCCAGGTACCGCGCCTTCTCGTGCCGCCAGGGGGCGTTCAGTCCTAAGGGCTGCGCGGGAACGAAGACGGGGCCTCTGGTCCACCAGGCACCGTGGCTTCTATCACGTCCTCCTTTTAGGATAGTAACTCATTGCTCTGGGGTTGCTGACGATGAAAGCCACGTTTCCCGATTTATAAATGCCGTCCCTGTCGTTTTCACTCTGGTGCCAAGTCAGGTGTGGTGGTGGAGTTGATGTCTGGCGCCTTTTTGCCCCTAGATTGACACTACTATGAGGATACAAGAAAAATTAATATCCAGCCCAAATGATTTATCATAACAATTTCCACATAGAGCTATAAAGGCATTCTTCTGGTGTCTGTTTAAAAACAAAAGCACCACCCTGGCCAGTTTGGCTCAGCGGTTAGAGCATCGGCCTGCGGTCCGGAGAGACCCGGGTTCGGTTCCCGCTAAGGCACGTACTTCGGTTGCAGTTTGTCCCCGGCCCTGGTTGTTCGTGCGGGTGGCAACCACTCGATGTGTCCCTTCACGTCGATGTTTCTCACTCTCTCTCCCTTCCTCTCTCTCCCTCCCACTCTATCTGTACAAAAAATGAAAAAATATCCTCGGGTGAGGATAAAAAAAAAAAAGCACCATTTTGTTGATGTTTTTATTTTGAATGAAGATTTCATTCTATCTTTATTGTTGAAAGTATTATAGATCCCCCCCCCCTTGGTGTCATTTGTTAACTTCTACCTGGCATTCTGTGTGACATATTTATGCCAGAGGTGACAGATCCCTAAACTGCCATCCCCAGAGGAATAATAGCAATGATGGCAGCCCCTACTGTTTTCAGTTTAGGGCTAATTGACTATCATGGAAAGGAAGTTAATAGGAACTGTTAGCAGAGTTCAGAAGCAGCAGTCAGTTCTGGTGCCTGTTTGTGATGGTTCCAGACCAAGCATCTAACATTTGGGGCTGGGCCTTAGGAACTGGCATTTAGGTGGGGATGGGCGGGTTGAACTAAAACAGAGGGGCAGGCCCGGCCAGTGTGGCTCAGTGGATTGAGTGTCGATTCATGGACTGAGAGGTCCTGGTTCAATCCCCAGTAGGGTGCATGCAGGAGACAGCCAATGGATGTTTTTCTCTCACATCGATGTTTCTATCTCTCTCCCCCTTCCTTTCTCTCCAAAACATCAATTAAAAAAATTTTTAAACAGAAGGGGCAGGAAACACTGAATCTACCACGTTGGGTGGACCTGTGTGTTAATATGGAGGAGTAGAGGGAGAAATACCTAGAAAGGTGAATAAGGTGAACTAATTCTTCTAGCTCGAAGAAATAGCCAGAAAGACTGCAGAGGGCCCCGCGGAAGGCAGGAGAGCCTGGACTCTTTGCAGTAATCATCGGGGGCCACTGGAGATGGGAAGTAACACAATGCTGAGACTTTGGGAAGGAATGTGCTGAAAATGTAGCATTTGAAAGTGAAATTGAATATGAGGGAAAACTGGAAATGGGGCGATTGGCCGTCCAGTCTTGTAAATTGTCTTTTATTGTCAGATAAAGTGTATTTCAAGCAGCTTCATTCCTCTTGGATACAAACGTCCCATATTGAATTGAATGATGAAGAGGGGGAGTAGACTACTGTTACAGGATGTAAGAGGAAGTAAGCTGGTACAATAAACCCTCACGACTTGTAACTTCTGAGTCCCGAAATGCATACATTCCACCAAAGCATTCCATTCGCCCATAAAATGCAGTGAGGTGTGACTTCACGTGGGGGCCACATTTGCAGCAGCAAGTTCAAAGCAACATGCGGAGATGTGTCCACAGGGCCTGGGCTGCCCTGGCCCCAGAGGGCCGCCTCTCGCACCCGCCAGTGTAACCCATTTTGTGCCTTGACACAGTTACATCTGAATTCTCGTCGTGGATGGGACCCTTTCAAGCATTTTTGTTTTGTAACTACGTTTTCTCCAAAATGGGTTTCAGATAAGCCTGGTTCTTTCCCTTTGAACTCACATGATTACATCCAAACTGCCTGTCATCACAACAGCAGAAAATCTTTCTCTGACTTTGTATTAGTAGCTCCTCACTGACCACATCTACCTTCCAAGAGTAAGAGTCACACACATGCACATGCCCTCTCACACATGCACATTCGTTCTTTAACTCCTGTCAGGAGCTTGGCCACCCCGGAAGCTTTCTGTAGCTCAAGTGCTATTTGGAGTTTCGCTGTAAACACTCTCTGTTCACCAGAGCTCACCTCTCAGGGCCCTGTGGCCTACAGGTGCTTCTTTTCACTACAGCTCGTTCCCCCACCCAGCCCCCCGCCCATCTCCTCTCCTGTGGGGAACGACTGAAAAGCTCTCTAGGAAGCCCAGTTATGGAAGGAGGTGGCAGAACCAGCTCTCAGTGACCTTGAGTGCCTGGCATTGGTTTTGAACAGGAAGAGAGAGCTTCCCATGGGTCAGATTCAACTACAAGCAGCTTGTCTGTGTTCTAAGACCTACGTCAGCTGATTACTTTAAATTAAAATGCATCTCGTAATTGACATCTCAGCATATTATAATTGGCATCTAAGTAAGCGGCTGCTAATGAAATGTCATACTTAATGACTAATTCCAAAATTTAAAAAATTCTAAATCAGATTCAGCATTAACCATGTTTTCCTTGTGTGCCTCTCTAGCACAGGATTGAGGAATGACTAAGTGTTTATTTTTAAAATGAAAACGTTAACTGACAGACGCCTCATCGTCTCACGTTTTCCATGATATGAATGCTATAAGCATAAACACAACCAAGCACATCTGTAATAAAGTTACACCCATCCATCCTGGATTCTATAGACATTCCCTGAGCAGGAAAAGAAGCACATTGGCTACTGTGCAATTCCCTAACTAGGCAGAAGCAAGATGACACAGTGTATTGGTTACGTATTTTGTAACCAGTGTGTAGTCCCCCAAGCCAGGGCTGGGGATGACCCCGCCAGAGCTTTCCACCGCCCTCGTTGGTTCTCAGCTTCGTGAGCCCTCCAAGTGGTACAGCAGTGCCCCTGTGCCAGCTGAACGACCCTCTCTCTTCTTTACCCAAAGCTGTTTTCCTCCCAGATTTTCCTCCTGCAGTCATCCACCACCACCACCTTTTTAAAAGCTCAAAAGGGGAAAGCCTGCAGCTTGTTGGAGAAGAAAATCTGCGGCTCCGAGTATTTTGTTTTAACCTAAAGAGCTTCTCCAGAGGAAAAAATGAAACCAGTGGGTCCCCATAAGCTGGGCGGTGGGTCCTCCAGGTATGAGCAGTGATCCCCAGCCCCAGGAAGAAATCCAGTGGGTCAGATTTTTTAAATTGCTTCCATTTCGCTTAGAATTGGGTTTCCAGGGTCACCACGGACACGTGACTTTTCTTCCCGTCTGATTTTCTCCGGCATGTGAAGCAGGCTGGGGAGGCCAGTTAGAGGCCGGCGTGTGATGTAGGTGGTAGAAGATACAGTGTAACGTGAACCCAGGTCTTTGGTCCCAAAGCTAGCGGGAGCTGGCTGTTTCATTGTCTTTATTTCCCCAGAGCCGCTGGGGCAGAAAGGAGCTGAAGGCCAAGGTGAAGAAATTGGTGGCGACACAGCCTAAAAGCAGGCAAGGGTGTTCTTGACAAGTCAGACTTGGCTCTATTTTTACCTGTGTTGTGCAAGGTAGACTAGCAGAACCAGGTATAAACTGCCCCCTGCTGTCTGACACAGAGAAGTACATAACATGTCCACTTTAAGAACTGTTCTGAAGGCCCGCAGTGAATGGGAAACAAACCCCGGTGACTGCAGGCAGACTCCCAGAAGCCGAGGACATCACAGGTCACCTCGATCCTCTCCAGTGTGAAGATGAAGGAGGATGAGGGAGTTGGAGGCATCATAAAAGTACTTTTGGGGGGATTTGGAGAGCTGCCTTAATTATTCCAGTTACAGCCTTGATTCTCAGTGTGTCGGCAGGGTCCAGCAGTAGCAGTATCTCTGGAGAGCCTATTAGAAATGCAGAGTCTCAGGCCCTATCCTTGGTCCCCGGAGTCAGAATCTCCATGTTAGCAAGATCGCCAGGGGATTCTTGTGCACATTTACCCAGGAGAAGCCCTGAGCATCCCTTCCGAAAGACCTTTGACCCTGGAGAAGGTGCACCGTGCCCTAAGGTTTGGATCAAACTGAAGTCACTCTGAACAGTGAATAAACACAACTGAACAGGAGAGTCGAATCCCCTGTTAAGGTCACGATTGCTTTATGCCCTCATTTTCTTCACGCTCCTGGTTTGTATGTCCTCACACCTCAGCAGCTCCTTCACCTGCTCTACTCCCGCAGCAGCTGGCACTGAAAGTCAGTCTCTCCCGGCAAGGATGGGAAGGCGTCAGTTTTCTCTCTGGCAGCCTCGGTGTGTCCCTTGACTGGTGTCTGCCCTGGTCCCCTCTCCCGCCCTGACGCCTGCTGTTCCTGTTTGCGAGGCGCGAGTGCCCTGATTGCCCTGCGGGGTGGAGCTGGCCCGTGGCGTCCGTCTGTTCTAACCCGGAGTGTTCTTTTCTGCGCCAGGTCAGGGAAGAGTGCCGGCTCCTGAACGCCCCACCTGTTCCGCCCCGAAGCGCAAAGCCTTTGTCCACCAGCCCCTCCATCCCTCCTCGCTCAGTCAAGCCAGCGCGACAGCAGACTCGCTCTCCCAGCCCCACCTTGTCCTACTATTCTTCAGGGCTGCACGACATGTAAGTCTCATGCCAGGGCCGCTGCGACCTGACTCTCCTCATCGGCCACGCCACGGGTCCTGAGAGCAGTGTGCAGGAGGCCATCACCTAGGCAGGTGGTGCGAGAGGAATCGTTCTTTACAGTGTTAAAAAGTGTCCCTGAACCATGCTGGTGTTGAGCTAGGATGAAAGAGTCAGTGTGCTAGGCAGAAAAGACACCAGGGTCTGTGAGAAACTCAGGGATAAAGGCCAACTGGATTCTCTAGAAGCAGCCCATGGGCTGCCCGTCAGTTCTCACACACCAGCATGGAGTTCCTCCCACTTTGACTTCAACCTGAGCAGACAGACAGCACCTTCACCTGGGACTCAGCAGCGAAAGGGTCCTCGGGCTCGCCCCTCAGAGTTCCCCCCAGGCCAGAAAGCCCTTCTGGACCATTGCTGTCAGGCTGTCATTCACTCTGTCTGGGTCCTCCCAGGGCGGGGAGCTCCTCCTTTTGCAGTGCAGTTCATTTCATTGTGGGCAAGTGCCGATCACCTTTTTTTTTAGAAATCTTACATTACATCAAGTTGAAATCTATCTCCCTGTAACTTGCAAGTGTTTTTTATGTCTAGAAAAGCAAAGGTAGGGCCACCTCACTTTTCTTTGTCAGCCTGTGGAAGTGTGAAGTCTGCCAGGATTAAGTCTTGTCTTCTTGGTTCATCAGCTGATTCCCCTGATGACCCCGCCTGGTCACCCCCCTCTGAGCACACTCTGGCTTCAGTCACTCTTAAATGTGGACCCAGAGCTGAATGCACTTGCACGACTTGTGATCTTTACGGTTTTAAGTAGCTCGCTTTTGCAAGTATTTTTTGTTCTCCAGACATTTAAATCTTTATGCTAATGTGACTCGATGGTACAGAAACCAAGGCAAGCATACGCATTTTATTTGAGGCATTTCCTCCTACCTTGGGCTTTTGGATAGAAATAGTCGTGGGTGCAGGTGATGTAGTCATGTCACAGGACGGCAGCCACGAGGCACCCATCTACTGCTTTCTCACACCAGCCTCACCTGCTGCAGACATCGCTAATCAATCACAGCACCTATGGATGATAAGCCCACACATGGCTTAAGAATTGTTCTCATCATAAAGATCTAGGTACCCACTAACAATGAGTTTCTTGTTAGTTAAAAAACATTGTGTACTTGTTATCTCCAGCATTTTAAATCATCATGTTCATATCCATAATTACCAGTATGTTTTAGTAACTTAATCATTTTTAAAGAATTTTGAGGAACTGCTTATCCTCGTGCATGTTTTGGTAACTTCCATGTTTTCCATTATAAGCATAAATACTTCCAAAGAATAAAATATTTACACGTCGACATTTTAAAATAAATCATCAGCAATTAGATATATTTATATCATGTGTCTCCTGATATGATCCAAAAAGGACACAACAGGGAATTCTGTTGTATTTTATCTATTACATTTGTGGGTATGTATGAGGTTAACATTTGGGACCACTGAATGAAGGGTATATAGAATTTTTATTTTCTATTTGTAATGTTATTCAAATAATTTCAAAATAAAAAGTTAACAGTTTTTTTAAAAGAATTAATTTTTTTTTAAAAAGATTTTTTATTGACTTTTAGGGAGAGAGAGAGAGAGAAACTTTGATGTGATTGGCTGCCTCCTGCATGCCGCCTACCAGGGATCAAGCCTCCAACCCAGGCATGTGCCCCAACTGGGAATCGAACCGGTAACCTTTCGGTGCACAGGATGATGCCCAACCAACTGAGCCACACCAGCCAGGGCAAGTTTCTTTAAAAAAAAACAAAAAACTCAATGAGATTAGCAGGTACTTTATTGAATTCATGATAAAAATATTACATATTTTCCTAACTACATTTTTCTACTCAAAAGTAACATCTTGGAGAGAAGGCAAGGCTTATATTTAACTTTTTTTTTATTTGGTACTAATCTTCCTTTTTGTGTTTGCTTTTAAGCAGCGTTACTAAAAGTGACACCAGTCCTTCTGAAAGTGCTCCCGTTTCCTGCTATCCATGCAACCGAGTGAAAACCGATTCTGTGGACCTGAGGTCCCCATCGGGAAGTCCTTCTGCCGAAGCACTGTCCTCCAGGCTCTCGTGGCCCAACCACTACTCGGGAGCATCGGAGAGCCAGACCAGGAGTGACTTCCTACTGGATCCGAGCCGGAGTTACAGTTATCCTAGACAAAAGACGCCAGGCACACCAAAGAGAAACTGCCCAGCACCTTTTGATTTTGAAGGCTGTGAGTCCTCGGCCAGTCCCCCCAGCTCGGTCCCTGCAGAATTCAGTAGCAGTGTCTCTGGTTGTCCCAAGTCAGCCAGCTACTCTCTGGAGAGCACAGATGAGAAAACGCTTGCAGCTGGCGTGAGCAAGCAGAGTATCTCATGCCCTGCCTTACCTCCCAGGGCCCCGAAACCAGTGGAAGAGAAGGCCTCCTCCGTAACTTCTCCTTTGCCTCTGAAAATAGATGGTGCTGAGGAAGACCCCAAGTCTGGGTCACCGGACCTCTCTGAGGACCCGTATTTTGTTAAAAAGGGCATGCAGGACATATTCTCGGTCTCTTACCCTTTCTCGTCTCCGCTCCACCTCCAGCTGGCCCCCAGGTCCTGCGGCGACGGCTCCCCGTGGCAGCCACCCGCTGACCTGTCAGGACTCTCAATAGAAGAAGTGTCCAAGTCGTTACGGTTTATTGGTTTGTCTGAAGATGTCATATCCTTCTTCGTTACCGAAAAGATTGACGGGAATTTGCTTGTTCAACTAACAGAAGAAATCCTCTCAGAGGATTTCAAATTAAGCAAACTGCAGGTGAAGAAAATCATGCAATTCATTAATGGCTGGAGGCCCAAAATATAGCCAAATAACCCCGGCGAGCATTGAACGAAACTGATCAATGTGCGTGCTAGAAGGGGTGGGCTGGGACACAATTTCATGTTTTTTGCACTAAAAACCTTCTCTGTAAATAGGGATAAGAGAAACTCTTACTATATAGATCACGTTTTTGAATGGTGAACAGGCTATTTTGTACATCAATAAAAATGCTGTACAGAACACTCAGAGGTGTGCCTTGTACGTCACTCGACACTCAACAGCTGCTAAAAGACAAAAGGCATGTTCAGAGAAGTAATTCTTAGCCAAGGAGTTTTATGCAAGAAGGTATCATATTTATTACAAAATAGCCAAAGCTGAAAGACATAAGAATCTTTAAAAAAAAAAAATTCCACTTTTGAACAGTTCCTTCCTTTGGGGGAATCAACTTTAGACAGTCAACTCTATTCTGTGCTCTGTTGTTTGGATTACTCAGTACTGATTGTTTTACTCTTGTGCCTGACAATGTTAGTGATATGAAATGACACTGCAATATTATATGCTCGGTGGGGATCTTTTCATCAAGGGGCATTTTCCAAAAGTCATGTGTTGATAGAAAATATATGGTGTCCTTTGAAATAATACAAACCATGACCACAATAATTCATCTGTAATGGCTGCTAATTTGAGCAGAAGGAAAAAAAATAGATACATATATGTGTATATATGTATACACAATACAAATGTATATGTTTTGAACATCATTTTGAGTCTGGTATTTTAGAAAGCGTCTGTTCACTTCCACTGAGGTTTGGGCTGTTGACTAAGTTGACTGTCTTAGGAAGAGTGGACAGAGTGACCCAAAGGTTCTCAGCCCCTTGCCCCTTGAAGCTCAGGCTTTTTAGGGGTTCATCACTGAAAACTTGGAAGAAACCAGTAGAGTCTGTATTGCAGAATTGAATTTGATTTTAAGCCCACTGTGGGGCTGGGTTTTGCATGTAATCCTCCTGTGTCGATGTCTGGGGAAATGACCGTTTCTGTCAAATGACAGTTCTTCTCGGGTTTGAGGGTCTTACTCTCCTAAGGAAAGTGAGGTCTGAGGAGCATTTCTCAGTGTGTTAGGTGTTCTCAGACATCAGACACACCATCTTCTGCTACTATATGGGCTACATCTGTTGGGAAGTTTTTTTTAAGTATTGATGAGAATACTTGTTTAGTGCATAAACCTCTTCGTTCCTCTCTTCCGAAGAAAATACATTACTACTCTATTTTTATTCCAAGAATTTCAGAACATTCTTCTGTCAAATTTTGCCAAATGTGATTAAAGATTCCAAAATAGAGCGACCTCGCTATTATTCTCGGCTTTTCGAAGGAATAGCTATCCTAGCGGAGTGTTAGTCCTCCAAGCAGGCCGTCCCCGTGTAGCCCTGGGAGTCTGTCCCCAGGTTCTGGGCGCACCGATGGTCTGAGACAGGCATCAGCGTGACCTGCAGGCTGGCTCATACCTGGTTGTTCGCTCCTCCCTCTCCCCAAAACGATAAATACGTGCAGACCTGTGCAAATATGGCTTGCTTTCTTGGCATTCGAGGTACATTTAATCTGTCTTATGGTTTAGAATTGAGGTGAATTGATACCGCTTTATTTGCCATCTTTAAGTGTCCTTTAAAAATAAAAATCTATACAGAAGTTTCTTGCATGGCTCTCAACAGGGCAGGAGGCCCCTCGGTTGCTCTCCTGTTCAGAAAGCATCCTTCTGTCTGAGGGGCAACTTCCTTAGCAACGTTAACCTCTCAGGATTTTCTCTTTAAAATAAAAACAGGATGCCACGGAAAGGCTGCACGTTTTCCTCGGCAAACTCGCCGAGTCCCTTTGTAAACACTTAGCCCTTGGACACAATTCGCAAGCTCGGGCGGGAGGAGAAGGGTGGCTTTGGGTTCAGTATGAAGGTCACCCACATAAAAAATGGACTCCTTTTATCTTGTTTTGCAAAAACTTGACACAAAATAGTTTCTGTGTTTTGTCTCGGCATATTACGTTGAGTTTATGTTGATGGCCATATAGAGACTCCTCGAGGGCAGGGACTATGGCGTTTGATTCCTGGATTCGACCTGTATTGAGCATCTTTTGTGTGCCAGGCACTTTGCTGGTATGACGCCACAATGCAGCAGAGGGAACACGGCCCCTGCCCTCTTGGAATTCGTATCTGTGCTTTAAATCACAGTTGTTAGACTGTGTATGTGTGGGGGAGGGACATAGAATCCTCTGGGCAGTTGGATGTGTGGGGAGTTAAGTGTGTCCTGGCTTTGAAGAACCTGCAGGTGGAAGAAATGCAGCCTGGAGTAAAGGGGGGTAAAACAAACACCACAAGACATTGGACGCGTGCAGTATGCCGGGGGCAGAAAATAACTCGGACTCCCGCTGGCTAGTTCTCTCTTGTACTGATTTGGAATTTTTTAAAATTGTAATAAATGTCTTCTGGCATCTCCAAAGCCACAAATAAATGTAATTGCCACTCCTGAGCTGAACACTGGTCCATAAAGGACCTTGGCACCCTGGCTGGAGAAGGCATAGCCGGCGAGAATCGGATCAGAAGTCAGAGCAGGGGTAGGAAGGAAGCAGCCTCTCCCTTCTGAGAGCTATAGTGAAAAGATGTATAGAGATATTCCCCACAAGCAAACTTTCCAACTGACCAGGACAAGACTGAGTACATACATCACCTGGCCCACTCCCTGCAGACAGTGCAGTGACCTCAGTGCTTGGGGAAGTGTCTGTCAAAACAGGACCCTTTTTGGGGGGGTCCGTAACTTCATGGCTAACATCATCATGGCCCCATCAAAAAAGAAAATCAGCAATAAACCAGACCAAGCAGCTAAAATGTAGAACGTGGACCTGGCTCATGTTGGGAGGGAGACCTCCAATACTCAGACCAATCAGTTCCTTTCCGAGTCTTGCAAACACCAGCACCTCCTCTCTCCTTGACGTTGAGCTGCTCGACTTTATGAACTGAGATTTACACTTGTACTCTTTGAACCCACATGCACCCTTTAAGTTTATGAAGTTCCAGCAAGCTGCCACTCTTCTAAGTCTCACTGTTTATTCTTGTCTCGCATAGAAATCAAACAACAATCTTCTGGGGACATGTTATGATAGTCCATTCCAACTGTTTTCAGACACATCCATAAGCTCCCTTTGCTTGCATTCCAGAGCCACCTGCACATCGTCCATAAAGATCCTCGACAAGTTCGGGGTGCAAGTGCGGACGGCAGAGGGGCCTCCATCTCCCAAACACTATGTTTAACAAGTCACTATGCATCATGCCTCAAGAGTATAAGATTAGCATTTTGAATAACAAACTGGAAAAAAGAACAGTTCTCCAAAGAACCTCACGAACTGTTCAAAGAAAATGTCAACTTCCTCCACCGGAAAAATTCATTCTGACGTTGGACACACGAGACTCTCAGAAACTATGTTTGTTATATCAGTTCCCACTATTTTTCTGGTATTGTCAATGCACCAGGCTGCTAGGGCAAGAAGAGGGAAGTGCTCAGAGTTCAGATGATGGGAAGCAGGGCTTTTACAGTGTGGGCTGTAGTCGTGTGGAATTCTTACAGCTACTTCTTGTCAAATCACATTGTTTAGTCTTTAAAACGTGTTTTCAAACCTAATTGTGAAAACCAGAAACAAGAGGTAAACGTGATTTGGGTTAAAACTATATAGAAATATCTTCTGTAATTTTGCTGCTCTATTTTTTAGGCTATGATTTTTGTAATGAGCTGGTCGGATTATAAATTCCCTTTGTTTACAATCTCCTGTAGTAGGGCTCGGATCATTTCTTAGCTATCACCTCCTCCCACTGTCCTGTTAAGTTCCATTTAAAATGATGTTTATGCTAAGCCTAAAAATTGAACTCGATGAATTAAAAATTGGGGAATTTTTCCTAACTTAGATGGAAATGGTATATTCTTTTCGAAGAGTTTTGTAACCATTTACTGTTTCTTTGCTTGGGAAACTGGGGTTGTTCACAACCAGTTAACAGTTGCATTGCTTTCCAGAGCATTATCTAATGGCCCATTGTGTACCTCAAGATAAACATGGTATGTTATGTCTATAAAAATTCATTGTTGATTTCGTTGGTTCCAAAATGTCTATAAATAAAGTAATGTTAAAGTTACTCTTCTTGCCATTGTTCCTCAGTGAGTCATACCGAGTGTGCAGTTTTCTAGAACCTTTTCCCATCCTCATTAAGGAGAAGGGGATTTGTCTAAAGGGATTCTTGGTGCTGTGAGCTCATTCTGTATTAACAAAAGACTGAAAATTATGGCTATTGTACACAGAAGAAGCTGGGAACCAGGAAACCTGATGCATTCCAACAGCATCCAGTACCTGTGTGGTCGGGTTAGAACAAAAGACAAATACAGATGCACTGGTGAGCTTTAAAAAAAAGTGTACATGTTCGTACAGAGAAAAGATAGTACAAAGTCATAACTCTGGCTTTTCTCATATCTTTGGTTTGCGTTATATAATTACATCTGTCATAAACTGAGCAGAAATGGGTGAGGGCACTAGAGAAAGTCATGAGCATGTAGTGCACCGTGGCATCCACCAGTCAGGTCTACAGAAAAGTTGGCAAATGTCAGCTGGAGGTAAGTTAAGAGCTTTTATTGTATTCCAAATAACATGAAATCGCTTCCCAACATTTATGCCCTAAATTTTCTTTCTTTTTTTTTTTTTTTTGTATCAAGCTATTTGAGTGAGGGGTCTTGGGGGAAGCTGGAAGGTCTGGGAAGACCATGAGATCGGCTGTTCTGAGCCTGGCTGGGACCTCCCCAGCTCTGCACTGGAAAATCTTGCTGTCTTCTTTTATTAAATAGCGCACCCCCAAATCATTCCATCTTAGTACTTAAGCCTTCAACCCTTCTGTCCTGTTTCACAGGGATAAAACCTGTGACTAAACCCATAGGTGACCACTTTCCTGGATTTCAGGGATGTGCGCTGGAAATACTGACAGGTTTTCTAAACCATCCAAAGATGTACCCCCAGGTCCAGGGAGTACTTAACACCTGGTATACACTGAGACATATGACTCCCCAAAACTGGATATTGCAAAGTAAATTTGAGTTTAGAAATAAGTTGGGTTTGAATCAAAGATGTTTGGAATCCTGTATGTCTGACATTAGGAAGCCAAATCATTGAAAAGAATGCTCAGTGCTGGGCAAATGCTTAGTCCACTAGATGAATTTTCCCTTAAGCCCCTTTGCCCACCTCAGCCCCTTCTTTCTCCTCTAACTCATGCACGTCCTGCAGAATTTGCCAGGTGTCCTCCTCCAAGCTGACCCGGGTCACTCACTCTTCTTGCGACATAGCTTCCCGTGCATACCTCCAACCCCTTGTAAGCTATAAGCTCTTTGGTATCAGGGCTCATGTCTTGATTGTGTATCTTCAAAAGCAGATGTGACTGGAGGTTCTATCGCACGTCAGCATGCATGCCATCCCTGATGGCGGCCGGTCTTGTACCACCAACGTCGCGATTCCTGGCCACGTGATAACAACAAAGAGAAGTGAAAATAAGGGCATGCGTGTATGGATTATGACATTTCTGAGTAGAATAAAGGAGAGCAAGATATCAATTTGTTTAGCTATCCCAGATTGAATCTTCATAATTTGCCAATGAATAAATTTTCTTCTACTGGTTTAATTAAGCCAATGACTTCAGTGTGTGTGTGTTTTATAAAATGAACTGAAAAGATCAGTGTGTTCCCATAGATCGACTCAAAAATTGGCTCTAAAAGACACACACGGTTGAAAAGTAGTAGATAAGGTTGAACGACCTCAGGAGTGACCTCAGGACCAGAGACAGTGATGGGTGAAGATAAGCAAGTTTCCGTGTACTCAGAAGCACAGCGGGCCAGGAGACACTGTGTGAGGCAAAGGAAATGCCATCTGTGGGCACATCACAGAGGTTTGGAGCCACGGGGAACCTTGGAAATGATCTGGTCCAACCTCTTATCTTTATAGGAATGAAGCCTGTGGAGGGTGCATAATTCCCCAGACCACATACGGTTTACAACAGAACCAGAGCTACGGATAAAATCTCGTTCCCCATTTCGTACTCATTCCATGACAGTATTGTCTCTTAATTTCTTCAGATTACAACTTTAAAAAATAACATTTAATGGTTTATTTAGTTCTTGGAATGCAGTACCCTGGTCCTCCAACTTTTTTCTTCCAAGGCACCGGGGGGGGGGATGTGTGAAAATGAATCTTGAACTGATTCTCCCTAGGCAGTTCTAGCTGGAAATCAAGAGAAACATCTCGTTTTCCTGCTTATAAAATGGAGGCTCTGAACATGTCTCCTACTTTTTGAATAAAAGGGATGGCTCTGTAGATATAAGTGAAACAGGTATAAGATTTCTAAAAAGTAAAAAAGTTTACTCAGAAGCCACACACCTTTCATCCCACTGTATCCAGGGTGGCCCCTAGGACAAGTTTACAAACTGGGCCACCTAGGTGGAGAAGCAGCTGTAGTACTAAATATGAACACAGGGTGTCAGGCTTTTCTAACCAGCTAATCACTACCCCAGGATTAGTCCAGTCAACTCGATATTTTTTGTTTTGTTTTTTTTTCTCTGTAACCATTATTTTTATTATACAAATCTCCACAGCCGTAATTATACCAACCATGCTTTTTCATGTTGAATGGCATTTTCTTAACCTTTGGTTTCGCAGATTAGCTGGTTAAAACAGCCACATTTAAACACTCTCTCTTCTATAAAGTCACAATATGACAACCAGAAGAATTAAAAAGCACTTGTTCTCCAGTAGTCTATCCATGTAACATTAGAATTGAATGAGGAATCTATTTTACATAATTTAAATGAATTAAGTGGTTTTCTTGCTTGCTTCCATTTTGTACCTAGTTATCTAGATTCCAATGATAGAGTAACTTTCTAAATAGGTTTATATACATTCATCATATTGTTTCAGAAACACACACATATGTATCATTGTTTTTCTGAAAAGGTTACAGAATTATGAATTTCAAATTTGTAAATGCCCATTCTTACAGGATATTTTCCTGACAAAGAATAAACTGTCTTTTATAAAAGTAAATCTAGCCCTAGCCAGTTTGGCTCAGCGGTTAGAGCTTCATCCCACGGTCCAGAGAGACCCAGATTTGATTCCCACTGCGGGTACGTACCTTGGTTGCAGTTTGTCCCTGGCCCCGGTGGGGTCATATGGGTGGCAACCACTCGATATGTCTCTTTCACATCGATGTTTCTCTCTCTTGCTTCCTCCCTCTTTCCCTCTCACTCTATCTGAAGATGAATGTAAAAATATCCTCGGATGAGGATTAAAAAAAAAAAAGGGGGCAGAGCTAATTTTTGGTAAAAAACAACACTGAAGCTAAAGACCAAAAAGCAAACCCTGTGCTCCAATGTGCTCCCTGTGTGTAAATGTGTTTCTCAGAGGGTACAGATTAGCGATTCTTCACCAGCTGTATATAACTAGTTCTCACATAAAGTCTGACACATAAGTAACCAGTTTTTAGATAACAGGAGACAGGTTTCTCACTGTCAGAGAAAGAACTTACAAGTAGGCAAGGGCGGAGGTGAGGTTGGAATGAACCCCGTGGTGCTGACAGTGGGCGACGTCAGTATGAACTCATTCGTTTTAATATGTCCAAATACAGAAATACAGATATCTGTGTACACGTGTTTCATATGCGTAGACACGTTTCCTAGCTTTGTCCACGGAGGACAATGCAGGGATACCCCAGTAGCATACGATGCGCGTACCTCATGCCCAGATCTAGGTCTCTAAATCACATGATCAGTGAAAGGAACCGTTCCAGGGCTAGACAGGAAAAAACAAGATGCGGCTGGAGCATCTTGACAGTCCAATCAACTCTCTGATGAGTACAGTGGTGACTCAAGGGTTAGTACAGAATAAAAGTTTAAGTCCAGCCGTATTGCTGGTTTCTCTAGTTAGCCAAACGCATTAGAATCCTGAAGTTATGGAAACCAATAAACAGAAAGAAGTGACTCAAGCATGTTAAGGAATTTTTAAGTGTGGCAGGTCCAGTTTTTTCAAGTCGTATGTCCACAGGGAAGAGGGGAAAGGGATTTTCGAAGCGCAAAATTGGCCTGTCAGATGCCCTTTCCCTTCTTGGTTTTGAGCCTCTGGAATTTGGGAAGAAAACAAGGCAACCAACAGGTCTTATGTGAAGAAGGTTGAACGTCATTATTTAAGTTCCATCCATTGGTTTTGAACAACAAAACCCTCCAGGAACAAAATCGACTGAGTATCAGTACAGCGAAGCTGACGATCAAGTTAAGATTGAGAAAGCTCACTTCCCATCCTCCTTCCCCTAATTGATCCTGGAAGGAAAAACAAAGAAAAGATACATTCTAACGAAGAGAATGTCAAACCTCATTTTTGCATAAATATGTTCGTGCATCATTCTCTATGCTTTTTACTACTCTCAGTAGGTAGCACACATATTGACAATGTAGAGTCTCTTTTTCAATTCAACGTTAAAGGAGATAGCTGATGTTACAAATTCAGTAAACTACCGACGATGTCAGGTTCCGTTTAGGTTGCCATCTTGAAACGGTATAATTACAATAAAGGTTTTTCTACTACCATACTTAGCTGTTTTTAATCACATTTCAATGATGGGAAGAATAGGGATCTTGGAGATACCATGATCACAGTAACAATAAAATACCAGGATCCATGAATCGGTCAATCATTCATAGCTTGTTATTTGAAAGGCTGAGAACAGTTTGAAATGTGGACTGGGAAAGTGAAGTCCATGTTCTCCTCATTCAGTTAACTATGAGGCATATCTTACCAGAGTTAATGCTCACGGGATAAAACGCTACTGTTTAACCCCTGACGGCTTCTTTGAGAGACATGTTGTTCAGTTTTCGCCTAAACATCTTGCCAATACCAGCCATTTCTAGAGCAATTCATCTTCCACCCACAGGCTTTGTCCCTTCCTGACTGCCACCCAGGGCTGTGTGTGACTGCGGTGCCGGGTTCCAAAGGAGAGGTCACCAGGGGCTGCTAGAGACCAGCATTTCCAGCCCGTGTTTCAGGCTGTGGATTCCCCAGCCCCGTGCCCGTCTGTCTCCCGACAGTCGGCTGCGGTCCCCGCTGCCACGGCAGGTCCCCCTCTGCTCTGCCTCCTCCCGCTCTGGGTTTCTTCTCACACTTCTTTCCCGGGAACTTCTTTGGTCTTTACCCAGCCTGAGCCCACATTTCTCATTTCCCCGACTTCCTCTTCTGCTGTCTCATCCTATCTCCAGCTAGCTCATCATGATGCTTGAAAACTTTCTCCAACCCCATTTTCATCCACGTGTTCGACTCACAGCCGGACACCCACCAGCAGACGACAGCGGAGAGAGTGGACTGATCTTCCAGGCAGATGGAAGGGGGCGGCGCGGCGGGCATGCGGTTGTGTGGGTTCGTTAATTGAAGTAATTTGGGAGAACTGCCTACCGTCATTCCCAAGCAATAAACAGTTATCTTTATAATACCACATGCATGGATGCTAAAGCCAGGTTTGAAATTACTCCTAGTGTCCATAAAATATTGGTCGGCCAGCCTCCGACCCTCTGGCAGGGGGGAGCCTGTCTCATTTCCTCCGAGGCCGACCAGCACTCTGTTCTCTGATTCCCGGCTGGGCCGTGGCTCCTTCCTGCTGCCCTTCACCAAGCAGACTTCCTGGGCACAGCGTCTGCTTAGACAGCTGCCCCTGCAAACTGGAACCCCTTTAAATACTCATATAGGCTTTTCCTGTCCTGCTCTGTCCCCTCCTGTCCCCAGCATCTCTATAAAGGTTCTGTGCACAGCTGCTCCATCAGCGTGAGTTACAGATGTGCTTTCTTATCATTCCAGGTGTCCAGCAGGTGTCTGCACACACATATGCTACAGACAAATGTTCTCTCAAAGACTTGCCGCCTAAACCCAGGAGGAAATGGGCCCAGTAGGGAACCGTAGACATCTTCATAACTGCACTCTCAGCCACTCATGCCCAGCGAGGCTGTGGAATAGCAGCCGTGGCGACGATTGTGCTTCCACCCTCCTGGTCAGGGAGTAACCCGAGGGGGCATTTTTCTACTGACGATGATGTAACACCTTTGGAGTCAGCAAGTTCTGAATGTGGATCCGTGCTCTGTTCCTGATTCTTGGTGTGACCGTGGTCTCATTTTCTCACCTCTAAAATAGGAATAATGACAACCACTTCTTAGAGTGTTATAAAAATTAAATGAGTTGAGCCCTGGCCAGTTTGGCTCAGCGGTTAGAGCATCGGCCCACGAACCAGAGAGACCCAGGTTTGGTTCCCACTAAGGGCACGTACCTGGGTTGCAGTTTGTCCCTGGCCCCGGTTGGGGTTGTGTGGGTGGCAACCAGTCAATGTGTCTCTCTCACGTCAATGTTTCTCTCTCTCTCTACCTCCCTTTTTCCCTCCCACTCTATCTGAAGATAAATGCAAAAATATCCTCGGATGAGGATTTTTAAAAATTGATTAAATGAGTTGATATATGTGAAGCTGTTGACATACCACTTAGTTCAAAGTACAACTTAATTCTGGTTTGAAATATAACAAAACCCCTTTAGAAATGTGGGAGAAGGTTGCCCTGGCCAGTTTGGCTCAGCGGTTAGAGCGTCGGCCTGCAGTCCGGAGAGACCTGGGTTCGGTTCCCGCTAAGGGCACGTACTTTGGTTGCAGTTTGTCCCCGGTCCTGGTTGGGTTGTGTGGGTGGCAGCCACTCGATGTGTCCCTTCACGTCGATGTTTCTCTCTCTCTCTCCCTCCCACTCTATCTGTACAAAAAATGGAAAAATATCCTCGGGTGAGGATAAAAAAAAAAAAAAAAAAAAAAAGAAATGTGGGAGAAGGTGTCAGTGGAAATAAATGGCATGTTCCTTCTATTCATCCCCTCGTCCAGCAAGTGCCTCCTGAGCATTTAGTAGGTTTCGGCACGGACCTGGGTGCCCAAGCTGCTCCAGGGAATAAGACACATTCTCTGTCCACAAGCTGGCGGTATAGACAGTCAGACCAGCAATAACGTCAGGTACTGAGTGCCTGCTGTGTTTTACCCACTGTGACAGGGAACCACATGCATCCTCTCATTTAATTCACACAGAAGCAATGAGAGGCACCTACTACTGTGAGTCCATTTTTATGGATGATGAAACTGAGTCTAAAAGGGTAACTCACCCAAGATCACATGGCAAATAAGAGACTGACCCGAATTCAAACCCCAGTCTTTCTGACCCAGTGTCCACGCTGTTATGAGGGGACACGTACAAGGGGCTCTGGGAGCTCGCAGGGCAGAACACCCTGAAGTTCAGTCAGCCTCCTGAAGGAAGTGCCATCTAAGCGGGAGCCTGGAGGATAATAGGAAATAGGAAGATGAATGGGAGGGGGAGAGGCTGAAGAGTATTTGAAGAAAGAAAACAGTGTTTCGAAGTCCCGGAGATGTGAGAAAGCATAGCATCACTGGCAGAAATTGTTCAGTAGGACTGGAGCGTGGCGAGGAGAGAACACCGGTGAGAAGCGGAGCAGAGGACAGAGCCCGTTCCCTGGAGATCGTTGCAAAGCAGGGAAGGGAGTGTGGTCTTCATCCTGAGAGCAATAGAGAAACCTCATCATTGGAGGGGGCAACATGGGCAGCCAGGAGCCCTGCGAAGGCAGGGTGGGCGACGGGTTGGCAGGAAGCAAACCTGGGTCCGAGAGAGCAATTAGGAAGTCACAGGTAATTCCCGCGGGGCTCGGGGGCCAGGGAGGAGTGGCATCAACAGAGACACAGAGAAATGGACCAACCAGAGCAAAATGGAGGAGGCAAAGCAAAGGGACTTGGCAATCGGTCAAACGTGGCAGCTGGTATTTACCTGTGAAGCATGTGCCTAAAGCCTCTCCTAGCCCACGTGCCTGTGCATTTCTCGCATGTCCACGCGCCCCCTTCTAATGCAATATGCGGAGGGGAAAGAAAAGATTGATATGATGATAGTATTCTGGGGCTACAAGATGTAAGAAGCAACAATAGGATAGCAATTTTATTGCAAACAGTGATGCTCAAGGCAGAATCTCTGCTGGACTCTCTCCTGCTTGGAAGGACGAAATGGGAGCTCAGTCACACAGCATCCCTCAATGGATGAGTGGGGTGGGGACCTACTGAGGGGATATCCCTCATGGGTAACCCCCCTCCGGTCGCCAGCCACACCAGCCACCAGCCTTTGCAACCACGGAGAGCCCGGATTTCCCCAAAGTCAGAGGCTGCTTCCCCAAAAGTGCCAAAGGCTGACCTCCGCGGTCAGGGCTGTGACACTGAAGTTGTGCCCAGGGCAACTTCTGCAGCAGCAGGGGATCAAGGACCACAGCTTAGGAGGAGTGAGGGAAAGGTGAGCTTGAAGATGGCACCCAGCCCTGGCCAGTTTGGCTCAGCGGTTAGAGTGTCGGCCTGCGGTCCGGAGAGACCCGGGTTCGGTTCCCGCTAAGGGCATGTACTTCGGTTGCAGTTTGTCCCCGGCCCTGGTTGGTCGTGCGGGTGGCAGCCACTCGATGTGTCCCTTTCACATCGATGTTTCTCTCTCTCTCTCCCTTTCTCTCTCTCCCTCCCACTCTATCTGTACAAAAAATGGAAAAATACCCTCAGGTGAGGATTAAAAAAAAAAAAAGAAGATGGCACCCAGCTTGTCCCACGTGGGCCACAGGATAGCAGAGATACTGGGGAGCAGGGTGGGAAGGAGGCATTTCAGGTCCACCCCTTGGGCTTGTGTTTGGCAGCACCGAACTAACACTCAGCTACTTAGTTGAGTAGACGTTTGTTTTTCTCAAGTAACAAGATGCCCAAAAAAGGCAACTTAGGCCTCGCACAGCTGCTGAAAGACGTCACTCGTCACTCCAGAACCAGGATCATTCAAGTGTCCCTCTCCACTGCCCTCCCCTGTGGCTTTTGTCCTCGTGATCATAACTTGGATCCTGTACCTACAAGCATTTTTCCTGACTTCCAAGCAGAAAGAAAGCTTGGAAGTGGGAAGAATAAAAGACTCATACCAAAAGACTCTGTCCCTTTTTAATCAGGAAACATAGTTCCCCAGAAGCTCCACCCTATAGATTTGCACCTGGCCAAAACTAGGTCACATGACCGCCCCAAGCTGCATGAGTCACGCAGGTGAGTATTTCTAATGCTGAACAAATCAGGGCTCTGTGAGCAATGAAGAGAGATCAGACATGGGATAAGCGACCAGCAGCATCTGCACCGGCCCACTGTGACTGTAGGAACAAGCCATCCTGCTGGAGGAGCACTTGGTAAGTGAGGCAGAAGTTAAGGACAGCACTCAGCTCTGGAACTTCAGTCATTAATTCTATTCAATCACATCCTTATTCTTGCCTGTATTTGCAGTTGTCTCAAACCCATCAACATTTTTTGGGAAATGCTGCATAGTATATTGCACCTCCTGGAAATGCATGGCGCCTACTAGTATATTAGAGGCTCTGAGACGTTTTCAATAAAAACCTGTTCGATTGTGTTTAACCCAACATTTCTCCGACGGCTCTGGAAATGTTGGTCTAAGCCAGTAACTTGAGATCATCTATTTTAGTTCTTCTTGGCTACGCGGTTCACTCAAAATTAAGCTGTTGGCAGAGTATAAGAAGCATGAGATCTCCAACCCATGTAATAGCAAGTATGAGGCCAGTTCCCTGGACACGCAACCTGTGTGTTCACACGGGGCCTGCCTCATGCTTAGAAGGGCCCAGCTCTAGGGCTGATGCTGTGCTTTTCCGTCTTGACTTTCATTTTTGAACAAGGGGCTCCATGTTTTCATTCTGTACTGAGCCCGGCAAGCTACATAGCTGGTCTCAGGCAAACAGGATAAAGAGACCAGACATACATGATTCATATTTTTAGCTTTTTCCTATTTCAGAAGAAGCAGCCACCTACTAGTTTAAATATGTTTGCCCTTCTTGCTGTCATGCATAAACCTATGATAATGCTAAAACAGAGAAGTGCTCTCTCATTTCAACACCCTTCTCCCAGTCATTTTTTGGGGGGAAAGAGAGGTATGTCAAGTTAGTATCAAATATAGGGGGGGGAGAGAATGCTCAGCCAGTGTGGCTCAGTGGATTGAGCATCGTCCCATGGACTGAGATGTCCTTGTTCGATCCAGGGCACATGCCCAGGTTGTGGGCTGGATCCCCAGAAAGGGGCATGCAAAAGACAACCAATGGCTGTTTCTGTCTCATCCATGTTTCTATCTTTCCCCCCCTCTCTCTGAAATGAATAAAAACATATTTAAAAAAGAAATCTCTGGATATTGACCAGAATGATATGATGGTATGAACAGATTGACCCACAATCTAACCAAGAAACAAAAATAATAAAGAAGCTGATTTCTTTAGCCTTAGCTCCAGGCAAATAGGCGGTTTTTAATGTGTTTTCCCCCTTTCTACCACTTTCATCTTAAAATGTAATTATGTGACCCCTTATAATCTCAACCCCCGTGATTGGAAGGCAAACAGGCATCACGGGGGGAAAAGGAGTGTTGTCTTCCACAAAGGATATATGAATCAGCTTCTCTGCCCGGGATGATCCATGTCTGACTTTCTTTGACGTTGACCCAGTGGGTAAAGCAGAGCAGAAACTTTATTCTTTGATCCAATGGAGAAGGGTGAGCTCATTTTCTAATGGCACCTTCTCCCTGACTGAGAAGGAGCCTTTCGTATTTATAGGCTGTGGTGTGGGATGAAGGAATTCTTCTTCAGGAAAGCATGCTTATTTCTCAGTTGCACTCGGCCCTTTTGCACACGGCGCCTCATTGCATCTTGGTTTATGTGCTCAGTGCCTTAGCTTTTTCGCTCCGCCCTCTTCATTTTGAGATTGGAAATCCTTTTCATTTCCTGTAGGCAAGCATGGCTCACGACACAGTTAAAGTATTGAGAAATGTTAGCGTCATTTAAATGATAGCCGGGTGACCTTGGGAGCAGTATTGAAAACATAAAATTGCCTTTAGAAAGCAAGAACTAGGCTTTTATACATTTAAGAGGAAAGTTAAGCCCAAAGAAAAGCAATAAGGTTTATATATTAGCAGAAAGAGGAAAGGAGATTCCCTGTCATTGTTTGTCATAAAAAATGGCAAGATAAGGAGCAAACACGGGATTGGCCACTTCACTGGAAGAAAAGAGCTGGCATTTAGATTCCTTTTCAGAATCGGAGCTGGGGCTTTTTTTTTTTTTTTTTTTAATTTAAGCCTCACCCAGGACATTTTTCCATTTGTCTTCAGATAGAGCTGGAGGGAGAGAGAGGGGAAGAGAGAGAAACATCAATGTGAGAGACACATCAAGTGGCTGCCACCCACATGACCCCAACTGGGGCCGGGGACAAACTACCACCAAGGTACATGCCCTTAGCAGGAATAAAACCCAGGACTCTCTGGTCCACAGGCTGATGCTCTAACCACTGAGCCAAACTGGCCAGGGCAGGGGCTGGGTCTTATGTGTCTTGACTTCACCCACAGCAACCCCCACCGCGATGTGCTGGTAGTAGATATTGGGTTATATCTGTTTGTTATCTGATGGTGATTGATAGATTTAAATTCAGCAAATTCCTTTCTTTTCTTCTTCTGTGTTAGAGTGTTACCAGACTATAGGGGTCTGTTTCCCTGCATGAATCAGAACCCAATAAGACATGAACTGGAGTTTGCAGCAAATAAAGTCAGGATTCATGTTTAAGCAAGTGGCCCATGCCTGGAGACAGGTGAGCTAATGCTCAAAGACCTGGCTCCCCAGTGGCTTCCAGGGGATGGGGTTACCTAGGGGGGAAATCATTGATCATGGTCAGGGTAGTGGTCTCCACTAAGTCGGTGCTAGGGTACGGGGCAGCTGATCACTGCATCTGGTCCTGATGTCAGCCATGATATCGTGTTGTGTGGTTTCAAAGCTTTTCTGGGCCTGGAGCTGAAACACAACTGAGACCTTGATGCTATCTCTAGTTTGACCAAAACTCTCTCTCTGGGGTCAACAGACCCAAGGTTTTGTTTATTTGATGCTAATCAGAACCTCATTGTTCTGAGGGCTCAATGATTAAGGGAGTGGACATGCAAAGGAGAAGGGGGCAGGTGAGGCCAGTTTGAATCCAAAGGAAAGAAAGGAGAAAAGGGCATGGTAAAGAAATGATGTTTTCACACGGTTACAAGCCTTTTTCTCATTCTCCGGGTCTCTGCCTCACGATGCCTTACCCGCCCTGTCTTCAGCAACCTGTGCCCCCCATGCGTGTCCTCACACTAGCACCACAATGGGTCTCTCTCCACCGAAGATGAATTTGGGTCTAAGCTTCTCAGTTTTTCACTAGCTCGCAAGCTCCCCTGTCTTCTTTATCTTCGTCCTGGTCCACCCTTGCCCCTCAGCCTGCCCCTTCCTGGCCACATTCAATAAATGTTTATGTTGTTGGACTGGAGAATGTAAACAACCTAACCGTTTACATTCTGCTTTTAAAGACACTATTTTTTGAGTAGTGTGTTTTTTTTAAAAAAAAAAAAAGATAAATTTCTGCCAATAGTAATAAATGTCTTCAGATAACTGTATTTACCTGTTTAAGAAATCTTGTTTGTTCTTAAAATCGAAGCCCACATTTAGTCTTCAGTCCAATGAAACCATCTGTCACAGCTTTGTTAAAAGGCGCCCACCTTTCCAAGCTTTTTTGTGTTTCATTTTCTTTTCTCATTGAAAATGATAAGGTAAGAAATGCGCAACTTAAGGAACATATAATTCTTGCTAAACTATAATGCGATTTACTTTCTGGGGCTTGGAACATTGGCCTGTCTTTGGTTTCCTTCTCTTCCTGTGTGAACAGCCAGACGCATCGTGCCAGCCTTGTCTCAAAGCAAAGGGAACACCAGCCATCACTGGACACATCTTTATTTCCCACAGACCATTTCAGAGAGGATCTCTTTAACAGTTTCTTCTTTTAAACATTTCAAGAAAGCACAAGTCTAAAAATATATACACACAGCATCGTTTCTGTCTGAGATTTAGAGAAGATAGGCAGAGGTTAACAAAAATTGAAAGAAATTTAACTCATTGCATTTTATTGAAAGCAATTTCCAAGTGGCTTTCTGTTATGATGATAACTTTATCCACGCATTTGTTTAATAGTTAATTAGCAGCATCTCTTAAAAGGTTTCCGCAGCCTAGAAAACACAAGGCCATAATCCTGGCTAATGATATCAAACTGATGAGCAAAGACACAGCACCTACGTTTTCAGCTGACGATGTGGCAAAGATCATGAAATTCTGCAAAACTCAATCTAAAGTGAGTTATAAATCGCACAAATACCAGCTAATGGATAATGAGATTCTATTCTAATGTTGATAATATGCAATGTAAGTGTTTCTTGTTTCTTAAATAGGGTATCTTTGACCATTTAAACAAGTCTTTAGCACCAGGCATCCACAGGCATGAGTATATTAAAAAAGCCATTTGTGTACGCCGCTTGGAGGTAATGAGAAAGTGCTTCTCGATGGGACACGCATAAGAGAAGACATCAATGTCTTATTAATAGGTAAGAGCACGCTGAGTTAATAGTGCATTGATAACATATTTTTATTCTCCCCTCCTCACCACGCTTGTATGACTCAGTGATGTAATATTAGCAAGAAAACAAAAAGCCAAACTAGCACAATTACTGTGTCATCATTTCCTTGTATAAGATGTGCTTGCCTTTTACTGGAAACAGTTTTTATCACCAAGAACATCATTTGACCTTTTTCACAAATATTCTGTGTTCAATACATCAACCCTCAAAACCAAACTCCCCACTTATCTCCTTACTCTCCCCTTTTATCCAGCCCAAAGTCCCAACTTTGATCTACCCACAAATTCAATGAATACCCAAAAAATCTATTGTATAAATCTTCCTCTAGCCCAGCTGGTGTGCCTCAGTGGTTGAGCATCAACCCATGCATTGAAAGGTTGCCGGTTCGATTCGCAGTGAAGGCGCATGCCCAGGTGGGGGGCATGCAGGAGGCAGCCAATCATTGTTCTCTCTCATTGATGTTTCTATTTCTCTCTCCCTCTCCCATCCTCTCTCTAAAAATTAATAAAGAAAACATAAATTTATATATAGATAGATAGATAGATAGATATAAAATCTCCCTCTAATCTAAGCTCTGCTCATCTTTTCAAAGGCTCAAAGGCCTTTGAGCAGCGATTTGAGTGGAGTTTGAGCAAAGATTTTGGGGCACTTTCATCTGTCTAAAAACTTGCAATTGGCAATCTTGACCCACCCCTTACTCTGACCCTCTCAATGCTGGGCACTCCGGGAGATTAAAAAATACATGAGACCCAGTATTGCCTTTCTGTCTAATTGTGGAGATTGAGGCAAATATATTCACTGAACTTGCATTTATTAAATACTTACTCCATGCAGGAATTGCCAGCCACAGACAAAACAAAAAAAAAACAAAATGGAAGACACAAAGTTTGTCCTCAGGAACTTACAGAGAAGAGCAAAGGATAAGCATGTAAAAAAATTAGTGCTTTGTCCTGGCCGGTTTGGCTCAGCGGTTAGAGCGTTGGCCTGAGGTCCAGAGAGACCCAGGTTCGGTTCCCGCTAAGGGCACGTAACTTGGTTGCAGTTTGTCCCCGGCCCTGGTTGGGTCATGTGGATGGCAGCCACTCGATGTGTCCCTTTCACATCAATGTTTCTCTCTCTCTCTCTTCCTCTCTCTCCCTCCCACTCTATCTGAACAAAAAATGGAAAAATGTCCTCGGGTGAGGATAAAAAAAATTTGTGCTTCAAGGTGCTCTAGGCTGTGTGACACGGTATGAGCAGAACGCAGAGAGTACACCCACAGAAAATACCAGAAGGAGTTTCAGAGAAGGACAATGTCACACAGTGGAATGGTGCAGAAGTTTCCCAGAGTAGTTTAGCCTTTGTCTATTGATTCTAGAGAGAAAAAGGAGGGGTAGGGAGGGGTGGGGAGGGGAGAGACATCGAGGTGTTGTTCGAGATATTTATGCATTCATTGGTTGATTCTTTTCTGTGTCCTGACCAGAGATCGAACCGACAACCTTGGCATAACTGGACGGTGCTCTAACCAACTGAGCCACCCAGCCAGGGCCACGGCCCTTCTTTTGAATGCTCATTTCAAGAACTCATTAGAAAATATTCCAGAAGAATATCCGCTTCCGAGGTGTTCCTCGTATCTTTCATGCTCAATGCTGTAACTTATTTGGATTTCCACTTAATTGTCACCTTCAAGACATGTTACCAAACTTCCCAAGATGGAGTAGCCATCCATTCATTCTCTTTTGTATAAACTTTACCTGACATTTGCCAAGATGTACTGTTTTTCTAATGGCTTTATACATTGTTCGTAAGCTCAGAGAAAGCCTGGACTTTGCTTTGTTGCCTGCCCTGTCCCCAAGCCTAGCACGGTGCCTGGAGCACAGAAGGTACTCCCTAATATTTTTGGGTGGATGAATGATAAGCCTGTGGCCAGGCCACTTCCCCCTTCTCGAATCTTCACATTCCACTCACTTTCCCCCACCCATATTAGTCCTGACTCAGCATCCCGTGTTGTTCCACAGGGAAATACATTTCACAGAACCTCATCACACGCTCAGAAATGCCCTCGCAGTATGCCCTGATGCCCTAGACAAGAGTCATGGTCAAAACCAAGGCCTATCCTCTCTTCCTCGGGCTGCCTACGGGTTGGCAGCAATCTTCTCCTCGGCACCATGGCTGTCCTCAGAACCCTCGTGAAACCCAAGATTGTCAAAAAGAGGACCAAGAAGTTCATCTGGACCAGTCAGACCGATATGTCAAAATTAAGCGGAACTGGCGAGAACCTAGAGGTATTGACAATAGGGTGCGCAGAAGATTCAAGGGCCAGATCTTGATGCCCAACATGGGTTATGGGAGCAACCAGAAAACAAAACACATGCTGCCCAGTGGCTTTCGTAAGTTTCTGGTCCACGACGTCAAGGAGCTTGAAGTGCTGCTGATGTGCAACGAATCTTACTGTGCTGAGATTGCTCACAACGTCTCCTCAAAGAACCGCAGAGCCATTGTGGAAAGAGCAGCCCAGCTGGCCATCAGCGTCACCAATCCCAATGCCAGGCTGCGCAGCAAGAAAATGAATAGACAGATTGTGTACACATCGTATTTGTGCTAATACAACCATAAAATTCTGCCAAAAAAAAACAAACAACCAAGGCCTATGACTACTTTGAAACTTGAGCTAAGTCTGCACGGACATCAGATTGTATAATTTTAAAACAATGAATAATATACATTATGTAAGAATATAAATTTTAGCCCTGGCTGGTTTGGCTCAGCGGTTGGAGCGTCGACCTGCGGTCCTGAGAGACCCGGGTTCGGTTCCCGCTAGGGGCACGTACCTCGGTTGCAGTTTGTCCCCGGCCCTGGTTGGTCGTGCGGGTGGCAGCCACTTGTTGTGTTCCTTTCTTTTTTTTTTTTTTTTTTATCCTCACCCGAGGACATTTTTCCATTTTTTGTACAGACAGAGTGGGAGGGAGAGAGAGGAAGAGAGAGAGAGGGAAACATCGATGTGAAAGGGACACATCGAGTGGCTGCCACCCGCACGACCAACCAGGGCCGGGGACAAACTGCAACCGAGGTACATGCCCTTAGCGGGAACCGAACCCGGGTCTCTCCGGACCGCAGGCGGACGCTTTAACCGCTGAGCCAAACCGGCCAGGGCTCAATGTGTTCCTTTCACATCGATGTTTCTCTCTCTCTGTTCCTCTCTCTCCCTCCCACTCTACCTGAACAAAAAAATGGGAAAATGTCCTCGGGTGAGGATAAAAAAAAAAAAAAGAATATAAATTTTAGAGTATAAAGAAGTGTTGTCTTTTTGCTGTAAGTTTATGGTCTTTTAGTTCAAATTTCATGAAGATTTAAAAGGTTGGAAGATGCGTTTTGCTCATTCCCTGGTATTTTATGTCCAGACAGAGGGATTGCCATTCTAAGCAAAGGGAAAATGGCACCATTCTGTTTGACAGACAAGTGGAAATGTGCCCTGAATATTATGTAAGCCTCACTTGCTAATAATAGTTATCCAAACGAGATGTTGTCTCTACTTTAAAATTTCTTTCTAAAAAAGCAATTCTTTGTAGGTAGGCATTGTTATCTTTTACCATGCCTTGGGTTATGCTAAACTGTTCAGTTCCAGTCCATGAATATTTACCGAGTACTTCCAAGCATTTGGATGAGGGGGTGGCTCCGAATGTTGTAAAGATAAATAGGAACCTCAGCACCCTAAAACCCGGGGTCTTCCCTTGTGTTCCAGAACATTTCTATGCAACATGGCGTATTTGAAAAGAGCGTGCCTCTCTCCGCTTTGTGTTTTCAGTATTCATGTGGGAAACGAGGTCAGAGGAAGCTGCCACAGACGCGCAGGACTAGGCGGGTCCACCAGCCCCAAACTGCCAAGGCTCCAGGGCCCCCGCCGCCTCCTCTGCGGGAAAATTACCAGCACCTGTTGCACGGCGCTGGAAAACAAACCATCTTCTGCAGAGGACATCCCCAGAAGGCCGAAAACTTAAATAAAAGAAACAGAGGGCTGCAGCTTGTTCAAATCAGCCACGTTAGAGCCAGAGGAACGGCCAGTCATTTTGCTGTTACATTAGTCTCCGCCTGCTGCGGACTTGAGAGGACAGATGACTGAATGACAAGTGTTAATAAACCCGGGAAAAGGGACAAAGTGAGCCACAGGGAGGCAAGGACTGCAGAGCAGATGGACAATTGGGTTTGAACAGAAGGACAAAAATGAATTTTTTAGATTGAGTTTGTTAAAAAGATAGCGGTGGCCCATATTTCTACAGATGTACTCTTTTCTGAAAGATTTTTAAGTCCTTCTCTTTCAGTTTGCTGCCAAAAAAGAAGAGATGGGGGCTATTGTTAAAGAATGCAGATAAGAATTTTGTGGGAAAGGATATTGGATGTTTTCCATCGATCTCAGAAAGTATTGTCTCTTCATGTGTTGAGCTATATCCACTGGCATTTTATAAAACTCAAACCCAGATGCAGGCCATTGAAATCAGGCAGTCATCCACGGAGCCCATGTCTAGTATGCCGAGATACCAAAGAACGGTTCCTTCACTGACATTTGGGAATGAATTATCTGGGTGAAGAACCTTGCCATTTTAAGAACCAAAACTTTTCCATCTGAGACTATTTGTTGAATGTATGTATAAATAAATGAATGGATTGACCTGGCCGGTTTGGCTCAGCGGTTAGAGCGTTGGCCTGGGGACCTGAGAGTCCCGGGTTTGGTTCCTGCCAAGGGCATATACCTGGGTTGCATTTTGTCCCCGGCCCCATCTGGGGTCGTGTGGGTGGCGACCACTCGATATGTATCTCTCGCATAGATGTTTTTCTCTCTCTTCCTCCTGCTCCATCTGAAGATAACTGCAAAAATGTCCCCGGGTGAGGAAGGAAGGAAGGAAGGAAGGAAGGAAGGAAGGAAGGAAGGAAGGAGGGAGGGAGGGAGGGAGGGAGGGAGGGAGGGAGGGAGGGAGGGAGGGAGGGAAGGAAGGAAGGAAGGAAGGAAGGAAGGAAGGAAGGAAGGAAGGAAGGAAGGAGTAAAATGGATTATGTGATTGCACTTAGTAGCAGACATTGAAAATGGTTCCTCGGTGAACTTGTAAACATACGTTACACTGCAGTACCATTATACAAGTACACTGTTGGGAGCTGAATGTGAGTTGGGACCGCAGCTTCACTTAGGCAGTCCTCACCTGTGGAATCAGACGTAATGGAGCAAATCTGGATGGCCAGTCGGATGGGCCAACCAAGAGACTGTCACTCCCCGACAGAGACTCAGACCCAGGATTGGTTAAAAAAGAAACAGCACCAGGTTTCTTGGAGGCAAGGTGGACTTTTGAGATCTGCACACCGTGAGTGAGTCTGGTTTTTTTCCTCTGGGAAGCTGTCATGAACTCATTTCAAAGTCCTAGGGAAACAATGAAATGCAAAGAAAAAACAAAAGAATGATCTTTCTATAAGGTCCCTATGCACCTCTGGTCGGCTGCCGCACCATCCAGCATGCTTTCAGGGCACACGGGACAGCCCAGCGTGATCAGCAGCCCCGAGCTGATGCGTGTGGGGGGATGCAGACCCTTGCCACTGACAGCAGCAGTGGCAGCAATAATGAACCCTTCATTAAAGGACACCTCAGGACAGCCACTCCCAGCGTGGCACAGAACCGCAGCTTAGCCACACGCCACAGCTGCACCGTCAATCTATGGGCATTAATAGCAGTCTGAAGAGGGGTTCAAGCAATCACTCAACAAAGGCTCGCTGAGCACAGTGTGTTAGACTCTGGGCTAGATCCTGGTGACACAACAACACACAGGACACACTCAGTTTGTGCCTTCATGGCACTTTCATTCCAGAAGAGATTTGGCAGGTGCATTAGTTTCCTACTGCTGCCGGAATAAAGCACCTCAAACTGCGCGGCTTAAACGACCTAATGTATTGGCTCACGGTTTTGGAGGCTGGAAGTCCAAGACCAAGGTGCTAGCAGAGTTGGTTCGCTCTCAGAGCTATGAGAAAGAATCCGTTTTTCACCTAGTGGTTTACTGAACCTTGGTTTCCCTCCTATGTAGAAGCATCACCCAGCGCTCTGCCTTCACCTTCGCATGACATTCTCCCTGTGTGCATGTCTGTGTTCAAATTCCCCTCTTTATAAGTGTGACCTTATTTATTTATTTATTTATTTTATTTTTCTTTATTGACTTAAGAGAGAGAGAAAAGGAGAGGGAGAGTAATAGAGACATCAATGAGAGAGAACGACTGGCCGCCTCCTGCATGCCCCCCACTGGGGATCATGTGCCCAGACCGGGAATCGAACTGGCGACCTCTTGGTGCATGGGTCGATGCCCAACCACTGAGCCACACCAGCCAGGCAAGTGTGACCTCATTTAAATTGATTACATCTACAAGGACCCTATTTCCAAATAAAGTCACATTCTGAAGGACTGGGGTTAAGATTTCGACATACAAATTGTGGAAGACACAATCCAACCGCTCACAGCAGGAGAAACTCCGGAGGGAGCGGAAACAGGAAAGGGGGATGCGGCTCCCACATGTAGCTGAGCTCATGTGAGAAAACCCCTGAAGAGTCTCCAAACCCATTGTGGAGGCCGTGTAAGTGCTGGGAGGTTCCACAGAAGCAGTTGGAGGCAAAAGACAGAAAAATATATTCATATATATATATATATATATATTTTTTTTAATCCTCACCTGAGAACATTTTTGCATTTATCTTCAGATAGAGCAGGAGAGAGAGAGAGAAACATCGATGTGAGAGAGACACATTGACTGGTTGCCATCCACATGACCCCAACCGGGATCGGGGACAAACTGCAACAAAGGTATGTGCCCTTAGCGGGAACCGAACCCTGGACTCTCTGGTCCACAGGCCAACGCTCTAACAGCTGAGCCAAACCAGCCGGGGCTGTTTATTACTTTTTAATGTTTTTCTTGTCCAGTTTTATTGAGATATAATTGACATGTTACATTGTATAAGTTTAAGATATTCAACAGGATGGTTTGACACATGCTTATATAGGAAATGATTACCACAAAAGAGTTAGCATTTCCATCACCATCATATCACATAATTACCTTTTGTGTGGTGAGAGCATTTAAGATCTACTCTCTTAGCAATTTTCAAGTATATAATACAGTATTATAAACCATAGCATCATGGCGTACATTAGATTCCCAGAACTTATTTATCTTGTAACTGGAAGTTTGTGCCCCTTGACTAAAATCTCCCCACTTCCCCGACCCACACCCTTTGCAACCACCCTTCTGCTCCCTCCAAGAATTCCAAACCCACCTTTCAGCTGTATTCGTCCAAGCCATCCCTTCTACCTCGACTCCCAAGGAATTTTCTACAAGGAAATACGAAAGTATCATTTTGAGCTCTGGCCAGTGGGGCTCAGTTGCTTGAGCATTGTCCCATCCATGTAAGGTCCCAGTTCGAGTCCTGGTCAGGGCACATGCCCAGGTTGTGGGGCTTGATCCCAAGTAGGGCATGCAGGAGGCAGCCGTTCAATGTTTCTCTCTCGTGTTAATGTTTCTTTCTCTCTTTCTCTCTCTCTCTCTCTCTCTCTCCCCCCCTTCCTCTTGCTCTAAAAATCAACTTTTTTTTACCCTCACCCGAGGACATTTTTGCATTTATCTTTAGATAGAGCAGGAGGGAAAGGGGGGGGAGAGAGAGAGAGAACACCGATGTGAGAGAGACATGTTGACTAGTTGCCACCCACACGACCCCCACCGGGGTGGGGAGGAACTGCAACCGAGGTACGTGCCACTGAACCCGGGACTCTTTGGTCCGCTGGCTGATGCTCTAACCACTGAGACAAACTGGCCAAGGCTAAAAATCAACTTTTAAAAATCTTTTTTAAAGTACCATTTTGATAGAACTGAGTTAGTGTCCAACGTCCCAGTATATCCCTGTGATGAAGCTGGGCTGGAGCACACAAGTGGGCCTCGCAGCTGAAAGTCTGCAGCCACAGCCTGAGATAGTGCCGCTCTGTGAAGGTGCGCTGGCACGGTGACCTGCACATTTAGATGTGTGTGGAGAAAACAGAGACCCGCAGGCCCTGCGTCCACATAGCCAAGTGCATAGAAGTTCAGACCTGGAGGCAGAAAGACAAGCTAAGGGCAGAATTACCCTTCAGTAGTCACTGTTTTGTCATACATTAATTTTATAATATATGAGCAATAAAATCGGCTCCCCTGAGCAATTTACTTTTTTAACCTAATGTTTTGGTTTTCAGCTCTTTCTAAAATGTTTCAAATATGCTAGAACAGTTTTATGTAAATATATGCATATTTATAAATGCATATTGAGTCCTTTAGTCCTCTAGGTAACGATTAAATTATCAAGTTCTATTTTCTATTTTGTTATAACTTCCATTGATAATGCACCAATGATACATAAACCTATCCATTATCTTTAGTTAGGAATTAATTGTCTTCCTTATTTAAAATTCTCAATTGGGAATATAATATATATCTGTCTATTTATTCTTTTTTTTTTTTTATCCTCACCCGAGGACAGTTTTTCCATTTTTTGTTCAGACAGAGTGTGAGGGAGAGAGAGAGAGAGAAACATTGACGTGAAAGGGACACATCGAGTGGCTGCCACCCACACGACCCAGCCAGGGCTGGGGACAAACTGCAACCGAGGTACATGCCCTTAGCGGGAACTGAACCCAGGTCTCTCTGGAACACAGGCTGACGCTCTAACCGCTGAGCCAAACCCACCAGGGCTGTCCATATATTCTTTTCCTTTATTTTTTATATTAGGACTTTATGACTTTCTTAAATGTTGTGTTTCCTGAGTTAATTCTCAGTTATTCAATATTTGTGCAAGCAAACAGAAATGGAATATTTCATTCTCATCGAATATTTTAGCATTATGGCATTCACACATACAAATAATAAATGTTGCACATTTATTTTATATATACAATTAGTAGAATTTATTACCTCTGATTTTAATTTTTTTTTTTTTTATCCTCACCGGAGGACATTTTTCCATTCTTTGTTCAGATAGAACGGGAGGGAAAGAGAGGAAGAGAGAGAGAGAAACATCGACGTGAAAGGGACACATCGAGTGGTCGCCACCCACACGACCCAACCAGGGCCGGGGACAAACCGCAACCGAGGTACATGCCCTTAGCGGGAACCGAACCCCGGTCCCTTCGGACCACAGGCCAACACTCTAACCACTGAGCCAAACCAGCCAGGACTACCTCTGATAATTTTTGATAGATTCCTTTAAATTTTTGAATAGGCCAATAAAACCTACAAAATTCCAGTGTTTCTTCTTTTAGTTCTTTATAACTATTTTTTTTCTTCTTAACTATCATTAAAAGTTTTGAATGGTAACTGAGGCTTTTTCTCTGTCTAATAAGATTATATCCAATATTAAATTTGGCTTTTTTTTTTTTTTCCCCCACAAATCTTAACATATGCAGTTTTTGAGATCAAATGGAAAGAATGAAACGTGATTAAGTATAAAAATTCAAATGCTAAAGAGACTAGCAGTGTTTCATTTTTTTAATGAACTAGACCAAATATCTCTAAAGAATAACTATTTAGAACTTTCCTCAGGAATCACCAACTTTTGAGGGCCATCAGCTACTTGCTCTTTTCCTGACATTTTCAAGAATCCTACAGCCTGTGAATGGGCGGTGGGGCGGAGGGGTATTCTGACCTTCAGGGCTGAACTTCTTCAGCAGAACAGGTGGCAGGTTACCCTTCCTGCTCTCTCCCAGCATCCGTTTTGTTGTTGTTGTTTTTCAAATAGAAAAGAGGACAATCAATGAGTCTATTTCTGTGGTTAACTGAATGGAATCTGACTTCTAGCGTGACTGCTTGAAAAACACAATTTGATCTTTTGTTTGTTACTCCAACATCAGTTATTTATAGCACAAAATAGAGTGAGCACCCAAATCCACAGGGATTTCCCAGCAACCATGTTCCCACCCCTTCCTTGGCCACAGGAGTGCGCACTTGAGCCACACTGGGCCAATCACAACACCTAACCCCTCGCCACAAGATACTGGCACGTAACCTAAGCCATGGTGATCAAAATCCTTCTCCACAATGCTTCCAAATGGACCTGGAGGCAGAGAGCACTATGTCCCTTCTGTGGCAGAGCTGCTAGAAGCTGAGTCTAGCCACAGAAAGGGGGCTGCTTTGATAGAACAAAGCCAACAGAGAGAGAGAGGTGGAAATGGTGGAAAGGGGAGAATGGAGGACTAGAGGAAGTCCTGGTGTCTTCTGATGCCTGTCATTCCTGGGGCCAGCTTGATTGCCAGCCTTCCCAAGCCCAGAATTTCAAGCCAATAAAGTTCTCATTTGCTTAAACAAACTTGTAACTCCTTACTTATAACCCAAGGAGTCGTGAATTATACAGCCAAGGGTCAAGTTTCCACTCAGCTGTTCCTGGAGTGCATCTTTCTCCATTCTCTGAAATTCAATTGAAATGTCTATGACTAACCAGCATTGATTGAACTACCTTTAGGGACAACTTCTATTTCTTTCTCATTTCTCATAGATCCTGCCAGGTAGCAGTGGTTCTGACTCATCGGCTCTTGAGTCAGAAATTCGCAGTCAAATTTCAGCTTGAGTGTTTACTAGCTGGGAGATAAAAGCACAGAGGTGATACCTGGAGAAAGTGGTCTGTTGAAATGGGTCCAATTTAATGGGAAATCTTTTGGGGGGGCTACCTGTGAGTTGGCAGATTACTTCAGAGCTTATGAATGCCATTAGTTAGCGGGCTCTCATAGCAAGGTCTCCAGAAAACATTCTTATTCTGCCACTCCCGGCTATTATTCCTTAGCTTTTCCTTCCTCCCCTGCTCCTTCTTATGTTGTCATTATAAATGATCCAAGAAGGTACAGCCAAGAGAAAGAATGACACACAGGCAGCAATAGCCAAAAGAAAACACAACTGGATGGAAATGAAGAGTAGAAAATAGACACATTTCTTAGGACGATCAGAGCTTTCAAGGAGAGAAATGTATTCAGATCTTTTCTGACATTAACTACCTTCTTCATGGTTACCTTAACATTGGCTTAGAGGCTTCAGAAGAGACTATGAAAATTAATTCAGGAAATGTTGCTAAACTATGAAAGCCAAGAGCTCCCTTGTGAGTAGGGTGCCTCTATGGCTAAGGTGTACAGATAAGCAGGTGTTTGTTGTACATTGCTGACATTAAGGCTGCCTTATCAGATAACACATTATCAGCACCATCCTGACAATTGCATGTGTTCATTACATGGGACAGTTTTCTAAGGCTCCATCTAAAAGGAAATGTTTCATAATCTTAGCTGATTTGGGGTGTACCAAATCACTCTCATTAAGGTTTATGATGACTAAGTCATTTCCTGGAAAAGGAACACCTATTGACCTAAAGCTATTCATTCAGAAAAGTTTAGTCTTGAGAACCTGGGAGTGATTTTTGTTTTGTCTGTTATACAATTATCAGAAAATGCAAAAATTTTTATTGTGACCATTAGAGTAAGAACACACGTAAACCCAAAAAGATCATGTGATATTTGAAAATACTTAGAAAATTTTAATCCTCACTTAAGGATATTTTTCTATTTATCTTCAGATAGAGTGGGAGGGAGGGAGAGAGAGAGAGAGAAATATCGATGTGAGAGAGACACACGTTGACTGGTTGCCTCCTGCATGACCCGAGGTACATGCCCTTGACCGGAATCGAACCCATGACTCATTGGTCTGTTGGCTGACGCTCTAACTGCTGAGCCAAATCAGTCAGGGCAGAAAAGAAAAATTTTAAAACAGATATCTAACAATACGTTATCTAAACTACATTTGAGGTAATTATATGAAAGATGTACAAATGAGATTCTTATAAAAAAACAAATTATCCTCACAGTTTAGATGTTCTAATGTAATGATTAGAAAATCTAATCATTAAAAAAATTAAGGAGGAAAATATTGTACCTCCTCTCTTTCCTGCTGTGCCCATGTACGCCTTTCCTAAGCCTCAGGCAGGTCTGCGTGCCGAGCGCACTTGTGGCTGAAAAGGGAGCAGGGAGTCTCAAGACACTGTCTTTGGAACTGCAATGGCCATTAGCTCTGAGACAGGAGGACTGACTGACTTTCAGAACTTGGAACCTGGGCTTAAGTCTGAGGGAGGTCAAGAGCAGGTAAAAGCAGAAGTGAGCCCAGCCGTTATGGCTCAGTGGCTGAGCATCAACCCATGCACCAAGAGGTCACCAGTTCAATTCCCCATTGGGGCACATGCTCAGTTTGTGGGCCCGATCCCCAGTGGGGGGGCATGCAGGAGGTGGCCAGGTGATGTTTCTATCTCTCTCTCTCCCTTCCTTTCTCTGTAAAAATCAATAAAGAAAATAAATTTTTTTTGAAAAGCAGAAGTGAGTCAAGGCCTTAGGTCTGAGAGGCCTAGTCCTTGGATTGGCAGGTCAATTAGCTTCCTTGGTAGAGCAAATTGCTCAGTTTGAAGAATTTCTTTGTAGTCTCAGTCAAACTGGGAGTCAGTTTTTGACCTCATATTCCCATACCAGTGATTCATAGTTTTGATGTGTTGGGGGTGGGGAGTGGAAGCTGCTGCATGCACACCAAGCACTTCTTGTGCACCAGGTGGGTGACCTCCAGCTCAACTCAATTCTGATACTATCTCCCTGGAGATAGCATCAGGTTCCACAGGCGAAGGCTCAGTACTACAAGACTGCCCTCCACCTCAGACACAGACACAAGCCCAGGTTATCACCTGTGTTTCTGACCTACTGGCTATAGATCAGAGGTTCCAATGACCACCCCCTAGCTCCACCACCTTGGGTTTAATTAATTTGCTAGAGCAGCTCACAGAGCTCAGATCACTGGTTGGTTATAAAAGGATCCAACTCGAGCAGGAAACAGGTAAAGGGTGTGGACCTCCCCTGCCTTCTCCGTGCAAAAGTCACTTTCCCCAGATCTCCACGTGTTCACCAACCCACATGCTCTCTAAACTTTGTCCTTTTGGTTTTTATGGAGGCTTCATTACACAGGCATGCTTGATGAAATCCTCCACCATTGGTTATTGATTCAACCTCCAGCCCTCCTTCCCCCAAAATCAGGGGTTGCAACCCTCTAAGCTTTGAGCTTCCTAAAAGTCATCTTATTAACATAACACAGGACATCTTAAATGCTCTCACTACTTAGGAAATTTCAAGGGTTTAGGGACTCTGTGGCAGGAACAGGAAGACCAAATATATATTTCTTATTATAAATCACAATATCAGACACGCATACTAGTACAGTTTTTTTCTTTTTCTTTTTTCTTTTTCCTGTTTGCTCTAGGGGTAGAGATTTAATTTGGCTTGGCTCTGCTTGATGATTTACACCTTAAAGATTTCATGTGAGTTCTGTATAGGATGTATCACTGCCTGCTCCTGAGGTATAGCCAGCCCCTCGGGCACAGTAGACTAAGCACAGGCTGAAGGCCAAATTGACCTAATTATAAACATAATATTCCTCACCTGCCAAGTAATGATAATACCACCTATCACAAAGGACTTTTTGAGACTTAAGTATACAAAACACCTCACACAGAGTCTAGAATTGAGTACAGCCCCCTCCCGCAAATGTTAGTTCCCTTCTTCTAACCAAGAGGAAGGTTAGTTCCCCTTTTCTTTTTTTTTTTTTTTTTTATCCTCACCCGAGGACACTTTTCCATTTTTTGTACAGATAGAGAGGGAGGAAGAGGAAGAGAGAGAGAGAGAGAGAAACATCGACGTGAAAGGGACACATCGAGTGGCTGCCACCCGCACAACCAACCCGGGCCGGGGACAAACTGCAACCAAGGTACATGCCCTTAGCGGGAACCGAACCCGGGTCTCTCCGCAGGCCGATGCTCTAACCGCTGAGCCAAACTGGCCAGGGCAAGTTCCCCTTTTCTCCTGACCATGATGATCTCCAAGGTCCCAACAGTTTATGTACCATCCCCCTCTATGACCTATTTCCATCTGTTGTTTGAAATGGGTGTTTAAGTGGACAATGATCAATTATATGCTTCCATAGCAGCTTTTCCCAGCCACCAGAGAGCTCTGAAGGAAATTTCCAGAATCAATCACTCTGATGGCATCAAGCACTTTGTTTCCACGTGAGGAACACCTGCAGCACAGAGGTGATGTTGTAACAGCTTCTCGTCTCATGCTTTTCTCAGCCGAACTTGATTTCAGTGCTGAAATTTGGTTTTATGTTAAAATTCTAGATTCCAAGAGTATTATTGTTTGTCTTTCCTGCAGTCCATGTTCTTATTTAGATACAATTAGTGACATTGAAGATAATCTGAATAGAACCCTATTCTTTCCGGACCCTAAGCAGTGGTATCCATAGAATTACCGGAATTTTAAGGTCATCTTGAGCCCTGAAATTAAATAATGTTCCATTTCTTCCTGATATTTAAAGAAGCAGATTAGTTCATCAGTATTCCTAGGTACCAAGAGGCTCAAAAGAGGAATGAAAGAGTCCATGTGTTTCCATGAGTATTTAACTACTAGGGTGTGATATTTGTCTGACATGAGGCGGTGATTTTCAAGTAGTGTGCTGCAAGAAGTTTTAAAACATTCAATACCTGACTATTTAGTCAGGGGCACAGACCTCTTTTTCCTTAGATTGTCATATAAGAAAATGACAACCGCCCTGGCCAGTTTGGCTCAGCGGTTAGAGCGTTGGCCTGCGGTCCGGAGAGACCCGGGTTCGGTTCCCGCTAAGGGCACGTACTTCGGTTGCACTTTGTCCCCGGCCCTGGTTGGTCGTGTGGGTGGCAGCCACTCAATGTGTCCCTTCACATCGATGTTTCTCTCTCTCTCTCCCTCCCACTCTATCTGTACAAAAAATGGAAAAATATCCTCGGGTGAGGATAAAAAAGAAAATGACAACCACCAACACAGCAATAGCTGTCCAGTATGAATGAATCTCAAATATACTTTTTTGTTTTTGTCAGATCAGCAAAACACTTATTTTTTGGTGTGCCGCAGAATTTTAGTAATTAGTGTGTGTGTGCCATGAGATGAAAAAGATTGAAAATCACTGAAATAAGGTAGGATTAAATTTTCTGCAAAATGTAAATTTTTTATTGGAAAAAGCCCAATATTAAATGTCTTAATAAAGTCTCTCTCTCTCTCGCCCTGGCCAGTTTGGCTCAGCGGTTAGAGCGTCGGCCTGCGGTCTGGAGAGACCCGGGTTCGGTTCTCGCTAAGGGCACGTACTTCGGTTGCAGTTTGTCCCCGGCCCTGGTTGGTCGTGCGGGTGGCAGCCACTCGATGTGTCCCTTCACGTCGATGTTTCTCCCTCTCTCTCCCTTCCTCTCTCTCCCTCCCACTCTATCTGTACAAAAAATGGAAAAATATCCTCGGGTGAGGATAAAAAAAAAAAAAAAGTCTCTCTCTCTATGTGCAAAATTTTAAATAATGTGAAACATCTCAAATTTTAAAATTTGTCAAGAACCTCATAATATTACAGCTAGTGGCCTTCATCAGTTGAAACTGTGATGGGGTTTAGCCTCGGGGTAGAGCCACTGCAGCAGGTTCCCAGAAATACACACCATTCCTTGTCAGTCAAAACTGGAAGAAACAAATAGCATCACAAACTTACAATCATAGACCTCACAAGTACATATAACTTGACAACCACGCAGCTACGGCGGGCATGGGACCACGGAAGGATGGTTCCACAGGAAAAAGCCGTTAGATTATCCAATCCAGTCCCTTGTTTCCAGGGCTGACACATCCCACTGAAGGGACCTGTTCTCTGCCTTGAAATAATGTTGAAAATTCTTGACCACCACCCAGTAGGGGAGCAATTAGTTAGTTGTTACCTCAGGACACCTATCTTAAATAGTCACAGGGAACAGGGACCATGGGAAAAGTAATTGAAGGAAAGTATTCTGGTGTGAGAACATGGCAGGTACTGGATCCTGACAGACTGAGATGGATCAGTTTCCTCTCTCACTTTAAAGAGAACTGGGGGTGGGATGGGAGTTCTTCTATAGCTGAAAAAGAGGAAACTTTATATGCTCCATTTATAACCTCTGGAAGCAACTATAAAACAAAAATTCATACACTATTAAAAAGCTTAATGTCTGAAACTAACAGGTAACTAAAATTTGGATCCAATATGGCTACACAATATAAATAAATGGCATTTTTCTAAAGTATATGCACAATTGCTCATTCTCTTATCCTTATGATATATTCATATACTACATATGAGTGGTATGATTATATTCAATATAAGAAATTTGGGAAACTTTCCTCTATTGGTCCTAGAATAAAAATATAAAATTCTCACCCAGTCGGTGTGGCTCAGTGATTGAGTGTCAGCGCATGAACCAAGAGGTCACCGGTTTGATTCTTGGTCAGGGCACATGCCCAAGTTGTGGGCCAAGTCCCCAATGGGGGGCATGCAGAGTCAGCCAATTGATGTTCTCTCTCATCAGTGTTTCTATCTCACTCTCCCTCTCTCTCCCTCTCTCTCTAAAATCAATAAAGAAAAAATCCTTAAATATATACATACATATTCCCCAAAAATTTATCTCAATCTCAATTTGAGAATTCCTGATTATGGAGTAGTAACAGCTTGCCCATAACTTGGTAGTGTTAATCACCCAAGAACCACACTATTAGAGACCAATAGACTTGCAACACAAATGATCAATATCATACATAGAAAACAAGATTTACCTTTAAGGACTCAATTTTTTCTTTTTTTAGAGAGAGGAAAGGAGATAGAGATAGAAACATTGATAGGCTGCTCCCTGCACACCCCCTACTGGGGATCAAGCCTGCAACCCGGGCATGTGCCCTGACCAGGAATCGAACCAGGACCTCTCAGTCCATGAGACATTGCGCAATCCACTGAGCCACACCGGCCGGGCTAATGGCTCAATTTTTTAAACCAGGATTTTTATTGTAAATAAAATAAAAATAAAACCCCTGAACAAGTGTTGTGAGGAAAGGCTCATATGCCATTGCTTTTGCTAATTAGATAACTATAAAAAGCTACTTTTAACTGTTCTTCCTAGCAGTTCTCTGAAAATAATTATCCAAGATTTTTTCCCCTGCTTTCTTAGCTTCCCTGGATATTTCCTCTTCTAACAATAGCAGCCCTTAAGTACATAGTGCTTATAATGTGCCAGACTTATTCTGAGCACTTCATATAAACTCTGCAGTTTAAGTCTTGCAACAGCATTATGAGCTATGTGTTCTTTTTACTCAGTATAGAAATGAGGAGATTAAGGCATAGAGAGATAAGTAACTAGTCCCAGGCCACACAACGAGTGTGTGTTGGGATCCAAACCCAGGCAGTCAGGCTCCACGCTAGGCTTTCTTTTTTTTTTTTTAATTTATTTTTTATCCTCACCCGAGGACATTTTTGCATTTTTTGTTCAGATAGAGTGGGAGGGAGAGAGAGGAAGAGAGAGAAAGACAGAGAGAAACATAGATGTGAAAGGGACACATCGAGAGGCTGCCACCCGCACGACCAACCAGGGCCAGGGCCGGGGACAAACTGCAACCAAGGTACGCGCCCTTAGCGGGTATCAAACCTGGATCTCTCTGGACCACAGGCCGATGCTCTAACCACTGAGCCAAACCGGCCAGGGCCACACAGGCTTTCTTAATCACCAGTCTGTGAGCAACACTTTTCTTCTATTGCTAAAGCGATTTCCTACAACTTCTTTTTATTAGGGTGGCCATACTTCCGGGCATACCTGAGACAGGTAAAAACTGTTGTCCAGCATTTCATCACCCTCAGAATTGTCCCTGTTTAGATAATAAATTATATGACACTTGTAATACTATCTACCTTTCATAGCTGCTATTTATTGAGTGCCCACGATCTACCAAACAACGTATGCTTATTGTCTTATTAAACCTCATAAGGATTCCATGATGTAGTCATTGGCCCATTTCATAGCTGAGAAAATTGAGGCTCAGGGATGTTAGGAAACTTGCCCAAAATTATATAATTATTTTTTACCGGGGCAAAATTCAAACCCAGGTCTGTCTGATGCAAAAGCGCATGGCTTTAACTACTACCCCACCTTTGTCCTTTATGAAAGGGAATCAACAAAAAAAATCACCTGAACTGTCCCTACCCTGGTAAAGAAAACTCTACCAATATTAGTCTGCCTGCATAGAATTCCACTAAAGCAGCTGTTCTTAAAGAGTGGTCCACAGAGCCCCCCGACAACCTCCAAGGTCCTTTCAGGGGAGTTATTGAGATAAAATATTTTCTTTTTTTTTTAATCCTCACCTAAGGATTTTTTTTTTTCCATTTTTGTTCAGATAGAGTGGGAGGGGGAGAGAGAGAGAAATATTGATGTGAGAGAGACACATCGACTGGTTGCCTCCCGTACAACCCCGACCAGGGCCAGGGACAAACCACAACCAAGGTACGTGTCCTTGATCAGAATCGAACCTAAGACTCATTGGTCCGTGGGCCGACACTCTAACCACTGAGCCAAACCTGCCAAGGCAAGATAAAATATTTTCATATTAATACTACCATATTATTTGCTTCTTTCTACGTTGAAATTTGAACTGATGGTGCAAAAGTATTTGTGAACCCATGATAAGCTACAACCTCACATCCATTAGAATGGTTATAATCTCTTAAAATGGAAAATAAGTATTGGTGAGGATGTGGGAAAATTGTAACCTTCATACATAGTGGGTGAGGATGTAAAATGGTGCAGCTGCCATGGAAAGTGGTTTGGCGGTTCCTCAAAAAGTTAAACATAGAATTACCACATGACCCAGCAATTCCGCTCCTAGGCATATTCCCAAAGAATTGAAAAGAGGTGTTCAAGCAAATACGTGTACACGAATGTTCATAGCAGCACTGTTCACAATAGCCAAAAGGTAGAAACAACCCAAATGTCCACCAACCTTTGAATGGATAAAGTGGTGTGTGTGTGTGTGTGTGTGTGTGTGTGTGTGTTTGCGTGCGCGCAATGGAATCTTATTCAGCTATCTAAAGAAACAATGCTCTGATATGTGCTAAGTGAAAGAAGCTCACCATAAAAGGTCACACATTGATTGTATGATTCTATATATACAAAACTTCCAGAATAGACAAATAAAGACAGCAGATTAGTGGTTGGCAGAGCCTAAAGGAAGTAGGAAGGGGAATGACTGTTTAATGGGCACAAAACTTTCTTTTGGGGGTGATGAAAATGTTCTGGAACTAGATAGTGGTGGTGATTGTATAATCTAGCAAATGTACTAGATGCTACTTTAAAATGGTTAGAATGGTGACTTTAATGGTTTTAAAATTTTAACCACAATTTAAAATTTAAAAATAGGGGGGTGGAGAGTAATGATGAGTAAAATGGGTGGTGTCTTAGCACAAATCAAGGCAGTGGCACCGAGTTGGACTAACAGTCATTGTAATCTTCACTGTTACACACTTGCAGTAAATAAATAAGTAAATTTAAAGACCATTTTCCTTAAGAAAGTCCTTCAGGAAGCAGTCAGTGTTGTTAACTTTATGAGCTCCAACCCTTTAGTCCTCTGTGTAATAAAACGGGAGGTGCTGATGGAACACTTCTGCTGCCTGGTGACGTGTAATGGCTGACTCAGGGAAATCATCTGTAAGGTTTTTGAGTTGTGAGATGAATTAGCTTCTTTTATCATGGAACACAATTTTTTTTAAATGCATCTTTATTGTTGAGAGTAATACAGATGTTCCTTTTTTTCTCCCCCATTGACACCCTCCTCCCCCACCTTCACCACATTGGTTGTCTGTGTCCACTGATTATGTATATATGCATAGAAGTGCTTTGGTTTATCTCTTCCTGCCCCTCCCCTTCCCTCTGAGGTTTGTCCATCTATGAAATGCAATTTTTTAATTTAAAAAAAAATTGAAGGATAAATTATTGTTATTCAGACTTAGTTATTGGGCAGGTTTTTTTAAAAAACTTGAATGAAGACTATGATTTTATACACATGTGTAATGTAATACATTTTATATATATGTTTAATATATAGGTTTTGAGCATGTCTTTGTATGGCTCTTATAGTGGTTGCTCTAGGTATTACATTATATACATAATTATAAGCTTATAAGTTATTATATTATATATTATTTATAATTTATATATAATTATATGTATAATGTAATACAATTCAATGGAGTAAGGACTGCCTTTTCAATAAATAGTTGACACAAAAAGTATAATCTATTTTTAAAAATTGATAAATTAGACTTTATTAAAATTAAAGACATTTTCTCTGCAAAATACCCTTTTAAGATAATTAAAAGACAAGCTACAGAATAGAACAATATGTTTCCAAACCACATATTCAATAAAAGGATAGATCTAAGATATATAAAGAACTCTCAAAACACAATGGTAAAAGAGCAAAGAACCCTTTTAGAGTATGAGCAAAGACATAAAGAGAGAGTCCACTGAAGAGAATATACAGGTGGCAGGTAAGCATATGAAAAGATTTCAATGTCCTTAGTCATTAGGGAACTGCAAATTAAAATCACAATGAAATATCATTATATACTTATGAGAATGGCTAGAATAAAAATAAAAAAAAATAGTGAAAAGAAGCCAATCTGAAAAGGTTACATGCTGTATGAGTCCAACTAAAATGACATTCTGGAAACGGCAAAACCATGAATACTGTAAAAAGATGAGTGGTGGCCAGGGGCTGAGGGGAATGAATAAGAAGAGCACAGGACCTTTAGGGCACTGAAACTATTCTGTAGGACACTCTTTTGGTGGATACATGTCATTATACATTTGTCAAAGTCCATAGAATGTACAACACAAAGAGTGAATCCTAATGTAAACAAACTATGGACTTCAGGTAATAATAATAATGTGTCAGTGTAGGTTTGTCAATTGTCACAAACTTACCACCCTGGTGGGGATGTCGATAATGGGAGAGGTTAAGCTTATATGCGAAATCTCTCTAAGTTCTGTTCAATTTAATGTGAATCTAAAACTACTCTAAAAAAATAGTCTATTGAAAAAAATAGTGACAGCAACAACAGCTGGCAAGGACGCAGAGAAACTGGATCACGTCTGCTAGTGGGAATATAAAATGATACAGCCACTCTGCAAATTAGTTTGTCAGTTTCTTAGAAAAACTAAACATGCAACAACCATCACCTAGCAATGCTGTCCTCAGCATGTATCTAGAAAAACGAAGACTTATGTCTATACAAAAACCTGTACATGAATGTTTATAGCAACTTTACTTAGAATAGCCCCAAACTGGAAACAACCCAAATGTCCTAACACAAGTGAATGATTAAATAAACTGGGGTGTAGCCATACTATGGAATACTACTCAGCAATAAAAAAGAACCAACTAGTGTACATGCAACAACTTGGATGAATCTAAAGAAAAGTATGTTGAGTTTAAAAAAAAAAAAAAAAGCACCCTGGCTCAATTGGTTGGGCATTGTCCTGTGCACCCAAAGGTTACCAGTTCCATTTCCCATCAGGGCACATGCCCAGGTTTCAGGTCCCATCCCCAGGGAGGGGTGTGCAGGAGGTAGCCAATCAATGTTTCATTCTCACATAGATATTTCTCTCTCTCTCTCTCTCTCTCTCTCTAAAAATAAATTTAAAAAAAAATTTTTTTAAAGCAAGCCCCAAAGATTCTATCCTGTATGGTTCCATTAATATAACATCATAAAAATGACAAAATTATAAAAGTAGAGAACGGATTAATGGTTGCCAGGGGATAAACAGGAGGTGGGAACAGAGGGAAATGGATGTGGCTATATGAAGGCAACTTGATGGATTTTTGTGGTAATGAAAATGTTCTCTCTCAATGCAACATCCTGGTAGTGACAATAGTTTTGCAGGAAGTTACAGTTCAGGCAAACTAAGTAAAGGGTACATGGGATTTCTCTGTATTATTTCTTACAACTGCATGTGACTCTATAGTGTTCTCAAAATAAATTTGAATTTAAAAAAGTAAATGAAGTGAGCCTGTTATTACAAGGAAAGCAGTACTTACTGCTAATGATAAGATTTATGCTTCTAACCAAAAGTTAGAATTTTAAAAAATGTGTTTGTGCTGCTATGAGTGCCATCCTCCCAAGACCTAAAGACTTTTTATGAAATTAGTGGTGATATTAACTAATGTTATGTTAATATATTAAGAAATGTGCCAAAAGTTGTAAGAGCTGCATAACTCAGTGAATCAATATTTTCTAAATAACCAATACACAATATTATAAAACCATGCATAGCTGAAAGATCCATTCAAAATATGTGATAGAACAGTGGATTTACTGGACAGTGTAAAAAGGTTCACTGATATGATTTCAAATTCAAAATGCAACTAACCTTGAAGAAATCAGCATTTGTCAACTTTGAACAAAGTATTCAAAAGAATGTCTACAATTGCCCGGCCGCTGTGTTTTGGTGGTTGAGCATCGACCCATGCACCAAGAGGTTGCAGGTGTAATTCCCAGTCAAAGCACATGCCCAGGTTGTGGACCAAATCCCCATTGAGGGGCGTGTAGGAGTCGACTAATCGATGTTCTCTCTCATCAATGTTTCTATCTCTCTCTCCCTTTCCCTTCCCCTCTCTCTCTAAAATCAATTTAAAAAAAATGTCCACAATCACCTGAAAAACTATTCAAATATGACTCCTTTTTTCAACTGCATGTCTGCATAAGGTTAGATTTTCACCATACCCTTCATCTAAGATAATATTGTATAACAGACTGAGTTGAATGCAGACACACATATGAGAATTCAGCTATTTTCTTCTAAGCCAGACATTACAAATTTGCACACACACAAAATCTCTCTTTTTTTTGCTAAATTTTCTTCATTTTGGAAAATACAATTACTTTTCATTAAAAATAGGATGTATGCTACCATAAATGGGCTTATTATTTTTTAATGAGTAATAAAGACACGGTTTTAAATTTTCCTGGTTTGAATTCCTAATTAAGTAACTACTGATAAATGCTCATAAGCAAAAGCTGTTTGAGGCCTTGAATAATTTTTAAGAGTGTGAAGTCTGCAGAGACCCGAAATTTTGAGAACCACTCTTCTAAGAGTTTAGTTTTCTTGTTGATTATAATTGCAGATTAAAACAAATTCTAAACCAAGCTCATGTACCACAGGATATACATAAGAAAATAAGAGAGTGGTCAGTTTCGGAGAGAGGGGCACATGTCCCCGGAGAGAAAGGGAGCCGTCTTGCTGCCCCTCCCCACATGGACACAGGACAACATGGAGATGCTGAGGTTCCACATGGACAATCACAGCCTTTAGGTGTTTCCAATAGGTCTCTAGGTGATCACTTGGGAGGCCACTACCCTGGGCCCCCAAATAAGGATCAGTAATCTGGAAAGCTCTCTCTAGCTGCTATGCTCTTTTTATAGACAACATTATTCTTCTGGAGAAGCCGGAATTGCTTTCCCACCGTTATATTTTATTTTATATTTTTTTGCTTCCCCTCCTTTAAAAACAAAACCACAAACATTTCACCAATTTGTCATACCAAAATAATGATTTACTAGCTATTTACAGAGCTGATCCATTTATAGAAGAATGAGGTGATTGCAATATATTTTAGGTGAAATCCATGACAAAGACTCCTCTTTAATTGCATTTGCCGGCCTGCCGTAGTGTTGAGTTCATCTTCAAAACACATGCTGCTAAAAGGGGAAAGAACAATTGATGACTTAATTTCTAAATGTAAATACTGTCATTTAAATGAATCACAATAAAATGGTCTGGTTTTTAAATGAAATGCCATGGGCGGGCAGCCCGGGCGGGCAGCCCGGCCGGTCTCCAGGAACATGCTCTGTCCGGCCCCCGTTATGTGGATGCTAAACATTAGGGTGAGTGTACATCTCAGCCTCAGAAAGAAGGTCATTCTGATTTAAAGATCTAAACTAGATCTGGAGGTTCTGTTATCAGTGAATTAACTGTAGAAATGTCTACACTAAGGTGAATGTAAGTTGATTCCTTGCTCTTGGGAATGTGTTTCAATGACCCAGAGACAAAGCAGTTCTGTTGTAGTGTTATGGTGTGTGTGTGTGTGTGTGTGTGTGTGTCCACTTAATGGCCCTTCCATGTCTCTGATACCTTAACAGTTCTCCCCTTTATTGGCTCTCTCTTTGTTTTATCATTTTCTTTAATTCCTTTTGATTTTTACTTAAGTCTGCTGTTACAATAGCGCTTATATTTGCCAGTTTCGGGGAGAAAATCCTGGCACTTCCATTCACCCAGCTCACTCACCCTCTCCCCCCTAACCACTCCTCCATCTTCCCCACTCCAACCCCAAGTTCATCAGTTCTGGCCCAGGGGACCATGTCTGAGGTTGGCCTACTGGGTCCTGTGTTGGTGGATCGGTCCATTTTATTCTGAGTCATAAAATAAGCTGGAAACAGCTGTTTAAAAAACAAAGCAACGTGTATACATTTTAAGTGCTTTTCTAACAAGCTTGTGAAGTAATTAATCCATTGCTTCATGAGTAGCTTTAAACACTTTCCTGATGTTGATAAAATCTGTAGCAGTGTATGAGAATAAAACTATTCACTCTCTGTTCATTGTCCATCTGTTGGCTGACTTCACAAATAAATATAGTATCTTGATAACAGGTTGTCCACTCCAAAACTCATAACCTTAAAATATAGTAGGTTTTGAATAATCATTTTTCTTAAGAAAATATACTCTTCATTTAGCTAACTGCAATACTTTTTATTTTCAGAGGTGTTCTAATTAGGCATGTTTTTCTGTAGTTTTACTAGCAATTTTCAGAGACTCGATTTTGAATGAAATAGAACTGAACACGTTTTAAAGCTTCACTTTTAAGTGATGTTCAGATTTTATGCCGTTTTCTTTGTGCAATTTTGTGAGAATACAAATCTGCCTACAAAACTCTGTGCTCTCTTTTACTGGGTGCTGGGCCCATTGTTTAGTCCTTCCCTTGAACATGAGTCTCTCATGCAGGACCTGCCCTCCCCCTGAAATACACTTGTCCAATTTTTCACTCTTCTAGTGGGGTAGCCCCAATTCAATGGCTATTGATGTGGTGAGAACCCCCCTTGCCTCTATTTGTGACACTTCTAAGGGGCCATCCCAGCTCCAGAGACTGCAGGTGGGCTGAGGCTTTGGCTGTTCCTGCGTCAGCTCAGCCTCCCCAAGTCCAGTGGGGGTGTTCCCAGGGGGTGTTCACTGCCCAGTGAACCTGCCATGCCAATATCCCTCTGTGTCTGCTTCCCAGCAACCAGGGTCTCTTGCCATTTTAGAGACCTTCTGAGGCAAGACTTAAACTGCTACTTGGAAACCTTGCTTTACAGTGAGTTACTGCACATGAAGCCAGAATTAGTTGAAACCTTCTTTCATAGAAAAGCCCCAAATATGCCTGCACCCTTTTTCTACAAGCGGAAGTTCAACCACCACTCAACGACTTTTAAAACAAAAACATACAGTCACCTCTCCCTTTTACCAGGAAGGCTGAACCTCATATAGAAAATCAGTTTTGCCTTTCAGAAGGGATACAATTCTAGGGAGATTATAAACTGTCCCCCAAAATTCTCCATGGATTCTAAGAACCCTTGATTTATAGCCAAGGTCCCAAAAACTCATTGTCTCAAAGCAGTTGTCCCCAGCATAGGGAAGGAATAAGAAGTTTTTAAAGTATATTTTTAAAATCTAAATTCTTCTTCGTATGATTTCATCAATAGGTTTTGCATAACCAAATATCAGACTCAACTTACATTTCCCAGAGTTATATCTGCTGTGTTTGAACTTGTCTTTTCACGGTATCTCTTCCGAGTGCAGTAGACACTGACGAGGGTGACGATCAGCATCAGGGCGAACACAGCCATGGTGGAGGAAACAGTAATGATGATGGTGTCTCGCGTGGAGCCTCGCTTTTCACACCTGGATCCCGTGTACCACCAGTCTTCCCCCGACGGACACCTGCACATTCAGAACACGGCTCAGTTATGAGCTGATATTTAAATCTTCACAACCTCACCATTAAAGGTGTGAGTCAACATCCAGGTCATTGGCTTCCGGAACATTTCACCCACTCTGCACCAGAGGGGGATGGGTGGACTAGCACCAGGAGACCAGGCGGGGTCAATGGAAAAGAAACGGTGGAGTAACTTCTCATCTGATATTCAAACAGCACTCCAAGGGGGCAAGGGGGGGGGGCGTGGAGGTATTGGAGAGAATTTAGTTCTCAGTGACCTAGTCCCTCCACCTCCAGCTTACACCTTGGACAAGCTCTTCTCCAAATTTAAGAATCTCCATCTACACCATGGGGGCAATTACACTGATCCACATCAGACTTCTGCGAGGACTTCAGATATCTAACTCTTGAGGACTTTTTCAGGCAGTTAGAATATAATGTGTTATATTTTCATAAGTAACTTTATTGTTCTTTGGCTATCCAAAGTCCCAAATGAAGAACAAAAAATAAATATCCTGTGAACTGTTCTGAGATGTGAACTAACTGATTTCACGCATATGAAAGATCACTGTGTGGTCCCATATTGTGGGAATGATATAATTTCAAACAAAGAATGGGGAGAGCCCTTACCTGCACTCAGCTTTGCCATCTCGGACAGTGCAGATGCCGTCATTCTCACATTTGAAGTCCGCGCAAGTGTTGGCGGTGCCTGAGGTTGGGACTGAGGTTGGCAGAGTTGGTGTAGAATTGAGGTGGGATATGTCTAAGGTAGGCAGGGGAAGAGCATGGATGGAAATTAGGTTTTGCTTTAACAAGGACTTGATTTTTACATTTTAAAACAGATGCCCAGGTTTCTGGTTTGCGAGAAATTCAGGTAATCTTGAAGCACAGTCCAAGGATATTCATAGCCGGTGAAACAATAAATAGGCAGGTTGAAATCGAGATGCACAGGAAGCTGGGTCAGCCTGAGGGGCTACAGCGAAACCAGGTTTGTCTGCGCCTGGACTTGCCTGAACTCCAGGGGCCCAGCCTTTGTTACTGTTAACTAAAAACAAAAGGACTTTCAAAGCGAGAGGCCAGAAGCATTTATTTGCAATCGAAAGAATAGCTATTGGGGAAGCATGAATTCAGTCAGAAGCCCAAATAATGTTCTCGCAAACAAAAGCAAGTAGCATCTATGATAAAGGGTAGGGGGAAAATTATATAAATAGGAGAAAAACATTTCTATTGTGCAGATAACATAGTGTTGTTTTTTGTAAAGAAAGTTTAAAACTTTCAGTCCAGTAATCATATCCGCTTTCTTGTTATCTTTGCAAACAGTTCTTTGGATATGAGGTTGCTTGGCCAATCCCAAGGTTATTTTGCCTTGTTTTAACACTCAAGAGGTTTGAGGTATAAGATGTCAAGGCAGTTTCTCTGGCCTGGTGGCTCCATTTAAAAATGTCTTCATTTGTTATTTTTTTACATACCAGCCCTCAAGGGACAGACAAGGAAACTGAGGAGCAGATCACAAGGCAGCTGAGGGGTCTGCTCAAAGTCACGGGTCTCTTGCTTTGTGGAGCAGTTGATGGATATTTGGTGAAAGACACAAGATCCTCTAAAAAGCAAGGTTCTATTCTTTGTGGTGTTTTTTGTTGCCTCTTATCCAAAAAGGGTCAAACAGAATGAATACATGAGTTTTGCTGAGGGAGAAAACATTTTATGAAGCCTCTTCTTCCTCAACAAAAGTTTTCCTGAATAATTTTTTCCAAGAAGTATCATTTAGATTTACTCTAATTGACACTGAAATAAAAATTCCATGGGTTTTCATTGTATCACTTTTTATCACAAACAAGATTCTGATTGATACCATGTCCAGGAATATATCCTAAGAAGCCTGAAACACCAGTCAGAAAGAATATATGTACCCCTATGTTCATAGCAGCACTATTTTCAATCGCTAAGATCTGGAAACAGCCCAACTGTCCATCACTAGATGAGTGGATAAAAAATCTATGGTACATTTACACAATGGAATACTATGCAGCTGTAAGAAGGAAAGATCTGTTATCCGTTGAGATGACATGGAGGGACCTGGAAAGTATCATCCTAAGTGAAACAAGCCAGTCAGAGAAAGACAAATATCACATGATGTCACTTATTTGTGGTATATAATGAACAAAACAAACCGATGAACAAAATAGACTCAGAGACATAGTAGTAGGGTACAGACTGACAAACCTTAGAAGGGGGGTTGGGGGGGAGTGGAAGTAAGAGATAAACCACAGAACTTATACACATGTATGCATAACCATGGACATGGACAACAATGCTGGGGGCCGGTGCGGGGGTGGGATCAGGAGGAGGGGGTCGATGGGAGAAAAAAGAGAAACATTTGCAACAAAAATATATTAATTTTTTAAAAAGGGCAAAAAAAAACCACCTAAAAAATAAATAAATAACAAAAATTAAAAAAAACTCACAAGATTCTGATTTACTGAGAGGTAGGTGGGTCTTTAGTAAATAAGTTAAAATCCTACCACATAAAACATGGAAACCACCAGTACTCCTGGAAAATGTATTTTTTGACTGCCATAGCTAGGAAACTTTAAAAGACAATAGATTATTACTACTGTCAAAATATGTGTGTGTGTGTGTGTGTGTGTGTATTTGAAAAAGACAATAAAGATAATCCATTTTAAGTTTAATTTCATGTACTTGTGTGATGCTTTTATTTCTGGAATCTTAGACTATAATTCTAGAGTATAATGGCTATACTTTAACATATTTCTAAAGTTTTCCAGTCTAAAGTTTTCCATTATTACTCCATGTAGTGGTAATTAAAGTCTTTATCCTGGAACCCTTGCTGTTTCCATTTAAATTATTTTCATATTGTTAATGATTCATGCCAAAAAAAAAAAAAAAATTCCACTCAGGCCCATTTCCTCCCACATCTCTATTTATACACCTAAAAATGGAACCCGGAAGAACACATTAAAAATGATCAATGGCTATGACAACAACAAAAATAGCTTCAATAAAACTATTTTTATTGACATACCTTCCACGGTCAGTAGGATATAAACATCATTTCCTTTTATAAAATCTCTGCTTCTCAGCCTCTCGTGGGTTATGAAGGCACTGGTTCCATAGCCCCTACCTCTTCTGAATTCAGTGCCATTAGGGAAAAAAGCCACTTCTCCCACTTTGGAAGGCCTGTCCCAAAAATAGTGTCCATTATCTGAAAAGCAATTTATAGTAATGGCTTGTGTTAGCCTAGCTTTCGGTGGTAGGAAAGAACAGACAATGCGAAACACAATTCGGATGAAGCTAAAAGTGATTAAATGATGCTATTGACCTGTGATGTATTCCCTGGCAAGTTGTTGGAGCTTGTTCATTTATACTGTCCTAAAGGAAATGAGATTGCCTGCCTGGCTGGGAGGACCACATTCTGGAATATGAGGGGAGAAGTACAAAAGGTTCCCCAGGTAGGTGTCACATCTATACTGACTGACCAGTAGGGGAACCGCACTGCCCATTAGAATCATTCCTTCGTTATGGATAGGCCTTTTAACTGAGTTAAATCAATTTGTTACTGAAAGAGTGTTTAATATTAGCATAGAACAATTTATCTTGGGAACTGAATTATGTACCTAACAGAGCAAAGTCTTTCTCAGAGGGAAGCACTGTGTCTGGAGAAAGGTGATGACCCACCCAACCCTGAGCCATTTTCAATGTCATCCAGGAAGGAATGTTTTAAAAAAAAAAAAAAAAAAAGTAAAGAAATTCTGAACATCAAGTCTCTATAATCTTTTCTGAAATTTTTTTTTTCGATCACATTAGATTTTTTTTTTTTCAGTGTCACTTAAGTCCATTACTTTCATATATAGAATTCAGATTTGGCCATAATATTCACCTTGCCATAATTCCATTTGTCCCTTTATTGGATTCCCAGATGGCAAAAAAGTATTAAAATTAGAAATGTGATCATTGTGCCCTGACTGCTGACTCGGTTGGTTGGAGCATCATCCTGTACACTGACAGGTTGATTCTTAGTCAGGGCCTGTGCAGGAGGCAACAGATCAATGTTTCTCTCTCTCTCTCCCTCTCCCTTCCTCTCTAAAACTCAATAAAAACGTAACCTTGGGTGAGGATTTTTTAAAAATGTGATGATTGCTTTCTGGGTTCTGCTCCTTTTTGAAACTGGAAGATTGGGAATAATGTCACCATTGACAAATCCTCCAGAAATCTTTAGTAAAAAGTTACAGTCCAGTCTCAACACTCTAGAGCATCTGCTCATCTTCCTTCTAATCAAAAACCATCCCTCACTACTAGAGCTGATTTGGTTTTGACAGCCCCAGTGGCAATATCAGGGTAGCATGGATTAGGAGAAACTCAGCAGCTGAAGGCCTCTCTATACCATGACTCTGCACAAACTTCCATGCTTGATCTGTAGTGATTCTTAGAACAAGTCTGTGTGGTTATTATTACTCCTCCAGTTTTACTGCGAAGACACAACAACTCCAAGAGATTACTGGCTCAAGATCTATTTGCTTAGCTAATGAGAAGCAAACCTTGTTTTAATGCAGGCATTTCAGACTCTGAAATCAATATTCCTGCCACAACACTGGGAATTCAGGTATGGTCATCAATTCCCAGGAATACAGTCAGTATTGTCTCTATCATCGGCATTCCTGCTGACAATCCTGACAGTCTCCTGCTTGGGAAACTGTCCGCAAGTGCTAAAACTCTTCCCCTAAATACCTTCTGTTCTTAAGATCTGGGCTCAAAATTCCCTAGGTACCTGCTGTGCAGTCTCTCATTCCCAAACCACCCGCCTCTCCAGGAGCAATGACCGTGCACAGCAATAAAGAAAATGAGTCACGAACCGGTGGTCATAAATGGGTCTGTAGTTATGCTCCGCTGGTTGGACATACGCTGTCGAATGTCAGGATTTTGATCCAAGAGTGTCATCGTGGCTTGTTGCCAAGGACACGGCCACTGTAATTGATCATCATTGGCTCCAGAGATCAAGTGGAAATATATTCCTGCATTAGTCAAATGGTTTAGATTCAAGTAAATCTGAAAGGCATAACCTTTAGAAGAATAAAATGGAGGGCTATATAGAGTTCCATCTGGGCTGCCAATGAACTGTGTGAAATTCCTTATACGCCAGACATGATGAGGGCACCGTGTTTCCGAAAGATTGATGTCATCAATGGACAGGCCACCCAATGATGTACCAGCGCCTCTGACCCCTCCAAACACCACTCTGAACTTGTTGGTCATGTTCAGTGTTACGTGGTAAAGCTGCCAGCTCCCAATGGGTATATCTGCAAAACAGACATTATTTCAAAGAAGACCAAGGACAATGAATCCTGTGGGAATCAACATGCCCTGGCAGGTTTGGCTCAGCGGTTGGAGCATTGGCCTGCGGACCAGAGAGTCTCGGGTTTGGTTCCCACTAGGGGCACATACCAAAAAAAAAAAAAAATCAACGTGAGCGTTCTAACCTTCATGGACACACATTCATCCTAGAGCTAGAGATTCCTATAGGTCACTCCTCCAACCCAGGTCTATTTACTTTAAGGTATTTTTGTGGGGTCAGACTCTTCTCTGGAATATTTGGATATTTATCTAGTTGTTTCTCAGCTAGGTCACCCTTTGCCCAAGATGGGCGAGCAAATAACTCATGAGCACTTCATGCCCTTCTTAGGAGTTACCTTTCATTCTATGCTAGCTCTGTGTTAATTAAATGGTCAAGCAAGAAACCCAGTATTCTATACTTGTACCCATGATTCCTGTGATACTCAACCAAAGCCTCCTTTAGTATATTTACACTCTGACCCGAACACTTCCTTTACATGCAAAATTTTCAATCAACTTTTTGGCTGTATGAAACAGGAACCCACCAAACCCTAGAAAGCCCACATCCTACAATTTACTCCTTCCATCATTACCAGTGATTCAGCATTATGAATATTTATCTAATATTTAGTACCATCTCCTTTCTCCTCAACCTGCACTTCCTCCTTCACTGTTTTACTCCACCCTTAGCTAGCAGCAGAGCTATGCCATCCTGTTTTATTTTCCTATATCACATGCTCATATAAGAAGCAGTATATTTAAATTTTTTCAGAAGCCCCAAGTAGACAACAGCTCAATTTATGTGAAGCTCATAATTAACACAATGACTTAAAATTTAAATATATTGGCACTTAATGAGAAACATAATTTCTTGAAAATAACTTAGAAATATTCAAATTACAGAAAATGTTATTGTCCATGGATGGACTGTAAATTGAACGAAAACCTTTCATGAGAATTTCCACTTTATTATTATCAGTACTATCAGTTTAAATTCTGGACCCTTAAGTTTCTTAAGTATGTTTTGTGCTATTGTGTATCAGTGATAACACCACAGATTGCTAATGAAGGAATAGCTATATAACAGGTATTTTATATATGTATTGTGTATCATACTATATACACTTACATAGAAGGTATATGTATAGTATGTGGTGTGTGGTTATGTAAAATGAGATTAAGAACCTCACTGAAAGTGTTCACAAGGGAAACTACCATTGTTTTTCAGATTGTTTCTCGTAGTTAAACAGTGGGGAAGGGGGTGACACATAGCATAATGTGGATCAATTTTATAACAGGTTTTACTCAATTCATTCGAGCCAGGAGGTCAATATGTGGAGCAGAGGAGAAACGTTGCGGCAGAACAGGTGAAAGTAACACACCTCCTCCTGCCACCAAACCAGAGTTAGAGCTAAAATTTAGAGCAATTAACCTGAATTAACATTAGCTCACCTGAACTGGAGTATTATATCCAAAGAGTGAAAAAAAGAGAAGAAGCTACACAGAGACTGGTAAGAAGGGCAGATGCAGAAAGGTTGGTCCCTGCATACAGGGGCAGCGGCTGTGAAGCTGGAGAAATATTGCAGCTGCAAAAGCCCCACCTCACATCACCTGGAGAAAAGTGGGGTCCCAAGCCCATGCCAAGACCCCCAACCCAGGACCTGAAATCTGGTGAAACCCCCTTGGAGCCTCCCTTCAGGAGCTCTGGTGTGAGCTAGGAGAGCAGCTATACCATCTTGAGGGCTGAGGACTCGTGCTACCCCAATCGAAAGGGCAGATTGGATTTGCATTCCCAAATCCTGCAGCCCCATCCTGCTTAACTCATTTCCAAGGGGTGAAAGTCAATCACACTCATGAATGGGCCAACAACATCAGCTCCCAATTACAACAGGAGGGTTCATATAACTTACACAAGGGACATTTCTAGAGCATTCAGCTAAAGAGATCAAGGAGACTTCACCACTGAGTTCTACAGGACACTTACTACATAAGGCCACCCCATGAAGACTGGGAGTCATAGTAGTTCTATCTAACATACAGAAACAAACACAAAGAGACAACTAAAATGAGGTGACAAAGAAACAGAAAAGAAAAGGAAACATCTCCAGCAAAAGAACTAAATGAAATTGAAGCAAGCAATTAACCAGACACAGAGTTCAAAATAATGGTTACAAGGATGCTCAAAAAAATTAGAGAAAATTACAAGGAACTTAATGAAAACCACATCAACATGACAAAATAGAAACTCTGAACAAGAATGAAGAATAGTATATCCAACATCAAAAATACACTGGAAGGGCTGGACAAAGCAGAGGATTAAATCAGCAATTTGGAAGACAAGGTCAAAGAAAACACCCAAACAGAGCAACAACAACAACAACAACAAAAAACAAATTAAAAAGAATGAGATGGCACAACATAAAATGTAATAATATCTGTATCATAGTGGTACCAGAAGAAGAAAGTGAGCAAGTGATAGAGAACCTGTTTGAAGAAATAATCACAGAAAACTTCCCTAACCTGGTGAAAGGAAAAGTTACACAAATTCAGGAAGCACAAGACGAACCCAAAGAGACCCATGCCAAGACACATCATAATTAAAATGGCAGGGCTAAGACAAAGAGATAATCTTAAAAGCAACAAGAAAGAAACAGTTAATTACCTACAAGAGAGCCCCCATAAGGCTAACAGTGGATTTCTCAACAGAAACACTTCAGGCCAGAAGTGATTGGCATAAAGTATTCAAAGTAATCAAAAGCAAGAACCTGCAACCAAGACTGTTCTATCCAGCAAGGCTATCATTTAAAATTGAAGGCAAAATAAAGAGTTTCACATACACAAGAAAGCTAAAGGAATTCAGTACTACCAAACCAGCATTGCAAGAAATGCTAAAAGGACTGTTTTAAGAAGAAGAAGAAATATAGAGAGAAAGGAACTTAGGCATAAAGAAAAAAAGGGGTAGTAAATAAGTACATATCAAAAATAACCTTAAATGTAAATGGACTAAATGCTCCAATCAAAAGACATGGGGTAGCTGAATGGATAAGAAAACATGACCTATGTATATGCTATCAACACGAGACCCACCTCATAACAAAAGATTCACGCAGGTTGAAAGTGAAGGGATGGAAAAAAATATTCCATGCAAATGGAAATGGAAAATATAAAAGCAGAATACCTATATCTGACAAGACTTCAAAAATGAAGGCTCATACCTAACATAATAACAGCCATATATGACAAACCTACAGCCAACATCATACTCAGTGAGCAAAAACTAAAAGTATTTCCCTTAAGAACAGGAACAAGACAGAGATGTCTGCTTTCACCACTCTTATTCGACATAGCACTGGAAGTCTTAGCCACAGTGATCAGACAAGAAGAAAAAAATAAAAAGCATCGAATTTGGAAAGAAGAAAGTGAAACTGTCATTATTCTCAGATGGCATGATATTGTACATAGAAAAGCCTAAAGTCTCCATCAAAAAATCTAGATTTAATAAATCAATTTGGCAAAGTAGCAGGATACAAAATCAACATCCAGAAATTGATGGCATTTTTATACATCAATAATGAATTCAGAAAGAGAAACTGAAAAAACAATCCCATGTACCATTGCAACAAAAAAATTAGGATACCAAGGAATAAACTTAAACAAAGAGGTAAAAGACCTGTTCTCAGAAAACTACAGAATATTAAAAAAAGAGAGAGTGAGAAAGAAAAATATAAAAAAATGAAGCATATACCATTTTCATGGAATGGAAGAATCAACATCATTAAGTTGTGCATACTACCTAAAACAATCTATAGATTCAATGCAATCACTATTAAAATACCAATAACATATTTCACAGATCTAGAACAAATACTCCAAAAGTTTATATGGAACCTAAAACGACCCCAAATAAACACAGCAATCTTGAAAAAAAAGAACAAAGTGGGAGGGATCACAACGCCAGATATCAGGTTATACTACAAAGCCATTGTAATCAAAACAGCCTGGTACTGGCACAAGAACAGCCATATAGGTCTATGGAACAGAACAGAGAACCCAGAAATTGACCTAAGACAATATGCTCAATTAATATTTGACAAAGGAGGCAAGAACATACAATGAAATAAAGACAGTCCCTTCAACAAATGGTGTTGGGCCCTGGCCGGTTTGGCTCAGCGGTTAGAGCGTCGGCCTGCGGTCCTGAGAGACCCGGGTTCGGTTCCCGCTAAGGGCACGTACCTCGGTTGCAGTTTGTCCCCGGCCCTGGTTGGTTGTGCGGGTGGCAACCACTCGATGTGTCCCTTCACATCGATGTTTCTCTCTCTCTGTTCCTCTCTCTCCCTCCCACTCTACCTGAACAAAAAATGGAAAAATGTCCTCGGGTGAGGATTAAAAAAAATAAAAAAAATAATAAAAAATAAATAAAAAAAAAAATTTTAAAAAAAAACAAAAAACAAAAAAAAAAACAAATGGTGTTGGAAAAATTGGAAAGGTATGTGCAAAAAAATGAAACTAGATCACCAACTTACACTATACACAAGAATAAACTCAAAATGGATGAAAGACTTAAATGTAACTTGTGAAACCATAAAAATCCTAGAAGAAAAATTTTAGACATGACACACAGTAGAATGGTCACCAATACATTGCCTAGAGTGAGATTAACACAGGAAAAAAGGAATAAACAGGACTATATCGAACTAAAAAGCTTCTGCACAGCGAAAGAAACCAGCATCAAAATGAACAGGGAACCCACTGTATGGGAGAACATATTTGCCAATGATACATTGGATAAGGGGTTAATTTCCAAAATATATAAAGTACTCATACAACTCAACAAAATGAAGACAAACAATCCATTTTAAAAAATGAGCAGAGGACCTGAATAGACACATCTCCAAAGAGGACATAGAAATGGCCAAGAGACATATGAAAAAATGCTCACCTGGCAGATATGGCTCAGTGGTTGAGCGTTGACCCATGCACCAAGATGTTGCCAGTTCTATTCCTGGTATGGACACATGCCCAGGTTGTGGGCCCAATCCCCAATGGGGGGCATGCAAGAGATGGCCAATTGATGTTCCCTCTTATCTATGTTTCTAGCTCTCTCTTCTTCTACTCCCTCTCTCTCTCATTGATGTTTCTATCTTTCTCCCCCTCTCCCTTCTTCTCTCTCTAAAAACTCAATAAAAAACATTTATAAAAAAAAAAAAAAAGCTGTGGTACATTTACACAGAGAAATACTATGCAGCTGTAAAAAAGAAAGATATCTTACCCTTAGAGGCAACATAAAGGGACCTGGAGAGTATTGTGCTAAGCAAAATAAGCCAGTCAGAGAAAGACAACTATCACATGATCTCACTTATATGTTGAATTTAAAGAGCAAAATATATTGGTGAACAAAAGGGTAGATCCAGAGACATGGAAGTAGGGAACAGACTGACAAACCTCAGAAGGAAAGGGGGCAGGAAGAGATAAAGCAAAGAACTTATATGCACATATGCACAACGAATGGACATAGATAACAGTGTGGGGAAGGCAGGGTGGGGACGGGAGTGGGGAAGAGGAAAAAGGCGGGACATCTGTAACACTTTCAACAGTAAAGATAAATTAAAGGGAAAAAAAAAAAAAGAATAAACCAGCAATAGAAGAAAAAAAAATATGTGGAACAGACAGTAATGTAGTTGCCAGAACACAACCCCTCCTGCTCAGGGAAGCTTCTGAACCATCTGCTCTAATAGGTGATCGACATGACCTACCTCTCAGACCCTGATTGGAATGACACTGGGTGCCCAATCATGGTGTTGCCCTCCCTCCACAGAGCAATTGCTCCAGGAGTTCAGTTTAACTAGAGTCATAAAAATCAGAACCCTTCACTGGGATTTCTTTTTAAGCTAGAAGTTGGAAGACAAGTCCCCTTTGCAGTCTGATGGCACATTTGGTAAAATGTAAGCTGGGAGCTGAAACAGCCAAAGCACCAGTTTCATGGAAAAAAACCATCTAAGATAGCAGGGGAGGTCCCCATCCTTGTTCAGGGGCAGGTCCAGTCCTAGCTGAGACTAGTTCCTCCCCCATCCATTCCATAATTTAGTTACACTGAGCCAGTAACACTCCTCATCTTGCCTAAACTAGCTTCCATTGTATTTTTATTGCTTGCCAAGCACTGACCTCCTCAGTGTCAGACTGATCTACAGTTTCTTGAGTGTCATATATTACAGTAGACAGCCGACCCCATTTTAGCTTCCTTACCACACATAAAACAGGGAGGATCGAGTTCTATGTTGAAAAGTAACAAGCCCTTAGCCCCTACCCTGTTGTAGGTTGTGGCATTAAGTAGAGTTGTTTGCCTCACTCTGAACCCAAACAGCAAGAATGTCGACACTTTACCTTTTATTTCTTCCACCGGGATTAAAGTACCATTGTCCTTGCCTGCAGAATACTCCTTGATGTAAATGTTCAGGCGGTCATTTTCACTTCCACTGTTATATAAATAAAATTGTAAGCACTGGAATCCTCTTTTAGGGTACAGCGTTCTACTTTCCAGCATGGCGGTGGCCCCCACATTTACAGAGCTACTGTTGAAATGCATGAAGAAACCAGACCCTGTTACAAGGATAAAAGCAGAATTGAGAGAAAACAGATACTGGATATAATAATGCATGTCTTATGGACACTGCAGTCCCACTCACTTCCCACAGTATGCAGGACGCTGTGTTGGCTATTTAAATACGATTCTAGGAACAGGTTTATGAAAGAGACAACATCAGGCTACCTTTTCCTTATTGTAGACGTTAGTTTTCAAAAATGGAAAAAAGTGTCACCTACCAGATCTTGTCTCTCTCTCTCGCTCTCCTCCCTCCCTCCTTTTCTTCCCCCCTCCTCTGGCCTATGTAGGACCACTACCACTATCCAAATCTGCCCTTAAAAAGAAAAATATTTTTATTTAAATATACTTTACATATACCATTGTGAAAATTGAAAGTGCACGTGTTAATTTGATACATTTATATATTATATGATTGCCATTGTAACCATAACCAGCACCTCTATTGTATTACATAATAATTATTTCTTTTCAGTGGTTGGAATAATTAAGTTCTGGTCTCTTAACAAGTTTGGTGATTGTAATACAATATTGTTGTCCATATTTATTGTACTGTGCATTAGATCTCTAGGGTTTATTTACCACTCGTTGCAAGTTTGTACCCTTAAAAAACATCTGTCTACCCCCTCACCTCACCCCTCCCCACCCTGAAAAGGGAAAGCATCTCTTCACTTTGAGAGGCCTCACTCCCGGCCTAGGCCATCTGAGCGGTCAAGCAATGGCTCTGGGTTCTGAAGTCTACCTTTACATATTTGCTGCCAGAAATGAGCAAATAAATGAAAACTTGGTATTTGTAGCCTCCCCCACCCCTGCCCCAAGAAAAGGCCTATTTAATTCAAAACAAAATTATAATGGAAAATGAGACTTATCTGAATAAACTTAAATGAATTGTACTTTCTACCTTCATTTTAAGTATTTTTGTAGTAGGAGCATGTAACCACAACCAGCTGAAATTCTGGAGCTGACTAATCCACAGCCTAGTGCTGTTCACCAGAAAGTCTCTCGTATTCTGCAAGCTTTGAGAAAACAACCCCACTACCCCCGAGATAAAACTCTTTCAGGAGAGACATTCTCCTCCTGCGGTGGGTGCATAGACATTGAAGCAGAGGCTTCACAGAGCCCAGCTCAGACTCAGACAGTAAAGCAAACTCAGAGAACAGAGGCAAAGCAATTCACCATGTCCTTTTAAGGCACAGAACCGATTCCTTGGTAGCAAGCTAATGGGATATCATGTATAATTCTGATACAAGTTAGAGATAAAAGCCCAGTCTTTCATAGTATATGTTAAAGCTAAAACCATTGAGTGTAAGTAAAATCTCAAAGCAACACACTCCTGTTACCTGTGCACTGGCCCATGTTGGAGTGATCGCTCTCCGGCCCTCTGGGAACCTGTGAAACCCGCTGCCAGTCAGCATTATCACCTGAACTTTGAATCATACCACACACATTTTCCAGTTCAAAGTTGCATGAGTCCATAAAGCTCAAGGAAGAGGCTACAAAAGCAAAAAACAATTATTGACTCTCATGCAACATGATAATCTAAGCATAAAAACAGTTTATCACAGAAGTACTAGGAATGCCAGGATGGCATTTAAAGGAGATACCTCTTTTTTACAGCTGCATAATATTACATTGTGTAAATATACCATGGCCTTTGTGACAGCATGGATGGACCTGGAGAGCCTTCTGCTAAGCGAAATAAGCTAGTCAGAGGAAGACAAATACCATATGATCTCACTTACATGTGGAATCTAATGAACAAAATAAACTGATGAACAAAATAGATCCAGAGACATGGAACAGACGGACAAATCTCTGAGGGAAGGGGCATGAGGTGGGAAGAGATAAACCAAAGAATTATATGCATATAAGCATAACCAATGGACACAGACAATAGTGTGGTGAAGGCGTGGGGGGTGGGAGTGGGGTGGAGGGGGGTCAATTGGGGGAAAAAGGAAGGACATCTGTAATACTCTCAACAATAAAGATAAAAAAAAATTTTTAATTTTTTAAAAAGGAGACACCTTACTGATTCTGGGTGATGGTGGTTTGCCGACGTCTTGATATGTGCAGAACCAAGACATTGATCAACTCTGTAGATCTGAATGAACTGCCTGCCCCAAGGCTTTTTATTAAATTATCTAATTATAGAAACTTGAGTCTACATTCCTCTAGTTACTCAGATTATCAAACCACTGCCCAGATTATTTGATCCCATTTATATTATAACCATATGCCTCAATAGGACTGAAAAGAGTTTTGAATATCACATTTGAATTAGTGACAGTTTGAGAAACCTGTGTGGGTACGTTCCTTCAAGATCCTGTTTATTTTCACATCTGAAAGGCAGACTGTGTGAAAAGAAAAATACTGCTTCTACATTGTAGATTGGGATTTGGGTTTGGTCCCCAGTTCTGTCCCCAGCCCTGCGGAAGGCAACCAATCAATGCGTCTCTCTCACATCAATGTTTCTCTCTCTGTCTCTCTTTCTCTCACTCTGTCTGAAAAAAATGGAAAAATATCCTCAAGTGAAGATTAAAAAATAAAAAATCAAGCTTTTATAATTTCAGAAAACTCAGCAATGCTCAGCAAAATGGCACACAACATAATTTTTCCCCTGTGTAGCAGAGAGAAACAGAAGACATTTTAAAGCACCTATCACATACAGCAGTTATACAGTCGATTCAGCTTTAAGAGATCAGAGTCACTGAAATCCATTCGTTGGCCGATCACATCCATGAAGTCTGGGATTCTTGTTATAATTGTGGGCTCTGTTCCATTTCTGAATGCAGTTTTACTGTAGTGCATGACTGATGTGTAATCGTAGGGAACATTCAGAGAGTCTGAGACTTGGTCATCATAGGTGTTAAAATTGTGCTCTTTGCCTAAATGATAAACGAAAGAATATTAAATTACTTGATGTTCACAAAATTCAACTTATTTTACTCGGATGCTGTTAATGTAGACATGGAGACTGTAATGAAGAAAGTGCAACTTTTGCTACAATTAATCTACAGTGTTCTAAGGTTTCACACATCCTGTCTTAGAATGTAATATTCAAGCTTAGAATTGTGATACCAGCAGCTGTGCTGAACATATCTAAGTTTTCATTATAGCCCAAATTTAGATGTTAGCGTTGGGCCCAATGTTCTAAGAACTGCACATGGAAAAGAGGGTTCTAAAAGGTGTTGTTGAGCCTGGCCACTGTGGCTCAGTGGTGGAGTATCAGCCCATGCACCAAGAGGTCACTTGTTTGATTCCTGGTCAGGGCACATGCCCGGGTAGCAGGCTCAATCCCCAGTGGGGGCCTTGCAGGAGGCAGCCGATGATGTTTCTCTTTCATTGATGTTTCTATCTCTCTCCCCTTCTCACTTCCTTTCTCTCTAAACATCAATAAAAACATTTTTTTTTTAATTCTTGAAAAGCCGTTGAAACAGTCAGGGCCACTGGCAGGCAATGATGGGAGGGCGGAGCATCCACAGCAGAAGATGACAGTAAGAGGACTTTGGGAAATGTGGTGGGATGGGGCTGGGAATGATAATGTAGAATCATTAGAGAAGATTGACATAGTCAGGGGTTTTATGGTTACTGGAGTATGTGTAGTCGTTTTTAAAATGAATACATTTAGAGAAGATGTCAGGCTGTTTAATATCATACCAATGGGCAACTGATTGCAACTGGAAATCAAATGCTTTTGTGGCCACAATGAGGTAGATGTGATCTCCAAAGCACATAAATGTGTTGTCAAATTCGGGTAGAACTTTCTACCAAAAATAAGACATTGGGAATCCTAAAGAATGCAGCTATGGAGTAAAGCTAAACACTTCTCTTGCTGAAATCTTACAGTCTGCTGCTGTGCCTTCCAGTTGAGTTCAGGACACTGGGGGGAGGGAGCAGGGGGGAGGGGGGAGGAAGGAGCAAGAGCCATGATGCTGAGATTTTGATGTCAGGGGCTGCAATACGGAGTAGTCCTCACAGTGCCCCCATGACTGCAATGCTATCCCCTCCACCGTTCCTTACAGAGGCAGGACAGGTGGCAAACTAAGTGTCACTGTGAGAAAATGTGGAGGACATGAGCTCTAGTCAGACATGGTTATGAAGACCTTTCAGAATTGGAACACAAAGTCACAAAAGTTCAGGCCATCCAATGACTGCAGTGTTTCCCAGTGTGTGTTCCATGGAACAATAAACTCAAATACTCCACAAAAAGAAAATACAAAAAGACCATAACTAAGCCACTTTGGGAAATGCTCCTGTCTTGAGATTTACAATTTGTGTTCATCTAACAAAGACTGAACAGCACAGCAGTGCAAGTAACTGTTAGTTTAATTTCTTTTAACTTAGGTTTTCCCAAACTAATGTGACCACAGACTCCTTTTTACACAACACCCGTGAGCATGTTGATGAACAGCACTCCCTAAAACATGCTTTAGGAAACCAGTTTCTAAAATTATGTCCAGCTCAACAAAGCCGGGGACGGGGTGCGGGGGATGGGGATGAGGGTGTCAATGGGGTAAAAAAGGAGAAACATCTGTAACAAAAATAAAATTTTAAATAAATAAAATAAAATTATGTCCAGCTCAAATGTACTAGAATTCCAGGATATTGTTCCCAACAGCCTTCACCCACTTCAACTCATACTGGGTTAGAGCTAAATGAAGTAAGACATCAAAACACAGTTTTCGTTTTCCTATTATATACAGTTGGTGTAGATGGTAGGAGAGGGCACAATGCTTAGAATTCAGTCTTTAACTAAAAATCTAAGAAAACAAGAGAAATATACCTGACTGAATTCTGTCCCAAATTATGTTGACATAGTCATCGCGGTCAGAACGAGACTGCTCGTGCCAGAATCCCAGTGCGTGGAGGAACTCATGTTGAATCGTTGCTATTCTGTCACAATTTTCCCCAATGGAGAGTTCTTGTTTCCCAGCATGCCTGTTTCCCACTAAAGACCAGCAGCTTAGAGGAAAGTTTACAAGAGAAAGGGGAGAGGGTGTTACAATGATGCAGGTTGAGGTCTCAGGGCGAGATCCCTAATTCCTAATCTACTTATTTATCTGCCTGGGTCCTTCACAATGGAAGGATCTGAGCACAATTCACTTCTCTCATAACCCTGGTGAGTATATAAAATATTCCAGACTAGATGATCTTTGGAGAACTTGCCCTGACACCAAACATAACATAGGAGCAAGTCATCCCCAAGGCAGCCTCCTCCTGATTTTTCCTGGAAATTTCCAAGCCTTTCAGATAGTCCTTGCTATGCTGATGACCATTCATAACGGTTTTATAAGTATAACAACCACTCAGGATTGCTGAGCTCCAGCAAATAACACTGTCACCTTTTTAATTTAGGTAGTAAGAGTCATTAGGTTAAAATAAATGTAAATACACACATGCACACACACTCGTGTTTTATTTAAAGTGGGACATAAGGATTAGCTGAAGTTCACAAAATTGTGAGATGGATGCCATACAACCCCACCCTCTTTACCTAATAAAAAAATATCATTTTATGGCTAGAGAAACTAGATCCAGCTGTCTTTTCATCTCCAACAAACAGGAAAGAAAGCCCCCACTCTCCTTCAAGGTCAGGGCCTAGGGCAAGTGCTGTGATATTAATGTCCCGACCACAACATTTCTCATTGATACCGGTAGAAAACAAACTCTTCAACTTACCCACTGCCCTTGAACACTGATATATAGTTAGTTTCTCCAGTCCAAGGCTTGAAGTCAATGCATGTTTTTAGACGATAGCGTTCAAATGCATTGAGGATAACTCCCTTAGCATTCATTTCTGAAGGAAGAAAATAAACAAAAATATTTAGCTAATTAATATAAACAAATGTTAAATCCCTATGACATCTCATCAACATTATAATGAAATGATGTTGAACAAAACTACGTTATTCAAGGACCTACTGTATTATATGCAAATATTTGATTATTCTTCAGATCCCTTATTTCACCTCATATTTCTTTCTATACCAACTCCAAAAGGTTATTCTCCCAGGCTGAATTTCATCGTTGGCCATCTCACTCAATACAGTCTTCTTGGGTCATTCAATCGGATCCATTATCTATGGAGTATCTATGCAAGGCACTGTGAAAGATACTCATTCAGACCCATAGTTTCAACCTTTTCCCACATCCTAATAACTCCCAAATATTTCTCTATCTTGAATGACCAGGCTATCCACCCACGCTTCATATAATATCTCTCCCACCATAAGCCTGATGAATTTCAAATTCTGCATTCCAAAACCTAATTTCTACCACACTTCTCTATTCCACCCACTTCAAGATATATTTCTTATTCTTGTAAAAGGTACTATGATCCATCAAGTTGCATAAATCCTGGGCACTAGCATCTCTTTACCTGGACCTGCTAACTTGACCTCCTGCCTTTAATCACCAAAACTAGCTATTGCCTCCTAAATCTCTCTTAGATTTATTCATTCTTGTCTATCCTTACTAAAAGATCTTGGTTCAGCCCTGGCCGGTTTGGCTCAGCGGTTAGAGCGTCGGCCTGCGGTCCTGAGAGACCCGGGTTCGGTTCCCGCTAAGGGCACGTACCTCGGTTGCAGTTTGTCCCCGGCCCTGGTCGGTTGTGCGGGTGGCAGCCACTCGATGTGTTCCTTTCACATCGATGTTTCTCTCTCTCTCTCTGTTCCTCTCTTTCCCTCCCACTCTACCTGAACAAAAAATGAAAAAATGTCCTCGGGTGAGGATAAAAAAAAAAAAGAAAAAAAAAAAAAAAAAAAAGATCTTGGTTCAGAAAATCTTCAGTCCTTCCCTAAATATCTTCCCAGTCTACTAGCTGATCTCCCTACTTTCTTACTGCCCATTAATAATACATTTCTATACTGCAACCAAGATGATAACAATCTTCTTCCACATTAAAACTTTTAATGGCTCTGCATTACCATCAGCATACACATTAAGTTTTTTAATATGGGAAAGACTGTCCCAATCTGGATCCTGCCTACCTGCTTAACCTCGTTATCTCTTTACTTCCAACCTAAATTCCAGCTAAGGGTTTTTCCCCCTTCTCCATGCCTTTGCACCTCTGCCTGGGGCACCCTTCTTTAGAGGCACCTCAACTTGGAAAATGCTTCCAGTGTTGTCTTGGTGGATGAATAGCACTCCATGCAAATAATGAATGTCTATTGATGAACAGAATGCAAACTCAACTTCAGTCTACTTGTCCCCCACCCCCAGCACCTGTGTATTGGGTACAACTTAGACAACCTTCATACAGCCCCCCTGCATAGTGCCACCTGTTACTTATAGTTTATGCCTTTAAATGTAGGTTGCTCCCATAACTCTTTGAACATATAATTAATCATTATGTTTATTCCATTCTATCATAATTAGCTTTTGGTTTTTCTGAATCTCCACTGAAATGTGTGATCTTTAAGGAAAAGTTTCCCAAACAGCAGTTCCTAAACTGATGCTGGTCAGTGATATCATTTTCACTAGTCCATAAATAAAATGAGGACCATGTTTGAGTGGCCCTTTACAATTACATTTCTTCTATAGAAAAGCTGTCCTTAGTTGTGGATTCTATTCTTCTGACCTTTTATTATTAAAACACTTTATTTTATGAAAAGTGGAAGATAAAAGATGGTGGGTTCTTGTTGTTTAAGCTCCTGACTTGGCAAAATGAAATGTTGGTAAAGCAATGCAAATTTCTAGAGTTTTATTTGTTTGATTATTGTTTTTTACTCATATATGAATATGAACATATGGGAAACCACTGCTTTAAAATAAAGACTAGCTCCCTAATCTTTATGTCCCTAGAATGGAATATTCCTGCACAGAACAGGCATTCCATAAATGTTGGTTAAAGTAATTTCTTTATTGGTCAAAGCAAACAAATATTTCAGACAAAGTCAATTAGATTCTTTTTATTATTCATTTTGTTTATTTTTTTTTAAAGTAATTACAGTAACTATTTTTTTTTAAGTATCATAGGTACACAAAGCAACTAACAAAAGACTCTTAAAGACATAATTGCCTACCCTTGGAAATACTGTAATCATATTCTTTCAGGAACATATATCAGTTATGGATACACCAAGGTGTATACTAACCCAAGCTATCTTCTAGAACATATGGAATGGTATGAGGCCACCTATAGTTTTCTCCAATGATGGAATTTCTATCTTGCACCTGTCAAAAATAAATATGAAAGGGGTAATTAAACAAATCAGGTAAAAACTTAAGAAACAACAAATTGTTAATCTAGAAATAAATGAAGCTTTAAACTCTCCTAGCCAAGCCTTGGCTGGTTTGGCTCAGTGGTTAAAGTGTTGGCCCTCAGACCAAAGAGTCGTGGGTTTGATTCCAGTCAAGGGTACATACCTGGGATGCAAGTTAGATCCCCAGATCCGGTTGGAGTCATGCAGGAAGCAACCAATCGATGTGTCTCTCTCACATCCATGTTCCTCTCTCTCCTCCCTTCCACTTTCTCTAAAAATCAATGGAAAAATATCCTCGAGTGAGAATTAACAACAACAACAAAAAAGGTCTCCCGGCCAGCTTAAACAAACTGCCAGTGTGTGTGCACACATGTGCATGTGTTTGTACCTCTGCTTCTATCACATTAGAACAAAGTTTCTAGGAGGAAATTTCTATCACTAATTTTGCTGATAGAGTTGAAGAAGGAATCATGCAAAACCATGTAAAGAATGATTGTTATAAAACTGAACTATAAACATTGGTAATAAGGAAACCAGTTTCCTTACAAAAGCTTAAAGATATACAAGAAGGAAGCAATAGCAAAACCTCAATAATCTGATCTCACAGAGTCATAAAAAAAAAAAGTAACATGAGCTAGGGTAAAGTGTTTAAAACATTAAAAACGACTTGAAGTTTGTATAGTAAAGAACTAATTTCACTAATGTATCCATCCAGCAAAAAAATGAACACTTTTCTAGAGAATAGGGATTCACTGACAACAAAACTACCAAGGTCTTTACATTTGTGGAGCTAATATCTAATGAAAGAGACAAGTAATATATAAGAAAACAAATTAAATTTAAATGGGCTACATTCAATTGTAGTAGAGGAAATTTTAAAAAGGGAGGTGTGGATAAGAGTGAAGGGATGGGGGAGTACATTGGATAAAGTGGCCAGGACAGGACTCTTTGAGAGGATGATGTTTAAGGTGAAATAGGAGTGATAAAAAAGATCCAGAATTGAAAGGAACCATGGGAAGATCATTTCAGGCAGAGGAAACAGTAGTTGCTCTGCTTCTGATGTGGGGATATGCTTAGTACATTTTGAGGATGCTATGATGCCAGTAGCCTAATGAGGTAGGAGAGAAATGAGATGAGATAAGAGATGATAGGGAGGGGAGGGCAGAAGAGAAGAAATGAGAAGAGAAATAGGCAGGAGTTAAATTGTGTGAGGTCTTGAAGGCTATGTGTAAATTTGGATATTATCCTAAATGCAATAGGAAGCTACTGAAGAGTTTCAAGCCAGGAAATGAAATGATGTCATTGTCTATTTAAAAGATCACTTTGCTGTAACAGGGATGGAGTTTTCCCTTAGAGAAGGATAATATTTGAAATAGAAAGATAAATTAGGAGAAAAGTAGATTCTTTGAGGTATACATTGGAGATAGAAATGATAGAACTAGCAAATGGATTGGATGGTGGGTGAGAGAAAGGGAAGAAGCAAAGGTGACTCCTGGATTTTTTTACTTATTCCATAGCATGGGGTGAAGGTGTAGTGATAACGTCACCAAGAGAGAAGACTTTGTACAAAGCTTAGGAAAACCTCTACTTGACAACACTATTTTTAGCTGTCAGGATAGAAGTCACAAAATCTCTCTTATGATAAAAAGCCTGATTCATTGAAGATGTCTATAAATTCAGTTTAACTTTGCTTCAACTAGATTGAATCAGTGAGGTTCTATTTAAAAATGAAAACGTCGCCCAGCTGGTGTGGCTCAGTGGTTGAGCATTGATCCATGCACCAAGAGGTTGCTGGTTCAATTCCTGATCAGGGCACATGCCCAGGTTGTGGGCCAAATCCCCAGTGGGAGACATGCAGGAGGTGGCCAATCAATGTTCTCTCTCATCAGTGTTTCTATCTCTCTCTCCCTCTCCCTTCCTCCCTCTAAAATCAATAAAGAAATAAATAATTAAATAAAATAAAAATGAAAACATCTTATTGTTCCAGTAATGAAAATAAAAAAGATCAGTAAGACCAAGGCATCCATGGTGAGTGATGGTGGTTTTAACCACATATATCTGAGTAATAGTTCATGAAGACACTATTATATGAGTTCCTTACAGTACAATGTATTCATTGAATAAATGTGTCACCATAGTCCTGGCAGGTTTGGCTCAGTGGTTGGAGCGTTGGCCCGTGGACCAATGAGTCACGGGTTCGATTCTGGTCAAGGGCACATACCTCTGTTGCGGTTCGTCCCCGGACCTGGTTGGGTCATGCGGGAGGCAACCAGTCGGTGTGGATCTATCACATCGAGGTTTCTTTCTGTCTCTCTCTTTCCCTCCCTTCCACTCTATCTAATGATAAACAGAACAATATTCTCAGATAAGGAATAAAAAAAAAAAAAAAATGTGTCACCATAATTCTGTGTGCTAGGAGATAATTGGGCTTAACTAAGCCCATGCTTTCCAATCATCAGATATTCTGTATTTTAACTTCCAGTGATTAATAGAAGATTCTTGCATTGCTTCAACTCACTTCATCAAGCCTGATGTCTCCCTCAAAAAGATCCAGTCCCAAATCTAAGAGGAAAGATCAAGATTCATGTTAGCAAACTTGTTCAAACTCCCCACTAAATAAAAAATGTGAAAAAAAGTCTACAAACCTTCATTGATATCAAATATATCCCGATCGATTCCACCATCTACATCTTTAACTAAAATAACAACAACAAAAAAACACATTGAACATTATGTTTATAAAAGAAAATCTTTATTAATTATTGAATTAGAAGTGAGCAAGAATCTTTTGCCTCAGCTAAGTAACTACTAGGTTCTGAATTAATACATATACATTGATTGGTTGGTTGGTTGGTTGGTTGGTTGGTTGGTTGGTTGGTTGATTGATTGATTGACTGATCAAGAGCCTCTCATGAGCCAGGCTTGTGGCTATGGAGCTTTTACATATATGCTCTTGTCCTATTCATGTCCCTTGAATGCCAATGACTTCAGGAATAAGAACTTCATTACTCCATATAATATTAAACTTAATTTGGGAGACTAAGATAGATGAATAGATTAAATAGAAAACAAATGTTTAAATTTAGTCAAACCAGTCCAATCTATCCATATGTATATCCTTTGCAATAGCATACCTTGGAACACTCAAACAAAATTCTTAATTTTAATTTTAACTTATCTTTTAAATCACAAAGGGGCAAATAATATGGCCAAATCTCTAGTGTGCAACTAAATAAATAGGATATTCATCTAATTTAACACAAAATAGCAAACATATTAGTAGTAAGCATTTATGGATATCTGTGTGTTAGTCACTGTGTTTGGTCTTTCTTACTCCATCATCTGTTTTTCTGCTGGGTTTGTAGAACTCTGAAACAGGAACAATCAAAGGTTTCTCAAATCAAGAGAAGCCAGTGTTTGATCAAAGTTCAATGCAATTATGCATGTACCTAGCATTAAATGTGTCCTAAGTTCTTCTGTCCTTTGTTCTATTATACACATAACTTCCTTTTAATAAAACTTAGAGCAAATCTCAAACTATACTCACCAAAATTTTCTGGAGTTGGCTGGGAAACAAACACATAAAAGAATATATTATTATGATGCCCATGATATATATTCTCTTCTTGGTTCCAATTTATATCTAACCATTTGGGGTGGGGGTTCCACTAATATTATGGATTACTTTCTGATGAAGTTTGAGATAACTTTCTAACCAAAAGGACTTCCCATTTCATACAAAAAAATAAAACTTTCTGTTATATAAATTTGAAAGTAAAAGGAGTAAGAAATCAACTTCACAGATTGAAGAGAAGGCAGAACATAGGACTCCAACCTCTGAAATGTGTTTACTTTTATCATAATTTTCCAAAGGATTCATGGAGCAGTGTTTGAAAAGCCTAAAAATGTGTTCTCAACATTGAAATATTATTGTAATTTATAATAGTCCTCTAAAAAGAAATTTTATTGAAGGCCTCATTAATAATAATTTGTTTTCATTTTTCACTCAAGATGCTGCCTTCAAAGACAATACTAAATGTTTAAGAAAGAAGTCGATGAGTATACATAATATTGTTACTGACAAAAAAACACAAAAAACTTCTGAAGATAGAAGTAACCAAATGAAACCCAGACTACATCAGTTGAAAAATTAAGTAAACCTGAGAAATGTCTTAGTGTACTCTAGTAAAAACTCATGGGACTGATAGACAGTAGATCTGGGTTATATTCCTGATTCCACCAGCTAAAAGAAAGTCAGTTCACCTTCCTGATACTCAGACTGTCTGTAAAATATGGTCAACATCTGCTTTCCATGGGTATTTTGAGAGTTATATGATGTCATGTAAAAGCAAATGTCACACAAATGTAAGGTAAAATTTTTTGTAAATACAATTTACATATCTAAATTCTAGACCATGTAGAACATTCTGCAAGCAGTGGACACGAACTAGTTGGATGAACACCATCCTTGTTGACAGTAACAAGCACCATGGTTGTCTCACACTTTAGCCACACATACAAAGAAATGCCAGTCATTTCTACTAAAGCAAGTTATGAGTATTTTTTCATAGTTACAGTTTTAATGTTATCAAGTGGTTTCTGTTGTTCTCAGTGCTGTAGTTCCTGTTCACAGAATATCAGCATAATATAAGACCTGTTACTCTACAGTCACAACTAGAGGTTTGCCCCCAAGTATTTGGAACTTCATTTATAACCTTGGGTTGGTGTGTGGTACACACACTATCTGTCCATTAGAAGGATTGGTCTCAGTTCATGAAGAAGCAAAAGAGAAGCCCCATGCTACAAAACGTCATAAGTATTTACTGTGCCTATGACAATCACCATGCACTCCATCCATGCCACGTTACTGTCACAGCAATATGATGTCATTCGGCAATAAAATGCAATGATTTTCAAATTTCACATTTTTCATCTTATCAAAAGAAAACTTGTTACACGACAATGAAGTGGAAAGAAAAGCATAATTTTATGTCAATGTCTTTGACTCTCTCTGGTGGGGCTCCATTTCACTCCCCGAACCCAGCCTGCCCTCCACAAGAAAACTCTCATTTCATTAACACTTCAAAACCCATAAAAAAACAAAAAATGAACAATTTTTTTCTTTAGTAATAGATATCAATGGCTCCCAATTTTTCTAGTTGTTTTTCATATATTGTTTTCTTACCAAGCCAGAAACCAGGAGGAAAGAGGCAGAGAACAGAAACCAAGGCCGAATCCACGAGTCCATGCTGGCATTTCCAGTTGAAAGCTACGAACTATGAAATTCAGAATAGCATTTAGTTTAAAAGGCAAACATCATAACTTATAGCCTTTGACCTCAGTGATCCATCTTGCAGGTCAGCTCCCTGCATAATAATACCTCCAATCAAGGAGTTAAAGTCCAGTATCTTTAACACAGCTCTGTGGGGTTGGTTGGTTGGTTTTCATGTGTGTGTGTGTGTGTGTGTGTGTGTGTGTGTGTGAACATTCAATAGTCAAGTGCCTGGCTGAGACCAGTTATGAAATAGGTTCTCAATGTATACATACTGATCCTCAAAACTAAAAATGCTGATGGAGCAAAAGAAAATGTAAAATTAATTTTTAATCTCGGTCTTTCAAATAGTAAACATTTGTGAAGCTCCTCCTGCTCATTTAGCCTTGTGCTGCTTTAATATCCCCAGTTATGTCCACAGCTTTTTATCATTCATTCATTTAATAAAAATTTACTGAGTTACAAAATCCATTGATGTGCTAGAAATCTGGCATTTTTTGCGATCCAGCGAAACAGTAGCAAAATAGCAACATATTTCACTCCTGAAAATTCCCATCAAGCAAACTCAGGTGGGTTTTAGGGTAAAAAGGCTAGGAGTAGTTACTGGTTTTCTAATAAATGAACAATTCCCACTCCATCTCTCAATTCTGTCTCACTTTTTTCTTCTTTTCTTGGGATAACTTTCTCTTAGGAACAACCTACTCTCTAACTTAGTTCCTAGTTTCATTCTCAGCTTACTTTTGGGGAAGGTTAATTTTTTTTTTTTTATCCTCACCCGAGGACACCTTTGCATTTATCTTCAGATAGAACAGGAGGGAGAGAGAAACATCGATGTGAGAGAGACACATCAAGTGGTTACCACCCACATGACCCCGGTCCCCACCGGGGCCAGGGACAAACTGCAACCAAGGTACATGCCCTTAGCGGGAACTGAACCCGGGGCTCTCTGGTCCGCGGGCCAATGCTCTAACCGCTGAGCCAAACAGGCCAGGGCTAATTTTTTTTTTTAATACCACTTTTTCCCCACAGTATTTCTTCCCTAGTTGAGACTGCCCTTTGTCTTATTCTGTGCTAAGAGAAAGAATTTAAAAAGACATGTAGTATAGACTTCTGGTCAAGTTGGTGGCATAGGTAAACACGGTATCACCTCCTCCCACAACCACATCAAAATTACAACTAAACTACCAAACAACCATCATTCAGAACCATCTGAAATCAAGCTGAATGGAAGTCCTACAACTACGAAATTAAAGCAGCAGCCACACTGAGACTGGTAGGAGGGGCGGAGGCGAGGACCAGCTGGTCCCACACCCACGTGTGGCGGATAAAAATCAGGAGGACACCTCAGCAGGGAAGGTCCTTCCTGAGAAGTGAGGGGTCTCCATCTGACACCAGGCTCCCAGCTCAGGGTTCCAGTTCCAGGAAGAGAATCCCCATAACTTCTGGCTATAAAACCAGTGGGAATTGAGGCTGCGGTATTCCCAGGCAATTCCTCTTAAAGGGCCCGCCCACGGACTTACTTGGTCTTGCTCCTTCTGGGCTCCAGCACTGGGGAGGCAGCTTGAAAGGAACCAAAGACATAGGGGAAGAACTGAGTTGTTTGGCATCGGGGCCAGAGCTGGAGAGGCAGCTTTCTCCTGGACAGACGTGCTGGCAGGGGCCGTTGTTCCTTTGGTGAGCTCGTATCCCAAGGGGCCAGCTGATGGCTGCCATATCTGGGACTCTAGCAACCTGGCTCACACTGTTGGCCCTGCCCTGGTGATTCCCTGAGGCCCTGCCCCACCCAAATTCCAGGCCCACCCAAGCTGTTTCCAATGTCTTTATCATAAAAATGGCCTGCCTTGGATCCTGCTTCAGATTTTCCTAAAATCTCTCAAACAAGCAGCATCTGGTCTCAGCCAGCCCCATACCTCTCATTAAGTGGCCCCAGGCCTGGCACTAGAAGCAGCCAGCTTGGCTTTTCTTGGGCACCTACAAGCCCAGCACAAGAAGCAGCCATCTGCAGATCACTTTGTAGCTTATGCCAGGTGGCCCCGGATTGAACACAGGCAGTGTCTGACCTGGCCCCAGAGCCAGCACACTCAGTGGACATCTTCAGACCACATTGAAGCACCACCACCCAACCACCTCCACAAGTGACACACTCTAGGAATGGACTCAGTGAGTACCAGAGCCCTGATGAAGCCAATCTTGCTCTGGGTGATGGGCCCCTACATAGCTGATCCTCCAAGGGAGTCAGAGGCCAGTGGTCAGTGGGCACAGCCAGTCCTTGCAGCAGATCAGCCTGAGTAAATCCCCCCCATTAATGTGCCAACAGCAATCAAGACTCAATTACAACAGAAGGGTGTACAGTCCACACTAGGGGTGAACCTTGAGGGCCCTGCTGGGGTGACCAGGGAGGCTGTGCCACTGGACCCTATAAAACACCTACAACAGTTGGCCACCCTATGAAGCCTAGGAGACATTGCAACCCTACCTAATACATAGAAACAAACACAGGGAAGAAGCCAAAATGAGGAGACAAAGAAACATGTCCTGAATGAAAGAAAAAAGCAAATTCCAGGAAAAGAACTAAACGAAATGAAGATAAGTAATCTAACAGATGCAGAGTTCAAAACACTGGTTATAAAGATGCTCAAGGAACTTAGTGAGACCTTCAAGGAACTTAGTAGGAACTTCAAGGAACTTAGTGAGAATTTCAAGAAACTTAGTGAGAACATCAACAACATAAAAAAGGGCCAGTCAGAAATGAAGGGTGCACTACCTGAAATAAAAATAATTTACAGGGAATCAATTTAGAGTAGGTAAAGCCAAGAAGCAAACTGTCGATTTGGAATATAAGGAAGCAAAAAACACCCAATCAGAACAGCAAAAAGAAAAATTAATCCAAAAAATTTAGGACAGTTTAAGGAGCCTCTGAAACAACTTCAGGCATACCAACATTGACATCATAGGAGTGACAGAAGGAGAAGAGAGAAAGCAAGAAATTGAAAACCTATTTTAAAACATAATGACAGAAAACGTCCCTAACTTGGTGAAGGAAACAGATATACAAGTCCAGGAAGCACAGAGAGTCCCAAACAAGATGAACCCAAAGAGGTCCACCCAAGACACATCATCATCAAAATGCAAAAGGTTAAAGACAAAGAGAGAGTCTGTTTTGTTTTATTTATCCTCACCCGAGGACATTTTTGCATTTATCTTCAGATAGAGCGGGAGGTAGAGAGGGAGGTAAAGAGAGAGAAACATCGATGTGAGCCAGGGACAAACTGCAACCAAGGTACATGTCCTTAGCGGGAACCGAACCTGGGTCCCTCTGATCCGTGGGCCGACGCTCTAACTGCTGAGCCAAACCGTCCAGGGCCAAAGAGAGAATCTTAAAAGCAGCAAGAGAAAAGCAGTTTGCTACCTATAAGGGAGTTCCCATTAGACTGTCAGCTGATTTCTCAAAAAACACTTTGCAGGCCAGAAGGGAGTGGCAAGAGATATTCAAAGTGATGAAAAACAACAACCTACAACCAAGATTATTCTATCCTGCAAAGCTATCATTTAGAATCAATGAACATATAAAGAGTTTCCCAGGCAAGAAAAAGCTAAAGGAGTTCACCACCACCAAACCAGTATTATATGAAATGTTAAAGTATTATATGAAATCTTGAAGAAGAAGAACAAAAATATGAACAATAAAATGGCAATAAATACATATCTATCAACAATTGAATCTACAAACAAAATGAGCAAGCAGAACAGAAACAGACTCATAGATACAGAGAACTTTTTGTTGCTTACCAGATGGGTGGGGGCTGGGGGCCTGGGTGTAAAAGATGAAGGAATTAAGAAGTACAAATTAGTTGTTAGACTGATGAACCTCAAAGGAAAGATGGATGGGAGGGTGGGAAGAAATAAACCAAAGAACTTCTATGCATATATGCATAACCAATGGACATAGACGATAGTGTGGGGAAGGCAGGAGGGGGGACGAGATTGGGGAGGAGGGGGTCAATGGGGAAAAAAGGGAGGACATCTGTGATACATTCAACAATACAATAAAGATAAATTTAAAGAAAAAAAAGACCCGTGTATAGACAAAGAACATGGAAGTATAGACAAAGAACAAAGACTACAAGCAAGTCATTCCCACCCTCTGAGAGTTAAAAGGGAGTATTAAAAGCATTAACTATAGAGCAATTCTTCACTTGCTCCCTGGGATCCCCAAGATAGTTTATAGGACCCAAAACCCAATAAACCTATTTCCTAGCTAGAGTTACAAGGAAACAACAACACAGAAGAAAGCAGATCATGGGAGGAGGACACAAAGTCCTGGGAGGCCAAAGAGTGGAACACAAGTATCAGAGCAGGCCACCGGGCCCAAAGGGCACACGGTGAGCAATAAGAAAGCCTCCATAGCAGGCTCCACAGAATGACCACCAAGAGCCAGACAGAGTCATAGATGTTTCAGGGGATTCTTGTGGGGATATATGATGGAAATCAGAGGAGGCCCTCCCAGTGCCTTGGGCTATTAAGCTCAGGTGGAAGCGTAAGGGTAAAAGAAGGGAATTCTGAATTGGCTGCAATTAAATGTTTCCCACCTATGTGGTGGGAGACCCAAAACAATAATTATGGTTACAGAAAAATAAAGGTATTTATTATGCACATCTGTTTCTGAGAGCTGAGATGTGTAACGGAGACACCTGGCTGCATTCTACATGTTGGGACAGGCAGCTCATATCCAAAGTTGGGAAATTGGAAGAAACAGTTCCTAGGACTGTTAGAATCTGTTTTAATCCCTAATTACAGCACATGGACAAAGCCTCACTAGGAATGTCAAAGATGGTCATTGAGGCATGGCTGAAATCCAACTCTAAAACTGTGTTTTGACTACAATTAATGGATATCTTTTACATTTCCTTCTGTCTGGAGTTGTCAGTGAAGCTCTCTAATGCAGAGGCTACACGTAGCTGGTTTCATATACCTCCAGCTCCCCTCACTTGTATCCTGCCCCTGGGAAGCCTTTCCAAGCCTCATTAGGACATGTGGAGTCTGATCCCAGGAAACTGTCTCTGCCTCCAGTTGCTGATCCTTCTCTGATCTTCATTTCTCCCAGGTAATATCAGAAACAGGAATCCCATGCTTGAGATTCTGGGACTTGTGGATTGTTCTGAAAGCTCCTGAAACCATCAGAAAAACATACTTCTTTTAGGAATGTGATTCTCAAAATCCCCATGGGAAATGAGTACATTCTAGACCCGAGGGTAGCTGATCGTGAATGTAAAATGCTTTCTAACAGTAAATAGTACAGAGATTGCAACAAAAGATGCAGAAGACTCCTTCATCTGATTCTCCTACCTCCCCTGAAAAAAGTTTTGTTAGTTACTTCATGAGTTTCCCAATACTAGCTTTTAATGAAATTTTACAAACACTTATAACACATTGGAGAGGTACATATATTTGAATTTCAATTAAATTAAATGTATCTAGAAAAAAAAAAAGGGGGTATGAGGACTAAAGAAGCCCCTGGATAAGAACACGAAGTCAATAGGGGTCCAGACACTTAAAGAACAGAGAAGCTCATAAGACATCTTCATCCCCTAGGACTGAGCAGGCTAAATCACATTCTTCACACAGCTCTTCCAAGCCCCTCCCCAGAATTACTATCTCTTACCCCATTTTTCAAATATGTGACTTCATGAGTCAGTGTTCTCCAGAGAAGCAGAATCAATAAGATGTATATACAGTTAGATAAATTTATTTTCAGGAATTGACGTATTTGATGTAATTGTGGAGGCTGGCAAGTCCAAAATCTGCAGGGTAGGCTGGCAGGCTGAAAACCCAGAGAAAAGTTGATGCTGCACCCCAGCCAGTGTGGCTCAGTGAACTGAGTGTCATCCCGTGGACTGAGAGGTCCTGGTTCGATTCTTGGCAAAGACACATGCCTGGGTTGCAAGCTCGATCCCCAATAGGAGGTGTGCAGGAGGCAGCCTATTGATGTTTCTCTCTCACATCAATGTTTCTATCTTTCTCTCCCTTCTGCTCTCTCTAAAAAAAATCAATAAAAACATTTTAAAAAGGAAGAAAAAAAAAGTTGATGTTGCAGCTTGAGTCCAAAGGCAGTCCTCTTCTGGGGATCTCTGTCTTTTGCCTCGTAAGGCCTTCAACTGATTAGGTGAGGCCCACCCACATTTAAAAAGATAATCTGCTTTACTTAAAGTCTACTGACTTAAATATTGATCTCATCTAAAAAATACCTTTATGATAAAATTTAGACTTCTGTTTGACCAAATATCTGGATACTGTGGCCTAACAAAGTTGGCACATAACCATCACAGTTACCTTTTTGCTTCTCTCTTTTTTTTAATCCTCACCCGAGGACACTTTTCTATTTATCTTCAGATAGAGTGGGAGAGAGGGAGAGTAGAGAGAGAGAAACATCGACATGAGAGGGACACATCAACTAGTTGCCTTCCACATGACCCTGACCAGGGCCGGGGATGAACCGCAACCGAGGTGCATGCCCTTGACCGAAATCGAACCCTTGACTCATTGGTCCACAGGCCGACGCTCTAACCACTGAGAAAATCATCCAGGGCTTGCTTCTTTTTTTTATTTGTCAGATTCTTTATGATCATCTATTTACGGGATAGTTACTGGTCACACTGGAGATGGCTATTGTTACCAATACCATTGGCTTGACCGTCAGCCACACCCCTGACTGAAGGCAAAGATGCTCTCTATATATTATACTTTATAATAAGCATGAAAGACAATAGTCATATCTTTCATACTAGGAAAATATAAAAGGACCAGGAGTAACCCTTCAGATTTCAAGAAGCCAGTAGGTTGAGGCAGTGAGAAACAATTCTATTCCTACATAGGATAATCCTACTTCAAATTCCTTTTATATGGGGAGTTCTTATACTAAGACTCAGCCCACAAAAGAACAGTGGGAAGAAACTGCTGCAGCATGATGAGATGAAACTCTTCCTCTCACCACAACAAAAGGCTCATCAGGTGGCTTGTCAAGTTTGGCTCCCCTGATGTAGCTCAGCTGGCTTGGTGCCATTAAGAATTCACCCTAAGCAAGAACAGGTCCTGAGCTGGCATCCATTGGCTCGGAGGTGGAAATAGTGACATCTGAGGTTGCTCCTAAATTGATACCTGTATGTCTACTTCACAGGACTGATCAAGAGTTTTATCTCCCGCCTAGCTGGTATGGCTCAGTGGTTAAGTGTCGACCCATGCACCAAGAGGTTGCTGGTTCAATTCCCAGTTACGGCAAATGCTCAGGTTGTGGGCCCGATCCCCAGTGGGGGGGCATGCAGGAGGTGGCCAATCAATGTTCTCTCTCATCGATGTTTTTATCTCCCTCTCTCTCTGCCTTCCTCTCTCTCTAAAATCAATAAAGAAATAAAAAAGTTTTATCTCCCTCAAACTCGAGTCCAGTTCACTGCCCCTGAAGCTCAGGCCTGCAAACAGCTGGAACAAGGGATTAATCACTCCTCTGTGCTTTGGTTGCACTTACGTACAGCACTCATTACTTGGGATTGTAGTTACAGGCATACCTCAGAGATATTGCGGGTTTGGTTCCAGACCACCGCAATAAAGCAAGTCGTTATCCTTTAGCTGGTGGAGGGTCTTGCCTTCAATTTGTAAAAATGCACAACATCTGTGAAAAGCATTAGAGCCAAGCACAAAAAAAAAAAAAAAAAAAAAAAAAAATGAGGTACAGTATGACTATGCTTTATAAACTTACCTCTCCTGAGTAACTAACTAGAAACCAATCTCTGAAACATGTAACTCCAGTACCTGGCACCTACTAGGCATTTGGTAAACATTTGGTGAAAGAAATGGGAATGAACTATTGAAAATCAATGTCTGCCTATGAATTGCTTTCACATCCTACTTCTCTAGGCACAGAAATTGTTATTGGCACAGAGGCCAATGACATCAGATGTTTTTGTCCTACATTTTTTTTTTTTTTTGAAATCACACATTTATTTTTTTTTTTTAGAATAGCTTTATTTTTATTTTATTTTTCAATTGCAGTTTACACTCAATATTATTTTGTATTAGTTTCAGGTATACAGTATAGTGGTTAGACAATCATATTTTTACAAAGTGATCACTCCAATATTTCAAGTACCCACCTGGCACCACACAGAGTTATTACAATATTATTGACTATATTCCTGTCCTACATTTTTGTTTGCAAGAACTAATATTTCTCACTGAGAAGTAATGCAAGACTTTGTTGTGATACATTAGTATGTACATATCATTGCTTCACAACTGGTGGGACAAATCAGACTTACGTGCAAAATACTTCTGGGGTGTGGAATTATGTGTGCCCATACTAACATGATTTAAAAAGTCATTATTAATATGAATATATTCAGTAGTCTTGGTGCTATACATTTTCAAGAAAATTTCTGCCAAATACTTAATAACCATGGTCTGCCTGTCAGTTGTTCTTTACATAAATATGGTGTCCCATGAAAATAAAAAACAGCTAGTCCAGCTCACATCTTAAGCAATCACATTAGTGCTTTTCCTCGAAAATATGTAAGTTGAGAGTATCGGTGGACATTTGAGTCAGCTAAAGTGATGCTGTCATAGGCCCCTTATACAGTAATCCCCCCTTATTCACTTTTCAAGGGTATAGTTACTTACAGTCAACTATGGTCCAAAAATATTAAATGAAAAAATTCCAGAAATAAACAATTCCTAAGTTTCAAATTGTGTGCTATGCTTAGTAGCATGATGAAATCTCACATCATCCCACTCCATCCCACCCAGGACATGAATCATCTCTTTGTCCAGTAAACCCACCTGTATATACTACCTATCTATTTGTCACCTATTAGCCATCTTGGTACCAACTATAACAGTATTGCAGTGCTTGTGTTCAAGTAACTCTTATTTTACTTAATAATGGCCCCAAGCCCGGCCAGTATGCCTCAGTGGTTGAGCATTGACCCATGCACTAAGAGGTCACCGGTTCAATTCTCAGTCAGGGCACATGCCCAGGTTGTGGGCCAAATCCCCAGTAGGGGGCATGCAGGAGGCAGCCAATTGATGTTCTCTCTCATCTATGTTTCTATCTCTCTCTCTCCTCCCTTCTTCTTGCTCTAAAATCAATAAAGAAAACAAAATTTAATAATACTAATAATGGCCCCAAAGTTCAAGAGTAGTGACACTGGCAATTTGGATATGCCAAAGAGAAGGGGTTAAGTGCTCCCTTTAAGTATGAATAAGAGAAAACATAAAAGGGGGACATCTTTAATACTTTCAACCAAAGAGAAATAAAGAGGAACATAGTGTACATAGGGTTTGACCCTATCCACAATTCCAGGCATCCACTATGAATCTTGGAACATATCCCCTGAGGATGAAGGGCCACTACTGTATAGATCACCAAAATTTGATTAATCTGGTTTAACAACTAGCAAGGGTACCTTCTCTATGCCCAATATTATGCATCATGTAGTTTATTTTCCACTGCATTGGCTTTTTGTTGCTGTTTTTTTACAGTGTGGCTTCTGAGGAAAGCCACCCAGACATGTGTGAAAATGACAGATACTTTGCAAAGAACGTGTAAATGACAATACCTGTGGTGCAACAGAAAGAGAGCAAAAGGTAAACAGGGTCACACATGTAGCACAAGACGGAACTGGTCCCTTGGGGGTGAACTCCACTCTGCTACCTTGTGTTGCTAAAGTGCCCGAAGGTCAATGGCATTGTTTACACACGTGCTTTGTCTAGCAGGAGAAAATTTGCTGGACAGAAGCAAAGGGAATTTGAGAGAAAGATAGGCTGCTTCTGTTTTCTGGGCTCCAGCTTTTAATTTCACAATAACATTCAGCCTGGGTCGCTCTAACCACAAAAATTATTGAGAAAGAAAAGAGTGAGCGTATGATTCATTCCACCACCGTCTCACTGTGAACTGGAAAGGTCTCCCAGGCGTTCTGCTGTACGTGCTCGGCTCTGTTTCTTCTCGTCACTGCATTGGCCACAGCAGAGTCCTCCAACATTGTTGTCTTGAGACCCTCTTTCATTCTGAAAAATGATTGAAGACCCCCAAGAAACCTTATTATTTTGAGTTTTCTATCAGTGTTCACCTGACTAGAAATGGAAACTGAGAAAAATTTTAAGTGTTTATCAACATTAAAAATACCAATTCAACACCAATTATATATTTTATTCATAAATAATATGTTGATACAAATAAATATGTATTTAAAAATAAATATAGTGAGAAGAGTGGCATTGTTTTACATTTTGGCAAACCTCTTGATGTCTGGGTCAATAGAAGACTGCTGGATTCTCAGATCTGCTTCTGCATTCAACCCAATGCAATATGTTGTCACAATTAAAGTATATGAAGAAAACTCAGCCTCAAGCAGAAATGTAACTGAAAAAGAGACAACTATTTTAATAGCTATTTTAGATCATTGTAGCTGTTCTTCTTAAATACTACACCCAAACTCGAAAAGCTGTCTGTTTTTCACCCACATCAATTAATTTATACTCCGTTACATTAAAATCCATTGGTCTATCACGCATTTTGAATAAATCCTTCACCTATACATAATTTGTACAATGATTCATTTGTCTTTTAGAACATCTTGATCTTCCAATTGTTAACACCTTTAATATTCTTTCTTAGAGAAGTTACTACCACCATCACTCTTATCAGTAAAGTTTATAAGTATTTGAGAAACTGTGAAATTCACCATGACAGATACAAGTTTTCCAAAATTCTAACTTTCTCTTGGAAGTTTAGTTTTTATCATTGGCAATAAATACTATATAAGAACCTATATAATTGTATTAACCAATATCACCCCAAAAATGCAATAATGAAAAAGTAAAAATAAATAAGTATTGTCAGTTTTGTGACTTTTGTTTTTGTTTTTTTTTTTGCTGATACTTTAGGCTCACTTCATTCATCTTCGAGAAAATTTCTGCCAAGTACCGAATAACCCCAGTTTGTCTGTTGTTCCTTAAGTAAACATAGTAAATATAGTTTCACCTGGAAAAGCTCATGGGTGCTCTTCTTGGGACAAAGTTTGTATTGGGCACGAGGCAGAAGTGCTCCCTGTGGGCTTTCCATTTTGTCACAGAATGTTAAAATGAAGCGCACTCAAGGGCCTTGATTTAATTAAATTAATTTCTACAGTTTCATCAATATATTTTAAAGTGAGACTGTTTTATGCTGTTTTTACTGTATGTACATGGACATGAAGACAATGACTGCTATCACCACTGCTTTTGCATCGAGGTGCATTGTCAACAGAATTTTTCAAAAAGGCCAAAATGTCAATATTATTATGAAAATAGTTTTGATCTGTGGACCCCTGAAAGGGTCTCCAGGACACTCAAGGATCTGTGGTCCACACTTTGGGAACTGCTGTCTTACAGTGGGGGAAAGATAGACTAGACTCAGAAAGATTGGGCTTTGAACACTTAGCTAAGAGTTCAGCCATTTATTAGTTACCTGAGCATGAGAAAATTAAACTTTCTGAGTCCCAACTTTCTTATGTATAAAATAGAAATCAAATAAATGGGCATGATTAGCATATTAACAGTTCCAGTTACTTCTTTTGTTCATGAACAAAAGAAGTAATTGAAGAAAACTAGGATATTCTTTAATTACTATATTCATGCATTTATTCCAAAATATTTATAGAGAACTGCCTCCATAATGGAGATATGACAACAAATGGCATGATTCCTGCCTTTAAGTAGTTTACAGGGGCACTTAAATCAACTGTAAGGATTCAATCTGATTAGTGTTATAAACAATGTTTTAAGAAGTCATGTGCCAAGTGCCGAGGTCAAGCAGCAAAATGATTTCATGGAGTCTACATCTGGATGTAGGAAGCCAGCCGAAAAAAGAAGGTGGACTCTTGGGCCAGTCCAAGTGGAGAAGACTCCACAGAGCCTGGGTTTGACAAGGTTTACTGGTCACCAAAGTGTCTGATGAGCTAAGGGGGAGAGAGGGAGCCCCATCATTAGGAACTGCAACCTATGCCCTTGAGTGGAGGAGAAAGTCACAGCGACAGTGCCATGAGCACCGGGTTTGTAGGTCCCCACTGTGGTGGTGAGAAGCAGCGGCGGATGATTCCTCACCCATAATACATCGTGGGAACCTCTGGATACAGAAAAATAATGCTCAGATGCTCTGTGACCAAGGACTTGTGCTTTGACAGATGCTACTGTGGGTTCTGCTCTCTCCAGTCACCGACTTTGCCAGAAGATCAGGGTGTGCATAAACTAGGTGAGGTGGGATTCATTGCATGTTTGGGTGAGAATAAAAGGCAAAGAATGACATTTACTCCAAGTGTCATATTTAAGCCGCTGATCAGTATTTCCATGGAGTTGGCTCCCCACATAAGAGCTTCAGGGTTATGCTCAGGCCTAGAACATGAAAGAACAACCCCTCACAGATACAGCAGATTAAGTCATCGTTGTTTTCTGACAAAGCAGACAGGAAGTACAGACTACTGTTCCATTTTCATCTGAGAGAGGAGAGAGAGGAAAAAAGAAATAATGACCAATCATGGAAACAGGTGTCTTCTTACATGGGGGCTGGGGGTTTAACTACCAGGCATTAGACATTTCAGGTCTGAGGAGCAGGAACCCAGAATAACCTGCACATTTCACAAACTGACCTTCAAACCAGCCCTGCATAGTGAAATGACACGATTTGATTTAATTACCCGTGAAACTTCTGAGGACGGCTCTGTCATAGATGATCCTCTGTGCTAATGTAAATATTTCCCAGTACAAGGTTATAAACAAGGGAAATAAGTTACACATTAATACCTTTACAGCATGGTATCATTATTCAACATACAGTTAAGTATTTGGATGGATGGATGGATGGATGGATAGATGGATGGATAGATGGATGGATGGATGGATGGATGATGGATGAATAGAAAGGTTAGTGGTGGTTTGATGTGAAATGTGAACTGTGCATCTAAAGATAAAATAAATTTCAGGAAAAAAAGTAAAAGCTTTTAAGGTAGAGTACCTCAGGAGACCTGTCTGGGGGTCATTTGCCCAGAGAATTAAGAGTACAGTTCAGAGTCATAGCTCTGGCCTTAGACTGGAGATTGAGAATCACTTTGAGCATTTCAAATACTCAAGAGCACTTACTTTCTGTCTGACTGATACTACATCAAGAGGGTGGAGGGCTGAGACATTCAGAGACTCAGCCTCAGGATCTCTCAAGCTTGAGAGTCATTTGGTGTCTATAACCCTCCCACATAATTCATGACTGTACGGCATTAATCTTAACTTGAGGTCCACAGGCATGGAGAGAATTCAGAGATTCTGTGAATTCAATGGAAAAATAATTACATCTCAATTTCATTAACCTCTAAAATGTAGCACTTCTCTCATTGCAAAAATAGGCAATAAACCCTAACAATAGTATCAGTACCTGTCACTGTCACCAATAGAAATAACAAATACTTTCATATCAGACCACACTGAGTGTTGATATCTCAAAATATTGTTTACACTCATTGCTGCTTTGAATTATGGTAGTTATTTGGCCCACAGCTAGATGTCATTTATTTCTTTATTTTTTTTATCCTCACCCAAGGACATTTTTGCATTCATCTTCAGATAGAGCAGAAGGGAAGAAGAGAGAGAGAGAGAAACATCGATGTGAGAGAGACACATCAACTGGTCGCCACCCACACGACCCCAACAGGGCAAGGACAAACTGCAACCGAGGTACATGCCCTTAGCAAGAACCGAAACCAGGACTCTCCGGTCCGCGTGCCCACACTCTAACTGCTGAGCCTAACCGCTGATCTAAACAGGCCAGGGCTAGATGTTGTCATTTAATACATTAGTAAACATGTGTTACTATATCAAAAATTTATTCTTTTTCGCCCTGGCCGGTTTGGCTCAGTGGTTGGAGTGTCCACCTGCGGTCCGGAGAGACCCGGGTTCGGTTACTGCTAAGGGCATGTACCTCGGTTGCAGTTTGTCCCCGGCCCTGGTTGGTCGTGTGGGTGGCAGCCACTCGATGTGTCCCTTTCACATCAATGTTTCCCTCTCTCTCCCTCCCACTCTATCTGTACAAAATATGGAAAAATGTCCTCGGGTGAGGATAAAAAAAAAAAAAAAATTATTCTTTTGCTAACTGTATTTCAGTATAATTGGTTTCCTTTGAAACTCTGTGTATTTTATTTTGTGCAATTAAACTTTATTCTGAGAAGGGATCCACAGAGCTTCACCAGACTAACAAAGGGACCCAGGGCCCAAAAATGTAGGGGTGAGAGCTGCTTCTTTCCATTGTACCCCATCTTCCTTAGATGGGCATCCCAATGAACTCTCCAGAGGGAATAGGCAGTTTTTTCATGACAGTTCCAGGAAGCAGCTCAAACCTTCAAGCCACAGGACTGTAAGCTGTTTTATCCATTAGGCGCCATAGAAACAGGGCTCAGGGCCAATGAGCTTGAACAATGCTGTCTGCACAAATGCCTGAGACAGACTGGGCAGCAGGAAAGAGGAGGAGTTTGCTCTAACCTAAAACTAAAGCTACAGATGTGCCATTAATAAATGTCTAATTAAATAGTGTACCAAATCTCACACCTCAGACGTATCTATCATTCCACAGACTACTCATCGATATGTTTGCATTTGAAAAAACTTTACAGATCAGATTTTCTCACTTTGCAAGAAACCTCAAGTAAGCATGATTATGACGAAAGGCAATAAAAAACTAAAAGTGGCAGCGAAGTATTTTCAAAAGCAGAATTATAAAAACGCACCCAATGTTTTAGGGGGAGTGGCACACCATATTTACGTAATATGGAACGTCAGTACATTCCAGTGCATTTCGGTGTGTTTGAAAGGATTTGGGTTTGGGGTGTCAGATAAGAGCGAACACAAGCCTTCAAAAGTCTCAAAAAGTGCTAGCCCGAAGTTGTAACTTATCCCCTCATCCCCACGAGGAACACAGTCTCCCAGTTTAGTTCCTGAGAAGAGTCCCCATGACGGTATCCCTCCTTCCCCCCACAAAGGGCCTCTCCATCCTCCTGCCCCGTCTCAGCCCTCACTCCCTGCCTGGGCACGCGACCTTCTGAGAAAGGTAAGAGAGTCCCAGTCTAAACGTTCCTTTGGGGTTTTGCAAACGGCCGTTTCAGGCTTCTGGGAGTTAGCAGGGATTTCCTCCTGCAGATCTCTGAGCACCTGGGCCTGCACAGAGCTGGGCTTCCCCCAGGCGGTGCCTCCCTCCTCTGAGATGCTGCGTGTCTGGTTTCCTGAAGAAGCCAGATAAACCCACCTTTGTCACCTTGAGTAGTGACAAGTCACACTGAGGAGAGAAATGATCCCGCCTGTTCCTCTGTCTGGATCCCAGTGAGCATTCCCCCGTGCTGGGGTACGAGGGGCCATCTCCAGAATTGAAAAGGAGGAAATAAACACAGGTTTCAGACAGGTCTGCTTGTCTGTACCCAGCACACGTACAAAAACCTGCCAATCTGAGAAAGGTTCCGAAGCCCAGAAGCAAGAAAGCTTTTTCTGGTTTGTTTAATTGTGGACTTTTCAGTTAGTTGGACTAAGTATTTGCTTGAGGACCTAAAAGAGAAGAAAAAAATACTTGAAAAGTATTTGAAATTTGATTTTTTTATATGAAAGCACCAAAGAAGTCAAGGAAATTTCAGAACTTTTGTGTACTTTCTCATGCTTACACTAAACTGTAAGATTAGGGTAAACAAGAACTGTCTTGGACCTGGACCTGGAAAGACCAGCCTCCTGGGGAAAAAACTGCATTCCTGATCAAATGCATAGGCCATTTGCTGATGAAGTTTAATGAGACTAAGATTCGTTAGAGGGATCTAATTTCATGCCCACCTATTTGTATCAGCTGCCTTTTTACCAAACTTATTTTATCCATGTATCTGATCTTGCAACGATTATAAAAATGTTCTCTTTCTCTATAAAATATCCCTACTGAGAATAAATCTTTGAATTCGCCTCCTAAAAGCCTCTTCCTTTGCAGGCGAGACTATCACAAAATTTTGATATCTGCTTGTGACTTAAAAAAATAAAAAATAAAAAAAACTTAAAAGCTTTCTTTAACATTAATATTTAACATTAATATTAATATTGTCTATATATAAAGAAAGGGATTGGACATGATGATCTTTCCAGGACTTAAAATCGGTAAGCCTATTGGCTTCTATACAGTTGAATTACTTTATAAGCATACATGAGTTGTATAGATTGATTCCATTAAAGATTGTAAGCAAATGAATTCTGCTTTAATCGCATTTCACACACAGTGTGTTAAGGCACAATACTGCTAAAGTATAATTTTTGAAAAGTAAAATTATGACTCTTGTGCAAATACAAATGTACACATGTCAAAGATTTTATTTAACTAATTAATAAAGAACTAGTGAGATCTAAGAACCATTTTAAGAAGAATTTGAAAAACAGTTATATGTATTATTCAGGAATGCTGAAATAAGCTCATGCATATGAGGAAAACTAAGCAAAAGAAACTAAGGAGTAACCAGAGAGGCAAGAGAAGTAAGAAAGCCCAGTAGATCTGAAGAAGGTAGAGAAAAGAAGGAGGGGGTGATCAGCTGAGTCAGGAGCTAGACAGGTAAAACAGAAGGAGAACTGATTGCTGGTCACTGTATTGAGAAAAAGGGAGGTCTTTGGCCACCTGTGAAGAACAATCTTGGCAGACTGGGAGCAACAAAAGCCATCCTTGAGTGAGTCAAACAAGAATGAAATAGAGGAGAGAGAGACAATGAGTACAAACAACTCTTTGGGGCCTGAGCTAGAAGGCAGACTGGGGTCAAGAGTTTGTTTTGGGTTTTGTTTGAACCAGGAGAAAGAATTATCAGAATATAGGCTGATAAGAATGATCCAGCAGGGAGGAACACTTTTATGAGGGACAGAGAGAGGGGACAATTGATGAAACAATATCTTTTACTTGGTGATTGAGGATGAGATCTAGTACACAAGTGGTGAGATTGCACTTCAAAAAAAAGTAATTTATGCCCAGCTGGTGTGACTCAGTAGTTGAGCATCGACCCATGCACCAAGAGGTCACCAGTTCAATTCCTGGTCAGGGCACACGCCCAGGTTGTGGGCCTAATCCCCAGTGGGTGGCATGCAGGAGGTGGCCAATCCATGTTCTCTCTCATCGATATCTCTATCTCTCTCCTCTCCCTTCCACTCTCTCTAAACTCTTTAAATAAAAAAATTAAAAAAATTAAAAAACAAAAAAAGTAACTTGCATCCATAGTAGACTAAGTACATGAGGCAGGGAGGTAGATGGGGGTGAGGAGCTTATGGAATTTCTCTTATTTCCAATCTTTCATTTCTACATAAATGGGATAAAAGTGTCAACTGAATAGATTTTTAGAAGATTAAATAAGTTAATACATATAAACATGAATGAGATTCTTGATAAATGTTAACAGCTATTCAATAGTATTATACTTTAGTCTGAGTGGTCCAATCTGTCCTCATGGTTTCAATGACATCCTGTCCTTAAGCTTCAGATCCAAAATTCAAGTCCTGCTGAACATCTCTCAAAATCAACAGATCTAGAACTCAATTTATTTTGTTCCTCTCAGGACAATTCTATCTCCTGCAAGCTTATCACAATTAATGGCTCCTCTTTCTACTTGGGCATAAAACCAAACTGCTGGTTTTCTGAATCTCCTCAATTCCCTTATACTCATGTCTGAGCCGTATCAAGTTTCTCTCACCCTTTCCCCTCAACAGTTTGGGAACCCCTTCTCTCCTCCCCATCCAGGATCCCTACCACTTCAACCTTCCAGAGTCTCAAGCATCTCCTTCTTCTGGGCTCCTAATTGGCCCTTCTGTCAACATGTCACCTTTGAATTTCTCTTCCCCAGGTACGGAGAGATCGGTCAGAAACACAAGCACTATGTCATTTGCTAAGGCGAATCCTCCAGTGGTACCTAGAAGCTACAGCATAAAGTTCAGTCTATACAACATGGTACTCAAGTCCTTCCACACTATGTTAATATCTTTAGCCAGATCTTTTGCTCTTTCCAGTCTGGTACTTTTTATACCAAGTATACCAAGTATGATGGCTTCCCTGCACCACCTTCCCTAAAATAAAGTCACTCATACTGTTGAATACCTCATGCTAATACCTGGTTACCGTTCAATGTGGCTTAGGCACCTTCTCCTCCAAAGAACTCTCTCTGATCCAGCTTCAGACAAGTGCCCTTCCTCAGGGCGGTCACAGCATCATACCCAAATGCCCAGTACATGATAGGTGCTCAACAAATAAGTTGACGTTATGTTAGATGAACCACATCTAACTGACTAAACTACATTAGATGACATCTTGAAGTCCTTTCCAGTACTATGTTATTGCAGTAGGTATTTTTCTTTTGGTAACAGTAGCATTGAAATACAATTCATACACCATATAATTCACCCTTTTGAAGTATAGAATTCAATGACTTTTAGTACATTCACAGAGTTAGGTAACCATACCACATTTAGAACATTTCTTTTTCTTTTTTTTTTTTTTTTTTTATCCTCACCTGAGGACATTTTTGCATTTATCTTCAAATAGAGCAGGAAGGAGAGAGGAAAGAAGAGAGAGAGAGAAACATTGATGTGAGAGAGACACATAGACTGGTTGCCACCCACAGGACCCCAACCGGGGCCGGGGACAAACTGCAGCCAAGGTCCTTGCCCTTAGTGGGAACCAAACCCAGGACTCTACAGTCCATGGGCCAATGCTCTAACCACTGAGCCAAACTGGCCAGGGCATAAAACATTTCATCACCCCAAAAAGAAACCTTGTACCTTTTAGTTGTTATTCTCCGTTTCCTCACAATCTCCCCTACCCTTGGCAACTTTAATTTCCTCCGTCTCTATGAATTTACCTATTCTGGACCTTTCATATAAATGGAATCATACAACATGTGATCTTTTGTGTCCGGCTTCTTTCAATGAGCATAATATTTTCAGAGTCTCTCCATGTTGTAACATGTATCGGGACTTCATTTCTTTTTATTGCCAAATAGTGTTTCACTGTATGAATATGCCACATTTTATTTATGCACATTCATCGATTGATAGACATGTGGTAAATCTATTGGCTGTAATATGTTTGAACATTTATACATGCATTATAGCTACAGATTCTATTTTACGGTGTTTTTTGTTTTAAAAACAAAATAAAACACCATCTAAATCTCTCATCATACCCAAGCCAGTATACACTGCATAATCTTTCAAAAGTTCACCCTTTACCAGGTTGTCACCCTCTTCAAAGACCTGGTGTCCCTGGGGTAAAGAACAGACTCTGAGCGTGGCTCCCGGGAGACCTTATACTCTGCCCCATCTGAGTCTCAGTCTTATCTCCTACTACACGCTCCAGGAACAGCTGTTCTGTCCACCCTGCTCTCCTCACACTGTCCTGAGTCTGTTTCCTGGCCATTCCCCTTCTGCTGTTATCTAGGGATAACTCACCTTCCAGAGTCCAGGTCAACGTCCGCCTCCTCTGTGACAGCCTCCTTGAAACCAGCAGTGATCCGTCCCTAGGAGATCCTACAGAATTCATCTTTTCTACACATTGTTGAATATGTTTTTACGGACATGTGATGTTTTCTCACTGAGTGATAAGCCCCTTGAAGGCAGGATGACACAGTCAGTACCTGTTGCCCTATATCCACAACTTTTGGGGGGGGGGGGGGCTGGGCTTAGTGTAGGTCTGAGGAAAGGTGATTTTGCCAAAATGTAATTTTCATTTGTTAGATACTTAACAAACGCTATGTTTTATGTGGTAGATAAATGGTTTACCATAAATAACAGTTCCTTTTCATTGCTTCAGTAATCCCCTATATTCACGGGGTTCTGTGATTACCATTTGGACTTCTTTTGGCCAGGCTGGATTTGCAATCCATCTTTATGAAGTGCCTACGTTGTACAAGGAACTGGAAATACGAAGAGTTCAAACAGCATGTTTGTCCTCAATAAACTTTGCCTCCTACCAATCACCTTCACGAGACCCTTCCTCTCCCCAACGTTGCACCATCATGTGTGAAGTCCTGGAGTTCAAATCACTACAAGGACAGGTGGAGTTGGTGACAGTTTGGATCAAAATTGGGGAGGAGACCCTGAGTTCATGGACCCCCAAACGCAGCACTTTTGCTCCAAGAAGAGGAAGAAAAGCGGCATTCTTTCCCCTTTGTTGCATTTTGCTCCCTACATTGTGTTGAATAGCGTACGAACTTCTACGACCCTCTGCACTATGCTGAATTTTTGTTTGGCTGCTAAGCCTGCCCCTTCCTTTTCCTTTATCTGTCTCCAAACATAAGTGGAGCACCTACTGCATTCGAGGCAGGATGGGTCGCTCGGGTTCCCTGACTTACCAGCACGTGTTGTATGTTTTTATAATATATAAAATGCATGTCATATATAACATATAAATTTAGATGTGTACATTTTCATACGCAGAGTAGAATTGCATTTACTAAGAGGGTTGGGTTCACAAGTGAATACTTCAGACAAAAACCAAATGAAAGTAAAATGCCCTCAGGAAGTGCTGTGGTTGTCTACACTGGGACACTGCGGGAGCCAGGGGGAGTGAGGCCCGCCCGGAAGCTGCCTTGAAACACTTCCTTCTCCCTGTGAGCTTCCCAAGAGTGACAGGTTCAGCTGCATTTGCTGAAGCTTTGCTGTGTATGAGCGTACACCTGTGTCTGTGCTTTTTCTGTGGGAAACCAACTTATAGAAATGTGGGCAGCAGGCATTACAGATCCCAGTCGCTGCCGCCCTTCCCTATTTGAATTGCCCCCCCATTACCTGCTCTCTGTTCCCCACTCTGGCCATGTTCCAAGCAGTTTGGTCTCTGAATGATCCATCTGTAATGTCACAGTTCTAAGCTGCCACCTTGTGGCAATTATATGTATTTGGTGAAAAGAATTGTTTTTTCGATTGTAGTTGACATGCATTATTATATTAGCTTCAGGTGTATTAGACATTACATAACTTACTCAGTGATCATCTTGATAAATCTGGTGCCCATCTAACACCATATATAGTTATTAGAATATTATTGACTAAATTTCTTATGCTGTACTTTACATCCCCATGATTATTCTTTTGTTTTAATCCTCACTCGAGGATATTTTTCTTTCCGTTAATTTTTAGATAGAGTGGAAGGGAAGGAGGGGAAGAGAGAAACATCAGTGTGAGAGAGAGAGACACATGAACTGGTTGCCTCCCGCACGCCCGAACTGGGCCAGGAATCAAACCTGCAACCCAGATACGTTCCCTTGACCAGAAGCCAACCGGAAACCTTTCGGTCCTCGGACCAATGCTCTAACAGCTGAGCCAAACCAGCCAGCACTCCCCATGACTATTCTATAACAATCAATTTGTATTTCTTAATCTTACACCCTTCCCCCCAAACCCTTTTCCATCTGGCAGTTGTCAAAATGTTCTCTTTTTTTATTCATCTGTTTCTGTTCTGCTTGTTTATTTATTTTGTTTTTTAAATTCAATTGTTGATAAATATGTATTTCTTGCCATTTTATTATTCATATTTTTGGTCTTCTTCTACTACTACTACTACTACTACAAGAACTCCCTTTAACATTTCTTCTAACAATGGTTTGGCGGTGATGAACTCGAGCTTTCTCTTGTCTAGGAAGCTCTTTGTCTGTCTTTCGGTTCTAAATGATAGCTGTGCATGGTACACGTTTTAACCGGCGTTTTTACTGCAGCGCTTGCCCAGCTGCAGGTGCAACTTGATGCCGTTCCTCATTCCTTCTGCATTTTCATCGCTACCACCAACTCCGGGCATTCAGGAACAATGTGTCACTTCTGTGGCAGATAAAGAGTAGAAATATGTGCTTCCTTCCCCCAGAGCTGCCAGTTCTCCTGTCGGAGACGCATGAAAACGAAGACAGTCCTTTACATCTTCAGGATATCATGTCCTAAAGTCGTGGCAGGTTGCACATTACTTTGGGGTTAGACGTAATTCTAGTTTTCTCCCAAATTACATGTAATTTTTATTTTAAAACCCCAGTATGCCATGAGCAATAATGAATTCCTTTTAGCCACTGCCTAGAGGAGCTCCCAGCCTTGTGAGGTGTGTGGGACCGTGGGAACAACTGCTGTGATGTAATCTTACACAGGGGATCTGTGTACATGCACCAGGGGCCAGGGAAAGTGCACTGAGTCTCTCTGAATGGGGTCAGTGATGTCTTCACAGAGGAGTGTGGGCTGAAGCCTAAGCCAGAAGGTCAAGGGACTGAGGATGGGGAGGTTAGACGTCCCAGGAACAGGGGTGAGCTGGCTGTTATGGTGGCGAAGGACACACCCCTCCGCTCTGGGACTGTTTCCAGCTTCACCGGCCCACAGCACTCCAGGATCTTGCCTTTATCAGACTTTTTAAAGCTTTTTTAGGAGAACTGTTTGTTTGTTTGTTTTCCGAACAATATATTACACTGAACCATAGGGATTCCTGAGATATAGTTTGACTAACCACGCATTGCCAGATGTCTGTTCTCTTTCCTTAATATAATTTTCCCATTTCAGGGTTACTTATTCTAAAGCAACACTAAGTATTTTTATAGTCCATGCACCCCTTGAAGCTGGCTGAAACTGATCTCTCCAAGAAACCATTGAAAAATACACTTTGGTACCTAGTAGAGGAGAGAGAAAGAGAAGAGAGAGAGGTCCTGCTTTCTCTTCTCTCAGTAGTAGATGCTCACAAATAAGCTCAGAGACAGGCAACCCACGGACACCTAGCTCTAACTAAAGAGGCTGAGAGAGTTAAAGGAGTTGTTTGTATAGTCAATAAATAATATCCTGTGCAAATTGATATATGGTTGAAATGCATGTAATTTCTGAGTGGTTAATAAATTACAAATCCATTTAGAGTCGTTCATGGATTAATAGCACATCTAGTAGATTTCCTCACTTGTAAAGATCAACGAATCTTCCTATGGGGAAGTCTGAGAAGCTTTGTGAACTTGCAATGCTGGGAGAGACTGGAAGAACTGGTTTGCTTCTTTACCCCTGCTTTTGTCTAGTTTCTCCCTCCTCCTTCAGATCAGGTTTCAGGTGGGATCTTTTCTGTGGCCTCACTGACATAATCAGATCCTGCTATTTTGTGCTCTCTCAGCATCAAGCACCTCTCCTGGGTAGAACTTACCACAGTTGCAATCTTAGATCCGTGTGTGCATGCATGTATGAATGGTTCATGTTTGTCTCTAGCCCACGACTGTGAAACATCACATGGGCCCTGGCCGGTTTGGCTCAGCGGTTAGAGCGTCCGCCTGCGGTCCTGAGAGACCCGGGTTCGGTTCCCGCTAAGGGCGCGTACCTCGGTTGCAGTTTGTCCCCGGCCCTGGTTGGGTCGTGTGGGTGGCAACCACTCGATGTGTCGCTTTCACGTCGATGTTTCTCTCTCTCTCTCTCCCTCCCACTCTATCTGAACAAAATATCGAAAAATGTCCTCGGGTGAGGATAAAAAATAAAAATAAAAAAAAAATAAAATAAAAGATTTACAGTTTCTTTAAAAAAAAAAAAAAGAAACATCACATGGGCAGGGACTGTGCTTTTCTGCTCAATAGTGTCTGTCCAGAGTGTATTACAGTTCCTGGCATAACTAACCACTCATTAAATAGAAACCATTCATTAAATAAGGTCAATAGCTGAAGTCTCTGAGTCTCAGTCATGGGAGATAAATGCAGGGAGGGCATGTCAAAGGCACCATCTAGGGACTTGGTGGCTAATAGAGAACTCCAGACACCTGGATCCAGAAGGTCTCCTAGGAGGGGAGACCCAGACATGTAGCAAAAGGGGACTACGGAGTTCACACATGTCTCTGCCTGACAGCCAAACTCACACCTTTTTGGACAACCAGTGTGTTGAAAAGGGCATTGGATTAAAAACTAGGGACTAGGTTCCAATCCTGGATCTAGCTACTATCAAGCTGGTCTATAACCTTGAACCAATCACCAAACCTGAACTCAGATTCTACATCTGTAAAATGGGAATATTTGTTCTGTCTACATCATCACTGTGAAAATCAATCAAAACAGTGGACCCTGCCCTGGCTGGTATGGCTCAATTGGTTGAGTGTTGTCCCATGCATTGAGAGGTTGCTGGTTTTATTCTCGGTCAGGGCACATGCCCAGGTTGAGGGCTCAATCCCCAGCAGGGGGTGTGCAGGAGGTAGTCAATTGATGTTTCTCTCTTATTGATCTCTCTCTCTCTCTCTCTCTCTCTCTCTCTCTCTCTCTTCCATCTTCTCTCTTTCTAAAAAAATCAATAAAAACATTTTTTAAAATAAAAAAAAAAAAACACAATGGATCCAAATTATATTAAAATTATAGAGTATTTAATAAATATAAGGATGTTATTTTTCAATTACTTCTCTTTCATGAAAAGATGCTCAATGTCACTGTCAGAGAAATGCTAATTAGAACGGTAATGAGATATCACCTCACATCTGTCAGAATGGCTGTCATCAATAAATCAACAAACAAGTGTTGGTAAGGATGTGGAGAAAAAGGAACCTTCATGCAATGTTGGTAGGAATGCAGATTGGTGCAGCCACTGTGGAAAACAATATGGAGTTTTCTCAAAAAAGGAAAAATGGATCTGCCTTGTGAGTCAGCAATTCCATTTCTAAGTATTTATTCAAAGAAACCCAAAATTCTAATTTGAAAGAAAATCTGCATGCATTCCTATGTTCATTGCAGTATTGTTTACAATAGCTAGGTATGAAAGCAACCAAAGTGCCCATCAACAGACAAGTGGATAAAAAAGCTGTGGTACATTTATACAGTGGAATATTACTCAGCCATAGAAAAGAATGAAATCTTACCATTTGTGACAGGATGGATGAACCTAGAGGGTATTATGCTCAGGGAAATAAGTCAGTCAGAGAAAGACAAATACAACATAACTTATATGTGGAATCTAAAGAACAAAATAAAGAAAATTGAAACAGACTCATAGACACTGTGAGTGAACTGGTGGTTACCAGAGAGCAGGGTATTGAGAAACTGGGTGAAAAAGGTGAAGGGATTAAGAAGTACAAATTGGAACCCTGGCTGAGTAGCTCAGTTGATGAGAGCATCCTCCATCCCAATACGTAAAGGTTTCAAGTTCGATCTCTGGTCAGGGCACAGGGCACATATAAGAATCAACCAGGGGATTCCAAAATGGCGGCAGAGTGAATGGAAGCTACGCAGACCATCTCCCAAGATCTAACTGGAATTACAATGAAAATAAGGACCAATTGTGAAGAAAAAGCAACAGAGAGGCATCTGGGAGGACCACATAACCAGGGACACTGACTCCATCCTGCTGTATTGCGAAGGCACGAGATGGGGGCTGGGAGCCCAGAGACTGCAGCGGACTTAGCTGTGAGCAGCGCCCTCGGGTTAAAATCCCAAGCGGCTCCACAGCGCAGAGCCAGGACAGACGCTAAAATAGACACAGCCACTCATCTTGGGCTCCAGCAGAGGGAGGATGGACTGGACTGGAAATGTGTGGGGACACTCAGGATTTGGAGGGTGCTCAGAGCTTTTGCTGAGTTGCAGCCTCTCCCAGGTCTATGGGGAGAGGCAGCGGTGCCTCCCTCAGAGATTCAATGTCACCTGGTGGCTATTGAAATGCAAATTGAGGCCCATTAACAATCAGCATCTGCCCCACCCTTGGGAAATCCCCTTATGCTGAACATCTGAAGAAGTTTTCATTCAACTTAGAGGCCAAGGCTTTTCAAGTAATCACTACTGATAGCCTCCAGGCAAAAAGCTAGAGGATAACTGTACCATTCCTGGGCTGGCAACTCTAACAAGGAAAGTAACACTTGACAGTGGTGTTTAACGTGGGTCCTCCCTGGCTCATCCAAACCCAGGAGAGGGAGCCACAAACAGCAGAACACCAACACCCACAGGGAAAATTTGTCAGACTCCAAAGCTCACTGTGATAGCCAAAATGGTGAAACACAGAAACAAAAGGCAAATGAAAGAACAAGAGACCTCTACTGAAGATGAGATAAATGAGGTGCAGTTAAGCCAGTTAACAAAACTAGAATTCAAAGCCATGATCTTGAGGAAGCTCAACAGCATGTGTAAGGACATGAGCACCATGAGTAAAGACATAGAAATGTTGAAAATCAACCAGTTGAAAATTAAAAACCACCAAGAAGAAATGAAAAATGACATATCAGAATATGGACACATTGGAAGGTCTAAACAGCAGAGTAGAGAAAGCTGAGGACCGGATCAGTGAATTAGAAGACAGAGTACAAAAAAATCAACCAATCAGAAAACCAAAAAGAAAAAAACAATTAAAAAACATGAAGACAGCCCTGGCCGGTTTGACTCAGCGGTTAGAGCATCAGCCTGTGGTCCTGAGAGACCCGGGTTCGGTTCCTGCTAAGGGCATGTACCTCGGTTTCAGTTTGTCCCCGGCCCTGGTTGGTCGTGCGGGTGGCAGCCACTCGATGTGTCCCTTTCACGTTGATGTTTCTCTCTCTCTCTCTCTCTCTCTCTCTCTCTCTCTCTCTCTCTCTCTCTCTTCCTCTCTCTCCCTCCCACTCTACCTGAACAAAAAAATAGAAAAAATGTCCTCGGGTGAGGAAAAAAAAAAAAAATAGGAAGACAGCTTAAGAGAACTGTAGGACAACTGGAAACGTCATAATATTCGCATCTAAGGAGGCCGCAAAGAAGAAGAAAGTGAGCAAGGGTTAGAGTATATATTTGAAGAAATAGTGAGAGAAAACTTCCCTAATATGGTGAAGGAAGAAGGCATTCAAGTTCAAGAAGCACAGAGAGCCCAAGTAAGAAGAACCCACACAGACCCACACCAAGACACATAGTAATCAAAATGCCAAAAATTAAAGACAAAGAGAGAATCCTAAAAGCAGCAAAAGATAAGCAACAGGTTACCTAAAAAGGAATCCCCATAAGGCTCTCAGTTAACTTCTCAACAGAAACACTACAGGCCAGAAGGGAATGGCATGAGGTAATCAAGGTCATGAAAAACAAGGATCTGAATCCAAGACTGTTCTACCCATCAAGACTATCATTCAAAATAGAAGGTCAAATAAAGAGATTCCCAAACAAAAAGAGGCTAAGGGGATACATTAGTACCAAACCAGCACTGCAAGAAATGTTAAAAGGACTGCTGTAATTAGCAGGAGAAATGGGAAGAAAAATAGAACCACACTAAACAAAAATGGCAATAAATAAGTACATATCAATAATCACCTTAAATGTAAATGGACTGAATGCTCTGATAAAAAGACACAGAGTAGCTGATTAGATAAAAATGTATGACTCGTCTATATGTTGTTTGCAAGAGACCCACCTCACAACAAAAGACTCACATAGGTTGAAAGTGAAGGGATGGAAAAAATTTTCCAAGCAAACAGAAAGCAAAAAAAAAAAAGCTGGGGTAGCAATACTCATATCTGATAAAATAGATTTCAAAATAAAAGCCATAACTAGAGACAAAGAAGGCCACTACATAATATTGAAAGGATCTATCCAACAGGAAGATATAACCTTGATAAACATATATGCACCCAATATAAGAGCACCAAAATATATTAAAAATCTTCTGGAGGACTTCAAAGAAGAAATCGACAGCAATACAATCATAGCAGGGGACTTCAACACCTCGCTGACATCATTGGATAGATCCTCTAGACAAAAAATTAGCAAGGAAACAGAGACTAAATGAAGCACTAGACCAAATGGATTTAATAGATATCTATAGAAAATTATACCCCAAAACTACAGTATTCACATTCCTCTCAAGTGCACATGGGACATTCTCAAAGATAGACCACATGTTAGGACACAAACTACGCCTCTACAAGTTTAAAAAGATTGAAATCATATCAAGCAGTTTTTCAGATCACAATGGCATGAAACTAGAAATCAATTGCAGCAAGAACATGCAAAGACATTTGAACACCCGGAGACTAAATAGCATATTATTAAACAACAAATGGGTTACCGAGGAGATCAAGGAAAAAATTAAAAACTTCCTGGAATCCAATGAAAATTAACACACAACAACACAAAACCTATGGTATGCAGCAAAAGCAGTTCTGAGAGGGAAGTTCATAGCACTACAGGTCTACCTCAAGAAACAAGAAAAATCTCTAATAGACTATCTAACCTCACAACTTAAAGAACTAGACAGCAAACAAAAAGAAAAACCAGAACAACTAGAAGGAAGGAAATAGTAAAGATCAGAGCAGAAATAAATGGCATAGAGTCCAAAAAGCAATTCAAGGGATCAGTGAAACAAAGAGCTGGTTTTTCATAAACAAGATTGATGGACCCTTTGCTAGACTCACCAAGAAATACAGAGAGAGAACCCAAATACACAAAATCAGAAATGAAAGAGAAGTTACAATTGACACCACAGAAATACAAAAGATCGTTAACAACTACTATGAATAATTATATGGCAACAAATTCGACCATCTAAGCGAAATGGACAAATTTCTAGAAACACACAGTCTCCCGAAACTGGACTGGGAAGAGATAGAAAACTTGAACAGACCAATAACAACTAAGGAAATTGAAGATGTAATCAAGACTCTCCCAGCAAACAAAAGCCCAGGACCAGATGGCTTCATGGGGGAGTTTTACCAAACATTCAAAAAGAACTAACACCCATTCTCCTCAACCTATTTGAAAAATTTCAAGAAGAAGGAAGACTTCCAAACTCCTTCTATGAGGCGAGCATAATTCTAATTCCAAAACCAGAAAAAGACACTAAAAATAAAGAAAACTACAGGCCAATATCCCTGATGAACATACACGCCAAAATCCTGAACAAAATACTAGCAAATTGGATCCAGCAATAAATAAAAAAAAATTATTCACCATGACCAAGTGGGATTCATCCCAAGGATGCAAGTCTGGTACAATATTTGCAAATCAATAAATGTGACACACCACATAAATAAAATGAAGAATAAAAACCACATGATCATATCAAGAGATGCTGAAAAAGCCTTCAACAAAATCCAGCATCCATTTCTGATAAAAACGCTCAGCAATGTGGGAATAGAGGGATCCTATCTTGACATAACAAAGGCCTTATATGAAATACCTACAGCCAACATCATACTCAATGGGCAGAAACTAAAAGCATTTCCCTTAAGAACAGGAATAAGGCAAGGATGCCCACTTTGGCCACTCTTATTGAACATAGTACTGGAAGTCTTAGCCACAGCAATCAGACAGGAAAAATAAATAAATGGGATCCACATTGGAAAGGAGAAAGTGAAACTGTCATTATTCGCAGATGACATGATAATATACATAGAAAATCCCAAAGATTCCATCAATAATTTACTAGACTTAATAAATGAATTTGGCAAAGTAGCAGGATATAAAATTAATGTCAAGAAATCAACGGCATTCTTATATACCAATGATGAACTCACAGAAAGAGAAACTAAGAAAACAACCCCATTTACCATTGTGGCAAAAAAATTAAGATACCTAGGAATAAACTAAACCAAAGAAATGCAAAGAAATGAAGGACCTATGTGCAGACAACTACATGTCATTGAAAAAAAAAAAAAAAGATAGAGAAAGATATAAAAAAGTGGAAGCACGTACCTTGTTCATGGATTGGAAGAATTAACATCATTAAAATGTCCATACTACCCAAAGCAATCTATAGATTCAATGCAATCCCCATCAAAATACCAATGACATACTTCACAGAACTAGAACAAGTACTTCAAAAGTTCATATGGAACCAAAAAAGACCTCGAATAGCCACAGCAATCTTGAAAAAGAAGAACAAAGTCGGAGAGATTACATTACCAGATTTCAGGTTATACTATAAAGTGACTGTAATCAAAACAGCCTGGTACTGGCACAAGAACAGGCACATAGACCAGTGGAACAGAACTGAGAACCCAGAAATGAACCCAAGGCAATATGCTCAATTAATATTTGACAAAGGTGGCAAGAGCATACAGTGGAGTAAAGACAACCTCTTTAATAAATGGTGTTGGGAAAATTGGACAGCTACATGCAAAAAAAAAAAAAAAAAATGAAACTAGACCATCAACTTACACCCTACACGAGAATAAACTCAAAATGGATAAAAGACTTAAATGTGACGCATGAATCCATAAAAATCCTAGAAGAACTGTAGGCAACAAAATTTCAGACATCATACGCAGCAGAATTTTCACTGATACATCACCTAAGGCAATAGAAACAAAGAAGAAAATGAAAACATGGACTAACTCAAACTCAAAAGCTTCTGCACAGCAAAAGAAACAATCATCAAAATGGAAAGGCAACCCACTGTATGGGAGAGCATAATTGCCAATGATATATCAGATAAGGGGTTAATTTCCAATATATATAGAGTGCTCATACAACTCAACAAAAGGAAGACAAAGAACCCAATTAAAAAATGGGCACTGGGACAAAATAGACACCTCTCCAAACAGGACATACAAATGGCCAAGAGACATATGAAGAAATGCTCAACATCACTAATCATCAGAGAGATGCTAATTAAAACAACAATGAGGTATCACCTCACAACTGTCAGAATGGCCACCATCAACAAATCATCAAACAACAAGTGTTGGTGGGGGTGTATAGAAAAGGGGACTCTAGTACACTGCTGGTGGGAATGCAGACTGGTGCAGTCACAATGGAAAACACTATGGTGTTACCTCAAAAAATTAAGAATTAAACTTCCATTTGACCCAGTGATCCCACTTCTAGGAATATACCCTAAGAAGCCTGAAACACCAATCAGAAAGAATGTATGTACCCCCATGTTTGTAGCAGCACTATTTACAATAGCTAAGATCTGGAAACAGCCCAAATGTTCATCAGTAGACAAATGGATAAAAAAGCAGTGGTACATATACACAATAGAGTATTAAGGAGCTGTAAGAAAGAAAGATCTCTTATCATTTGAGACGACATGGAGGGACCTACAAAGTATCATCCTAAGCGAAACAATCCAAACAGAGAAAGACAAGTATCGTATGATCTCACTTATTGGTGGAATATAATGAATATAACAGTCTGAGGAATGAGGTAGTTCCAGAGACGTGGAAGTGGAGTACAGACTGACAGTCCCCAGAAGAGGGGGTGGTGGGGGAGAGATAAACCACAGAACTTATGTGCATGTGTGCATGAACAATGGACATGGACAACAAGGCTGGGGCAGCGTGGGGAGGGAATGGGAGGGGGGATTCAGTGGGAGAAAAAGGAGAAACATCTGTAACAAAAATAAATTAATTAAATACAAAAATAAAAAATTAAAAAAAGAATCAACTAGTGAATGCATAAATAAGTAGAACAACAAATCTCTCTCTCAAATCAATAAAACAACATTAATAATAAATAAAAATGTACTGCCCAGCCGGTGTGGTTCAGTGGTTGAGCGTCAACCTGTGCACCAGGAGGTCACCAGTTTGATTCCTGGTCAGGGCATGTGCCCAGGCTGTTGGCCCGATCCCCAGTAGGGGGCATGCAGGAGGTGGCCAATCGGTGTTCTCTCTCATTGATGTTTCTATCTCTCTCTCCCTCTTCCTTCCTTTCTCTTTAAAATCAATTTAAAAAATTTTTAAAATAAATACATATTTAAAAATACAAATATGTTCAAAAAGAGAAATACAAAGTTGTAGTTACCAAATAATCATGGGGATGTAAGTAAAGCATAGAGAATGTAATCAATAATAATACAATAACTACATATGGTGCCAGTTGGGGTACTGGAAATATCGAGGGGGACACTGTGTAAAGTATATAATTGTCTAATCACTAAGATGAGAAACCAATAGAAAGTAAAACTGAAAGTAAAAGAAAAAAACTAGATTGTAGATTGTATGATAAAGACTAATGGGAAACTGCATTGATTTCCACAAAGGATTTGTTCAGTAGTATGCAAAGCCTGGTAATTATCAAAGAACACTACACAATTTGTCATTTTCAAAAACAACATTCAGCCTGGCAGGTATGACTCAGTGGACTGAGTGTCATCCCGTGGATTGAGGGGTCCCAGTTCTATTCCCAGTCAGGGCTCATGCTCGGGTTGGGGGCTCGATTCTCAGTAGGGGGCGTGCAGGAGGCAGTTGATCAATGTATATCTTTCACATCGATCTTTCTATTGCTCCCTTCCTCTTTCTCTAAAAAATCAATAAAAACATATTAAAAAAATTTTTTTAAAAAAACAACATACAAGTTCTAAGATTGTCAAATATTTATCTTTATGGGTCTCCTTTCCTATAAACAAGATCACTATCTGCTTCCCTTTCTATAGTGAAAGTTCATGAGGTTAATCTTCCTGTTCAAAACCCCACTAATAATTTAACCAAAGAAGTAACCTGGCAGGTGCCTGGCTTTCATTATAGCAGCACATGATAAAGATTCAGCTAGAGATTTGATATTAGAAGATGGTGATAATATACAACATTGTAGGAAATAAGTATCTTCTAAAATAAAGCAGGTTATTAAATTATTAAGATACAGCTGAAAATAATTCGGAATTAAATGTCTTAATAGATTAGAAAAAAATCTTTGTAAGAAAATTTCCCTTGGAGGAAGACTCATAAATTAGTAGGAGAAAATCATATTTCAACAAGTTCAGATGAAGTCTCTGGACCAGAGACTTTTAAAAAATGTTACTAGAAAGGATATTCTAACAATGTTATCATAAACTGATCCCAATGAGAAAGGAAAGGGGGAATATTTAATAAAATCAAAGTAACTGCATGTTCAAATGACATCAAATTTTTAAAAATAGTATCAGTCTTATAAATGGGACATATATACAAGGCTGAAAAGCACTGGCTGGTGGCTCAGTTGGTTGGAGAATCTGCTGTACTCCAAAAGGTTGCAGGTTCGATCCCCAGTTGGGACGCATAAGGGAGGTAATTGATTAATATTTCTTTCTCTCTCTCTCCCTTCTTCTCTCTCTAAAATCAATCAAAATATATTTTTGGGTGAGGATTTTTTTAAAAAAAAAGATAGATAGCCATGATGGCCTAAATCTATTAAAAATCATTTCAAGAAGTAAAATGCCCAAAATATCTAAGACTCTTGGAAAATTCTGAAGGTTTTATTTTCTAACTTTTTAGAGATATATTTAGAACAAGAGGAAAAAGAGATAGGCTTTCTGTTTGGGGAAGAGGGATGATTTATTCCAGTGATTCTTAAACTTTGGGGTGCATCAGACTCACCTTGAGGCCTTGTTAAAACACAAATTACTGAATCCACCCCCCCAAATCCCCCACCCCCCAGATTTTCTGTATCAGAGGTCTGGAGCAGGGCTTAAGAATTTGTTTTTCTAACAGATTTCCAAGCTGATTTTGCTAGTCCGGGCACCACACTCAGAGACACAAGCTGAGATTTGTTGTATGTCTTGTTTGGGCTCCACAGGAAGTAGACCCTGAGACAAGGATTCGGATGTAAGTGGTTTATAAAGGAGGTACAGAAAACACCTGTAGGGGAGGCAGGAATGAGTGCTCTGGGAACATATAAGCAAGACCTGAGCAGTACGAGGTCATCAGGACTGTCTTGATCAAATGGGGTGAGCAGTGAGCTTTCAGACGAGTAGATCATACATAGCTGGATGGGGAAGGGCATGAGAGTGAGGGTGTCCTATGTTGAGGAAATAGCATGTGTGAAAACTCTGGTGGGAATGTGTATGACAATTTTGGTTTTTGTTTGTTTGTTTGTTTTATCTTCACCCAAGGATATTTTTTTTTTTTCATTTATCATCAGCTAAAGTGGGAGAGAGGGAGGGAGAGGGAGAGAGAGAGAGAAACATCGATGCAAGAGAGACACATCAACTGGTTGCCTCCCACACGACCCAACCAGGGCCGGGAACAAACCACAACTGAGGTATGTGCTCAACCAGAATCAAACCCATGACTCATTGGTCCGCAGGCCGACACTCTAACTGCTAAGCCAGACTGGCCAGGGCTGTGTGGCAATTTTGAAAGAATGGAATCTATGGCTATGATGCCTGGGTCTCTAGTAAGAGCAGTGGTGATAGATGAGGCTGGAAAGGTTAAGCAAGAAGCAAGCCATGTAGGTTTAGACCAACTTAAGAACTTTTGTTTCTTTTTTCATGAGAACAAAAAAAGTGATTGGATGATTTTAACCAGAAAATGATGATAAATTTGAGGATATATACTAAGAGGAGCAAAAGCAGATTCAGGAAGACTAAGAGCAGTCCCCAAAGGGGTGGTGGAATGACATAGTGGAATGACAGTGAACAGGAAGAAAAGCAAAAAGATTTAAGAGATACTTAAGAGATAAAATAAGCAAGTCTTGATAATGAATTAGATAAGTGGGGTAAGGCAAAGAAAAGTACCAAGGATGACTCCCTGGCTTTTTGGTCTTAAGCAAATGCTGGAAGGAACTATGATTCCAAGTTTTGGAACATGGAAAACTAGGTGTGAGGAAAAGATAAGTTTGGTCTTAGCTATCATGAGTTTGAGATGCCTGCAAGACAATGAGATGCTGAGCAAATAGTCGGATATACCGGTCTGGTGCTCAGAGGAGAGGTGCAGATGAAAACCTGGGATTGGTTAGCATAATGAGGGTACTTGAAGCCTGTATGAATATGGTCACTGGTGTGCAATGAAGGGTGAGAATCCTCGATAGGAGTAAAAGAGGAGGGGCAGGACTGAGCCCTGAAGAACTCTTAACATTTAAATGCCTGCTGGAAGAAAGTGAACCAGCAACGGAAGAGTAGGAGAGGAACCTAAGGAGAACCTAGAGTACCACATATGCCAAAAGAAGACAGTATTTCCACACAATAAAATAAAGCAAGTACTAGGTAGCTATGAGCCCTCCGTCGAGGAAATAAGGGACTTTTCAGCACTAAGGCTCTCAGGATACAAACCATAACTTCCATTTTTTCCCTCAAGATAACAATACTTAACTAGAAGGAGTGGCATAGACATAGTAAATACAGAATTGAAGCTCGAGATACAAGGAAAAAAGTAAAGAACTGCTTCAGGTGAGTTACTATCGCTAGGTTCAGATAAATTGCATCTCACTATGATAAGGATGAGTGACAACCCACGATAATTATGACGATGACACCTGTTTGCTGAGAGCCTCCCACAATCAAGCGTCACATTCATTCTGCAGGTAGCATGGAAAGAATGAAAGGGATGCCTGTGTCCCAGGGATCCACCTCTGCTAAGGTTTGCCTGAACTAAACTCATACTTAGTGTCTTTCCCTGCTCGGTGTCTACTTGTGATGACCAGCATCTCCATCCCCCAACCAGTTCACTGTAGTTCATCTCTTCCCTTGTGTCTCAGAGCTTTGAACTGGTCACACATTAACTGACCTCTGGATTCACCTTGGGATTTTGTTTTTGGATCTGGGCTCATAGATAACTCATGTCATTACCCTGCCCTGTCATATTCTCAAGGTGGGTTGAATATCAATCCATGAATTATGACAATAATCATTTTGGGGATGTTATCAAAGAACTAGTGCAGAGCCCAGCCAGTGTAGCTCAGTGGTTGGGCATCGAACCATGCACCAAGAGGTCACCAGTTTGATTCCACCAGTCAGGGCACATGCCCAGGTTGTGCCCAATCCCCAGTGGGGGCATGCAGGAGGCGGCCAGTCGATGTTCTCTCTCATCGATGTTTCTATCTCTTTGTTCCTCTACCTTTCTCTCTCTCTAAAAATTAATAAAGAAAAAAATAAAAATAAATGTCATGAAGACAATGTTATGAATCCCAGTATCCTATCTATACCTGGAATTTTGTATAGCTCAAATTTAGAAGGCATATGAAGAGGCAGTTAGCAAGGGAATATAGAGAATTAGTAGATTTTGAAGGGAAATTTATAGTTCTACAACTGAGTAAAATAGAATTGTCATAGGATTAGAAGTAAAATACTGTGTTCACTTTCTGCTTCTGCTAACTCACTGGCTATTGTGACCATGAGCAATTCATCTAAATTCTCTTTGAGCCTTTATAAACAAAAAGACTATGAACCACATGGGTCAGTGACTGTAACGCTACCTTTAAATGTCTTCTCCCCAATTTGACAAAATTCTTTCCTGGGCACACAGGTGCTCTCAGGAAGACATTAGAAATATATATATTTAAAATATAGGCAGCAAAGTCTCAGACATCACATGTAACAGAATTTTCACTAATACATGTCCTAGGGCAAGAGAAACAAAGGAAAAAAATAACAAATGGGACTACATCAAACTAAAAACTCTGCATGACAAAAGGAACCACCATCAAAATGAAAAGGGAACCCACTGTATGGGAGAACATATTTGCCAATGATAGATCAGATAAGTTGTTAATTTCCAAAATATATAAAGTACTCATACAGCTCAACAAAAAAAAGACAAGCAATCCATTTAAAAAATGGGCAAAGGACATGAATAGACACTTCTCCAATCAGGACATAGAAATGGCCAGGAGACAAAAGAAAAAATGCTCAACTTCACTGATCATCAGAGAGATGCAAATCAAAACGACTATGAAGTAACACCTCATACCTGCCAGATTGGCTGCCATCAACAAATCATCAAACAACAAGGACTGGTGAGGATATGGAGAAAAGGGTACTCAAGTACACTGCTGGTGGGAATTCAGACTGGTGCAGCCACAATGGGAAACAATATAGTGTTTCCTCAAAAATTTAAAATGGAACTGCCATTTGACCCAGTGATCCCACTTTTCGGAATATATGCTAAGAATCCTGAAACACCAATCAGAAAGAATATATGCACCTCTATGTTCATGGCAGTGCTATTTACAACAGCTAAAATCTGGAAACAGCCCAGTGCTCATCAGTAGATGAGTGGATAAAAAGCTGTGGTACATTTATTACTGTGCAGCTGTAAGGAAGAAAGATCTCTTACCCTTTGAGACAACATGGAGGGCCCTGGAGAGTATTATGCTGAGCAAAATAAGCCAGTCAGAGAAAGACAAGTATCACATGATCTCACTTATTTATGGAATATACTGAACAAAATAAGCTGACAATCAGATCCAGAAACATAGAAGTAGGGAACAGACTGACAAACCTCAGAGGGAAGGAGGATGGAAGTGGGTGGAAAGAGATAAACCAAAGAACTTATATGTATATATACATAACCAATAGACACAGACAATAGTGTGAGAAAGGCAGGAGGGGAGTGGGAACAAGGAGGAGGGGGTCAATGAAAGTAAAAGAGAGAACATCTGTAATACTTTCAACAGTAAAGATAAAAAAAATACTCTGGAAATGATAATAGGAAACTATAAAGAATGACAAAGCAAATTTGAAAAAGAAGCACATAATTTCTAGAAATAGAAAATATAATACCTGAAATTCAAAATTCAAAGGTCAGTTTAAAGAGATTAGTCTTTCATACTAATTCCTGATAGAGAATTCAGTAACGAAAGTCAAAGTAATAGAACAGAGAGGGTGAGAAATGTGTGTGTGTGTGTGTGTGTGTGTGTATCTTTATCAAGAGTTTAGGCTTCTTGGTCATTTAAATCAAGAGTTTAACCTTCTTGGTCTTGGGCTGGCGTCTCCCATTTAAAAGACCTAAAGGGATCATGAGAAAGATTTTCTAAAGTACACTTCAGGAGCTAAAGTAAAATTCTTTAGAGGAAAATGGTAGGTCCCTGTGAAGTTCATTGGGTTATAAGCCAAGAGAGTCATTCACTGAATACAAAACATAATTAGAAGAGATAATAATTGAATACAAAAGACATTAATCAAGTTTTCCTTTGAATTAAATTGTCATTAATTGCTTTAATATTTGGGAGGAGTGTCCTCCGCTTCCTCTACTCTGCTATTTAGACCTTCCAATGTGTTCTTTATTTCTGATATGTCATTCTTCATTTCTTCTTAGTGGTTTTTAATTTCCAACTGATTGATTTTCAACATTTCTATGTCTTTACTCATGGTGCTCATGTCCTTACACATGCTGTTGAGTTTCCTCAAGATCATGGCTCTGAATTCTAGTTCTGTTAACTTGCTTAACTGCCCCTCATTTATCTCATCTTCGGTAGAGATCTCTTGTTCTTTCATTTGGGATTTGTTTATTTGTTTCACCATTTTGGCTATCTCAGTGGGCTTTGGAGTCTGCCAAATTTTCCCTGTGGGTGTTGGTGTTCTGCTGTTTGTGGCTCCCTCTCCTGGGTTTGGATGAGCGTGGAAGGACCCACATTAAACACCACTCTCAAGTCTTACCTTCCTGGGCAGGGTTGCAAGCCGAGGAATGGTTTGGTTATTCTCTAGCTTTTTGCCTGGAGGCTATCAGTAGTGGTTACTTGAAGAGCCTTGGCTTCTCAGTTGAATAAAAAACTCCCTCAGGTGTTCAGTAGAAGGGGATTTCCTGAGGGTGGGGCAGATGCTGGTTGTTAATGGGCCTCAATTTGCATTTCAATGGCCACTGGGTGGGGTTGAGTCTCCGAGGGAGAGGCCTCCTCCTCTCCCCAGGGCCCTGTCAAGGAATAACATGACCACTGTCCTGCGTGGCCGCAACTCAGCAAAATCCCTGAGCGCCCTCCAAATCCTGAGTGTCCCCACACATTTCCAGTTCTCCCATTCCACACATTCCTCCAGTCCACACATTCCTTGCCCTCCCTCTGCCGGAGCCCAAGGTGAGTGGCTGTGGCTATTTTAGCATCTTTCCTGGCTTTGCACTGTAGAGCCGCTTGGGAGTTTAACCTGAGGGTGCTGCTCACAGCTAAGGCCGCTGCTGTCTGTGGGCTCCCAGCCCCCATCTCACGCATTCGCAGTCCTACCAGGATTGAGTCAGTGTCCCTAGTTATACGGTCCTCCAGGCTGCTTTTCTGTTGCTTTTTCCTGACGATTTGTCTTTATTTTCGTTGTAATTCCAGTTTGGTCCTGGGAGATGGTCTGTGTAGCTTCCATTCACTCTGCTGCCATTTTCCCATCTCTGTTTGGAGATTTTTCCATGGCACCACCATTTTTGCTTGAAAGAGCAACTGGTGAAGGTAACAGTGTTTATTCGGACTTGGGTATGTAAAGGAAATGAACCCATCACTTCAAGGAAACTACCATTTGTTGCAATGATACAATTTAAGGTTTGTTAAGCAAAAATTCGAATTTTGATAAAGCTGCGATCCTCTCAAGTTCCCTTTTTTTTTTAAAGTGTGATGAGATCAATGGTGACGTTTACAAAAATAATTTGATACAATATTTTTAGGTATCAACATTGGAATATCTATATAACTCAACTATCATCTTCCAACTGACTTTTATATGTTACAAAATCATACATGGGTAAAAAATTCATTCAAAGTGGAAGATAGACAATTGGATTTTACTGTTACCAATATACAGTTTGTTGTGGTTTCAGATAGCAACTAATTTTTAAGAAGTTATCATCTGTTGAGTTTTAGCATAGTATCAAAGAATTTCCACAGCCATCTAAAAAGAAAGATTATTAAAATATTCCTTTTTTCAACTGCATTATCTGTGTAAGACTAGATTGCCTTCATATCCTTTAACCAGAACGAACAACACAACAGATCCATGAAGATGTAGCTATAAAAATCCATCTGTCTTACATTAGCCAGATATTAGAGATCTGTAAAAATTCCAAACAACGCCACTATTGTCCCTGAAACATTTTTGAAGTTAATTCCCATTTAAAAGTGTTTAATGTAATAAATGTATTATCCTATCTAGAAATAAAAAAATAAAGTTGGTGTAATGTAATATTTTCAAAAGTCATAAACTTTCCAAAAGGGTCAGAGGAACTATTTTAAATCTAAAAGTTGTTAAAGAGACTATTGAATAATCTAGATAATCATAGCTATTCAAGTTATTTGCTAATCTTGAAAATATGGCAAGTTTTCTCCTAAACAGTGGTATCATCAGATTAATTGTTGGCTAAAGAAACAGTATTTAAAAAATAAAAGTGGAAGAGAGTGTCAATAAGGGAAAAGGAAGAAACATTTGTAACAAAAATTAATTAATTAAAAAATAAATAGCCCACAACCACATTAAAATTACAACTAAACTACAAAATAAACATTCTTCAGAACAGCCTGAAATCAAGCTGAATGGAAGCCCTACAACTACAAAATTAAAAGAAGCCACATCGAGACTGGTAGGAGGGGCAGAGGCGTGGACTGGCTGATCCCACACCCATGTGTGGCAGATAAAAATCAGGAGGGAGCCCTAGCCGCTTTGGCTCAGCAGTTAGAGCGCTGGCCCGCAGACTGGACAGTCCCGGGTTTGTTCCCCCTGAGGGCATGTACCTCGGTTGCGGTTTATCCCCGGCCCCAGTTGGGGTCATGTGGGTGGCAGCCACTCTATGTGTCCCTCTCACATCAATGTTTCTCTCTCTCCCTTCTTCCCTCTCTTCTTCCCATTCTATCTGAAGATAAATGCAAAAATGTCCTCGGGTGAGGATAAAAAAAAAAAAATCAAGAGGGATACCTCAGCTGGGAAAGTCTTCCCTGAGGAGTGAGGGGTCCCTGTCCCACAACAGGCACCCAGTTCAGGGTTCTAGTGCCAGGAAGAGACTCCCCATAACTTCTGGCTATAAAACCAGCAGGAATTGAGGCTGAGGAAGGCTGAGGCTGCTGGAGACCCAGGTAGTCCCTCTTAAAGGGCCTGCCCACAGGTTTACTCAGATCCCTTGCTTCTGAGCTCCAGTGTGGAGGAGAGGCAGCTTGAAAGTCACCAGAAACATTCGAGGAAGAACTGAGTTGTTTGGCATCGGGGCGAGAGCTGCAGGGGCAGTTTTCTCATGGACAGACATGCTGGTGGAAGCCGTTGTCCTTTGGGGAGCCCTTCCCCCACAGGGCAGGCAGACAGGGATGCCGTATCTGGGACTCCAGCAACCTGGCTCACATTGTTTGCTCCACCCTGGTGATTCTCTGAAGCCCTGCCCACCCAACTTTTTGGCCCACCCAAGCTGTTTTCAGTGGCTTTCCTATAGGATTGACCTGTTTTGGATCCTGCTTCAGATTTTCCTATTTTCTCTCAAACAAGCTGCATCTGGCCACAGCCAGCCCCATACCTCTCGCTAAGTGACCCCAGGCTTGGCACTAGAAGCAGCTAGCCTTGGTTCACAGCCTGGCTTTTCCTGGGAACCTACAAGCCTAGCACAAGAAGAAGACATTGGCAGATCACTTTGTAGCTTATGCCTGGTGGCCCTGGGTAGAACACAGGCAGTGACTGACCTTGCCCCAGAGCCAGCACACCCAGTGGACAGCTTATGACCATGTCAAAGCACCACCACACAACCACCTCCACAAGTGACACACTCAAGGAATGGACTCAGTTGGTACCAGAGACCTGCTGAAGTAAGTCTTGCTCTGTGTAGTGGACCCCTGCACAGCTGATCCTCCAAGGTAAGTCAGAGGTCAGTGGTTAGTGGGCACAGCCAGTCCTTGCAGCTGATTAGCCCAAGTAAAACCCTCCCATTGATGTGCCAACAGCAATCGAGACTCAATTACAACAGAAGGGTGTACAGTCCATACACAGGGTGCACCTTGAGGGCCCAGCTGGGTGACCAGGGAGTCTGTGCCACTGGACTCCACAGGGAGGCAGCCAAAATGAGGAGACAAAGGAACATGTCCCAAAGAAAAGAATAAAATCCCAGGAAAAGAACTAAACAAAATGGAGATAAGCAATCTAACAAATGCAGAGTTCAAAACACTGGTTATAAGGATGCTCAAGGAACTTAGTGAGAATGTCAAGGAACTTAGTGAGGACCTCAAGAGCATAATAAAGGACCAGTAAGAAATAAAGGATGCACTAACTGAAATAAAAATAATTTACAGGGAATCAGTAGTAGAGTAGGTGAAGCCAAGAAGCAAACAATCAATTTGAAATATAAGGAAGCAAAAAAACACACAATCAGAACAGCATAAAGAAAAAGGAATAAAAACAAATGAGGATAGTATAAGGAGCCTATGGGACAACTTCAAGCATATCAACATTCATATCATGGGGGTGCCAGAAGAAGAGAGCAAGAAATCAAAAACCTATTTGAAAACATAATGGCAGAAAACTTCCCTAACTTGGTGAAGGAAACAGACATACAAGTCCAGGAAGCACAGAGAGTCCCAAACAAGATGAACCCCAAGAGATCCACAACAAGACACATCATCATCAAAATTTAAAAGGTTCCGGACAAAGAAGGAATCTTAAAAGCAGCAAGAGAAAAGCAATTACCTACAATGGAGCTCCCATAAGGATGTCGGCTGATTTCTCAAAGAAACTATGCAGGCCAGAAGGCAGTGGCAAAAAGTAGTTTAAGTGATGAAAAGCAAGGGCCTACAACCAAAATTACTCTATCCTGCAAAGCTATCATTTAGAGTCAGTGACCATAATAAAGAGTTTCATAAACAAGAAAAAGCTAAAGGAGTTCATCACCACCAAACCAGCATTATATGAAATGTTGACGGATCTTCTTGAAGAAAATAAAAGAATATGAATAAAATGGCAGTAAATACATATCTATCATCAATTGAATTTAAAAACAAAAGGAGCAAGCAGAACAGAAACAGACTCATAGATACAGAGAACATTTTGTTGGTTGCCAGATGCGAGGGGGTTTGGGTGAAAAAGATAAAGGGATTAAGAAGTGCAAATTAGTTGTTAGATTGATGAACCTCAAAGGGGGAGGTGAGGCAGGAAGAAAGAAACCAAAGAATTTATATGCATAACAAATAGACACAGACAATAGTGTGGGGAAGGCAGGAGGGGAGTGGGAGTGGGGAGGACAGGACCAAGGAGGGGGTCATCTGTAATACATTCAATAATAAAGTAAGTTTAAAAAGAAAAAATAAGCAAATGAAATAAAAGTGGGTCATAATGTACATGACTATCATGAACAGTGCTGTATGGTATATTTCAAAGTCGGTCAGAGAGTACATCTTAACAGTTCTCATCAAAGGGGAAAATATTTTTTCCTTTTTTTTTTGTATCTGTATGAGACAGATAACTACACTTACTGTGGCAATCAATTCACAACATGTGTAAGTCAAATCATTATGCTATACACTTTAACGGTAGAGTGCAGTATATCAATTATATCTCAATAAAACTAAAAAAGGTGGGTCATTAAATAAATTTCTCATCATAAATCTTGGGCATACATTTGTTTAAGAAATATGATCACCAACTGATTGTTCTTTTTAGGGATTTTTCTTAATGTTCTTTATAAGAATTTTTCTAGAAGATATATTTTTCAGAATTTCTCATTGTCTGGAGTATTTGTACTTCTTGGAGACAAAGGCAATGACTCAGATCTTCCTACAAAAGTTGAGGCTAGCAAAGACTAATAACACTTTAGGTTCTATATTCTAAAAGAAAAAAAAAAAAAATTCCAGACTTCCTTGCAAGATTTATGAAGAGACTGGAGACCTGCCAGATATAAACATAATTAGTAGATTTGTAATGTATACACAGTAATAGTAAAGATAACAAGCTCTGTTTCAAGCACTTCCTGTATTAACTCAGTCAATCCTCATAATCCGAAGAGATGAGTGGCAGCATAATTTTTCCAAATCCACACAAGTGTCAACCTACAGAATCATCAAAATCAGGTCATTTGGCCAAAGGAATTAGGCTTAGTTGTCTCAAGTGATTTCAGTATTGCAGCAAAGATCCATTTACCCCCTTCTTTTGTATCTATTGCAACCTTTTTAGTTTCTATCAGTAAGCAGCTTATCACTCTCTTCCCAGGATATATCATCCTTACATACTTATTAAAATATTGTGCCTACAAAATGCCCTGAAGAGAGAACATCCTCTCCATAGCTTACAAGGTCAGGTGAGAGCAGTGGAAGGCCATTAGATTATACTCTTCACCTGTCTTTCCTTAATTATGAGAGGAAAACCACACAGTTTTCAATTTTTACCAAGATTTGGCAGCCCCCAGGTGCCAATATACATGAAAGAACCACTAGCAATACACTTAGCATAACTTTCACAAATAGTAAAAAGTAGCTTTAGCCCTGGCCTATGGGTCAAGGGTTCCATTCTTGGTCAAGGGTTGCAGGTTTGATACCAACAAGGTGGGGTCTCCATTGGGGCCCTGCAGGAGGCAACCAGTCAATGTGAGACACATCGATGTTTCTCTCTTCCTCTCCCTTCCTTCCACTCTATCTAAAAAGCAATGAAACACAATCAGAACAGCAAAGAGAAAAAGGAATCAAAACAAATGAAGATAGTATAAGGAACTTCGGGTGAGGATTAACAACAAAAAAGTAGCTTTAGAAGTTACTTTCTAGCTTTTTTGTTCTGAACAAAAGACACGTTTCTCTAGGTAAGTTGACTAAATTAAAATCTGACATAAGTCCGGCCAGTGTAGCTCAGTGGTTGAGCATTGACCCATGCACCAAGAGGTTACCGGTTTGATTCCAGGTTGGGACACATGCCTGGATTGTGGGCCAGATCGCCAGTGGAAGGCATGCAGGAGGCGGCCAATCGATGTTCTCTCTCATCAATGTTTTTAAAATCTCAAAACAATGTTGAGCAAAAGTCATCAGATATAATTTTTATTGGATGCTTCCATTTTATAAAGTATAAAAGCAGGCAAAAATCTGTGGTATTAGAAGTTAGTGGTGGCAACTTATGACTGGAAGTAGGAACAAGGGGACTTAAGAAATTCTGGTAATGTTTTTTCCTGATCTCAGCTGATTATAAAGGCTATTGCTATTGTTCACTTGGTGCACGTTCGGTATCAAGTACCAGTAATTTGCCCATTTAGATAAATATGAATTTTCCTCCCTCACATCTCAAGTATTTTATTCTCCATAATCTCCTCAGAATGGTTCTAATTCTCCTGATTATCAATTTCCTCAATATTTGCCCTGCTCATCTTAAATTCTGCAACAAGATCTCCTTCACCATCACACTCTGTTAAGAATCCTATTACAGCTCTGGCTGGTTTGGCTCAGTGATTAGAGCAGGTACCCTGGGTTGTAGGTTTGATCCCTGGGCCCAGTAGGGGTCATTTGGGAGGCAGCCAATTGGTGTCTCTCACATCAATGTTTCTTTCTCTCTCTCTCTCTCCCCCTTCCTTCTTCCCTCCACTTTATCTAAAAATCAATGGAAAAATATCAAGTGAGGATTAACAAAAATAAATTATTTTAAAAAAAGAATCCTATTATATAGGAAATTGTATGGTACAGTTTAATGCAAGTTTTTCAATCTGGTACATAATGGAATACATATTTATCTTCCTCATTTCAGGAAATGAGCAGCAATTGTCACCTCTCTCAGCCCCAGGATGAGATTCATTGCTGTTGGAGTGGGTAGATGCAGGCTGTAACATCCATTTTCTTGAGGTCCCCCTGTGTTCTTTTAACTTATTAATGTAACTCATTCCCATTTCTCATCTTTTTTTCAACTTTTACTGCATAATAAAATTACACTGCACACTAAGTTGTATCATGGAATGAGTATTTCATACTCCTGAGTTTTAAACTACACGTAATTACATGTTTTCCAGGTTACAACTGTTTTACAAAGGCTAAAATGTCACCACCTCCACAAAGGGTTTATTCTTCGAGTAGCAGCCCTAAGGAGTTGCTATAAAGATTATATGATTCACTAAAGAGCTTATTTATTGAGCAGCCCAACAAGTATATGACATTGTATTCGGTAATATATTCTTATAGCCCTGATATCTTCCTTAAGGGAAACTTCTCCATATAAAAGTATTCATTATTAACCAGTTAACTATCTGCCTGGTTGCTAACAGGGTTTGAAAATCTTGCTGCATGAATACTTAATAAAATAAAATACTTATAAGTTGATTAACATTTGAAATGAAGATAAAATAGGTTTATTAAGTTAAATCTAACATATAGCATCAGCATGTGGTAGTTTTCTCCTATCCACTTCTTAAGTGCAAAATAATAGGTTATCTCCTACATCTCCCAGAGTGAATTATGAGAATTAAATGTTATCATGTTTGCCTCTAGACAAAATTTTAATTAGACACACAAGTAGGAGAAAACCACTTTTAATTGAAAAATAAAGCAATACATCTCAAATAAAACTCTGTTTAACACAAACTGTAATTTGTTGAGGAAAATTACTTTCCTAAGTGGTATTGTGAAATTTAGGTCTCAGAGTATCAATACAGTTTCCCTCCTTTATCCTAACTCAGTTAAAAGCATATTAAAAATAAGGATTTTTTTCCATGAATTTAAACAGTAAATCTGTAAAGCCTATCCTTATTTCTAATACACTGACCAGAGGAGCAGAGATTTTAAACAAACATCTCCATACTGAGGAGTTCCCAAATAGCAAATAAAGTCAGTATTTTCTTTATGAAAAAGTTTATATATGAAGGACACAGAAGACTATTAATGATATTGAACTAATCCACAAAATTTCAAAACACAATTTTCATTAAGATGATCTCTACCACAATTTTCCTTTGAAGAGGTTCTCACATCCCAAAATGATTTAACTTGACAAACTGGGAAGTATTAAACTTTTGAAAGAAAGTACTAAATTATTGCTTTAAGTTGGAAAATCTATGGTCAGAAGTCTCTTTTTAAAGAGTTAAAACAGCTATTCTTACAATTACATTCATGTAACTGCTGAGAAAATATTCAAGCACATAGTAAACATCATTCTTTTGAATGCTAGAACAAAGGCATTAGTTCATTAAGATGTATGGCTTTTTGGTGACTGTTATTACTACCCATAAATAAAGTCATTACTGTTTGACTGAAAAAGGTTTTTACAAAATTCCACTTCCAAAATTAACATTTTTATTAAACCAAGGTAAAAAAATGTTCACTGTAGAAAAGTCAACGAGGGTTTTAACAAAACCAAAATATACCTCTTTATACAATATATGTATATATTAGCAGCAACTACTTCTGAAATTTTATGTTCTTTTAGTTATTTATTTTAAAGAAAGCATAAACAATGTATATTAGTATGGAATGTCAACTAATCCACTCTGCATCTTTTATTCTGTGATTTGGGACTTCTAGTACAAATTATTTTATGAGTCTCATTAATGAATAATTAAAACAAACAAACCCAGTCTGACTAAAAAGTCATGAAACACAGTGGCTGGCAAAATGTGTCTCACTACTTCATAGTCATGCATTATCTTTAAGAACAAATGAGCACCATTTAAACAGGTAACTGAGTGTGTGTATAAACTCAATTTTTAAGGTGTAATAGCAGCCAACTAGACCACTCAGCACTTAACTGTTACTTTTTAAAAATTTTGTGAAATACAAAATGTTAAATCAGATAAACACTTAAATTCCATATTGCTTGTCTATTTTAAAAATCTTAATAGAAATTCTGTATATAACCTGATAAACTGCATGCACATATGTGTGTATATTATACATATACATCTTTAGCTTTGCTTGAATTTCTCAACTGAGATAAATAAAGCCAAACTTCTCACTTAAATATATATGTACAACATACAACTGAATCACCAACAGATAGTTTCATCTTAGCTAATGAGAAATACTGGTTATTGAAAATTCTGAAGCCAAAGTGCTGTAATTCAAGTCAATACACTTTAGGCTTATAAATCAGTCAGCCAAACAAACAAGATTTGAAATTAGCAACAGCTCACCAAAGAAATAAATTTTTCTCTTGATAGTTCCTTCTAATGAGAAAAAAAAAAGGAAGTATCTTTATATTGAGCTTTCACTCTTTAAACAGTTAAAATTATTAAAGAAATCTCACTAGTTTTCAAAAATACTAAATGTTATGTAAATGTCATGGTCTTATAGTTGAATTCTTCAGCTAGAATCTGTATTAAAATTTTTTTCCTTTGGATTGTTTCATTTAGCACTTCAAGTCTCCATTTTGCAACTCTGATAACTGGCTCAGATTTGTTAGGTTTATATCAATCACATCTTTCAGCATTTGCTACTATGTGTTACCTGTGTACAATAACATCAATAGGAGAAACTGCACCAAATTTCAAAAGCAACATAAGGAAAATTCAAGAATATGTAATCCAAAAAAGATAAAGTACAATAAGAATTCCCTTCTCGCCATTACATTAATGAAATATAATCCTTTTAATGCTTTTCAAGATAATGTTCTAACATTCACTTTTAACTTATTAATAAGAGAATGAAAATTTTAGATGGCCCACCTTTATTTTTCAATTAAAAACTAAAACAATAGACTGAATTACTTTTATTAATATACACATCAAGTTATTGAAATGGTGACTGCATGTAGTTTTCTCCTTAAAGATGGCACCTGCAGATACAAAGATGCACAGATGTCTACGGCCTTCAGATGTTTACTTGAAACGACTCTTCAACAGCAGTTTGATACTGGGTTTCCTCATCTAGCTGAAGATTCTAAAAACAAACAAACAAAAAACATTAACATATCAATACAAAAACATATTCCATTATTCAATACTTTGCCCAATATACTACACATCTTGGCAGTTTACAAGTGAAACAGTTTACATTACAACATATATCCTTTAAAATATAAGATTTAAAAATAGGAACTTCAATAAAAATTAAGTTTAATTGTAATTATTTAGGAATAATTGATAAACAACAGAGAGGCTCAGCAGAGAAAGTTGAGAGTTAAAAGTGCGTTATGATAAGTTATTAATTCAAAGTATAGTTAAGAGTAACCTATAATCATAAATATTGTGTGATCTCTAGAAAAGAAAAACAATGTCTGAAGGTAAATTCATTTTAAAGAAAATAGGCATTTATTGAATCAAAAGAGTTAAATAACAGTTTCTTAACCATCACATGAAACTAAAAACTATAGCTTAATCTTAGTTATACTACTACTATTCTTTAACTTTAAAAATTCTATTTGCTATCAATTATGGCCTACAGGTTTACTTTAGAATAAGCTTCCATTCGACAACCTCAAATCATTAAAATTACATATTTTTCTGTGCAAAGGTAAAATAATCTGCCAATTAGGTCAAAAGTGGTTTACCAAATATGTTTTTATTTTTCCAAATACAAAGTTCTTCAGACACCATAACCTTTCTTACCATGAGAATTTAAGAATAATCTACAATTACTTCATAAAATGCTAAAATTGTAAGAGTACACCTGAATTTTATATTATACATTTGAATTATTTTGAAACAATATGATTAAAATGCAAATTCCACAACACAAACATTTATCAAGAATAACTTATTTTTCCCTGGCTAGTATGGCTCAGTTGGTTGAAGTGTCGTCCTTTACAGCAAAAGGTGGTGGATTCAATTCCCAATTAGGGCACATACCCAGGTTGCAGATACAATTCCCAGTCTGGGTGGGAACAGAGGCAACTGATCAATGTTTCTCTTTCGCATCAGATCTCTCTCTCTCTCCTCTCTCTCTCTCCCCCTCCTTCTCCCTCCCTCTTTCCCTCTCCCCCTTCCTTTATCAAAATCAATTAAAAAAATAACGTAATTTCAACACTGAGGCAGAGAAAAATGTAAATTCTGTTCATGCCATTGTCAGAATTGCACATGCCTGTGTTTACCTAATCTTGAAAATAAGTATTAGCTATCCTTTGTCAGAATTAATTTTAAATTAGATAATGTTTTAATTCACTAAAATGAATAAGATGCAAAGTCACATCTAATATATTTTTTAAATTATCATGACACATTTGGGAGGCAAAAATTAACCCCATGTTTTGCTTTGGGGATCCATTTGCACATTATGAAACTTTCCTCACTCACCCTGTGAAAGCAGTCAACTAAGGCCAAAATCTACCATTCAACCTTGCTTTACTTGTTAATTAAGCTCCCCCATTTTTAAAAATGTGTCTCACATGCTAGATATATCTATTATAATGGGTTTAACAAGCAACTCACGCTACATGAAAAATACATCCTCCTTTATCTAGTGTACCAATTCTACTTTAGCAATTTTTCCTTACACAGTTTCATATAAATCACTTTGTTGATCTGAGGATTCACTCTTCCTCAACTGTTTCTCTAGTACAGGAGGTGGACAGTATATTGAACTTTTTACCACTTCCACAAACAAATATTCACCTATATTATTATAAAAACAATAGAACTTGCTCTGTAACCATCCAATATGATACAAAATAGCTTGCCTCAAAACTCAAGTCTAGATTTTTAAAAATTAATTTAACTTGAATACTTAAACAGTATTTTCTTAGTCTTAAAGAATTCACTTACCACAAATTCACCATAATCAAACTGATGTCTTTGATTTAGATGACTAACGAAATTTCTAGTAATCTGGCTAGGATCTCCCCAAGGAAGAGACACACAAATAGGACATGTCTATGAAAAACAATATTTTAAATAAAAAAAACAATGAAAATAAAACGTTATAATTATTGAAGGTATTAAAACACAGGCTTATATAACCAAAAAATTCTACATTAAAAGCATTTCTAAGAGCCAAATTCCATGACTAGATTATCTGTCTACCAAATAACCTTAAATAAATTACACTAATCTAACACAACACAATAAAAAGATTTTATACAATCCTATTACTTAAATCTCCAATTGCACAACTGTTTCAAGAGAAACACCACATTCAGCTTTTAACAATACTAATTGTAATGTTAGTTATCATTAACCAGTATGTATTCTCATTTGAGCCACACAATAACTGTGATATAATTATTATAAGTTTTATTTCATTTATAAGTAAAATGAAAGTGTAGTAAACTTTAAATTGTATCCTTAAGGTTTTAAATGAAGTACGTCTTAAAAAATGAATGTATGACATACTGAAATGAAATTTTAAAAACTTTAGTAATTGAGCTCTAGCCAAAGTCGATGCTCTACTGAACATAACATAAAAACAAATAAAAATTTGCTAATACAATATAAAACAAATAAAATCTCTTAAATATAAGGTTTTTCCTAGAGACAGCTTTGGCATATATCTGTTTATTTAACAGTAACTGACCCTGACCTAATGAGCACAGTTGGTGCTGTCTCCCTTAGTGCTATGAGTGAGTTTAAGGGCATCCTGAACAGTTACTGAGGCATATTCACTCACATTTTTTCCTAGTACCTCCACTAAGATTGCTTAGAAATATCTACAATCCTTATTTTATTTATAACATTTCCTTCTATTCTTACTTCTGAAGAACATATTTATATATCAAAATGCACAGATAAAAGGGAAGTATCTTCTAGCTCAGTTTCTCCTATTTCACCCACAACTAAAATCACTTACAGGTGAAACTCAAGCTCCAAATGAGGAGTTGTAAGATCATTAACACAATGTTGGACTCCTGCACTCTGCACTATCTCCTTCATTTATCAAAAAGATCTCACCACTTTCTTACATACCCTAAAAATGGTATAAAAAATATATATATACATCAAAAAGAAAGTAGGATTCCTTTCCTTCCTTGCTGTATGAATTCATATACTAGACTCTACAAAGATACAAATTTAAAATACCTAGTAACTTTATTCTTACTTATAGTTTTCACCTATCCACCTGACCAGATCAAAGTGACTACATCTGATGGATCAAGAAATTGAGAAGCCCCAATGGAGCTAGGTCTTGCCATTCCTCAGTAATGAGTCCCCCGTTCACCTTTCATTACTTCATTTTTCTCTAGACTATTTTCCTATATTACCTTCAAAATAATCATCTCCCTTTTATAAGTTACTGAAATCTCATTTTGCTTAAAATCTTTCATCTTTTGTTGACAAAAATCTACCTTATTGATAACGCCCCTATCACATTTAACACTAACTTATCTGTTGTACACATGAAATGAAATAAATGGAACAGCATACTTTAAGCAGAAGATTGTCTTAAACATATGTACTTACCACAGGAACTATCTGAAATAGGTGATTACTGTTACAGTGATCCAGTAAACGCTGTCTGGTAAAATTTGATTCTTGACACAAGGGACACTTAAAGGTGGGATGCCCAGAGGAACTATAAAGCAAGTTTAAAAGAAGTATACTTAATTTGAAATCACAGCATAGAAATAATGTTCTCCTGTTTTTTAACCAATTACTTTAAGGTTCTTTTTTAAAAAGCTGTAGTATTAGACTATTCAAAGATTCTCTAATTTTCAAATAAAACAATGTTTTCAATAAATAATCTACAACAGATGTTCCTAATCTCAGTCTGTATTATTGGTAATATCTTAGTAAATTTTCCATGGTGCCTCTAGGCCAAAACAAAAACAAACCTATAGCTGTTCCAAAGATTAAGTGATTAGGTTCAAACAACTTAATTTAGTCATTTGTGTGAGGCCAAAGGATGTCACTGTATGTACCTTAAAAATTTTAAATAGAAATCTCTATCTAGGAACTTAATTTTGAAAAGATTTTCGTCAGTATCTTTCATTTGTCCAAGTCTCTGGGAATCTAACATACAAAATTCCTAGGGAAAAAAATGAAAAACAAAAAGACACTGATGACCAGAATGATGAGTATTTCAAAAAATTTTAAGGATCATGCTTCACTGTGTTTTAATACCTCTGAATTTCAGCAAGGGACAGTTCAATATTGACAACTCTGTCTAAATTATGCATGGAAGAAACCTAACCACAGTGAAAGAGGATAGCTAAAAACTCTTCTAATTTAATGTAATCTTTAATCTGTAAAATGTGATCTGTAAAAGCAACAACTGCATCATTTATTTCTAAACTACTAAGTTCCAGCATAATGTCTGGTGATTTAACTAAATAAAAATTTTTATTTAAAAATCTATTATAAAGAAATAGATATTATTTAATAAAGTAGAATTTTCAAAAGCTTACCTTGTATTCTCTTGATAAGTTTCTATGTTATCAGATGTGGATGTTTCACTTCTATTACTTAAGAAAAATAGGGGGGGCTAAAGTTAAAACCTCAAGTAATAAAGCACATTACAGATTCATTAACTTGCATTGCTAATGAAGAAAAGTAGTCCGATTTTGTTTTAAAGGGCTGAACTTCAAATTGTTCTAAACACCAGAAAATTCAGAAAAGACTGCTTGTGTATTTATTTATGTCATTAAAAATTAATTTATGTAGTTACAAAAGAATAGAGAATACAGAATTTTGCAAAATTACCTTAAATCTCTACAACATGAAAGAAAACATTACCCCAGGTCCTTTAGACTTTTTTTTTTAATCCTCACCCAAGGATACTTTTTTCTATTTTATCTTCAGATAGAGTGGGTGAGAGAGACAGAGAGAGAGAGAGTGCATAACATCGATGTGAGAAAGATACAGCAATTGGTTGCCTCCCGCATGACCCCCTACCAGGGCCAGGGACTGATCCACAACCAAAGTACATGCCCTTGACCAGAATCAAACCTGCAACTCCTTGGTCCGTGGTCCGATGCTCTACTGCTGAGCCAAACCAGCCAGGGCTAGACTTTAAAATTAGGACCACCTCTACCACTATACAAGTTGAAAGCTGGGGTAGACTCAAGAATTCATGAACTTTTTGATTTGTAATTAGGATATGGTCTAAGGTTGTGGCCTCCAAACTAGAGTAGGTTTAAAAAAATATCTGAACTTGGCCAGTGGGGCTCAGTGGTTGAGCGTCCGACCCATGCACCAAGGGGTTCTGGTTCGATTCCTGGGCAGAGTACATGCCCAGGTTGTGGGCCCAATCCCTAGCGGGAGGCATGTATGAGGCAGCCAACTGATGTTCTCTCTCATTGATGTTTCTCTCTCTCTCTCCCTCCTTCCTTCTTCTCTCTCTAAAATCAATAAAGGAAAAAAAATTTTTTAAGAAAATATTTAAATGTTCATTTTCTAAAAATAAACTAGGCTCTCCAACATTTAATACATAGAAAAACTGTACATCCTCATTGAGATCCCATGCTAAAGACATGTGTCATATGCAGTATTAGAGAAATCCTGAGGGAAGAGTGGGAATTCCATAAAGGGACATGACAGAATTTCATCAGTATGATCAATTCTATAAAAACAAGATCTTTCAGTAGCAGAAATGTTAAAATAGTAATGAGATAGCTAGTGAACAAAAACAAAACAAAACTGTACTACAAAGGTTTAAAGAGTTGTTAAACTGCCCCGCCACTGTGGCTCAGTGGTTGAGCATCAACCCATGCCAATAGGTCTCCGATTTAACTTCCCATCAGGGCACAGGACTGGGTTGCAGGTTCGATCCCCAGCAGAGGGAGTGCAGGAGGCAGCTGGCTGATGTCTCTTCCATAGATGTTTCTATCTCTCTCTGTCCCCCTCTCCCTTCCTCTATTTCTAAAAAAATCAATGGAAAAAAATCCTTGGGTGAAGATTAACAATCAATCAATCAATCAATGTTACAACAGCTTTTACTACTGAGATAGGTATACATAAATATCACTTTAAAAATTTGCCTAACCATGCCTTAGCAGTTTGGCTCAGCACTTAGAGCGTCCAGGGACCAAAGGGTCATAGTTTTGATTCCCCATCAAGGGCATGTTCCTGGGTTGCAGGTTTGATCCCCAGTCCTGGCCGGGGTCTAGCAAGAAGCAACCAATCAATGTGTTTCTCTACTCACATGGATGCTTCCCTCCCTCTCTCTCCCTCTCTTCCTTCATTTTTACTTAGGAGAGAATACTGCAAACTGTATTCTAAGAAAACACAGGCTCTACTTTGAGGTGGTCCTTTGAATTTGCTACGGAGATCTTTATGAAAGTAATGAATCTTCATATGATGCCACCAAACTCTGCTCAACTACAGCTTATGGACCTGCCCTTAATCAACAATAAAAAATATATCTGCTTTCCAGTTACTTAACAAAGAGTAGAAACTTTAAATTCTTCAAAATAAAGTTTATCAAAATTTTAGCTTCTAGAAATAACCTTCCAGAGAATCGCCTGATTATATACATCTTGTCCATTTTACCACCACACCTAGATTAAGCCAGAATATCACAGAAAAGCCCCTGTGATATTTATTAAAAGCTTAATAAACTGCAATAAGGCATATGATAGCCACACTGAAGGTCTTTCAAGTACCCATCTATAACAAGAGGAAAGTTAGGAGATACTTATTTCCCAGACTCCTTTCCAGAAAACTTGCCTTGACCATCTGAATCCCTCTCCAACTGCTCTCTCCATACATACAGCTTTCTTTCTCCAAGTTCTGGTATCTACTTCCTTGTCTCCCATTTTCTGTAGACCCAGAATATATAACTATTCTTTGTGATTTCCTATAACCTTCTCACATAGTGTACCTGGTACCCTACTCTGTGAAAACAGTCCCTTTACCAAATTTTCCTAAATGACCTAATTTGAACATACTGTTTCCTCCCAAGCTCCTCAATATATTCTAGCTTCTTATATTTCCTACCATTAGAAAAAAATTTTTGATTGATTTTTAAAAAGAGAGGAAGGGAGAAAAGGGCGGAGCCAGAGATAGAAAGAGAAACATCGATTTGTTGTTCCACTTATTTATGCATTCATTGGTTGATTATTGTATGAGCCCTGACCCCAGTGATCAAACCCACAACCTTGATATATCAGGATGATGCTCTAACCAACTGAGCTACCTGGCCAGGGCCCCTACCATTTAAAAAAAAAAAAACTTCTTTTCCTTCCTTCACCAATATCCTTACAAAAAATTCAAATACAAGCGAAATTTTTCCATTGCAATTAGAATTTTGCATAGGATATAAATATGAATAACCACTTTCCAGATTTAAAAAAAAAGACATACATAAACATATAAAATAAATGTAAACATATAAATATAAAGTATTAAAGGGTCTAGTTGGAGCATAAGAACAGTTCTATGAACAGCAAGAAATTCTAGAGGCCAGGAAAGACTTCAGAGTAGCTAACACTTGGTCTAAGTCTTCAAATAGAAGAAAAAGTCTACCAGCTGGCAAAGGGTGGACTGAGGTGGTGGGGAAAGGGAGCACTACTGGTAAAAGTATAGAGGTAAGAGAGTGATTATGATGATAATGATGACGATTAAAAACTAACATTTACCAAAGAAGGTACTATTCAATATGCTTTACATGTATTAACCTATTTATTGACTCCTAACCCATGAGGTGCTATAGTATCTTCACTTCCATCCACTTTTTAAAAAACAAATGAGAAAGAAGAGGTGCAATTTCTTGCCAAAGTCATATAATTAGTAAGTGACAGAGCCTGGGACCTAAGCAGTCTGGCGCCAAAGCCTTCTTTTTTTAAAAAATATTTTTTTAATCATCACCTGAGGATATGTTTTTGTTTTGTTTTGTTTTGTTTTTTTGGTTTTTTTTAGAGGGAGAGGGGAAGGGAGAGAGAGAGGGGGTAAAGGAGAGAGAAAGAGAAAGAGAAAGAAACATCAATTGGTTACTTCCCATAGTAACCCCGACCAGGGATCGAACCTACAAACTTTCAGTGTACAGGACCACACTCCAACCAACTGAGCCACATGGGTTAGGGCCAAAGCCTTCATTTTTAACCACTAAATTATATTGCTCCTTGAGGATAGTAAGAGTAGAATGCAAATAACTCAGCATGTGTTACAAAGATGGGAAGCCAAGAAAGGTAAAGGCTAAAAAGAAATGCAAGTGTCAAATCAGAAAGGGCTTTAGAATAAGAAAGTTTGTCTTACAAGCCAAGTTGTTGGATTTAGATCATGGAACACCTTGAAAATCTTGACATCTCTCTCTAGGAAAATGCATATTTTTGTTTATAAACAAAAATTTAGCAGCTCAGGTAATTTAGAGCTCTTAATGACCCATGGGACTTTGGATGAGAAACAATGTTATGGGGCCATGGGAAGTCATTGACAAGGATTAGGGAGAAAGGTACAAAGACAGGGAGAAAAAGATCAGAACTGCACTTCTGAAATATCACTTTAGCAAGAGTATATAGGATAGATTACAGGAGGTCCACTACCGAAATGATTATTGCAATAAATAGTTTAAGTGAGAGATGATGAGGGCTTCAGCTAGAGAAGTGACAATAAAAATAGAAAGAAAAAGAACAGATGTGGAATACTACTATTAGGAATCAACAGTACCTATAACCAATTAGATCTGAGGAATAAGAAGGAAGAAGGCAAGTCTCCTGGAAGGAAAATTCATATAAATAAGTGGAACAACAATATCATGTTTCTCTCTCTCTCTCATCAATCAATAAATTTTTTTTAAGTAAAAAAAAAAAAAAAAATTTGGTCATTTAGCATGCAGTAATTACACAAATCATATGTATTAGGAACTTTGCTAAGAACTGGAGATACAATGTTGAACAAGACAAATACTACCCCTGAACTTAAGAATAATCTATTGAGTTAATAATAAATGGTTGAGTAATTTCAATACAGGAGTACAATAATAAAGCAAGCAATAAGGGATGAAGGAATCAAAGGGGATTTTTAAAAAATCACAAAATCACCCTGGTCAGTATTGCTCAGTGGTTAGAGTGTTGGCCCTCGGACCAAAGGGTCTTGGGTTCAAATCTGGTCAAGGACACATATCTGGGTTGCGGGTTCAATCCCCAGTCCCGGTCAGGGTTGTGTAGGAGGCAACTAATGAATGTGTCTTTCTCACCCCCCCTCCCCCCCACTCCCCTGTTCCCTTCCACTCTGTCTAAAAATCAATGAAGAAAGAGGATTAACCACAACAAAAAAATCAAAGACAGAAGTGACCAATTTCCAATTTCATCCAATGACACTAAGTCAAATAAAATGAGAATGTAAAAGGATTTTGCAGACTGGGCAGTAAGAAAATTACTAAAGACCTTTATCAGAACTGAGAAGGGAAAAAGCCTGACTGCAGTGTCAGTGATTAAATTACCAAAAATTAGCAACATATGAAATGAATTGCTACTAAAATAAAATCTTAAGGGTCTCCGCTTAACATACTATTTCCTGGGGCCTTTCTATAATACTTCCTCTTCTCCCTTTCTTTACATAATTGTATGTGTGCTTGCTATTGAGTTTTTACAAATTAAACACTTCGTTGTTGAAAATACCTGCAGGGGTGGTAATACTATAAAGAAAAGGGAATGACCTGAAAGAGAGGATAATGGTTACCTCTGGGTATATGGGATTCAGATGGTCATGGGTTCAAAAGGAGATTCTAAGGTCCTAAAAATTGTTCTATTTTTTGACCTGGGTTCGTGGGCAACCAGGTATTTATCACTATTTTATAAACCACACAGGCATTCTGGCCATTCTTCTACATGAAATAAATTTCATAAAATGTCTAATGTACAGAAATCTGAGTCAAGCCAAAACCTAGTTTTTAAAAAACAGGGACTAAAATAGAACTAAGAATTTACTTTTACCATGTCTTACTTTTACATGACATTTTATTATCAGAGTAAAAATCTCAAACAACTCTATTTCTTTGGTAGCAAAAAAGAAGATTCCAGTTTGTAAATACATTACTGAAACAATTTTTTTTCTAGTTTTTAAATAATTTCAGTTGGAAAAAAAATAGCCTTCAACTCTGGTCTATTTTTTATTCCAAAAATCTCAATTTTCCTAAAATTATTTTTAAATAACATAAGCTTAAGTATATCATAAAGTTGATCTCCCAGATGTAATTTTACATGTATCAGACAAACTTCTGAATATACAAATGATATAATTCTCATATCATTTTACTTTAAAAACATAGACACACAAACAAAACACACCTTCCCTATTAATATAGTTCCCAAAACAATTTCCATTTCAACTATAAAAATTATTTTTAAGAATAAATATTGCTTACCTGTTCCCTACTGAATCTTGAGAAATCTGAAAGTTTGGAATGATAGCAGAAACACCATACTCATCTTGATACTTCTTACAAGATTTGTAATGATGTCTCATACGATAGAATTTAATCTGTAAATTATTGATTAAAATGTAATGTGACTTTTAATTTAAAATAGAACTCACAAGGTTTGAGACATTGTTGAAAGATAAAAATAGATAACTAAATATCCCATTTAAACAAGAGGTTTTTTTTGAGTAAATGATTTAATTCTCAATACACTTCTGTCCATTAGACACAGAGACAATGGAGGAGTCCATCTATCTGTAAACTCACTGCAAAAAATATTAACAAATAATTTTACACTTGAAACAATACTGCTAATAATAATAGATAAATAAAAGTACTACAAGGTTGCCTCACGGTATTGAGCATTTCTTTATTCTTTAACTACTACAACTTGGCAGAGTTAGCACTTTTAAAACATCACATTTCTCGATTAACACTTGGAAAATGTTTCAGTTTCTCAGTGAGGTACAGAGCCAAAAATCTCTCACGTGCATTTTCCAGCTTTACTTCATTGCCCTGTCAGTTAAGGCCTTCCTCAAAGAGATGGAAACACAGACCTGACTTGTGTGAATGCATGAAATAGCAACTTGTTTTACTGACTATATTAGCTGTTTGAAAAAGTGGCAGTAATAAATCCATAAACACTTGGGTATACTCAAAGCCTAACCACACTTCACCATTTCAATCCCTCTCCAAATGACAGAACAAGAAAATCCAGATTGGAGAATTAATGCCAGTTATTTGTTAATACCTGATTTTCCCACTTGTTCCATAAAACTTAAGCAAAGTCTTCTGTCAGACATTTTGTGATTTCTTAGATAAAACACATAAGTAAAGTGGGCAGCTAATGAATTTCTTAACTACAAAAATCCATTTGGACATTTCTATGTGCAAAATGCAATGATGATACTACCATCAGAAAAACTATTTAATGGTTGAATCTATACCAGAATGGGGTTTAAATGAGTTAAATGCCAGTTTGCTCATTTAGTAGATAATAAATGAGTAATTTGAGGGGAAAAAAAAAACATGATAAAAACTATGGCAAATTCAGAGATTGTATCTTTCAGTCTCTGTTCTCAATAAGTTTATAATCTATTGTCACAGCTTTTTTGGATTTGTACCCCAATTCCCAATCTAAATAATTTATTTCCCTTCAAAACAGCATCTACCAAGAATATTCAGACAGGAACTTGACTTTCAAGAGCTAAGTCACAGTTACTATACCTGTTTTGCACAGCATCTGCAGCTACCAGACAACTTCCTCATGATATTTTCAAGATCTAAGGCCCGTTCAGGACATGCTCTTTCTCTTCTTGTCACATTTCCACGACAGAGGGGACAATGTATTCCGCTTTCTCTCATTGCAGTCAGGAAACATTTTCTACAAAAACTAAATCAAACATTTGTTACATGTTAACTACAAAAAAAAAGTAGTCTTTTCATTGCTATGACTAAACACAAACAAGCGGTTAGAGATATGCATTCAGGCTAAATGAGTTAGGCTATACACATGTACATAAATCTCAGAATTTTAAAAACTGTAACTGTATGTGTATTTTTCAGAGTTTAAGACTAATCACTGGACTAGATGGGAATATAAAAGAAACTACATTCAAGTCTGCTTTATAATTTTTAACATATAATATATACAAAAATAAATATCATTTAGTAGCTATGTTATCCCACACTAGCTCTCCATTCCCTCCCCTTATAAAATGAAAGAATGGACCATAACAGCTTTTGTCTCAAATGGATGTACATCAAGATGTTGTCCAACAGGATATGAACAGATCTACTACACAACAGCACACAAATTAATCTGAAAAATTCTAGGATAAACAAAGTTAATAAGGTATCTTCTGCTAAGGAAAATATAACTGTTACCCAAACTTATGCAGTCAGGAAATAGAAAAATGTCCCACAAAAGTGTGCAATGGAAAATAATTTGAGAAATATTAAAGGACACATCTAGCTCTAACCATCTACAACCAAAATTCTAGTAATCAAAACAAATTACTAAAATTTTAATTTCACCCTGGCCGGTTTGGCTCAGCAGTTAGAGCATTGGCCTGTGGTCTGGAGAGACACAGGTTCGGTTCCTGCTAAGGGCACATACCTCGGTTGCAGTTTGTCCCCGGCCCTGGTTGGGTCATGTGGGTAGCAACCACTCGATGTGTCCCTTTCACGTCGATGTTTCTCTCTCTCCCTCCCACTCTATCTGAACAAAATATCCAAAAATGTTCTCGGGTGAGGATAACAAAAAATTTTTTTAATTTCTTCTCCCTTAATCCAACTAAATCACCAAAATCTTTACATCTCCTCTAACCCACCAAATATCAAATTTGCTTTTAGAAAAAAACAGATAGGCTTCTGGTCAAGATGACGGTGTAGGTAAATGGAGTATCGGGTCCTCCCACAACTACATCAAAGTTACAACTAAACTACAGAACAACCACCATTCAAAACTGCCTGAAATCAAGCTGAATAGAAGTCCTACAACTATGGAATTAAAGAAGCAGCCACACAGAGACTAGTAGGAGGGGTAGAGGGGCAGAGGTGCCACAGGCTGGTCCCACACCCACGTGTGGTGGAAAAAATTAGAAGGATACCTTGGCTGGGAAGGTCCTCCCCGAGGACTGAGGGGTCCCCATCCCACATCAGGCATCCAACTTAGGGTTCCAGTGCCAGGAAGAGAAGTCCCCATAACTTCTGGCTGGAAAAACCAGTGGGAACTGAGGCTGAGGGAGGCTGCAGCTTCTGGAGCCCCAGGCAGCTCCTCTTAAAGGGCCTGCCCACGGACTTACTTAGACTCCCACCCTCTAGGCTCCAGCTTGGGGAGGCAGCTTGAAAGACATCAGAGACATATGGGGAAGAACTGAGTTGTTTGGCATTGGAGCTAGGGCTGGAGAGGCAGCTTTCTCCTGGACAGATGTGCTGTCAGAGGCCTTTGTTCCTTTGGTGAGCCCTTCCCTGGGACGGCAGACAGCCGCCATATCTGGGACTCCAGCAACCTGGCTCACACTGGTAGCCCCGCCCCACCCAACTTTCATGCCCACCCAAGCTGTTGCCAGTTGCTTTACCATAGGATTGGCCTGTCTTGGATCCTGCTTCAGGTTTTCCTAAATTCTTTTAAACAAGCAGCATCTGGTCTCAGCTAGCCCCATACCTCTCATTAAGTAATACACAAAAACAAACACAGGAGGCGACCAAAATGAGGAGACAAAGAAACAGCTTCCAAATGAAAGAAGAGAAAAAAACTCCAAGAATAACTAAGCTAAAAGGAGATAAGCAACCTAACAGATGAAGAGTTCAAAACACTGCTTATAAGGATGCTCAATGAACTTAGTGAGGGCCTCAAGAGCATAAAAAAGAAGCAGTCAGAAATGAAGGATGCACAGTTAAATGAAGGAGGCACTAACTGAAATAAAGAACAATTTACACAGATTCAATAGTAGAGTAGGTAAAGCCAAGAAGCAAACCATCGATTTGTAATATAAGGAAGCAAAAAACACCCAATCAGAACAGCAAAAAGAAAAAAGAATCCCAAAAAAATGAGGATAGCATAAGGAGCCTCTGGGACAACTTCAAGAGTGCCAACATTCACATCTTGGGTGTGCCAGAAGGAGAAGAGAGAGAACAAGAAATTGAAAACCTATTTGAAACAATAATGGCAGAAAACTTCCCTAACTTGGTGAAGGAAACAGACATACAAGTCCAGGAAGCAGAGAGAGTCCCAAACAACATGAACCCCAAGAGGCCCACACTAAGACACATCATCATCAAAATGCAAAAGGTTCAAGACAAAGAGAGAATCTTAAAAGCAGCAAGAGAAAAGCAGTTAAAGTTACCTACAAGGGAGTTCCTTTAAGACTATCAGCTGATTTCTCAAAAGAAACTATGCAATCCAGAAGGGAGTGGCAAGAAATATTCAGAGTGATGAAAAGAAAGAGCCTACAACCAAGATTACTCTATCCTGCAAAGCTGTCATTTAGAATCGATGGCCATTGAAAGAGCTTCCCAGATAAGAAAAAGCTAAAGGAGTTCATCACCACCAAACCATTATTATAGGAAACGTTGAAGGGTCTTCTTGAAGAAAAAGATAAAAAATATGAACAAACAAAATGGCAATGAGTACATATCTATCGACAATTGAATCTACAAACAAAATAAGGCAGAACAGAAGCATTCTCATAGATACAGAGAACATTTTGTTGGTTGCCAGATGAAAGGGGGTTTGGGGGAATGGGTGAAAAAGATGAAGAGATTAAGAAGTACAAATTGGCCCTGGCCGGTTTGGCTCAGCGGTTAGAGCGTCGGCCTGCGGTCCGGAGAGACCCGGGTTCGGTTCTCGCTAAGGGCACGTACTTCGGTTGCAGTTTGTCCCTGGCCCTGGTTGGTCATGCGGGTGGCAGCCACTCAATGTGTCCCTTTCACATCGATGTTTCTCTCTCCCTCTCTCTCCCTCCCACTCTATCTGTAAAAAATAAAATAAAATAAAAAATAAAAAAGAAGTACAAATTGGTTGTTAGACTGACAAACCTCAAAGGGAAGGTGGGGTGGGGGTGGGAAGAGATAAACCAAAGAATTTATATGTATATAAGCATAACAGTGTGGGGACACAGACAACAGTGTGGGGAAAGGCAGGAGGGAGGCAGGAGTGGGTAGAAGGGGTCAATAGGGGAAAAACGAGGAACATTTGTAACACATTCAACAATAAAAAAATTAAAAAGAAAAAAACACCAGATAAATCACTGTCAACTATATCTGGATCTAGAGTCAACTGTATCTGGATCTAGAGTAAGTACACAATTAATCCAACCCCCTATAAATACAAATATACCGATTTCCCTCAACTATACTAACTAAATTTGAGAGGTAATAGTATAATAAAAGATCACAGAATCTGAGTTTTCTAACTATGCAGCATTGAATAAGACACGTTTCCCCTCTAAAATCAATTTCCCACCCATAACATAATGAAGTATCTATACTTGATAGCCTTTATTCAGAGAATTTAAAAAAGTAATGCAGCCCAGCCAGTGTGGCTCTGGTTGAGCGTCGACACATGCACCAAGAGTTCGCCAGTTCGATTCTTGGTCAGGGCACATGCCCAGGTCCTAGGCCAAATCCCCAGTGGGGGGCATGCAGCAGGCGGCCAATCAATGTTTTCTCTCATCAATGTTTGTATCTCTCTCTCCCTCTCCCTTCCTCTCTCTCTAAAATCAATAAAGAAAAAAAAAATTTTTTTTTAAAGTAATGAAGTAAAATGCTTATCACAGTATTTTTGACATTTAGGAAAGTACTCAATAAATGGCAATATCTCTAAAGTAGTATTAGAAGTGACTACCAATTAAAACCATAAATTAAAACATTAAAAATATTCACCAAGCCTGGCCGGTGTAACTCAGTGAATTGAGCACCCACAAACTGAGAGGCCCCGGTTCCATTCCCAGTCAGGGCACATGCCCAGGTTTTGAGCTTGATCCCCAGTGGGGGACATGCAGGAGGCAGCCGATCTATGTATCTTTCTCACTGATGTTTCTATCTCTCTCTCCCTTCCTCTCTCTCTAAAAAATAAAAAAATAAAAATAAAAAACATATTTAAAAAGGAAATTCTACACATGTATAAAAAAAAAATTCACAAAAACCAGGAGTCAAAAAACAAAACAAAACAAAACAAAAAACCTGCAGAGTGGGGAGGAGGGTGTCAATGGGGGGTAAAAGGGAGGAAATCTATAATATTTACAACAAAGATTTTTTTTTAAACCCACAAATACTGAGATACCATTTTTCAGTTGTCAAACTAAAAACTAGTTCTAAAAATAATAATAACTGGTGTTAGAGTGCTCCACATATTTGGATAGCAATTTGCCAAACTTTAAAGAAAAGGTGTCCCAAAAGTCTGAGTGCTATTTTAAGCTTTAATAACTCCAAAGGCACCCTAGCCAGTTTGACTCAACAGTTAGAGCATTGGCCATGGACCAGTGGATCTTGGGTTCAATCCCCGGTCAAGGGTACGTACCTTGGTTGCAGGCTTGATCCCCGGCCCCAGTGGGGGTCATGTGGGAGGCAACCAATCAAAGTATCTCTCTCACATCGATGTTTCTCTCTCTCCTCCCTCCCTTGTACTCCATCTAAAAAATCAATGGAAAAATATCCTTGGGTGAAGATTAACAACAACAACAAAAAAAAACTCCAAAGGTATAAATACTACAAAGTTACAAAACCATCATTTATAAGTTTAGTTCTTTAAATTAAAACTTAAAAGTTTAATTGTCAATGTTTTGTAAACTTTGAATAATAAATTTTTAATTTAAATTATTTGTTTCAGTCAGTGTTTGCATTCTCTAATCAGAGGAGTTAGAACAAAAAAACAAAACAAAACACTAACTGGAACAATAGTCTAGACAAGCAATTTCAACCTTTTTCATCTCATAGCACACGTAATTATTAAAATTCTGTGGCACAGCAAAAAATGTATTTTTTCCTGACAAGACAAAAAATATAGGAATAATTATGATTCATTCACACTGATGGCTACTGTTGTGTTGGCTGTTGTCATTTTTTTATTTGACAATCTAAAGGAAAAGAGGTCAGTACCCCTGACAAGTTTTGCATGTTTTAAAAATTCTTGTGGAGCACTGGCCCGGTAGCTCAATGGGTTAGAGCATCACCTTAGGTCTTGGTCCCATACAAGACGCAAACAACGAATGCGTAAGTCTCAGTCTCTCTCTCTCTCAATCTCTCCCCCCATCACCTTCTACTCTCTCTAAAAATCAACAGAAAAAATAACAATTAGAAATATGGATCTGGAAATTAGAGGGAAAAATATAGAGTAGATAAGATGAGAAGAGTGCTAAAGAAACAATCTAGATAAATATAAACATTTCAAGGGGTGTTCAGAGAAGAAAGAGGCAGAGAAAGAGAAGAAATAAGATTATGTATTGTTATAGAAGTCAAACCCTAATAAGCTACCAAAGAGAAATAATAGTTAAGAGATGAAGATAAAACTATATCACCAGGCCTGGCTAGTTTGGCTCAGTAATTAGAGCATCAGTCAGCCCACGGACCGAAGGGCCAGTAGTTAGCTTCTTGGGAATGTACCTGGGTTGCAGGTTTGATCCCTGCCCTCGGTGGGAGTTGTGCAGGAGGCAACCAATAGATGTGTCTTTCTACCTTGATCTTTCGATATGAGACTGGATCTTTCTCTCTTTCTTTCTTTCTCTCTCTCTCTCTACCCCTCCCTCCCTTCCACTCTAACTAAAAATTAATGGAAAAATATCCTCAGGTGAGGACTAACAAAAAAAATAAATAAATATAAATATTAAATAAAATAAAGAGGCTAAAGGTTAAAAGATGTTCCTTCATTAAAATATAAGGCCCTGCATGTTCCCTCTACCTCAGGGTCTTAGTCTAGAATGTTCCTTCTCCTTCAGAATATTTTATATACAAACACAGCTGTCTACAAATTAACAACTACACATCACTTAAATCTCAGCAACAATATCACTTCTTCAAGAAATGGTCTCTGACTACCTACCCATCCACCCCCAACCCACCCTAGATCTCATCTCCTTATATTCTCTCAGAACCTATGAATTTGTACATGTTTATCTGAGTATTTATTTCAAATAAAATATGTCTCTTGCCCTGGCCAATTTGGCTCAGCAGTTAGAGCATCAGACCATAGACTGAAGGGTCGTGGGTTTAATTCCCGGTCAAGTGCACCAAAAAAGAAAAGAAAATAATATATGTCTCACCAACAACTACTCCAAGAGAGCAGGGATCATATCTATCCATTCACCCCTGTATGAATAGATAGAGCTGGCCACCTAATAGGCATTCATTAATATTTGCTAAAGCAATGAATGCCAATTTACTTTAATCCAATCAAAAAGCTATTAAAATCTCTTAACCCAAAGATATCATCCATAGTCCTCAAATCAAAACCATGAGCACCTTCCATGCAAATACACTTCGTTAAAGCTGTAATCATTCCTGTATGACATAGCTGACAAATTCTATTGTATTTTATCCATCGATCCAGCAATTCAACTTGTGAAAATTTATCTTACAGGGAAAATCCCCACCTGTGAAATGGTATTTATACAAATTTAATCATTGAGGCATATCTGTAACAGCAAGAAATTAGAAACAACCTAAATGTTTATGAATCTGAGACTGAATAAGTAATGATACATCAAACAATACAATACTAGAAGAACACTAAATATGGTCCATGAGGTCAGGGATTTGTATTTGGTTTGTTGAACATTACAGCCCTAGTATCTACAATAGTATTAGCACATAATGATTAGCAGACATTTGATCCTGTCCAAAACATCCATTGCAGATATTTGGTTCACATCAAAAGGTCCTTGAAATTTTGTCTTATCAAAAATGTCCATGAGCATATTTAGCCATGCCAAATCATCCTTGATATTGGTCCTGTCCAAAAGGTCTATAGGTTCAAAACCCACAATGTTTATTTATACTCCGTTTACAGGATTAATGCATAAAAAATACTATCGTGTTTTCTTGATAGAATAATTGTGTTGTGTCTGTGTTGCTAATAATAACCCTTCAATTCTACAGCCTAGCTGATAGTGGCACATGGGGTTAGGTCGATGGGCTGGCACTGGCATCTCCATAGATGTTTTGGACAGGACCAAACGTCCTGCAAGGTACATAATGTACAGGCAATGTTGGATGAATGAATGAAAACTCTACAATCAATAAAGAAACAATAAGAAGGCCCTCTATGTACTGACATAGAATGATCTCCAAGATAGTAACATGAAAATAACAAGGTACAAAAGAATTCATACAGTATGTTGTCCTTTGTATGAACAACAAGAAAATAATATTAACAACCTTATTTATATAGGTATCACTAGAAGGATATATAAGGTAACAGTGATTGTTGGAAACAGTCATATTCCCTTTATAATTAAGAATTACATCCCAGCCAGTGTGGCTCAGTGGTTAAGTGTTGACCCATGCACCAAGAGGTCACTGGTTCAATTCCCAGTCAGGGCACATGCCCAGGTTGTGGGCCAAAACCCCAATAGGGGACATGCAGGAGGTGGTCAATTGATGTTCTCTCTCATCGATGTTTCTCTCTCTCTCTCTCTCTCCCTTCTTCTCACTCTAAAATCAATTAAAAAAAAAATTTAAAAAAAAAGAATTACAATACTCTCCATTCACCACAATTCCTTTGGTATTCATTACCTGGACCAAAAAAAAGTTGAAATAGATGCCTTTCTATTTATAATAATAATCTAGCTTTTTGTGAATGTGCTCCCCACCTATTGGTCACTTAGTACCCATCTTGGTGTCCAGATCAACTGGCCCAGTATAGCAGTGCTTATATTCAAGAAACTCTTATTTTACTTACTAATGGCCCCAAAGTCATTCACATACTTTTATCACAGTATATTTATTGTTGTTAATCTCTTACTAAGCCTAACTTATAAATGAAACGTCATATATATATATATATATAATATATATATAAAATATATATATATATTATATATATAACATTGTATATATAGGGTTCAATTCTATCTACAATTACAAGAATCCATGGGAATCTTGACATTTATCCCCCCGTGATAAAGGGAGACAACTATACCGAGACTGCCAGACACCATAGGGTAACATTCACTAAGGCAGAAATTAGGAAAAGGCTGTGTTAAGTCACTTAGTGTGCTAGTTAGAACACTGTTCACCAAGGATTTATTTGCCACCCCTTCCATCATAAAAGTAACTAACATACTTCCCCCTTGCGATTGCTATTGGGCATGGCCATGTGACTTATTTCAGTCAATGGAATATGAGCAGAGACTGGAAATACGCTTCCCCACTTCTTGCACTTCTGCATGATAAGACCATGCCCCAGGTGGTTTACTGACTCCAAAAGAATTACAGACATATGGAGCAGGCCTAAAAGCAACCTGGAACCTAAGGCCAAGCCCAGATGAGCCAGCCTACATCACTCAAATCACAGCTGATCTGTAGACTTATGAGCAATAAATAAATGCCAGTGTTGTATGTCAAAAAAATTTAAAATTAGCCCGGCTAGTGTGACCTCAGTAGTTGAGCACTGACCCATACACCAAGAGGTCGCTGGTTCAATTCCCGGGTCAGAGCACATGCCCAGGTTGTGGGCCCAATCCCCAGTGGGGGGCATGCAGGAGGCAGCCAATTGGTGTTCTCTTTCATTGATGTTTCTATCTCTCTCTCCCTCTCCCTTCCTCTCTCTCTAAAATCAATAAAAAAAATTTTTAATTAAAAATTAAGAAATATCTAGCTTTTTGTGTGAGATGTTATGGTTATTAAATTAGTAAAATAATTCTACTATTTTTATGGATTTTGAAAACTGTAAAACACATATTATTATTCACAAACATTACCTCGTATGTTCCTTCCAAAAACCTATGGAATAAGTAACATGTTTCTAACCTTGTTTTATGGACCAAAAAAAAAAGATAAAAGTAGCTAAATGACTCTGATGAAGTGATACAGCTATAAGCTGTGCTCTCTCAATACAACCCATTCATTCCTTTACTCAATACTGAATGCACATAATAGGCTCAGGTAAGTAAAAGTAGACCTGGGGTACTGACTTTATACAGCTTACAGTCTAGCCAATGAGAATGACATTAGTCAATCATCTGATTCTAAAATGTTAATTATAAGCTGTGATAAGAGGTACAAAGGAAAGTTATTCAGGTCTTCTATCTGCAACTGGACTATTTTTTCCTCTGTAGAACCAAATATATATCTATAAAACTGCTTACTCCTCATCTCCTTTTGGCTACACCATCTGAATCTGCCTCAACAGAGCTTATTTCAAAACAAAGTAGAAGGGGTAGGGTAAAGGGTACAAATCAAGATTACTAAAACTATTTTCACATATCGAAGGATTCTATGTGTTTAGGATAGTACATTACTCTGAAACAACTTAAAGGGTTATTCTTTAAGGTTCTTTCAACTTTAAACTAGCAGATGCTAGAAGAATTTCTATTCTTACCCATTCTCTTCTAACAAAAGGCTGATCAACAGATGTTGAGAGAGTAAAACTTCCCCACCCATCATGCTGCTGATTTTAGTAAAATCTGGCACCTTTTATCCTCCTAAGTCTATAATCAAAGTCTATCCCCAAAACCTTGAACTTAAAAAAAAAAAAAAATCAGACATTTTAAGTTGGTCTTCAGGACTTAAAATTAAGTCAATTTTCTGTTACATAATTAAATAGCATAGTTTTAAAAAAAATTATGTCAAAGTCTTAAAAACCTTAAGCCCTGGTCAGGTGGCTCGGTTAGTTGGAGAGTCATCCCTTACACCAAAAAGGTTGTAGGTTTGATCCCTGGTCAGGGCGCATATGGAAAGCAACTAACCAATATTTCTCTCTTACATCAGTGTTGCTCTCTCTCTCTAAAATCAATAAACACATCCTTGGTGAGAATTTAAAAACCAACCAAACAAAAAAAAACTTAAAAAAAAACCCTCTGATCAGAAATATCCATTTATTTATTTATTTATTTAGTCCTATGTGCCCCTAGCGGGAACTGAACCAAGGACTCTCTGGTCCGCAGGTGGACGCGCAACCGCTGAGCCAGGGCAATATCCATTCATTAAAAGGAAAAAAAGGCTCTGCCTGGCCAGGTAGGTCAGTTGGTTAGCGCGCAGTCTCCATATGCCAAAGTTGCAGACTCCATTCCAGGTCAGGGCACATACAAGAAACAACCAATGAATGCATAAATAAGTGAATAACAAATCTCTCTCTCTCTCTCTCTCTCCTCTCTCTCTCTCTCTCCCCCTCCCTCCCTCCCCACTTCCTCTCACTCTCTAAAAAATCAATAAATAGCCCTGGTTGTTTTGGCTCAGGGCCAATGGAGGGAAGGATCTCAGGTTTGATTCCCAGTCAAGGGCATGTAACTTGGTTGCAGGTTCATTCCCCACCATGGTTGGGGTCCTGGTAACCAAACAATGTCTGTCTGTCTGTCTGTCTGTCTGTCTGTCTCTCCCCCTCCCCCCCTCCCCCCCCCTCCCTTCGACTCTCTAAAAATCAATGGTAAAATACCCTTGGGTGAGGATTAACAAAAAGATAAATAAATATTAGGAAAAAAAAGAAAAATGATGGTCTAGAGCAGCCATTTCTTTTTGTTGTTGTTGTTCACATAGAGTGGGGAGGGAGAGAGAGAGAGAGAGAGAGAGAGAGAGAGAGACAGAAACATTGATGTGAAAGGGACATCGAGTGGCTGCCACCCACACAACCCAACCAGGGCCGGGGACAAACCGCAACCGAGGCACGTGCCCTTAGCAGGAACCGAACCCGGGTCTCTCTGGACCGCAGGCCGATGCTCTACCACTGAGCCAAACCAGCCAGGGCTAGAGCAGCCATTTCTTAAATTAGCAAGAACCCATATAAACCTGGCTTTCAGAATTATAATAAATCTGTAGAAAAAGAATTTTTAAAAGTTGTATGCTCAAACAAGATACCAATAAATTTGTTAAAATTTTAAGAACTATAAACTGAAAATTCAGGGATTGGATAATCCAAGGCAGGTTAATAGAGAATTATATAAATCTGTGCTTAATGAGAAGCAAAAGCAGATTTACATTAGCTTATTATTATTATTATTATTTTGGTTAATCCTTACCCAAGGGTATTTTTCCCATTGATTATTTTTAGAGAGTGGAAAGGAGGGAGGGAGGCGAGGTAGCAGAGAGAGAGAGAGAAACATTGATGTGAGAGAGACACATCAATCGTTGCCTCCCACATGACCCCGAATGGCACCGGGGATTGAACCTAGAACCTAGGTACTTGACCTTGACCAGGAACTGAACCCGAGAACTTTTGGTCGATGCTCTAACTGCTGAGCCAAACCGGCCAGGACTATATTAGCTTTTTTTAAAAGATGCCTCCTTACAGAGATGCCTAAAAGCAAACAGATTAGATTTCCATTTTTAAGTCTGGCAAGGCATCACCTTGTTATTATATGTGAATTTCATTGTAATGGAACTTACATCTAACAGTATACAAGAGTTATTTATTTCCTTGACTATTCACAAAAGGGAAGAAAGGAGGTTTGGTTCAAAGAATCTTTGAAGATTACAAAGGAAGACACTAAAGATAAATACCTTACTACTCTGCCAGTCTATATCTTCTTCTGAAAGCTTACTTTGAATACCTACCTGCTCAACCTCAGCATTCTTAATTCAACTTTACATGCTTTTCAAAATATTACATCTGACTTAAGCATGTGACACAGCTGACTACTGTTTCCTGACAATTTTTCTGTTTCCACTGTCCCACTCTATCCTGAGTTTTCTTCCTATCCTGTCCATTCCTTCTCTGGCTGTACTTTTTTTCACTCCATAATACTTATTTATTTTAAAATATGTTTTTATTTATGTTAGAGAGAAAGGAAGGGAGAGGGAAAGAGTGTTACATCGGTGAGTAAGAAACATCAATTGGCTGCCTACTGCACGCCCCCTATTGGGGATGGAGCCTGAAACCCAGGCATGTGCCCTGACTAGGAATCAAACCAGCGATGACACTCAATCCATTGGCCCACAACAACCAGGCCTTCACTCCATATTTAAAAATGTATTCTCTGCCTGGCCGGTGTAGCTCAGTAGTTGAGCAGGTGTGGCTCAGTGGTGGAGCATCAACCCATGCACCAAGAGGTCACCAGTTCGATTCCCAGTCAGGGTACATGCCCAGGTTGTGGGCCAAATCCCCAGTGAGGGGGCATACAGGAGGTGGCCAACTGATGTTCTCTCTCATTGATGTTTCTATCTCTCTCTCTCCCCCACCCCCTTCCTTTCTCTCTAAAATAAAGGAAAAAAATTGTTTTTTGTTTGTTTTTTTTTTTTATCCTCACCTGAGGATATTTTTCCATTTTTTGTACAGATAGAGTGGGAGGGAGAGAGAGGAAAGGAGAGAGAGAGAGAAACATCGACGTGAAGGGACACATCGCGTGGCTGCCACCCGCACGACCAACCAGGGCCGGGGACAAACTGCAACCGAAGTACGTGCCCTTAGCGGGAACCAAACCCGGGTCTCTCCGGACCGCAGGCCGACGCTCTAACCGCTGAGCCAAACTGGCCAGGGCAAAAAAAAATGTATTCTCCAGTGCTTTGTTCTATCTAGGCCCTAGCTGTCTTTCAATTTATACACTTCTTTCTGTGGCTACGTCCATATTCACAGTTTTAGCTCCATGTATCCTAGCCCTACCCTACATACACTCACCTAATTAAACATTCATCAGATCTTACACGATATCCTTAAAATGTCAGAAATCTCTTCTCTCCAGTCCCAGTATCATTACCTTCATTCAGGTTCTAATCATTTCTCTCTCTGATACAGCAATGGATGACCTCTTAACTAGCCTCACCACTAACAAGCTGGACCCTGTACTAAAGAGAACTTTCTAGCCCTGGCCATGTAGCTCAGTTGGTTAGAGTGTCGTCCCAATATGCCAAGGTTGTGGGTTCAATCCCCAGTCAGAGCACATACAAGAATCAACCAATGAATGCATAAACAAGTGGAACAACAAATCAGTGTTTCTCTTTCTCTAAAAAAGCAATCAATAAAAAAATAATAATAATAAGTGGAACAAATTGATGTTTCTCTCTTCTTACCTCTCTCTTAAATCAGTCAATTAATCAATCAATAATAAAGAGAACTTTTTAAAACTGAAATGTGACCATTCTACTCCCCTGCCAAAAATTATTGAATTGGTCTCTATGGCTTTCAGGAAGTTTTGGCTTACACAGTAAATTCCTGCCAGTATCTCTCAGCTCTATCTCCATTACACTTATCTTTGGCTTCAGCCAAACTCTGTAGTCCAGATGTAGTCATGTTCTGTAATCCCTGATTGCCTCTGCATATGTTATAAACCTAATCTGGGTATTAACCCAACAAACCCTGAATACCAATTCTGACCTAAAAGTATTACTTCATCCAGGAAATCTCCCCCAGGCTGATTTAGATACCTGTTCTCAATGCTCACATAAAATTTTCTACCTAAATCTCTTTCATATTAATCACATTCATGTATAGGACTTCTCCATTAGACTATTAAATAGTCTCCAGGGAAAAAGCACTTTTTATTACCTGTACCTGACATACAGAAAGCATTCAACAATTGCTGTTTGAAGGAATAAACGGGGATTAAATGGGGATTTATATTTTGGTAAAGTTATTCTAACAATAAGGAACTTGTTCCTTTGACTAGAAAACTAGTGGGCAAATCCTTTGCTGTCATTGAAATGGTAGTGAAAACTTTTATTTTCTAACAGACCCACAGTGTCACGGTAACTCAAAGCCATAGTTATCACTTCATCTCTCACTACCCATCAACCAGAAACTGACTTTGGAGCTACCTATAAATTTGTTTAAAGGCACAGGTTTGTCTTTTGTGAAAAGGGAAGAGCAAATGACATTTTATTTTATTTTATTTTTCTTTATTGATTTTAGAGAGGAGAGAGAGATAGAAACATCAATAAGAGAGAACATCGACTGGCCGCCTCCTGCATGCCCCTGACTGGGGATTTGGCCCACAACCTGGGCATGTGCCCTGACCGGGAATTGAACCAGCAACCTCTTGGTGAATGGGTCAATGCTCAACCACTGAGCCACACCGGCCGGGCAGCAAATGACATTTTAAACTAGATTATTTAAAACAGAATTCTAGCTCTGGTTAATTTGGCTCAGCAGTTATAGAGCATCGGCCCACGGACCAGAGAGCCCTAGGTTCGATTCCTGCTAAGGGCACGTACCTAGGTTGCAGTTCAACCCTGGCCCCGGTTGGGGTCGTGCAGGTGGCAACCAATCAATGTGTCTCTCTCACATTGATGTCTCTCCCTCTCTCCCTCCCACTCAATCTGAAGATAAATGCAAAAATGTCCTCGGTTGAGGATAATAAAAAAATTAAAAATACATAAAATAAAACAAAACAGAATTCTATTTCCCCACCACACTCCTTCCAAGTAAAACTACATAAAATAAAACAAAACAGAATTCTATTACCCCACCACGCTCTTTCCAATCAGGCCCTGTTCCACCATTACCACCCCTTCCAAATAAAATTTCTTCCCCTTTGCTTTCTTGAATTCTTTGTTCAACCATAACCTAGAGTAATCTAGTGTATACTGGAGGTTTATAAGGGACAGGGGCAAAAGAGAGGGGATGGAGGAGGGTATTAGAGCAGTGTTCACTCCCCTTATCAACAAAGTCTGCTCTATATTTATTTCATTTCCATATCTAATCTGATCACATCCAAGCCCAATGTGTTGATTTGAGAAAGGTCAACAATCATCCCTACTCTCTTTTTCATAGCCTTGAGGTCAAGCATAATTTCAGTATGATTTTAAATGTCCCATAGGGAAGTGCTTCAACAAACTGCTTGGAATTCTGGGGGGAGCTAGAGATTACAACGCATTCTATAAGGTTAGTGACCCAGAGGGTAATCGAAATAATTTCGTCCAGAAAAAATCTACTTCCTCTCACTTTGTCCTTCATTCCCTCCCTTCCTTCCGCCCACTGCCAGCACAAGCATGGGAAAGGCATCAAGTTATGATAATGAATGCTGACAGATTAAAGGCTAAAAACCTACACTGTGCCCTAGACATCTAAAAATATTTTTCTAACAATCTGCATTTGCTGCTCCAAATAAAAGGAATTTCACACTGTCATTCACTTCCCTTAAACAACAAAAACATACGTGGCATAACTTCTACCATGAAAAGCCACACAACCACCACAGAAGAGGAATAAGACAGGCAGTACAGTAAAGACTGAAGAGTGGAGTGAGCGGAATGGGACAATTGTAATGATTACCCCAAAATAAAATCTATTCTTTACAAACTATAAACCTCCCCTCATTAAAAAAAAAAAAAAAAAAAAAAAGAGAGAGGAGAGAGAAATAAAGAAAGGTATTTAGAAACTTGTTTGATTCTTCTCAGCTCCTTGCAAGCACAGAGAACTTTCAGGCCTGGGTGTATTCTTTTCAAATAAAGATTTCCAGACCTCACCTGCCAGAAATTCTTTTGTAAGTTTGGAATGGAGCCTGGGAATTGGTATGTTTACTGAAAAGCTCCCCAGGGACTATGATCAGCAGCCAGGTTTGTCAGAAGGGCCTTTACAAGAAGGGCTCCGTCCAGCCCTTACTGAAACTGCCAGTCTATAAAATCATCGAAGTTCTCCCTATAAATATGCCAAATCCAACAGCGTGACACCTCACCCAGGCCCTGTTACCCCTCCTCTTCCCTGGAGTCACTGCCTGATTTATTTTCAGTTCGTTCGGAGCGGCAGTCTTCCTTTCTCCTCTCCACCCTCGTAATAACCAACTAATAAGCAGAAGGGTAAAACAAAGGGAAACTATCGCTTCAATACCCGGAAATCCTGTCACTTCTAGCATAGGAGGGAAGAAAACCCCCGAGGGCGGTCTCACAGGCACTACATGTAAAAGGCAACAACGCACTTCATAGGGTGGTCTGGGAAGCAGGGCTCGTGGGTTTGGAAAGGAGGGGCTCGGACACTGGAAGGAGAAGGCACAACTTGCAAGGAGGGCGGCTGACGGGCGGGCGAGCGGGCCGCGCCGCGGCGGGTTTTGACACTCGACACCCAGCCTGCACTCGGGTTGCTAGGAAACAAAAAGGCTCCACGTTCCCTGCCAGTCCTCCGGCCTGGAGGAGAGGAGAGCGGCCGCGGGGCCTGGAGGCTCCCCAGGGAGGCCTGGGCACCGCCGCGGGGCGCCCAAACCAGGGATACCCGGGACCCCGAGCTCGGGCTGAGGGGCCGGCCGCTGAGGGGCCGGGCGCGGCCAGAGGGCCCCGAGGTCGGAGGGAGGGCCGACCCGGCTCAGGCGGATCGAGACCGGGCCCTCCGCGCAGAGCGGCGCTGGGGCAGGCAGGCCTCGGCGAGCTGGGCTCCTGTCAGGTCGCAGCGGAGGGTCGAGGGCCGGATGCGGGGCCTAAACGACGCCCCCCCCCCCCCAGCATCCCGCGAAGAGGGGGAGTCCACTCACACGTGCTGACAGGCCGCAGTCCGCACCGGCGTTTTGAGCACCTCCTGACAGACCGGGCAGTAGAAATCATCTTCAGTGTAGGAAGTGGCCGCGGAGAGGTCCTCGGCCATGGCGGGGGTAGGGAATCAAGGCGGCGGCAGCGGCCGAGGTGGCACAGGCAGTCCAGGCCGACTCCTTGCGCGAACCCAGAGGGGGATGGGAATCGTGTGAGGAAGCGGCTCGCGCCAGGAAGGGGGCGGAGCCCGGGTGGGGCGGGGCCGAACGCGAGACACCTCGGCTGCCCGGAGAGGGTCGGCCCCAGGGATGCTCCTCCCACCGGGGCGGGCCGGGAGGCGGGGCCTGGCGGGAGGCCGCAGTAGGAAAACCAGCGATTGGTTTCACTTTCACTTCTACTGCGTCCCGGAGCACGCAAGGAGCGGCCCCTTTCGCCCGGATAGGCGGCCAGAGGCCACGCCTGTGCTGGTACCTAGGACGCGGCCTCGGCTCCACCCCTGGCCCTCTGTCTACTTCGCTCCCGTCTCCCTTTCCCCCCAGCTTATCGGTTCTTTTCCCTACTCCTAGTCCCCGGCCGTCTGGCTCCCCGCCGCCACCCAGTCTTTCCCTAGGCTCCCCGCCCTGCCCAACACCGCCTGCGCCCCGCCCCTCTCGCGTGGACGCTCACTTGGGAGCAGCGGCGCCGCTGGTGGAGCCACCTACCTGCAGGTGCTGATGGAGTGTGCCCCCGCGCCGGTCTCGGGCTGATCCCTCCGCTGCTCCCTTCACAGCCGAGGCCGGGAGGGGAGTGGCGGGTGCTGTGCGCTTTGCTCATCGGCCCGAAACGGGGCCGGGCCCGAGGCTCACGGTGCACCGGAATCCCACCGCCCCCTCCGGCAGCTCTCCCGTGGCATTGCGCTGCCTGCGACCTGCCCAGCAGGTCACCGAACCCTAGAAGGCGACGAACACGGGCGTAGGAGTGGGGAGAGGGCAGCCTCCGTAACAACGGCGCGTGGCGCATTCAGCAGGTTGTGACGCAAACAGCTGAGTGCCCACCTGTACCTCCCCCTGCCTGCCAACACCCGCGACCTCATTTCTCAAAGCTCCTATCAATTATAGTGGGCTTTTTCAGGATTTTTTTCCTCAAAAAAGATCATTCCCGAATGTTAAAGATTTGGTCCTTACTATCTGCCCTTGTCATAATGTTTTGATGGTGTCAAGATGTGTTATGAAGCAAGTAATATCCGTTATGGGATTTTAAGCCTTAGGGAGAGAAAAAAAGAAGAGCTCCCTTAAGAAGGTTTCGGCCTAACACTGTGACTGATTAGTCACAGCTGCAGATGCACTGTTGCACCCACAACTTTGTTTCCTTTTCTTTTTTTTTGTACGTGCCCCTATCAGGAACCGAAACGGGACTTTCTGGTCCGCAGGCCCAGGTTCCAACCGCTGAGCCAAACCAGCCAGGGCTTTTTCTTTTGGTTTTTGATAGCTTTGAAGAAAAATGACATGGAAGCATGGATCAAGACATTTCGCCGTTATTCACTACATGCTTTTTTTAAATTGAATTTCTTTTTCTCTTTTTTTCTCTTTTAGAGAGAGAGAGGGAGAGAGAAACATCAATTTGTTGTTCAATTTATGTATGTATTCATTAGTTGATTCTTGTATGTACCCTGACTGGGGATGGAACCATGGGGAGGACTTGGACCAACCAAGCTACTCTGCCAGAGCATGTTTTTATTTTGTAATGGGCCCATAATTTGCAGATATATTCACATAATTGATAGATCTCTAAGATGGAATCACAGCCACATAAAAGGAGCTAAAGAGAATCTGGAACGTCATAAAGCATCTTCAGTTAGCTTCCAGAAAAAACAGGTTTCATTACCATGCTGTGTTAAAACTCTCCACTATAGTCTAATTAAATCATAAATAGAAGCCATTGAAGGGAGATGTTAGTTCAATTCTGTCATGTATTGTCCAACACTGTCCTTGGCACTATGTTAGATGTTATGAAGGTGTTAAGAACTTTGTTCCAAGCTAGTTCACACCCTTTTTTTTTTTTTTTATCCTCACCCGAGGATATTTTTCCATTTTTTGTACAGATAGAGTGGGAGGGAGAGAGAGGAAGGGAGAGAGAGTGAGAAACATCCATGTGAAGGGACACATCGAGTGGCTGCCACCCACATGACCAGCCAGGGCCAGGGACAAACTGCAACCGAAGTACGTGCCCTTAGCGGGAACCGAACCCGGGTCTCTCCGGACCGTAGGCCGACGCTCTAACCGCTGAGCCAAACTGGCCAGGGCTAGTTCACACTCTTGAATGTCTATGAAAATGAAAGGGGGAGAGGGATATTTGCCAAAATATTAAATTTTTCATTAACCCTTAATATAGTATTGAAGATAGGAAGTGGAATGATTGGATTTGTGTGGACTTAGAGAAAACCTTATGGATGACATGGGTCTTAATGTGCTTGTTAAAATTCCTGCAATAACTCAGCTGGTGTGGCTCAATGGTTGAGCCTTGACCTATGTAGCAAGAGGTCACCAGTTCAATTCTTGGTCAGGGCACATGCCCAGGTTGTGGGCCTGATCCCCAGTGGAGGGCATGTAGGAGGTGGCCAGTTGATGTTCTCTCTTATCCATGTTTCTATTTCTCTCTCCCTCTCCCTTCCTTTCTCTCTAAAATCAGTAAAGAAAAAAAATTTTTTTTTAATTCCTGGAATAATACTCATTGAATTATTTGTCCAATAAACAGCTAAATCCCTCTACCAGGCTGCAACATTTTGTAGTTTTGTTCCCTTTCCTTCCTAACAAGAACAGTGGAAGCAAAGCAGGAAAGTCAATTTTAGCTTCAGATTTCCTGGAAGAAGGATGAGCACTTGATGGGAGAGGCAGCTGACAGTAGTCCAGGTGCTTTTCAAATTCATTTATAAAATGGTTCTTGAATTCCAAATTTCACCTTTTTAATAATATATTTCCAATCATATTTTACTCATTTTGACCACTTTAGGAAGTAAAGTGTATATTCTACCTGATAGAGTTTCCCTTTACTCACTGGGAATCCTTAACCAGAATATTCATTTTGTAACTTTAATTTTATTTGCTTCATTCCTTCAATGTAATGGTAGCCTTACTAATGCCCTCACCCAAACATGTTTGTGTTACTTCCTGGAATATTCTAAGAAGTCATTTGGCATATGTGTAAGCATAAAGTCAGTATATGGAAAACCATAAAAAACGTGGGCAAAAGGAAAATGTAGTTACCCTCTAAGAGTTAAGCTTAGAAAAATATACCATAATTGCCAAACAACACAATCTTCTGTCCTGGTAGCAATTCATATGAAAAACTACTTGATATTTTTATGGCAGTGTCAGATTTACTGAAAATACATTCATCAGTGTAAGTAAAATGTCCTTAGCTTCTGGACAGTAGGAGAAAAACCCTAAAGGTTAGACCAATTTGATAAACTTAGCTTGTTGCAATAATTTAAATAGTTCCTTTAAGTTTAGGTAAAAGCACTCAGTCGCTTAATATTCCATCTTTCTCAATGTGCTCCCATCAAAATGGCATCCTGGAGGATAGGAGGAAGGACAAGGGTAGCTAACATTAACTTGAGACACTACTGGGGATTCTGGGAATCTGAAATCTGCAAGGTCTCCTTTCAATTTTTGCTAGACTTTTCTGAAGCAAGGCAGATGTTAGCTGCTCCCTGAGGTGCAATGAACCCTGGGCATTCTGCTGCTGGTACCTTACTAGTGAAGACTGCTTTGGCCTATCTCAGCTGGCTCAAGGCTTTATGGTGTACCCTGGTTGATTTAGCCTCACAAACACTATAGAACCTTCTGAATCTCTGTCACAATCTTCTAGTTCCTTGACCTTCAACATGGCAGGTGCCTTAGCAGACCCTCATACTCTCAAGGCAGCTAATGTCCATGGCATCCCTTGGGGTCCTTGCCTCTGCCACTCTGGGAGGGAGACTTATTCTGCCTAAATATCCTATGTCACTGGATTTACATGAAGTGATGACCCCTATGTTGGTTCTGAATAGCCTATAAGGCCACGTGTTTCCAGCTCCTCATTTCTCAGTACTCCCCTCAGCCTATCTAACACACCTTTCCCCTACTCTGTCTCTCTTTTCTAACCACATTCCTTTTCACTGGAAAGAGTGGACTTTTCCCCTTGCCACATACTGATGATTGGGCCCTCCCATATACAAAACTCTCTAATCTAATCCACTAGGTCAGATAATTAGCACCCTAAATTTAGAAGGCTAATTATTTCCTTGCAAAGCCTGGCTTTGTCTTACTACAGAGCATGAAAAGCCTGTTTTGCTGGTAAAAGTGGTTGTCTTTGAAGAAGTGTACTGGGAAGCTGGGGGATGGGATGGGAGGGAGGCTCATGTTCATTCTCACTGGAGGATATTTTTTCCATTTATCTTCAGATAATTTGGGAGGAAGGGAGGAAGGAAGAGAGAGAGAGAGAGAAACATTGATGTGAGTGTGAGAGAGACTCATTGATTGGCTGCCTCCCACCTGACCCTGAGCAGGGGCAGGGACCCAAACGCAACCAAGGTACGTGCCTTAGATGAGAATCAAACCTGAGACTCTTTGGTCCAGGGACTGAAGCTCCAACCGCTGAGTCAAACTGGCCAAGGTTTCCAGTGGTTTTTAGAGAGAGTGGAAGGGAGGGAAGGAGAGGGAGGGAGAGAGAGAGAGACATTGAAGAGAAAGACATCAATTGGTTGTCTCCCAAACACACCCTGACAATGGCAGGGATTGAACCTGCCATCCAGGTACCAGCCTTTGACTGGGAATCTAAACGGAAACCCTTTAGTGCACAGGCCAAAGCTATAACCACTGAGACACATGGGCCAAGGTAACCCTTTGGTATCTTTTAAATTGGTACCATGTGCAGTGTTGACATTCAGCTAGTTTGCACAAGTACTACTCTGCTAGTCCTTTCCAGGCGGTCAATAGTCAATCCTGAATGGCCAGTTGTTCATTTGATTCCAGTTGTTAAATATTTTAAACATTACTCTTGACTGTAAGATACCTTGCCAAGGAAGAAAGAGAAACAGAGCCACAAAAGCAAGCAAGAAAGTTTTATTGAAGCGTTCCGTGGCAAGGTTTACTGGTCCACGTGGCGGGGGCCAGGGAAGGTGCACTGTTATGGCTCCCCAGGGAAGTTTTATAGTGGAGGTTGAGGAACAAAGAGAGGAGGTACTTGATTCTGAATAAAAAAAGAGGGAAGGTATTTGGTGGTTTCAATTTCTCCTCTGGCTGTCTATTTCCTGGTCATGTGACTCCCTGGAGCCCGCCTACCTTACATTCCGACCTTTTATGTTAGATAGGGGTGCCACTTTCTGTCTAGCTGCTTCCTGCTGAGTAGGGGCATCATGGGTTGGGGAGGTCAGTGGCCAGCGGCTCAGTTGGGAGTCGCATGTAGGGGTAAAGCAACATCTGGTTCACAGCCACTCAAGAAACCTCACGGATGCGGTTCTGCAAAAATCTGAGGAAAAGAGGGGCAAACATCACTAACAGGCAGATAACTGGGAGAGGCTGTGGTGTTGAATTCCTGTCCACAAAGAGGACAAGGTCTGGGTCCTCTAGAGGGGAATCTGACAGTCCCTCATGAGGCCTATTGAGAAAGTCTATTAGTTCTGTACAGGAGTGAGAAGGTTCTGGTAGCACAGCCGGAATTGGAAGTAAGGTGGCTGGGTTGAGCCAGGGGGAAGGTGACAGAGTGATTGAAGGGTTTTCTATGAATAGGAGATGAAATTCCTGTATCCGGGAAGGACCTAGTAGGGAGAGAATTATGTGAGAGAAGGTCAGGGAGTCTATGTGACGAGAAACCAGGTTGGCATAGGGTCAGTTTAGTTGCTTCTTTTGCAAGTTCAGCAGCGGCGCCTAACGCTTGAAGGCAGGGCTGCCATCCCGGACAGTGGTGTCCAGCTGTTTGGACAGGTATGCCATCGGGTGGTAAGTAGGCCCTATCGGTTGGGCCAGGACTCCTACCATATTTCCGTGTTTCTTGTTGGTGAAAAGGGCATCTGGGATCAGGCAGAGCGAGAGAAAGGGAAGAGATTAAAGTGTCCCGAAGGGTGGAGAAGGCCCTTTTTATGGCGCTGGGTGAAGTGAGAGGTCCTGCAGGAGCCTCTCTGTGTAGGGGGCTTGGATAGGAGGGCAAAATTAGGTATCCAGTACCTACAGAAACCAATTAAATCAAGGAAGGAGATCTGTTCCACAGTCTCAGGTGGCTGGAGGTTGCCGAGGGCTTGGGTCCGGTCTTGGGTCCGGTCTAGAGTAAGGCTTCTTGTGGTACGGGTTAGAGAAACACCTAGGTAAGTGACAGACTTAGTGTGAAGTTGGGCTTTAGCAGAGGAGACACAGTATCCCCTGGAGCCAAGGAAGTTAAGGAGAGGAGCAGTATGCTGTTTCGAGGTGGACAGCAAAGGGCTGCCTAGGAGGAGGTTATCTACATATTGAAGGAGGGTACTGGGCTTGAGTGAACAGGAAGATCTCATGCCAGAGCCTGTCCAAATAGGAGTGGGCTGTCTCAAAACCCCTTTGGCAAGACAGTCCAGGTGAGTTGCTGAGCTATGTTGGTGTCCGGGTCGGTCCAGTTAAAGGCAATAGGAAGTAAGAGCCCAGGTAAAGAGGAACAGTAAAGAAAGTGTCTTTAAGTTCGAGGACAGTAAAGTGGATGGTACCAGGGGGAATGTGTGAAAGTGAGGTGTAAGGGTTGGGGACTACCGGATAGAGGGGGACAATTGCCTCGTTTATCAAACGTAGGTCCTGGACGAGGCAGTAAGCCCCTGAGGGTTTTCGAACAGGAAGGATAGGGGTGTTGCAAGGTGAGTTGGTGGGGATCAGCAGACCCTGACTTAAGAGATAGGTAATTACAAGGAGAAAAATGGCGGCAGAGTGAATGGAAGCTACATAGACCATCTCCCAGGACCAAACTGGAATTACAACAAAAATAAAGACAAATCGTCAGGAAGAGGTAACTGAAAGGCAGCCTGGAGGACCACATAACCAGGGACACTGACTCAATCCTGGTAGGCTTGCGAGGACACGAGAGGGGGCCGGGAGAGCACGGTCCACAGTGGCCTAAGCAGGGGCCAGCAGACTCGGCTGGGACCAGGGGACTCGGCTGGAAGTTGCACCCTCAGCTGGGGCCAGCAGCCTTGGCTGGAAGCTGAGCCCTCGGCTGGGTCCTGCGGCCGCCTTAGCTGGGTCCTGTGGCTGCCTCGGCTGGGTGCTACGCCCTCAGCTGGTGCCGCAGCCTCGGCCGCCCTTAGCTGGGAGCAGCGCCCTAGGGTTAAAGTCCCAGGTGGCTCCAAGGCGCAAAGCCCGGACAAAGGCTAAATTGGCAGCAGCCACTCACCTTGGGCTCCAGCAGAGGAAAGGCAGACTAGACTGGAACTGTGTGGGGTCACTCGGGATTTGGAGGGTGCTCAGAGCTTTTACTGAGTGCAGTCATGCAGGACTCTGGTCATCTTACTCCTTCCCAGGGCCCTGGGGAGAGGCAGAGGCCCCTCCCGTGAGATTCAACCCCACCTGGTGGCCATTGAAATGCTAAATGAGGCCCATTAACAACCAGCATCTGCCCCACCCTCCAGAAATCCTCTTACATGGAGCACCTGAGGGAGTTTTTCAGTCAACTGAGAAGCCAAGGTTCTTCAGGTGACCTCTACTAATTGCCTCCAGGCAAAAAAGCTAGAGGATAACTACCATTCCCTGGGCTAGCAACTCTAACCAGGAAAGTTAAGACTTGACAGTGCTGTTTAAAGTGGGTCCACCCTGCCTCATCCAAACCCAGGAGAGGGAGCCACAAACAGCAGAACACCAACACCCACAGGGAAAATTTGGCAGACTCCAAAGCCCACTGTGATAGCCAAAATGGTGAAACACAGAAACAAAAGCCAAATGAAAGAACAAGAGACCTCTACTGAAGATGAGATAAATGAGGTGCAGTTAAGCAAGTTAACAGAACTAGAATTCAGAGCCATGATCTTGAGGAAGCTCAACAGCATGTGTAAGGACATGAGCACCATGAGTAAAGACATAGAAATGTTGAAAATCAGCCAGTTAGAAATTAAAAACCACCAAGAAGAAATGAAGAATGACAAATCAGAAATGAAAAACACATTGGAAGGTCTAAAAATCAGAGTAGAGGAAGCTGAGGACTGGATCAGTGAATTAGAAGACAGGGTAGAAAAAATCAACCAATCAGAAAATCAAAAGGGAAAAAACAATAAAAAAACAGGAAGACAGCTTAAGAGAACTGTGGGACAACTGGAAACGTAATAATATTCACATCAAAAGAGTCCCCGAAGAAGAAAATGAGCTAGAGGATATATTCAAAGAAATAGTGAGAAAAAACTTCCCTAATTTGGTGTAGGAAGAAGGCATTCAAGTTCAAGAAGCACAGAGAGCCCCAAGTAAGAAGAACCCAAATAGGCCCACACCAAGACACATAGTAATCAAACTGCCAAAAATTAAAGACAAAGAGAGAATCCTAAAAGCAGCTAGAGATAAGCAACAGGTTACCTACAAAGAAAACCCCATAAGGCTCTCAGCTTACTTCTCACAAGAAACAAATACTACAGGCCAGAAGGGAATGGCATGAAGTAATCAAGGTCATGAAAAACAAGGATCTGAATCTAAGACTACTCGACCCAGTAAAGCTATCATTCAAAATAGAAGGTCAAATAAAGAGCTTCCCAGACAAAAAAAAAGGCTAAGGGAATACATTAGCACCAAACCAGCATTGCAAGAAATGTTAAAAGGACTGCTGTAATTAGCAGGAGCAATGGGAAGAAAAATAGAACCAAACTAAACAAAAATGGCAATAAATAAGTACATATCAATAATCACCTTAAATGTAAATGGATTGAATGCTCCCATAAAAAGACAAAGAGTAGCTGATTGGATAAGAAAGCGTGACTCATCTATATGTTGTTTACAAGAGACCCCCCCTCACAACAAAAGACTCACATAGATTGAAAGTGAAGGGATGGAAAAAATTCTTCCAAGCAAATGGAAAGGGAAAAAAAGCTGGGGTAGAAATATCATATCTGATAAAATAGATTTCAAAATGAAGGCCATAACTAGAGACAAAGAAGGCCACTACATAATATTACAAGGATCTATCCAACAGGAAGATATAACCTTGATAAACATATATGTACCTAATATAGGAGCACCAAAATATATTAAAAATCTTCTGGAGGACTTTAAAGGAGAAATCAATAGCAATACAAGCATAGCAGGGGACTTTAACACCTCGCTGACATCATTGGATAGATCCTCTAGACAAAAAATTAGCAAGGAAACAGAGACTCTAAATGAAGCACTAGACCAAATGGATTTCATAGATATCTACAGAGAATTACACCCCAAAACTACAGAATTCACATTCTTCTCAAGTGCACATGGGACATTCTCAAAGACAGACCACATGTTAGGGCACAAACTAAGTCTCTACACGTTCAAGAAGACTGAAATCATATCAAGCATCTCAGATCACAATGGCATGAAACTAGAAATCAACTGCAAGAAGAACATACAAAGACATTTGAACACATGGAAGCTAAATAGCATGTTATTAAACAATGAATGGGTTACCGAGGAGATCAAGAAAGAAATAAAAAACTTACTGGAACCAATGAAAATGAAGACACAACAACACAAAATCTATGGGATGCAGCGAAAGCAGTTCTGAGAGGGAAGTTCATAGCACTACAGGCCTACCTCAAGAAACAGAGAAAAATCTCTAATAGACTCTCTAACCTCACAACTTAAAGAACTAGAGAGCAAACAAAAAGAAAACCCCAGAGCAAGTAGAAGGAAGGAAATAGTAAAGATCAGAGCAGAAATAAATGACATAGAGACCAAAAAAACAATTCAAAGGATCAATGAAACAAAGAGCTGGTTTTTTGAAAAGATAAACAAGATTGATGGATCCTTAGCTAGACTCACCAGAAAACAAAGAGAGAGAACCCAAATACACAAAATCAGAAATGAAAGAGGAGAAGTAACAACTGACACCACAGAAATACAAAAGATCGTTAACAGCTACTATGAACAATTATATGGCAACAAATAGGACAATCTAAGTGAAATGCACAAATTTCTAGAAACACATAGTCTCCCAAAACTGGACCAGGAAGAGATAGAAAACTTGAACAGACCAATAACAACTAAGGAAATTGAAGATGTAATCAAGACTCTCCCAGCAAACAAAAGCCTAGGACCAGATGGCTTCACGGGGGAGTCTTACCAAACATTCAAAGAACTAACACCCATTCTCCTCTATTTCAAAAAACTCAAGAAGAAAGAAGACTTCCAAACTCGTGTTATGAAGCCAGCATAATTCTAATTCCAAAACCAGAAAAAGACACTACAAAGAAAGAAAACTACAGGCCAATATACCTGATGAACATAGACGCCAAAATCCTGAACAAAATACTAGCAAATCGAATCCAGCAATACACCTAAAAAAATTATCCACCATGACCAAGTGGGATTCATCCCAGGGATGCAAGGCTGGTACAATATTCACAAATCAATAAACGTGATACACCACATAAATAAAATGAAGAATAAAAACCACATGATCATATCAATAGATGCTGAAAAAGCCTTCGACAAAATCCAGCATCCATTTCTGATAAAAACGCTCAGCAATGTGGGAATAGAGGGATCATATCTAGACATAATAAAGGCCATATATGAAAGACCTACACCCAACATCATACTCAGTGGGCAAAAACTAAAAGCATTTTTTGCCCTGGCCGGTTTGGCTCAGCGGTTAGAGCATTGGCCTGCGGTCCGGAGAGACCTGGGTTCAGTTCCCGCTAAGGGCACGTACCTCGGTTGCAGTTTGTCCCCGGCCCTGAATGGGTTGTGCGGGTGGCAGCCACTCAATGTGTCCCTTTCACGTCGATGTTTCGCTCTCTCCCTCTCTCTCCTTCACACTCTATCGGACTAAAAAATGGAAAAATGTCCTCGAGTGAGGATCAAAAAACAACAACAACAACAAAACTGAAAGCGTTTTTCTTAAGAACAGGAACAAGGCAAGGATGCCCACTTTCGCCACTCTTATTTAACATAGTACTGGAAGTCTTAGCCACAGCAATCAGACAGGAAGAAAAAATAAAAGGGATCCAAATTGGGAAGGAGGAAGTGAAACTGTCATTATTTGCAGATGACATGATACTATACATAGAAAACCCCAAAGACTCCATCAAAAATTTACTAGACTTAATAAATTAATTTGGAAAAGTAGCAGGATACAAAATTAACATCAAGAAATTGATGGCATTCTTATACACCAATGATGAACTCACAGAAAGAGAAACTAAGAAAACAATCCCATTTACCATTGTGGAAAAAAAAATTAAGATACCTAGGAATAAACTTAACCAAAGAAATAAAGGACCTATTCGCAGAAAACTACAGGTCATTGAAAAAAGAAATAAAGGAAGATATAAAAACGTGGAAGCACATACCCTGTTCATGGATTGGAAGAATTAACATCATTAAAATGTCCATATTACCCAAAGCAATCTATAGATTCAATGCAATCCCCATCAAAATACCAACGGCCTACTTCACAGAATTAGAACAAGTACTTCAAAAGTTCATATGGAACCAAAAAAGACCTCGAATAGCCACAGCAATCTTGAAAAAGAAGAACAAAGTCGGAGGGATCACATTACCAGATTTCAGGTTATACTACAAAGCCACCGTAGTCAAAACAGCCTGGTACTGGCACAAGAACAGGCATATAGACTAGTGGAACAGAAGAGAGAACCCAGAAATAAACCCAAGGCAATAATATTTGACAAAGGTGGCAAGAGCATACAGTGGAGTAAGGACAGCCTCTTTAATAAATGGTGGTGGGAAAATTGGACAGCTACATGCAGAAAAATGAAACTAGAACATCAACTTACACCCTACACATGAATAAACTCAAAATGGATGAAAGACTTAAATGTGACTCATGAATCCATAAAAATCCTAAAAGAAACTGTAGGCAACAAAATTTCAGACATCATACGCAGCAGAATTTTCACTGATACATCAGCTGAGGCAACAGAAACAAAGGAGAAAATGAACACATGGGACTACATCAAACTCAAAAGCTTGTGCACAGTGAAAGATACAATCATCAAAACAGAAAGGCTACCCACTGTATGGGAGAGCATAATTGCCAATGATATATCGGATAAGGGGTTAATTTCCAATATATATAGAGTGCTCATACAACTCAACAAAAGGAAGACAAATAACCCAATTAAAAAATGGGCAGAGTAACTAAATAGACACCTCTCCAAACAGGACATACAAATGGCTAAGAGACATATGAAGAAATGCTCAACATCACTAATCATCAGACAGATGCAAATTAAAACAACAATGAGGTATCACCTCACACTTGTCAGAATGGCCACCATCAACAAATCATCAAACAAGTGTTGGCGAGGGTGTGGAGAAAAGGGGACTCTAGTACACTGCTGGTGGGAATGCAGACTGGTGCAGCCACAATGGAAAACAATATGGTGTTACCTCAAAAAATTAAAAATTGAACTTCCATTTGACCCAGTGATCCCACTTCTAGGAATATACCCTAAGAAGCCTGAAACACCAATCAGAAAGAATATTTGTACTCCCATGTTTGTAGCAGCACTATTTACAATTGCTAAGATCTGGAAACAGCCCAAGTGTCCATCACTAGACGAATGGATACAAAAGCAGTGGTACATATACACAATGGAGTACTACGCAGCTGTAAGAAAGAAAGATCTCTTATCCTTTGAGACTACATGGAGGGACCTGGAAAGTATCATCCTAAGTGAAACAAGCCAAACAGAGAAAGATAAGTATCATATGATCTCACTTATTGGTGGAATATAATGAACATAACAGTCTGAGGAATGAAGTAGCCCCTTAGACATGGAAGTGGGGTACAGACTGACAATCCCTAGAAGAGGGGTTGGTGGGGGAGAGATAACCACAGAACTTAAATGCATGTGTGCATGAACAATGGACACGGACAACAAAGCTGGGGACAGGGCAGGGAGGGAGGGGGAGGGGGGAATCATTGGGGGAGGGGAAAGGAGAAACATCTGTAACAAAAATTAATTTAAAAAAAAAAGAAAAAAAGAGATGGGTAATTATAATTTTGAGGCCCCAGCGGTGAGTTGCCAAAATGGGGAACTGAGGCCTTGATGGGTATTGTGAAGGGTCCTTTAGTTGAATTTGAATGGGAGTGCGGTGGGTGGCTATATCGGGGTAGAGGTGTCCCAGACTTGAGGGTTGACAATATCTGGGGAGGTAGGGGGTTCGAGAGAAGGAGGATGGTCGGTGGTGGTGGGAGAGTCTTCAGTGAGGAGGGGTAAGAGAAGATGAGAGGAAGCTGTCTGGAGTGATGTCATTTGGATAGTAGCCCCAAGACTTTGTAATATGTCTTGGCCCAGGAAGGGCACCGGGCAAGAGGGCATAACTAGGATGGAGTGTGAAAAGGGGTATCCGTCTAGACTACATGACAGAGGTTGTGGGCGAAGGGGAAAGGAGGGTGTCCCATCAATTCCCATAACCGAGACCTGAGAAGGGACTAGAGGCCCGGAGTGAGATGGCCGAACAGAGAAGGTAGCCCCTGTGTCCACCAGGAATGAGATGGACTTACCTGTTACCTGCAGTTTTACCCTGGGCTTGGCAAGCGTGATTGGGATCCTCGAGTCCAGGCTACATCAGTAGTCCATGAGGCCAAGGAGCTCAAGCGATGAGCCTGTTTGGCCGGCCTGTCCTCCATGTGGAGGTGCTGAGGATGAGCCCATCGCCTGGAGAGGCAATCGCTCCGCCCGTGACCAGGCTGTTTACAGTCTGAGCATGGTTTTGTAGGTGCCTGTGGACATGGGCATTGACAGGCCCAGTGGCCTTCGTTGCCACATTTGAAGCAGGCCCCCAGTGGGGTTCCCTTCAGCGGCCCAGAGATGTTACGTTCCTTAGATTGGGCGCCCCTTGTACCGTGCCCATGTTGGGCTGTTGGCCTCAGGGTTGCCACTAGAGCCTGGGTTTGGAGGTTTAGCTTCTGCTGCATTCAGGCCTGATGAACGGCCTCAGCCTTGTCCTCCCAGGCGCTAAAGACTTTAAATGCCATGCTCAACAGGTCTCGGATAGGGGTCTGAGGGCTCTCTTCTGCCTTTTTAAGTTTCTTTCTAATATCTGGAGCTGACTGGGAGATAAAATGAGTAGCTAAGACTATGGCCCCTGCTACTGAGGCAGGGTCCAGTCGGGTGTGAAGAACCGTAGTCACAATCAGGATGTTTAGCAATAGAGCTGGGTTCTCATCAGGTTCCTGAGTGAGTTAACTACCTTTTGGGCTGCATTCGGCATGCCTGCCAAGAGGCATTGGACCGTCTGGTCTTGCCTCCATCTACCGTCCTGTCCCTCTTGATAAACCCAATTGAGTTCTGCCTCGGAGACTGCCTGAATCCCAATGGGCATCTGATTTTCTGTAAAATGTACCTGATCGGCATGGGCGCGTGCCGCTGTTCGGATCCAATCACATTCGTCTGGGGTGAGGGTAGAGGACGTAATTACATGGAGATCATGCCACGTAAGGTCATAAGCCTGAGTGAGATATCTGAACTCGTTGATAAAGGCTGTGGGATTGGTAGAATAAGATCCTAAATGCTTTTCGATAGTGGATAGATCAGAGAAAGAAAAGGGGACATGGACCCACAAAAGTCCCTGTGCTCCTGCTACCTCACGGAGAGGACAGAGGAGGTCAGCTCCTTCCTGTGGATCATGATGTGACCGAGCGTGAGCGCTGAAGGGAGGAGAGAGGGGGAGTAGAGATCAAGGGTGGAGAATGCTTAGAGACAGATGGGTCAGGGTAAGGTGGAGGAGAGTTAGGAGTGGGGTCAGGCCGGATGGGAGCCAGGGACAGTTCCTCTCGGGGGTTGGCAAATGAGGAGAGGTCAGAAGTGGAGGGTCTGGAGGGGGTGTCTTTAGCTAGGAGGACCTGTGCCATGGAACAGGAGGCACAGAGATTAGGACGGGATCGCAAATACCAAAAAACCTGAATATATATAGGATTTCCAACCATTTCCCATTTCTTTGGCAAAAGTTTCCTAAGTCAGTGAGTATGGTAAAATCGAAAGTCCCTTCAGGAGGCCATCTGGACTGGTTGTCCAGTGGGTATTGTGGCCAGGCCACAGTGGAGAAGAATAGTTTCTTCTTCTTTAGAAAGGGATCTATTTTTGAGAGATTTGAAATGAGACACCCTAGAGGTGTTTTTAAATCCGGTCAAGATTCCTGATTGCCCATGGTCAGCCTCAGTCCCAGAGTGATCAGAGATGAGAATTGGTGTCCCGAAACTCAATCTCCAGTTACTGGACGGACGATAGAGTGGGGGGCGTCCGGGAATTATCTGCAGAACCCCATGCACTCAGAATGGATAGGAGGTCCCTGACGCAGCTGTGATTACGGACAGGGAGCCCTGGAGGTGGAGAGAACTGAGGAGAGGCCAGAGGCAGGGGAACTTACCATACCGTGCACTGGGTGGAAGGTCGGTGGTCCCTGGTCTTCCTCAGGAGGGAGGGAGAGGAGCCGCCTAGGCAGGCTCAAGCTCCTCCGGGGTTTCAGCACCAAATGTAAGGTATTTCACCAAGGAAGAAAGAGAAACGGAGCCACAAAAGCGATCATGAAAGTTTTATTGAAGCGTTCCTGGGCGAGGTTCACTGGTCCACTTGGGGGGGTGCGGGCAGGCCAGGGAAGTCACACTGTTATGGCTGGTTGAGAAACAAAGAGGGGAGGTACTTGAGTCTGCATAACACAGAGGTGAGGTATTTGATTGGTGGTTTTAATTTCTCCCTTGTCCATCCATTTCCCTGGTCATGTGACTTCCCAGTCATGTGACTCCCGCCGGTCATGTGGAGCCCACCGTCTTTACATTGACCATGTGCATAAATACACCTGTTCATTTAAGGCATATAACTGTTCATTGAAGGCATATAATTTAATTGTTCAAGCTTGTTTCGGAAATGTTGTTTTTAAAAAATGAGCAACATTCTTTTTATTCCTGTGGAGTCAATCCTAATTTCTTATTTTCCCCACCTCACCCCACCCAACACAAACACAGACAGATGGATGCCTCAGGCTGAGTAGGAAGGAGATCAGGGAATAAGAATGTGAATGGGGAAATTATAACAGGTACCATGTTTCTATCAATAAACATTCATAAACCCCACTTCCATCCTTCACTCTAACATATGACCATTGCTCAGGTATCTTCTCTCTTTTTCCCAGCTATGTACTTTAGGAGGCAACACTCATTCACAGCTCAAGGGTAAAAAACCATAATTGAGTTGGGCCAATCTGGACGGGTCATTTCTATTTCTCACCAATGATTTAGGCATGGGCATGTAACTCTATTATGACCAAGGCATTTGGGAGGAATTCTTCTGAGGGGCTTTAGGAAGAACTTCACTGATCAAAAACCAGACAAATAGAAATAAACAATTTCATGCTATGTCTAACTGTTTTCCTTTCTATCTGTGCTGCCTGGAACTTTGCAACCATCATGAAACCAGCCCTGGCCAGTTTGGCTCAGCGGTAGAGCATCAGCTCACTGACCAGAGAGTCCCAGGTTTGGTTCCTGCTAAAGGCACGTACCTCGGTTGTAGTTTGTCCCCAGCCCTGGTTGGGGTTGTGTGGGTAGCAGCCACTCAATGTGTCTCTCTCACATAGATGTTTCTCTCTCTCTCTTCCCCTCTGTCTCCCTCCTGCTCTATCTGAAGATAGATGCAAAAATGTCCTCAGGTGAGGATAAAAAACAAACAAAACAGAAACAACCATCATGAAACCATGAAAATAGTATGCCAAAGTACTGAAAGATGGAAAGAATGTAGGTCCTTGTAGTTGAGCCATTTAATTAACACTGAAATTGCCCTGCCTCCTATCTGTTAAGCCTAGTTTAAGCCATTTTCAGTTGGTTCTTCTGTTATTTGTAGCTCAAAATGTCTGAGGTAGGCATTTGCTTCTTAACTCTCAGATCCATTTTCCCGATAGTCCCCTGTTCTACCATATTGCTGGAGCTCATCCTTACAAACTGTTTCTCATTTTTCTTTGCCAACTGATTTCTTGCTGCATTCAGCCAATGGAAGGTACTGATGAGAGACTGGGAGGAAAAAGGTGGGAAGAAGCCCAGGTATTTCTCCTTCTCTGATATTGTGACATAAGAAATATATATTGGGTCTTTGTCCCCGTTTCTGGCACAGAGTTCCTAAAACCTTTGGAATTTCCTAAGTGATGAGAGCAGTAAAGGTATCTTTTGTTATGTTAATGAGATGACTTTTGGAAAGCCTCCAGGTCACCTGAGCCTGGGGGTGGTCACAAGAAGAAGCAACCTTGCCATTAAAGAATTGGAATTTTAAGCCCCACATTCAGACCTCCAGGGAAGAGAGGAGCTGGAGATTAAGTTCAATTAAAAATGGCCAATGATGTAATCAATGATGCTTGTGTAATGAAGCCTCCACAAAAAATTAAAGGACAGGTTCATAGAGCTTCCAGGTTTGAGATAGAAAAGAGTGGTAGGCTGCTCAGGGAGCAAAAAAGTTCTGCACACTTTTCCCCATACCTGGCCCTGCTCATCTCTATCTTGCTGTTCCTGAGTAATATCTTTTTGTAGTAATCTAGTGAGTAAATTGCTTTCCTGAGTTTTGTAAGCTTCCCAAGGAGGGGGTAGTGGGAACATCTGATCTGTAGTCAATCAGTCAGAAGCACAGGTGACAGCCTGGACTTCCTGTTGAAGTTGGCATTTGAAGGGGTGAGGGGCAGTCTTGTAGGACTGGCCCCTAAACCTGTGAGATCTGACACTGTCTTTAGGTAGATAGTGTTAGAATTGAGTTGAATTGAAGGACACTCAGATGGTATCTGAGAATTGTTTGGTGTGTGGGATGCACCCCTTCACCCACACAATGGAATTGGGTGACAGGATTGTACCCTCTCTCCTCTCTCTGCTTCTAGCAGTGGCTTCATTTCTTTAATGGTTTCATTCCTGGGAGACTGCCCTGCCCTTCCCTCAATGGTCCCAGCCTCTCCCAGGCAGTCCCTGCCTTTTCTCTGTGGCTTCTGTTTGCCTCACTGTCACTCTTGGTCTTTCAGCAATTCCAACGTCTTTATAATTCGTTTTTCATATTAAGTGTTCTCTTTTAAACTACTTATTGAGAGTTTTACTTTTCTGATTGGACCTTGAACTGTTTTCCTAACTGAATCAGCACTTTAAGAGAGGGGAAGGCAAAGGAGAAACTGCAGAAATGTTTCTTCCTTCAAAAGAGAAGGAACGGGAGTTACTTTCCATGGCAAAGTTTAGATGCTCTCTTCACAATTCTGCAAATTAGCACAAATGGACACTTAAAAGTGAGTTTAAGTATAGAACATAAAGGAATTTATCCTCTTTTAGTCTACCCCAGTTTAGGACAGTTAAATTTCAACTCTTTCATGAAAGTCATTATGAATATGCATTCTCATGCTATTGACATTTAATTTCATATCAGCTGTATGTATATATATACATATACATATGTATATATTTATATATGTGTATATATATATTTTTATATATTATATATATATTTTTTTTAATCCTCATCTGAGGACATTTTTATTTATTTATTTTTTTATTCTCACCTGAGGACATTTTTCTATTTTTTTTGTTCAGATTAAGTGGGAGGGAGAGAGAGGGAGAGAGTGAGAGAGAGAAACATCGATGTGAAAGGGACACATCGAGTGACTGCCACCCGCACGACCCAAGCAGGACTGGGGACAAACTGCAACCGAAGTACATGCCCTTAGCGGGAACCGAACCCAGGTCTCTCGGGACCGCAGGCCAACACTCTAACCACTGAGCCAAACCGGCCAGGACTGAGGACATTTTTAGATAGACTGGAAGGGAAGGAGGGAGAGAGAAACACATTGATTGTTGCCTCCCGCATGACCCGGCTGGGGATCAAACCTGCAACCCTGGTTTGTAACCTTGACCAGGAATGGAACCCTCAACCCTTCAGTCTGAGGGCTGAAGCTCTAACCACTGAGAAAACTGGTCAGGGCAGCTGTATTTTTATATACTATTGCAGAACTGTCATTTTAAATAATATGCCTGTTAGTAGCCCAGTGGCCCTATTTATCCTGTGGAATCCAGCCTCCATGTTACAATTGATTAGAATAGAGGTTGTCTATAGTCCCAATTTATGCCAGTCCTTCTCCCAAGAATGTGGAATTCAGATCCCTATATTCTAGTCAGTCTCTATTCAATGCCTCAATTTGGAAGGTGTGTTAACATAAGCTGTAGGGCACCTGCCTTCTCCCTTGCCCAAGCAGAGAAGGTCAAATCTGTAGAGAGAGAGGGCAAACAAGGAAACGTTCTGAATGCAGCAAAGTTGTTTCACTGAGTAAGATATGGTGCTGTCCGAAGAAGCAGAACAGAACCATAGACTGGACCAGAAATGGCAACAAATTTCAGCAAATCAACTCAGGTTCCAACTTTTCTTTGATAAGTATAAGAGTGGAGGCAGAAGTCTGACACCAGTTTTAAAAAGCAAACAAAGTCACCCTGGCCAGTTTGGCTCAGCGGTTAGAGCGTCGGTCTGCGGTCCGGAGAGACCCGGGTTCGGTTCCCACTAAGGGCACGTACTTCGGTTGCAGTTTGTCCCCGGCCCTGGTTGGTCGTGCAGGTGGCAGCCACTCGATGTCTCCCTTCACGTCGATGTTTCTCTCTCTCTCCCTTCCTCTCTCTCCCTCCCACTCTATCTGTACAAAAAATGGAAGAATATCCTTGGGTGAGGATAAAAAAAAAGCAAAAAAAAAAAAGCAAACAAAGTCTAATTTTTAGGGAAATGGAACCCTCCAGCACACATACAGCCTACTCTCTGTATGAAGTTTAGTTATTTCAACCATTCCCCTTTCAATACATATGCATTTACTTCTTCCTCAAAAGGAGACAATCTAATTTCCTCCTAGCTATGCTTCTAGAGGCAATGTCATGAGACCACTATTTTTCCAATCCAATGTCTCTTCCTTTTACCTTTAATTGAGTCTTAATATGGTCCTGTTTTAACATCTCATAATCCTGCATCCTTAAACTAAATAATAAATGTGACTCCTATCAACTACCTCTATGTACCACAATGTAGAACACATACAACTACAATGAAAACTTCCATTTAGAACATGCAGAAAGGAAGAAGAAACCATCTGATATGTACCATCTGTTGCTGGACAGAGTTAATGAAGCAAACTACTGAGTCTCATGGGCATTATTTGGTTGACTTGGTAATGGTGAAAATTCTATTGTCAACCAATCTGGGACTCTGATATTGCCTGCTGGGATCATTTCTATTGCCAGGGGAACATAGAAAAGGACCTTAGAGCAACTGACCCTGTTTGCGGAGAGAGGAGTAATATATCTCATTTGCAACTCACTTTTTGTTGAAAGTATTGGGATACAAAAATGGCCTGAGGCTTTCTAAGATACTAGGACATTCTGCTCTATGGATTTTAATAGATCCCAGGCCTGTTATATGGGTTGGGGTTTTATTGGGCCTACAATTCTAATAAATTCTAATAGTCACCTATCAGTTTTATTTTAGGAGAACTTCCTAAAAGTAAACACCCAAAATTTTGTTATGTGAGTAAGGCTGTTAAATTGAAAAGACAAGAATAGGGCTACCCTCATAGATTTTCTGTTTGTCAGTAATAACTCTGGGGGCAACACATACCTATTTTACTCTGTTTGACAAACTTTGTCTCAGGAGAGTATGAATGAGGAAAGTTGGCTGGGCTGGCAGAGAGTTCTTCTCTGCCTTCTTAAATATCAGCCATCCCCAAACTGGATTCCAGTTCAGTGTATATTGCAATGGCAGTGTCATCCTGTTTGTCAGGGAGGAAGGCACACGGTAGGGGGCCTCAGGGCGTCAGTGTTCTCCAAAAGCTCCCTTAATTCCTTCCCATTCTAGTTGCCAGGATCTCATCTTTTCTCTCAGCATTTCGATTTTACACACAAAAAGGGGAGTGAATCAGAGAACGAGCTTCTGCACCTCAGTCTAACAAACGATTACTTACGTAATTTGGACCTCAGCATGCTCAGTCCCCAACTCTTCTTTTTCTCTACCCACATCCAGAAAAAACTTGATGGGAGCTTTCAAAATTTCTTGTTAGTCAGTACTCAGGAAAAATCAACATAATCTGATTTATTAGTCTAGGTCAAATCCGGAAAGAGAAATTTGAACAGACACAGTCACTTGAACTGATAAAGTTTAATATAAATAAAATTAAATTCTAATAGAGTGGCATAAGTAGAGAAATCTGAAGACTATAGGGTTGAGTGCTCACTCTCTATACTAAAATGATAACAATATAGAGATTAGTATTGCCCCTATGCAAGGATGATGCACAAATTCATGAAGTGTTTTATACTTAAAAGAAAGGAACATAGGGTTCAAATACAGTACCCAAAGAAGGGCTGTACTACCACCACCACTAGGGCTAAGATCCAAGCCTTGATGGATAGGTCCCTGCTGTGGCTCACTGGATGGCAGAGAAGTCACTGTGATGCCATGCTGTCAGAACTTGCTGGAAATCTGTTCTCTAGGGTCCAAGGGAAAACTATTCACAGAGAAGTATCTCATGGGAGGTATTCTGCTATGATACCATCCAGAGGGATGTTGTAGGAAGCTCCTGTCTGCAGGGTGCTGCTTACCACAGGGCACTGCAGAAGCTGGGGCTGGACCTGTGAGCTCCAGGAAGAAAACACACCAGAACTAGGAAACAAAGCCCTTTTCCTCCTGAAATTTCTCTCTAGTGCCCCCTACTGGCAAGTCTTACTATTGTGCCAGCTGGCAAAGGAAAACTACTTAAAGGGCCCAGATGCATTTTCACACAGCAGGCAAAAAAAGGAGTAAATTTATAGCTGAGAATGAATAGATTAAAAACTGACATACTGCAGGATTTCTGGCCAAGATGGTGGCGTAGGTATCGGGTCCTCCCACAACCACATCAAAGTTACAACTGAACTACAGAACAACCATCATTCAAAATTGCCTGAAATCAAGCTGAATGGAAGTCCTACAACTACAGAATTAAAGCAGAGGCCACATCGAGACTGGCGGAGGTGCCACGGGCTGGTCCCACACCCACGTGTGGTGGAAAAAAATTAGAAGGATACCTCGGCTGGGAAGGTCCTCCCCGAGGACTGAGGGGGTCCCCGCCCCACACCAGGCATCCAGCTTAGGGTTCCAGTGCCAGGAAGAGAAGTCCCCATAACTTCTGGCTGGAAAAACCAGTGGGAACTGAGATTGAAGGAGGCGGAGTCGGCTGGAGCCCCAGGAGGCTCTTCTTAAAGGACCCATGCACGGATTTACTTGGACTCGCACCCTCCAGACTCCAGTGTGGGGGAGGCAGCTTGAAAGGCACCAGAGACATATGGGGAAGAACTGAGCTGTTTGGCATTGGAGCGAGGGCTGGAGAGGCAGCTTTCTCCTGGATAGACGTGCTGTCAGAGGCCTTTGTTCCTTTGGTGAGTCCTCCCCTGTGGCGGCAGACAACCGCAATATCTGGGACTCCAGCAACCTGGCTCACACTGCCCCATCCTGGTGACTCCCTGAGAACCCGTCTCACCCAAATTTCAGGCCCACCCAAGCTGTTGCCACTTGCTTTACCATAGGATTGGCCTGTTTTGGATCCTGCTGCAGGTTTTCCTAAATTCTTTCAAACAAGCAGCATCTGGTCTCAGCTAGCCCCATATCTCTCATTAAGTAATACATAGAAACAAACACAGGAGGCAACCAAAATGAGGAGACAAAAAAAAAAACAGGTTCCAAATGAAAGAAAAGAAAAAAAAAAAAAACTCCAGGAAAATAACTAAGCATAATGGAGATAAGCAACCTAACAGATGCAGAGTTCAAAACACTGCTTATAAGGATACTCAGTGAACTTAGTGAGGGCCTCAAGAGCATGAAAAAGGACCAGTCAGAAATGAAAGATGCACAGTCAGAAATGAAGGAGGCACTAACTGCAATAAAGAACAATTTACACAGATTCAATAGTAGAGTAGGTAAAGCCAAGAAGCAGACCATCAATTTGGATCATAAGAAAGCAAAAAACACCCAATGAGAACAGCAAAAAGAAAAAAGAATTAAAAAAAAATGAGGATAGCATAAGGAGCTTCTGGGACAACTTCAAGCATACCAACATTCACATCTTGGGGGTGCCAGAAGGAGAAGAGAGAGGACAAGAAAACAAAAACCTTTTTGAAACAATAATGGCAGAAAACTTCCCTAACTTGGTGAAGGAAACAGACATACAAGTTCAGGAAGCACAGAGAGTCCCAAACAACATGAACCCCAAGAGGCCCACACCAAGACACATCATCATCAAAATGCAAAAGGTTTAAGACAAAGAAAGAATCTTAAAAGCAGCAAGAGAAAGGCAGCTAGTCCTACTAGGGAGTTCCCATAAGACTGTCAGCTGATTTCTCCAAAGAGACTTTGCAGGTTATAAGGGAGTGGCAAGAAATATTCAGAGTAATAAAAGCAAGAACCTACAACCAAGATTACTCTATCATGCAAAGCTGTCATTTAGATTTGATGGCCATTGAAAGAGTTTCCCAGACAAGAAAAAGCTAAAGGAGTTCATCACTACCAAACCATTATTATATGAAATGTCAAAGGGCCTTCTTGAAGAAAAATATAAAAACTATGAACAAACAAAATGCCAATGAATACATATCTATCAACAATTGAATCTACAACCAAAATGAATAGGCAGAACAGAAACATTCTCGTAGATACAGAGAACATTTTGTTGGTTGCCAGATGGAAGGGGAGTTGGGGGAATGGGTGAAGGGATTAAGAAGTACAAATTGGTTGTTAGACTGACAAACCTCAAAGAGAAGGGGGTTGGGGAATGGGAAGAGATAAACCAAAGAACTTATATATATATATACATAACCAATGAACACAGATAACAGTGTTGGGAAAGGCAAGAGAGGGGCAGGAGTGAGGAGGAGGGGGTCAATAGGGGAAAAATTAGGAACATCTGTAATACATTCAACAATAAAGATTAAAAAAAAACAAAAAACTGACATACTGGTACTAACCCACTGTTGATATTTTGCTCTTAAGTCCTCTAAAGCCTCTATGGCCATATGTTATGAGCCCAAGGGACTAAATAAAACAACATAGACAATCGTTTTACATCTACATACAAAATCTTAAGTTCTCACTCCACAATGCAGGAATCTTTACTGCCCCACACTCCCAATCTAGCCACAGCTCAGTTAGTCTCCATTTTCTCTTTTTTTTTTTTTTTTTATCCTCACCCGAGGACATTTTTCCATTTTTTGTTCAGGTAGAGTGGGAGGGAGAGAGAGGAACAGAGAGAGAGAGAAAAAAACATCGATGTGAAAGGAACACATCGAGTGGCTGCCACCCGCACAACAGACCAGGGCCGGGGACAAACTGCAACCGAAGTACGTGCCCTTAGCGGGAACCGAACCCGGGTCTCTCAGGACCGCAGGCCGACGCTCTAACCGCTGAACCAAACCGGCCAGGGCAGTCTCCACTTTCTCTTAAGGATGCAGAGATATTCCATGGAACCCACATTAGTCAAGTTTTTTTGGGCTGCAAGTGATAGAAATACAAGTTAAAATGGTGTAAGCAATAAATAGATTTCTCCAGCTCACATCATTCCAGTGGGAAAGCTGAGATAATGCATATTTGACCTCAGAGGCTCAAAAATATATATCATCAGGATTTAGTTTCTCACTTTCTCTTGGTCTGCTTTGCTTGGACTGACCTTAGTCTCAGGCAGACTCATCTTCCCTAGGGTCCCCAAATGCTAAATTATTTGAGCTCAAAGTATTCAGTATGACAAACAACAGCACCACCAAGAACTGCCTTCTCTTTCTAGGAGTATGTACAACCACTGCATTTGTAGGGAAAAACAAACAGACAAAGTTATGTGCCTTAAATTTCATGAGAAGTCTTCAGAGAGACCAGTGGGCAGGGAAAAAAAAAAAAAGGCAACAAGGAGGAGAGTTTTTCAATCTCTATATTTAAATAATTTATTTTTGAAACCTTAAGGGTTTGCCAGTGAGATAATACTTCTTTCCTAAATTTCACCAAAAATTATAATTTCCCAAAGTAAGTGGCATAGAAATATATATACACCATAGTATTTGGTTTACCCACATACCAATTTTGTTGGTTTGTTTATTGTGGTAAAAAACTATAAATTTTACCATTTTAACTATTTTTAAGAGTGCAGTACAGCAGTGTTAACTCTGAACCTTGTTGTGCAACATGCCTCTAGAACTCTGTCATCTTGCAGAACTGAAACTCTATGTCTGTTGAACAACTAACTCCCCTTTCTCCCCTCCCACTGGCTCCTGGCAACCACCATTCTATTTTCTGTTCCTAAGAATTTGGCTACTTTATTTAATTTTTTTTTTTAGTTAGAAAATTGTTTTTCTCTTTAAGGTAATTTTAAAATTAGAATGCCTCAAGGGTGAAATTTCTGTAGGACACACCCTTGAAATATTGTCAAAGAACAGTATGATTTTACATGCAAGACTTTGACCTTCTTGCATACATTAATTACTATGAATATGTCAAAAGGATAAAGTGAAATATACTCAGAGATACATCAAAATACAGTGGAAATAAGAACTCAACATTCGCCCTGGCCGGTTTGGCTCAGCGGTTAGAGCGTCGGCCTGTGGTCCTGAGAGACCTGGGTTCGGTTCCCACTAAGGGCACGTGTCCCTGGTTGTGCGGGTGGCAGCCACTCGATGTGTCCCTTTCACATCGATGTTTCTCTCTCTCTCTCTGTTCTTCTCTCTCCCTCCCACTCTACCTGAACAAAAAATGGAAAAAATGTCCTCCGGTGAGGATTAAAAAAAGAAAAAAAAGAACTCAACATTCTCTTTATTGTATCTGTTTACCAGGGTTAGCTAAGTTTATTTGGCTACCCAAGTTAATTAACTATGGAGCAGATTACTACACTATATAATCTGGAGTAAATTAAGCTCAGCAATTATAATATACAATGTACAGTTATCCTTCAGAATTAGTACCATACCTCCAATATTAAATGAAGGCAAATCAATACTGCTTTTCCTATAAGAGTTATACCACTGGACTGAATCTTTACTTTAGAGCTGTAAGAAGTTGACTGGTAGTTTGGTTCACTTCACAGGTATATCTCTAAAGAGAAGAGATGCATCTGGCTTGAAGACCTTATTCATTAAGAACATCTTGTCTATGCTCTTCAAACTACAATTTATTCACTAATTTATTCATCAGGTATTTATTGAGTGCCTATATAGGTGCATAGCACTGTGCTAAGTTCTAAGGAAACAAAAATTAATAAATCCAGACATAGTGCTGCTCTCTTTATTATAATTTTGCTCCCCTTATGACTTTGCAAGTGAGAAAAGAATATGCAGAGGAGCTAACATGAGTAGTCTGATCCATTTGTCAGACATTCAATTTTCTGTTCAACAAACATGTTGTTATGGACTGAATGTTTGTGTCCCTCCAAAGTTCATGTTGAAACCCTAATCCCCAATATGATGGTATCTGGAAACAGGGCCTGTGTTACCTCTAATTAACCTTTTCTCCAGCCTGTTGTGATGAGGGGTGTCTGGGAAAGCACATGGTGACATACAAATGCCATGAGATCCAAGAAACCTTTAATTCTGAGGTTAGAGAACAGCAGCCTGGGGAATAGCCAGGATCCACAGTATACCTTAGCTGAGTGCTGAGATTTGGTGGTTTATAACTGCATCATGACCTAATCTATCTTGATCAATCTCTCTGTGTGGTTCCCCTTTATTGAGCTTCTTATATGGCTACTTTGGGGGCAATGATTAGCCTTAATCAAGACCCACGTGTTCTCTAAACCTGCAGGATTAAAATACCAGCTGATTTTCCAGTAATAAGATACAAACGTAAGTATTTCTTATCCTCAAGGATTTCAGATATATGCGTCCCTCTGTAACATTTTGTCTTATTTACGTCAATAAAGATAGCCTAGATGACAACGGTAAGTCTTCCCAACTCACTCTGGGTTCCCTCTATCTTTCAGGACGTCACTCAACGTCACTCATCATAGGTCATGTCAATAACACCTATGTTCTGGCTTGTACCTCTAGTGAAAAATCTAAAAAGCTTTCATATGTTTGAGCGTATCCTGAACTGGGGTACAAATGACCGTTTCAGTCACCTAAAACTTAGTACATATTTACCACAGAATAAGATATAGAGTTCATCTACACTTTACCTTTTCAATTTCAATGAAGCTTTTGGAAGCAAAACCAATAACTCCATGGTGATCGACATTACTTTGCCTAAATCAGGGTTACTAAACCTTGGTACTGTTGATATTTGGGGCATGGTAATGCTTTCTTTTGAGGGGCTGTCTTGTGCACTGTAGAATATTGAGCAGCAACCTTGGCCTCTGCCCAAGTACCTGGCCAATAGCAACCCCAGATATGACAAAAAATGCCTCTAGATATTGCCAAACGTCCCTGAGAGGCCTACATAAAGGTATATTTTTGTGATAGACATTGCTGAATGATAATTTTAAAAGCTTATTAGATTTGTGTAAAAATGATCAAGATCAATATTTAAGAATAGACACAATAGGTATTTTAATGAAAGCAATGGTCCTGCCATTCTTTATTTCTCACAATAAATATTTACAGAAGAAAAAAAAAGAACTGTACATTTTAAATTCTGATCATTATACAGTTTTTTTTGCAGTTGTATAAGAAAAGAATGACTCTCTTAATGACTTTTAAAAATAACTTCAATGCCTAAAGGTACAAATTATATAATAAACATTCAATAACTGGAGTAAGCTCACTTCAAAATGAAAGACACTTAGCACCCAGTAAAAGTAATGAGCAACATCACTGGAGCCAGGAGATCTGACCTGGAAATATCTTTACCATAGACTTACAGATTCACCATCCAACTTTCAATCTATGTTTTAAAAACCTGGGTGAAAGAATACATGAAAGAAAAATCTCCATGGGTTTTTGTAGGGTTAGAAGAATTTAGCCTTTGAAGAATAATATGTGAATCAGATTTCCCTTATAAGGCCTTGAAAAGCTGCATCTTGAGGTGCTATAAACAAAGTAAAATTTTTTGTTAGTAGTCAACAGCTTCAAATATTGGTTTTTATTTTTTAAAACAATGAATTATGTTCTTTTTTATAAAAGGTAAAGGCACAGTGAAAGAATGAATATTTGCACTTGACCATTTTAGAACTCAAAGTTATTCAAAAGGCAAAATAATTCAGGCGGCCAGCACCTAATTTTTCCTGTAGGTGGCAAAATGATCATAAGAGGAACCCAGGGACAGGATGCAGAATTGCTGCATTGAGGTCATGGTAGGTGACTTAAAGCTTTATTTAAAATATGGTATTTAAAGTTTTGAAATTTTTTCAAGTTTTACAGATTAAAAGATGCCTTTTGTATTGCTTTAAATTAATAAAGATTTATTTGCTGGATAGTTAGTACTAATGCTCAGAAATACATTTTTATTTTTCAGGGACTAGATTTTCAGTCTGATGATTACCTCTGAAAAGTTCCTCTCCTTTTGCACTTGTTCAACAGGTTTCACTTTATTGGATGATCCAAACAAATTGGAGGAAAAGAGGTTGTGAAACTAAAAATCTATTGTTACTTGTTCACAGCTGTGAAGTCAATATCTTACAAGGAGGAAATAAAGCCCTCCAAACTTCATCGGCTTCATGATGTTCTGATTGCCTTGTAGTGGATAGCAGAACCGTAAGCAAGGCTTTTAAGAAGTAATGGATAGTTTATGATACATATTTTGGACACCATGGTTACGGCATTTATGTGTACGAAATAAAAAGTTTGTAAATTATTACAATGTAAAAGCTAACTGCAGCCCTGGCTGGTTTGGCTCAGCGGTTAGAGCGTTGGCCTGCGGTACAGAGAGACCGGGTTCAGTTCCCGCAAAGGGCATGTACCTCGGTTGCAGTTTGTCCCTGGCCCTGGTTGGGTCGTGTGGGTGGCAGCCACTCGATGTGTCCCTTTCACGTCGATGTTTCTCTCTCTCTCTCTCCCTCCTGCTCTATCAGAACAAAAAATGAAAAACTGTCCTCAGGTGAGGATAAAAAAAAAAAAAAGCTAACTGCAGACACATAATTTTAACTAGTCTTTATAGCTTCTTTGCTTGCTTTCAAGATGGAAACATTACTCTATGTCCTAGATTATAAAGAATCAGATATGAAAAACAAAACTATCGAATAAAGACTGGTGGCAAGCACTGAACATAATTACTTGAAGAACTAAGACTAAATGGGGCATAGAGGGAGAGAGTACAGTTTGTTGTAGCATACCAATATGTTCTGTAAATATTGATAATAGTACAACTTTAAAAATAGGGGGAGGCCCTGGCCAGTGTGGCTCAGTTGGTTGAGCATCATTCCATGCACCATCCAATGCCTGGTTTAATTCTTGGTCAGGGCACAGGGCACAGGGCACAGGGCACAGGGCACAGGCCCGTGTTGCAGGCTTGATCCCCAGTAGGGGGCGTGCAGGAGGCAGCCAACTGATGTTTCACTCTTCCTCTACCTTCCTCTAAAAAATTAATAAGAACATTTTTTTTAAGAAATTTTCTTTTAAAAATAGGGAGCGAATGAGAAGAGCAAATAAAAAATATTTAATTTCTTTTTAAATATGTTTTTATTGACTTTTTTTTTTTTGGTACGTGCCCCTAGCGGGAACCAAACCCAGGACTCTGGCCCGCAGGCCAACACTCCAACCGCTGAGCCAAACCAGCCAGAGCTATTTTTATTGACTTTGTAGAGAGAGAAGGAGAGAGAGATAGAAACATCAATGTGAAAGAGATATATCCATCAGCTGCCTCCTGCACGCCCCCTACTGGGGATCAAGCCTACAACCTGGGCATGTGCCCTGACCAGGAATCGAACCAGGACCTCACAGTCTATGGGATGATGCTCCATCAACTGAGCCACACCAGCCAGGCTAATTGTTTTAATTAAATATTGGTGGTGGTTGTATTAGTACTGTTATTCTGAGACTGTTGCATGTGTAAAGTAGATAAAGAAAATGAGTGTCTGTAGGATATTCTTATTCTATTGCAGCCTGTGTCCTGAAAACTTCGATTCTCAGTATAGAATAATGGAGATACAGTTGAAATAAAAAGGTTTAGATAAAAACTCTGTTGTACCCAATTTGATTTGGAAGTATCAAAATAAAGTCATTAAGTGTTTTGTCTTTAAAAGACTAAGATATTTCCTAGCTTGACCCCAGAAACAATGGCAAATCTAGTTGCAATGAGCATGACAGTCCCGATTATGGTTTTGAGATACCATTTCTCACTTAAAATGACCAGGTTTCTTAACAAAATGGTCGATTCCAGGTCTGGGGCAGGAAACATACAAGTTGAGCCTGGAATATTTTGTCATATGAGACAGCAAGGAAGCTTTTCAAGGTTGCTAAAGTAGTGTCAAAAGGACTCAGAGACAACTTGATGAGACACCCAGTGGCCAAAGATGGGACAATTTGAGCTTTACTAGGTAACATTTAAAATATGTTAAAGTCTATGAAATACATTTGAAATAAGTTAGTTTATAATACTTAAAAAAAAAGTGATCACTAGAAGATGATAGAAAAAAAATTTTATTATCTTGAAAATTGGCAAATAATGAAAAAAATTCAAAAAATTTTTCCCTTTCCTATATGAACATTACCACTGGTTAACCCAGTCACAGATGTGGGGAAACATCTCTTTACAAAAATGTTCTAAAAAGAATAAATGATAGAAGTACAATATTCTCCAACCCACAATAAATCAATGGATCTAGGCACTGAATATTGATTTTAACTGACAAAAAGACAGAACCAGACATTATGCGCCCTCTGATGAACGAACACATCATGACCTATAGCCTTGCTGAAAGTCTGCTCAAACCTCTGGATCCATGTGTCAATATCCAGGGGACAGAGAAACATGCTGAATTGCGCCACGAGTCTACAATCAGTAAAATACAGATTGTGGGAAATTCTGTAAGTCATAAGACCAGGTTCTTCAACAGGTAAATTTTAAAAGAAAGGAGGAACATGTAGATTAAAAAGGGATGTAAAAGATATATTCATAACAATTTTAAATGGATAAGATTAAAAAAAAAAACAGTGTGTAGAGATACACACTTGGGTAATAAAGTACTAAAGAAATACAAGGAAGTGATTACTATTGAAATCAGTGTAGTGGTTACTTCTGTGGGGCTGGGGAAGAGGGCTGTGAACTATGACAGGGCACAGAGAGGACATCCAGGGTGCTCACGACAGAGTTCTAAAAGTGTGTTTCCCTATAACAATGTAAGAAGCTCTACAGTTTCTGTTTGGTTTTCAGTATTTATCTTTTATTTTATAATTTTTCAAAGGGTAAAATAAAAATAACATCAAAGCCCTTGGGTTTTCCACTAAAAATTATGGATGTGAATACTTCTACTGTATATATCAGCTGATGGTTCTTAAGAAATTGCCTACATTATAGAAATATTTCTAACTAATAAGCTACAAATATTTGAAAAATGTAACATGAAGTTCTTATGTGTGCAGTTATAAAACATAAAAGAATTAAGCATACATTCCTAAAATAAAATTAATTTTGTTACATTATGTTATACAGTTTAGTTAAATGGACTTGACTTCCAAAATTTCCCTTTTCTACCATACAAGGTTATTCATGTTATTCTATTAGTAGTTAGAACATGAGCATTGAAACGGATTTCATATTTCCTTGGATGTCCACAATTTGTTCCACTTTCCATCTTTTCTCATAGAACAAGGATTAGTTATCTTGCCCTACCATGATGGTGTTTATTAATATGTAGCATTACAAGTGTCAACCAATTTGCAAGTAAAGATCCTTTACCCACAAATCCCAAGCTTATGTTCTCTTCCTTATTAATGGCTAATGGAGACAATTTTTTGTTGTTGAACATCTAAGAAATTCAGGAATGTATAATAGATTTAAACCAAAATGAAAGCAGTTTTAAAATACAATATAACAACAAACATGGACAAACCTATAACCGTGTTGTATATTTTTTGCCCATCAAACATTGACAATTTCCCTCCACCTGTTCAAGCAGCATCTTAACAAATGGTGCAATTGTATGGTCTCCTTCCTTTTCCTTTTAATAACATTATGTGGTGTTCGAGTGATTCACATATTCCAGAAGTGACCGGTCTAATACCCTTCGGATAAGAGCTTCCTCAATTATATTAAAATCCTACAATTAAGAAAAATAGAAACATACCATCAGAGACAGTTTTCACAAACTAAAAGAGGAGGGTCATTGTAATGCCTCATTTTGCAGGAAGCTAAAGCCCTGAATTTAGTGACCTGTCCAAATTTCCACACACACAAAAAAATGTCAAAGAACCCAGCTCATTTGCTTTGGGGCCAGTCTATTTTCTATTTCATTTTATTGCCTACAAATTAACTAGTTATTGTCATAGTAAATAGTCTTGATTTGGAATTTAAAGTTTTTTATCTGAGCTAATGAGTAGCTTCTAGTCAACATTACAAATACTGGTCAGAGAGCTAGGTTCTACATAAACATGTCATATGGAGTAAAGTTAAGGCATTACCACTCGATCCACCAATCCCAGTGGTACTACTGAATATCTATCTGAAAACAAAACTCTCTTTCTCCTTGCCTTCCTATAGTTAAAATGGCATTCAAAACTTTAAGTAGCACATTCTATAAACAAAACAAAAACTATTAAGAGCCCTATCCTTTACAATCCATCTCCTCTTCCTCAAAAAAAAATTTTTTTTAAGTAAAATCTCTATTGGAAGTCCATTCTGAAACATAAAACCATAAAGACAAATAAATAAAATCCAAAGGACAGCCATGAAGAATAGAACAGCATAAGATCTGGGACTTGACACTGGTTATTTCTTAGGCAATTTATTAACCTTTGAGCTTCAGATATTTCATAGCTAAGTGAGGATAATAATACAGTACTCTCTCGATAATAGCTGTTACAAGGAATAAAATGAGACAACACACATAAAGTGCCTAGCAGAGTACTTAGTTGTTGAGGAAACAAGAAAATCAAAACAAAGAACACTGTTTCAACCTCACTTCCATATCCAAGAATATGGTTTAGTGGGTGGAAAGTATTTTCATTAACGTGGCTTCATCCTGATCAGCTCTGGATTCATACTTAGAAAGATCTTGACAAGAACAGACTGAATGTGAACAGGCAAAACTGGTAATGGAATCAACCTGGCTTTCAGAACATCTTATGAAGCTAAAACAAAGAGGAAGCCCTATGGGCTGTGAAAAATGAGAACACATAGACCAGAACCAGGCTCTGTGAAGGTCTCGTGTAATTTAGGGGCCAGAGGACATTATTTGAGAGATAGAGCAGAGACTATGAAGCCTCTGTGGTGTAGCTTATTCAATTCTTATTATTTGTTTATTTTTAATCCTCACCTGAGGATATTTTTTCCATTGATTTTTAGACAGAGTGGGAGAGGGGAAGAGAGAGAGCGAGGGAGAGGGAGAGGAGAGAGAAAGAGACATTGATGTAAGAGACACACATTGATTGGTTTGCCTCCTGCATGACCCCAACCAGGGCAGGGATCGAACCTGCAACCTAGGTACGTGCCCTTGATTGGGAATGGAACCCAGGACTCTTCAGTCCACAGGCTGACATTCTAACTGCTGAACCAAACCAGCCAGGGCTCAATTCTTACTTTGAAAAAATTTTTATGAGCTATTTCTTTTTAAGATTTTTTAAAATTGATTTTTAGAGGGAGAGGATGAGAGAGAGAAAAAATTGATGTGAGAGAGAAACATTGATCAGCTGCCTCCTACATGCTTCCTACTGGGGATCAAACCACAACCTGGACATGTGCCCTGACTGGGAATTGAATGGGTAACCTCTGAACCAGCAACCTATCAGTGCACAGGAAGGCGCTCAACCAAGTCACACTGACTAGAACTAGCTTGTTCAATTCTTCAAGTGGTTTTTATATTCCCATTTATTCTCGCCCCATCTCAAACTTGCCTAACATCTGTGCCCACACAGTGAAAATCACTTTACTTGCATTATCTCATTTAATCCTCTCAAAAGTTTCTGGAGTACTGGCTGATGTGGCTCAGTTGGTTTCGTGCCCTCCGGTACACTGAAAGGTTGACGGTTGGTTCCCCAGTCAGGGCACCTGCGGGAGGCAGCGATTGATGTTTCTCTCTCTCTTCCTCTCCTTTCCTGTCTATCTAAAAATCAATGAAAACATATTTTTAAAAAAACTTTTGGGAGTAGGTACTTTTACTCCCCTCATTTAACAAATGAACAAACAGAAGCTCAAAGATTAAATAGTCGGCCCCAGGTCACACAGTTGTGACAGAGCTGTTACTTAAATCCAGGCCAAAACCTAAACTCCTGGTATTGAATCTGGATAATCATAGTGCACAGATCAGAAAGCAAGAAGAAAATTTTCAAATGACAATCTTTAACAATTATTAAATTCTATCTTGAAATACATCAAAAACAAAGTCGTGAAATTATATGCAAATTCAAATTTAGCCATTAACATTTCATGTATTTAGATAAAAGTTAACAATAAAATATTCTATTTCAGAACATGGCTTTGCTTGATTTCCCCCCATAACAGGCTAAAAGGGACTCAGAGGACAACACATTACCCTCACATGGCAACTCATGGACCAAAATACAACAAAGACTATGTTAACTTTTTGTTTATTGGTCTCATTTCTGATCATGGAAAATACAGTCATAAGTATCAGAACTAATCATATAATACCTAATCTTTCTTGAATTTTTTACCTTAATATAATGAGAATGGTCATGAGTTGGTTTATTGAAGGGTAGGTGATGGGTATACGAGGGTTCATTGTACTATTGTTTACTTTGTGTATGTTTAATTTTTTTAAACTTATCTTTATTGTTGAATGTATTACAGATGTTCCTCATTTTTCCCCTATTGACCCCCTCCTCCCCATTCCCACACTCCTCCCCACTCCCACCCTCCTCCTGCCTTTCCCCACACTGTTGTCTTTGTCCATTGGTTATGCATATATACATATAAGTTCTTTGGTTTATTTCTTCCCATCCCCCAGCCCCCTACCCTTTGAGGTTTATCAGTGTAACAAAGAATTTGTATTATTAATCCCTTCACCTTTTCCACCCATTCCCAACCCCCCTCTTATCTGGCAACCAACAAAATGTTCTCTGTATCTGTGAGAATGTTTCTGTTCTGCTCGTTCACTGTTTGTAGATTCAATTATCGATAGATATGTATTCATTGCCATTTTGTTTGTTTATATTTTTTATCTTTTTCTTCAAGAAGACCCTTTAACATTTCATATAATAATGGTTTGGGCCCTGGCCGGTTTGGCTTAGCAATTAGAGCATCGGACTACGGTCCCGAGAGACCCGGGTTCAGTTCCCGCTAGGGGCATGTACCTAAGTTGCAGTTTTTCCCCAGCCCTGGTTGGGTCGTGTGGGTGGCAGACACTCAATGTGTCCCTTTCATGTCGATGTTTCTCTCTCTCTCTCTCTTCCTCTCTCTCCCTCCCACTCTATCTGAACAAAAAAATGGAAAAATGTCCTCGGGTGAGGATAAAAAAAAAATGGTTTGGTGGTGATGAACACCTTTAACTTTTTCTTATCTGGGAAACTCTTTTATATGGCCATTGATTCTAAATGACAGCTTTGCAGGATAGAGTAATCTTGGTAGTAGGCTCTTGCTTTTCATCACTCTGAATATTTCTTGCCACTCCCTTCTGGCCTGCAAAGTTTCTTTTGAGAAATCAGCTGACGGTCTTATGGGAACTCCCTTGTAAGTAACTAACTGCTTTTCTCTTGCTGCTTTTAAGATTCTTTCTTTGTCTTAAACCTTTTGGATTTTGATGATGATGTGTCTTGGTGTGGGCCTCTTGGGGTTCATGTTGTTTGGGACTCTCTCTGCTTCCTGGACTTGTATGTCTGTTTCCTTCACCGAGTTAGGGAAATTTTCTGCCATTATTATTTCAATTAGATTTTTGATTTCTTGTCCTCTCTCTTCTCCTTCTGGCACCCCCAAGATGAGAATGTTGGTATGCTTGAAGTTGTCCCAGAGGCTCCTTACACTATGCTCATTTTTTTGTATTCTTTTTTCTTTTTGCTGTTCTGATTGGGTGTTTTTTTGCTTCCTTATATTCCAAATTGATGCTTTGCTTCTTGGCTTTACCTACTCTGCTATTGAATCTGTGTAAATTATCCTTTATTTCAGTTAGTGCCTCCTTCATTTCTAACTGTGTATCCTTCATTTCTGACTGCTCCTTTTGTATGCTTTTGAGGACCTCACTAAGTTCATTTAAGTTCTAAGTTCACTGAGCATCCTTATAAGCAGTGTTTTGAACTTTGCATCTGTTAGGTTGCTTATCTCCATTTCGCTTCATTATTTTCCTGGAATTTTGTTCTATTCTTTCATTTGGGATCTGTTTGTTTGTCTCCTCATTTTGGCTGCCTCCCTGTGTTTGTTTTTATGTATTACTTAACGAGAGGTATGGGGCTAGCTGAGACCAGATGCTGCTTGTTTGAAAGAATTTAGGAAAACCTGAAGCAGGATCCAAGACAGGTATATCCTATGGTTAAGCAACTGCCAACAGCTTGGGTGGGCCTGAAAGTTGAATGGGGCGGGGCCTCAGGGAATCATCAGGGCGAGGCAAACAGTGTGAGCCAGGTTGCTGGAGTCCCAGATATTGCGGTTGTCTGCCGCCACAGGGGAGGACTCACCAAAGGAACAAAGGCCTCTGACAGCTTGTTTTTCCAAGAGAAAACTGCCTCTCCAGCTCTCGCTCCAAAGCTAGACAACTTAGTTCTTCCCCATATGTCTCTGGTGCCTTTCAAGCTGCCTCCCCCATGCTGGAGACTGGAGGGAGCGAGTCCAAGTAAGTCTGTGTTCAGGCCCTTTAAGAGGAGCTGTCTGGGGTCTCCCATAGCCTCAGTTCCTGCTGGTTTTACAGCCAGAAGTGATGTGGATTGTGGGAGACATTTTGCATGGCATCCATTTTGCTAAAATCTGCTCTGCCATCTCCTGCCCCAAGGCAGGATACCTCTGTATACAATGTTTCTGCATTCCTTTAAGTAACCATTTACTCAGCCAGTTATGCTCTGTTTATCTTTTGTTCCACCCGGGATATTTATGTGATATTTACCTGAAATTGCTTCGTGGTGGTTACCACAAACTTATTGCTTGGCAACAAATGTTCTTGTTTTTCTGCTTCTTGCCCTATATATACTGTGGATCTCCCCAGAACAAATGAGAATTGATCAGAGACCTGTCTTGTCTCCATTTCTCGTGTCTCTTGTCCCTCCTCATCCTCACTCCCCCTCTAGAGTCCTCGTTGCTGGACCTGCGGGACGGGTCAGTGGATTCTCTTCCTGGCACTGGAACCATGAGCTGGATGCCTGGTGCGAGACGGGGACCTGTCACTCCTCAGAGAGGACCTTCCCAGCCAAGGTGTCCTCCTGATTTTTATCCACCACACGTGGGTGTGGGACCAGCCCATGGGGCCTCCGCCCCTCCTACCAGTCTCAATGTGGTTGCTTCTTTAATTTCATAGTTGTAGGACTTCCATTCAGCTTGATTTCAGGCGGTTTTGAATGATGGTTGTTCTGTAGTTTAGTTTAACTTTTATCTGTTTAATATTTTTTCATAATAATTTTTTAAGTTTATAAAAGTTCAATAAATGAGTTGGTGTTTTATAAAATTTAAATTAAAAATAATGCCTGGGTGTTACTACACTGATAATGTCATATCTGTTAACTACCATTTAATGTACTCTAAAAACAACTGGTTGCAGAGCAAACTCTGAGTCATTTCATTACTGATGTGATTTCACTTCAGCTATATAAATTTTCAATTTCATAAACATTATAACTATATATAGGGAGGGAATAAAGTAGAAACTAAAATAATCTGAACATGAAGTCTGGCTCCTTATACAATGGATAATTATATAGAACACAAAGAAAATAATTTTGTCTAAGGCAGGTAACTACTTTAATATTAACAGCCAAATTTATAAAACATGGCATTTTTATGATTTCTTACTTAATATTAATACTTAACACTTTGGTTATACACACATTTTTCCTCTATAATTTTATTCGCTTGGATTAAAAAAGTAAGCTTAACACAGATAGCATAAAGACAATGCAAAAGTTTAAAAAAATGTATATATATACTTACTAAGAAATCCTCATAGAGCAGAGTGTGATTGGCTTGCAAATGTCTTATTAAACTGCCATTAAAGCTGTTTGGATTCTCATTAGGTATTAAATGGCAAAGTGGGCAGAACTGGAAAATATAAGACCAAGAGTTTAAGAAAGAATTTAAAAATTAAATAACCTACTACCTAGCCGTAAGAAAAGATGAAATACTGCCATTTGTGACAACATAGATGGACCTTGAGAATATTATGCTAAGTGAAATAAGTCAGTCAGAAAAAGCTAAGATCCATATGATTTCACTCATACATGGGATATAAAACTAAAATTCATAGACACAGACAACAATATGGCTACCAGAGGGAAGGGGGTTGGGGGTATTAAAGGCTAAAGGGAGATAAATATATGGTCATGGAAGATGATTTACTTTAGGTGGTGAGCACACAATGTAATATAAAGGTCATATATCATACAAATCTATATTTAAAACCTATATAGTTTTATTAACCAATATCACCTCAATAAATTTAATTAAAAATTAAATAGCTATTCAATAAAGTGAATTTTAACTTGATAAATCTATTGGCCATACCTCCGTATTATGTTTTAAAATTTCATAAACATTAAAGCAACATTAAATATATAAGATTGCATTTATTCTTATATGCATTTCTTGTATATTATTGTATAGCTGCTATTTTCATAGTTATCAACTGATTAATTAAACGATATTACAGTTAGTAGCTCCGCTGTAATGTACTTAACTAGTTGCCTACCTCTTGAAATAAGTTTTTTTGAATTTGGATATTTTGTTATTGCAAATATTACCTATAGTGTTTATCTTTTGGGGGGATTATTTTCTTAGGATGAATAACCAGAAATGGAGATTTGTAGTCAAAGGTTATGAACATGTATGGAACATAATATCTATTGCTCTAAAGTTTTGTTTTTTTATTACCACCAGCAATACAGATTATAACACACCAGCATCAATTATTAGTATTTACATATATATTCCTAATTTAATAGCCATTAATAGCTCTTCAAAAAAAAACTTTAATTTTGAAATATTTATAAACTCACAAGAAACTGCAAAAATAGAGGTCCCACATCCCATCACCCAGTTTTCCCAAACGGTAGCATCTTACATAACTATAGTACATTATCTAAATCAGGAAATTTGATTGCTGGTCATATGGTGAATGTTACAGTTAACTTTGTAAAAAACCGCCAAACTATTTCCAGAGTAGCTATACCATTTTACATTCCCACCAGCAATGTGGGAATTATCTAGTTTTTCCTCATTCTTGCCAGCATATAGTACTGTCAATAGTTTTTTTTTAATTTGTCATTTTGACAGGTGTGTAGTGGTATCTCGTCATGGTTTTAATTTTCATGTCCCTAATGGCCAATATAAGTGACTATTTTAACATATACTACTTTATTATATTTTAACCTAGGTTGTTTTTTAATTCCATTTCTTCATGTATTCACTTTTTAAAAAAAATATGTATTGATTTTTTTTAGAGAAAGAGGAAGGGAGAGATAGAAACATTGATGCAAGAGAGAAACATGGATTAGCTGCCTCCTGCACTCCCCCTACACTAGGGACAGAGCCCAAAACCCAGGCATGTGTCTTGACTGGGAATCGAATGGGGACCTCTCAGTCCATAGGAGGACCCTTAAACCACTGAGCCACACCCACTGGGCATGTATTCACTTTTTAAAATATGAAATGCACAATCATTACTGAGTGCCAGTTACGCAGTACACATTAAATTAGGTGGTATTCTCACCTGATCCTCATAACAACCATTATTTTTCTTATTTTGTTGAGGAACCCAATTTCAGGGAGGAAAAAAATCAGCTTGACTTTACACTACTATTATATAGTATCAGAACTGGAAGCTTGGACTCTAATAAACAATCCAATGTTCTTTCATATAACAGTATCTAATTTATCAGTTTGGATAATGTTTTTCTTTCCTTTTAAATGAGGTCCTTATGTAATTGTTTTCTTTCTTATTGTTTTATGGGGGGAAGGGATCCCAGTTTCAGTATGCTTCATTTATTTAAATAAAGTCCATTTATGAATTTTGCTGTACTCCATTAACCCTTATGTCTTATTTTAAATAAAATTATAACATTTAAATTACTATTGCTTTATAATCATGTATGACTTTCTAATACACTAGCTATCTTGGTTAAATGTCAATACTGGCACTTAATCCAAGATAGCACTTATTCTACCCTGGGACCCCTATGTAGTAATGAGAAGAACTGAGCCCAATTAATATTTTAACAGAGAAGAAACAATTGTTATGTGGTATAGAAACTCTCACTAGTTATAGGAATGTGTTCATTCAACACTTGTTATTGTGCCTTTACTATGGAATATGGAATCCAGTGAGATACTTGTGTTGCATGGCCTTTGAGGTCAGAGAGCCAAGAGGCCAAAGCCTAGCACCAGCTCTTACTAGCTGTCTGACCTTTAGCACTCAAGTTTGCTCTTCCGTGATATGGAGATACCACCACCTACCTGGGAGAGTTGTTATGATATTTAGAGATAATATCCTTAATGGTATGGGTACATATTAGGCATTTAATAAATGCCATATATTTACTACCATTTGATCCCTATCTTTAAATAGCAGGAGTTCCCTGAAAGAGGTAACAAGTGTCCCATTCATCCTTGCATTCTCAGTACCTGGAAAATAGTTTCCAATTTCATTCCAGCCTCCCACTGACTTAACCTTAGCAAGTAATTAATCTTAATCTGTAAAAACAAGAATTATCTCTGTTTTGCAGAGCTCTTGGTAGATTTAAAATAGTACATCATGTAACATTATGAGGTTCTCTGAACCTCAGTTTTTCATTTGTAAACTGGGGATAATAATCACACTTATCTCACAGGACTGTTGTGAGGACTATCTGTACCTATTTATCATCTATATACCTAATATTGTGTTTTGATCTCCTCTGCTTCTCAAAAGAATTTTATGGGGGGAAAAAAACACACCTAAAACCCAAGTTAAAAAATAAACTCATATATATAAAAATGACACACATATACACATATAATGTGTACATATGTCTATGTACAATATATATGCACATATACATATAAACAGATATAACAAAAAAGTAAACAAAATTCAAAATAATCTTCAAGATATAATTTTATTATCTGTTAAATCTAGGAAATTGTAAAATAAATGTATATAATCTTGGACAGGTTAAGGTAAAAGTGGTTTATCATAAATTGCTGATATAAATGGACTCATATTTTTTGGAATGTATTTTATAAGTATATTTTAAGAGTTATTAAAAAATTTGCATTCTTGGTCCCAGAAATATCAATCTAGAAAATTTCATTCTAGGAAAAAAATCCAATAAAAGGAGACATTTAAATGTATAAGAATATGAATTCAAATCTTAAAAATTGGCAATAATCCAGGTGTTCAAAAACAGTAAAATGGCCAAGTGAATGATGATGTACCATCCATCATCACCCTGCTTTACCTCAAAACTATACAGAAATAAAATTTATAAAATTTATAAAATCCACACTGCAAAGTAGAACTAAAATGCCAGGTTGAAAAGAAAAAAGGCAGCATTCACTATGAATCTAGAAAATGATGAGCAATATGTATATTTAATGTACAAGCATGTGGATAAATATGAAATAAACATAGATTAATGAAGATGAATGACTTTCTATTTTTCTTAGTAATTCTTATCTGTTGCAATTCAACACTTTTTACATATTGTTACCATAATCTTGACATAAATTATCCTTTATAATATATCTACAAATAGAAGCCTATCAAATGAATTTTCTAATGTATATTGAATTTAGACATTGCAGAAATATACAGTAACAAAAATCCTTACCACAGGTCTCCTTTCTGATCTGTGATGAGTAATACAATGATCCAATAAGCTGTCTTCATTCAATTCCTTCTGACAAAATGGACATACACACCTGAAAATTGCATAAAATACAAACATTACTAAAAGTATTGGCAATTAGACAGTAGTCACTTCACTAGAGGTAAAAAATAGAATGTAGGTAGATCTAGTTTCCAGACCTCCTTCTTTCTGATTTTATATTATTTTTCCCATCCTGATGATGGTCTTGGTACCTACATTTTATCTCCTGAAAGATGTAAATGTGTATCCTTACAGGGACAGGGTAGAGAAACAGTTCTAGTACACTTGAAGCACCATAAACTGAGAAACTGAGGATCAGTCCACCCACCTGTCCCTGGGTTCCTTTTTCTGTCACTTTTACATCTTCCCTTTCCTAATTTTGACTTAGGTGTTATTTGTCCTCCAACTCTACTAGCATATATATAGGGTGGGGCAAAATTGGGTTTATAGTTGTTCATATGGTAAATAACAATACAAGCATAAATTCTGGCCTGGGTTGCTCAGTGGTTAGAGCATTAGCCTGCGGACCAATGAGTCACAGGTTCAATTATGGTCAAGGGCACGCCTTATTTGCAGTTTGTCTTGGCCCTGGGGTCTTGCGGGAAGCAACCAATTGATGTGTCCCTCTCACGTGGATGTTTCTCTCTCTCTCTCTCTCCCTCTCCCTCCCACTCTATCTAAAGATAAATAGAAAAATATCCTCAGGTGAGGATTAAAAAAAGAGAATAAAGTCTGTAAACCTCTCACGTTCTCACAACTGTAAACCTACTTTTGCCCCACCCTGTATAACTACAAGTGTCAACACACATAATTAGTATCCAGCAAAGAATGAAAATGACCTACACTACCCTGTTAAGTCCTTACACTTAAGGGTATTTGTCCCTTTTATCTGTGCTATCCAATACAATAGCCATTAGCCACAAGTGTCTGTTGGGGACTTGAAATATTGCTAGTCCAAGATGAGATATGCTGAAGTGTAAAATATACTTTGAATTTCAAAGGCTTAATCTAAAAATGTAAAATATCTCAGTAACTTTTATATTACACGTTTAAATAATAATATTTTGGTTCTGCTTCAGTTAAATGAAATATATCAAAATTGATTTCACTTGGCTACTAGAAAATTTTAAAGTGCATTATGTCTTGTGCATTCTTTGTTAGACAAAGTGCTGCCTTATATTCTTAGGGACAATATGGGAACTTGGAATTGTTTGCTCACTTTCCATATAGCTATAACTTCCTACTCCCCAAGACTTATACTTTAGACAAGCTCTCTGCACAAGAAATTAAAAAAATTGAATCATGTAGTAAATTCTTTACTAAAGCAAAGATTTCTTTCTTAATGCATATCTATCTTGTAAGATTGATTAATTGCCAATCCTTCTCATTTTCTGTTAATTCTTTATAATTTAATTCTAACTAGCAGAAGAAATTAGGTTTTATATTAGCTTTAATATATTTTTAATTTTTCATAAAGCCTACCAACCTTACAATCAAATACACATACTTTCTCAACCCATTTGTTATCCTTCCTTCGTATTGGTCCTCGTGGTCAATCTAACAGAATCCGTACTCTGCTTAGAGCTCAAATACTCATTTAAAATTTATACTGTCATGCCAATCCTATAAAACAAGTACATTTGCAAAGCAATCTCTAGAAAAACAAAAGGAATAGAGCAGTCATTTAAATTCCGGGTTAAAAAGTATATGCTATATTTTGTGTGTATTTTCTTAAAATAAGCAGAACTAACATTTTCCTTCAGAAGAGAGAAATAAATCACACTCCTACTGAATACCAGTATCAGATAACTGAGTTTATAAGCAGAGTTAATGGTTTCAAAGTCACCATTTCTTTAGTAGAGAGAGACAGAGACTCCAAACTTTGTAATTATTCTTGCTATCAGGATAATAATGACCCAGATTTCTTTTCTTTGTTTAAAGAAAAAAAAGTAGTTAGAGATCAATATCCTCCACTGTACCTACTAGCAACCTCCACCCACCTTCCAGCCCCCAAAAGAATAGAATACAGGATGCCTGTTTGAGGCTGTACTTCCTTGTTAGAATATATACAGAGATGTGACTTCCTACTTTCTAAGAAGAAACCAGCAAAATGAGACGGAATGAGCCAAGGAACTGAGCAGTGGTGATGGAAAAGCAAAAATAAATAACCTCTTACGATCTACTTCAGGACTCTATTAGTCAGAAAACAGAGCCCAGCAGAAATGAGCAGTTTGCATTCTGTTTTTGGATCTTCTTTAATACAAACTTGTCTAAGGACGTTTCCCTAATATCTCCAGTGTTTAGCTGGTTCCTTCAATTCAAAGTAGAGAGAGCAAAATTCTTTCATAATTATTACTATTCACAAACGCTTACCAATAACAGGTATTATGATTAACAGCCTACACATAACAGCATGTATATTTTCACAAGAAAAATGTTACAATTTCCAGCCCATTAAATTCTATTTTTTCTCTTCTGTAACATAACATTTAAAAATTTTTCAATTACATTCTATATTATTTTGTATTAGTTTCAGCATTATGGTCTTTACAGACATATCAAAGTTGGCACTAACTATACTCTATTGAAACAAACCTTGTTGCTGTTTCCCCCAGTTCTTGTAGTGGTCCATATTTATCTATGTACTTCTGACAAGTTCTTATGTGTGCCCGCATTTCGCTGAGGCAAACCTATACAAAAGCAAATTCAAAATAAACTCACTGTTGAAAAGGGACTCAATGAAGTCTTATGTGACCCAGCTTTATTACGTTCATTATTTCAAATAAGGTCATGGTGTGGGGTCAACTGATTTTAAAAGAATGCATTCATGAAAACAGTACATTATCAAGAATAATACTAGTTTTAAAGTTCTCTAATACTTTAAAGACCCAAATGTTGAGTTCTTAAATTTGTTTCTCCTGGAAAGCATATGTTCTTTAAAGTGGAAAAATGTATATTAACTCAAATTTACTTTTTGGGGGATGCCATTACATAAATTGGTAATAATAAGAAGGAAGTGGGAAAGAAGAAGGGAAGAGGAAAAAAGAGAAAGAGGGAGGAAGGGGAAAAAAAGTATAAAAATAAAAGAGAGAGAGACAGAAGGAAAGGAAAAACAAAGAGAGATAAGAAGAATAAATGGATGGATTTTAGAACTGTCCACACTTAGTAAAAAGAAACCCTGTGCCTCGGGGATAGATATAAATACCATGGCTTTATAACATATCTAGTCGTATCACATGAATTCACAATACACAGTATACTTAATGGCCCCATTAAGAGCACACATGAAAGACAGCTCTTGCAGTCCATTTTTATCAAGGCCAAATAAAGAGCCCTTGTTCCTCCAGATATACATTCAGAGATGCTAACCATGAGGGATCTGTTGCTAAATAACACATATTCTGCTTGATGCTTCATTAGAAACTCTGATAAGATCTCGTGCTAAAGGAAGCTTTCACAGCTGCGGTAAAGTGGTTGGCCTTCCCTGCTTCACTCTGCCCAAGCTACCGATGTTAAACCTCAAACTTGAAATCTGTCATGTCAAGGAAACAGTTATAATTGCTTAAGGAAATACCAAAAAGAAAAGCAAACCCTTGCTTTATGAATATCCATCTAAAAGATGTATAAACTAGGACTGATCTAGGTAGCCGTCTTGACACCCAACTTTGACCATTAGTGCGCTCTCATCTCTTCACTAGTTGTGTTAAAAGTTTTTTTTCCTTTTTGTATTCCTTTAACAACAAAGTCAAGCATTCCTCACGTAAATTAGCAATTTGGGGACTATATACTGACAAATGAATTGATAAATTCATGCACTGGCTATTCTAGAGACAAAATTATGTAAGACACTGTAAGAGATGACAGAAGAAACATAAGCCACTGTGTTTGATCCAAAGGTGTTTCTAATCTAATGGAAAGGGGGTGGGGGGAGATATGTAGACAAGTAGAGAAGAAACTGTTTGATACTGGGGACTGGAATACGAAAGCCAGGCCTCATGGAATGGAGCCCTGTCTTGGACTCTCCAGATCAGGAAGGGGATTTCCTCCCAGAAAAACTGAGAGAATGTTCTTGTTTCTGACACACACCAAAGGTGGGATAAAAAAAAACCAGATGAGCCCTGGCCAGTTTGGCTCAGCGGTTGAGCATAGGCCTGCGGACCAGAGAGTCCCGTGTTTGGTTCCAGCTAGGAGCATATGCCACAAAAAGAAAACAAAACAAAAACCGGATGACAAAGTAATATCCCGAGTTTGACTTGGGTCATGTTAAATTTTATATAATGACAAAAATATCAAAGTAAAACTAAGCAATAGTCTATTATGGTGAATGTAAAAATCTTCTGATTTTGAGCGTTTCTCGTTTCAGACTATGCTAAAAGCCGTATGTGTTTTATCATTTACCTTTAAAACCATCCTGTGAGACAAACACTACCTTTTTCCTTATCTTCCAAAGGTAAACAAAAACTTAGATTAATAACTTGCCCCAAATCACAAAGAATAAGTGAAAGAATTAGTGTTTGATCCCAGTATGTCTGACTCCAAAGACTATGTATATATTCTGTAGTCAAGCAGCCATGAATAGATTGCTGAGTCTTACATAAATATATATTTAAAAACAAAAAACAAAAAAACAAACCACACAGTACATAATCTGTCTTTTGATCTCTATCTCTACACTGGTAGACCTAAATATCTCCTACTTAGCAGTTCAAACTTTAACATATCTAAAATTTAACTCTGTGGATTCCTCTCCAAACCTGATCCCCATTTTAACACCTTCAGAAACCTCACAGGCATTTTTGACACTCTCTCCCACATGCCATCAATTACCAATTTACTTTGATTCTTTCACCTAAATACACCTTGGAAAAAACCTCTTAATTCATACCTAACACTATCACTCCAATCCAGCTTCCTTACCTGATCCATCCTGAGAGCCACTTAACTGGCTTCACCAATCCTGCTTTTGCCCCCTCCAAACCACTGTCCACACACTGGCTAGAGTAATATCCTAAAAATATAAACCGATCAAAAGCTTACACTTTTACTATGATTCATGATTGCATTTGAGATAAAATTTAGACAAAATCTTTTGCACAGCCTCCAAGACCTCATATGATCTAACCATGCTAGCATAGTACCAAAGAATGAAAATCAAGAGAGATAATAATGCAAAGTCTGGAAGATCACAGGTGCAATTTTGCCACCACATTTGATAATAAAGCTATTCATTGGTGGGCTGCAATAGAGTGGCAGGAGTGGAGGACACATAACAGAGGGTCACGGGAGTCATGGGAAGAGAGGAAATGAGGTGGTCAATGTAAGCATTTGTTTGAAAAATTAGGTAATGATAGGAGTCAGGTGACCATTTTCCTGTAGCTTACATGTATGAAATTGGAGAAAGCCTAGGACAATAAACTTTAGGAAGTTGGGGTAGGATGCGGTCAAAGGCATATAGATGAAATGATTAGGTGCTTAACAATTTTCTCAGCGGTGTAACCATTAGCATAGGCAGGGTCACTTACCAGGGTGTCACACTCGGTGCAATTCTGGTACTCCGATTTCATTCTTTTGGCTACATCCGTTGCTGGAACTCCTTCTGAAGGAAGATATGCCCGGCAGTAAGGACAGGTCCACTTATTGTTCTTTAGACTGGTAGCAATACAGGAACGGCAGAATCTACCCGAAACAAACCAAGGGTACATTCCTTTCCTTAAAAGATATAACAAAGCCACCCCATGGGTTCATTTGTGTAGATTGCATTTTAATGACACCTTGTATACTATGAGCTGTACTACCAAATTAAAGGTTCATTTGCACCTTGCACTGGTCAGCCTCTTCTCTTCCCCCAGAAAGACATCTCAGGGGTCACATGTTCTTACCACACACATTGCACACAATTAAACAAAAGAACACAGACAAAGTGGTAAAATAGTATTCCTATAAATGGAGTTAAAATGATAATCCAAAGGATATCTACTGTATTCTTTCAATTCTTTAATCCGATTTTACCTAAAAATTTTTGGGAAAAGTAGGTGGTTGCTCTGTAGAATTTTGGGCATTAGATAAGAAAATAGCAAGTTGAAGAGGTAAATATTCTAGATAACTTGGAAGTTTTTATAAAATAATTTTAAAGCAATCCTCAGACTTGGAAAATTATCTAATCCAAATTACCACTATTAAGAATGTCCTTCAGCCCTGGCCGGTTTGGCTCAGCGGTTGGAGCGTCGGCCTGCAGTACAGAGAGACCCGGGTTCGGTTCCCGCTAAGGTCACGTACCTCGGTTGCAGTTTGTCCCCGGCCCTGGTTGGTCGTGTGGGTGGCAGCCACTCGATGTGTCCCTTTGCATCGATGTTTCTCTCTCTCTCTCTTCCTCTCTCCCCCTCCCACTCTGTCTGAACAAAAAAATGGAAAAATGTCCTCGGGTGAGGATAAAAAAATAAATAAATAAATAAAAAAGAAAAAAAAAAAGAATGTCCTTCAGCCCAGCTGGTGTGGCTCAGTAGCTGAGCATCAATCCATGCATCAATAGGTCTCCTGTTTCATTCCAAGAGTACATGCTCCAGTTGCAGGCTCAATCCCAGCAGGGGGTGTGCAGGAGGCAGCAGATCAATGTTTCTCACTCATCCATGTAACTCTCCCTCTCTCTTCTTCTCTCTCTAAAGTCAATAAAAATACATTAAAAAAAAAAAAAGGAATGTCCTCCGATTCTCTGGTTTATTTAAAGACGATCATAGTAAAATCTTAACAGAATTCACTGAAGATCTTGACCTATTTATTGGGGCTTTTGAAGGCTAACTGCACACGGAAGTAAAAATAAACATTTAGGTAGGTTATACACATTAGCATGATCTGATAACTTTTTTTTTCTTTATTGATTTTAGAAAGGGAGAGGGAGAGAGAGATAGAAACATTGATGAGAGAGAGCATTGACTGGCTACCTCCTGCATGTCCCCCACTGGGGATTGGGCCCATAACCTGGACATGTACCCCGACTGGGAATGGAACCGGCAACCTCTTGGTGTATGGGTCGATGCTCAACCAGTGAGCTACACCAGCCAGGTGATCTAATAACTCTTTTTTTTTTTTTTTAATTCTCAACCAAGGATATTGTTCTATTTATCTTCAGATAGAGTGGGAGGGAGAGAGAGAGAAACATTGATGTGAGAGGGACACATCGACTGGTTGCCTCCCACACAACCCTGACCAGGGCTGGGGAGCAACTGCAACAAGGTACATGTCCTTGGCTGGAATCAAACCCAAGACGCATTGGTCCATGGGCTGGCGCTCTACCACTGAGCCAAAACGGCCAGGGCCTATCTGATAACTCTTAAAGTATTCAGCATGTAATATCTATGTGGGAGTATTAACACATGGGAAAAGTTATTAAGCTTTTACAATTTTAAGTATACTATACATATGGAAAAGTTCATATATCACAGGTAATTTCACAAACCAAATGCCTAATTATACCAGCCATTACTGATTCTTTTTTTTTTTTTTTATCCTTGCCTAAGGACATTTTTCCATTTTTTGTTCAGATAGAGTGGGAGGGAGAGAGAGAGAGAAACATCGATGTGAAAGGGACCCATCGAGTGGCTGCCACCGGCACGACCCAACCAGGGCCGGGAACAAACTGCAACGGAGGTACGTGCCCTTTGCGGGAACTGAACCCGGGTGTCTATGGACCGCAGACCAACGCTCTAACGGCTGAGCCAAACTGGCCAGGGCTGATTCTTAAAAGTACTCTCTTCTGCATTTGTTATAAAAAAAAAAAAATTCTTACTAGTACACAGAGGAGTCTGCCATTGGCATTGTGCATGAGGCATTTCCTTGATGTTGTTTATGCCTGCCCACATCCTTTTCCCCTTCTTCTTGCAATAGCATCTTGACTTTGTTCTGCAGGACCTATACCTCTTAGATACAATCTGGTGCATATAGGAGGCAATTAATAAATGTATCTCTCTCACATGATGTTTCTCTCTCTCTCCCTCTTCTTCCCTCTCTAAAGTCAATAAAAATTATCTATCTATCATCTATCTATCTATCTATCTATCTATCTATCTATCTATCTAATTTTTAAGGGCATCCAAATTCAGTGTGAGGAAAAGGTTATATTTCATTTATGATTAAGTAAACTTAAGCGCACTGAACAATTTGAAATAAAATAAAAGGCTGAAGAGAAAAAACTTTTAGAAAATGAACTTGTGCAGTTTTAGCAAGAACAGTTATTCCATGGTTATAGTGAGGACTTTATGAGAGAATGCATACATCTGTACAAATCTCGCTAGACCCAATCATATAAACATGCATTCACTGGCAGGCAGCATTTGACATGCCAGAGATGAAACTGTGGCAGTGCTTAAGGTCCCTGCTCTCAGAGTTCTGTAATGGGGAGAGAGGAAATGGGCAGGTAAACAAATAGACTGGCAAATGCTTGAGAATAAAATGGTTGACAAAAAAAAATAGAGTGGGTGGGGCAGAGGAAGCAGGTAGATGAGTGGTCCCTGAGATGATATTTGAAGGCACTAGTCTAGGGAAGATCTGGGAATGGTTTTCCAAGCTGCAAACAAAAGGTACAAAAGATAGGGACCATCTTGCTGAGGTATTGAGAGCCAGGTAATTGGAGATGTGTGGGAGAATAAGTAGGCAGGAGACAAACCAAAGAGCCATAAGTAAGAGTGATGGGAAGGCATTGGGGCATTTTAAGTAAGAGGGTGACATGGCTTGATTTACATTATATAGATCACTGGTTCCTGTGTCAAGAATGGATCACAGAGGTGCAAGAGCCACAGTGAGGAGCTCAGTTTTAAGTCAATTGTAATAGTTTAAGACAGGAAGGTGGCTTAGACCACCAGCAAAGTAGCATTAAACAGTGCAAGGGGACAGGTAGATTTAGGATTTATTTTGGAAGTAGAGGTAAAAGAACTTATAGTATACTAAATGACAGCAAATATATGCCCCATTATGCTAAGTGAAAGATGCTGAACACAGAAGACTTACTTACAGTATGATTCCAAAACTTAGTGACAGAAAGCAGATGAGGATGCCTGGGACCAAGGATTGGAGGAGGGGACTGCAAAAAATTCCAGGGAACCTTATAGGGTAATGAAACTGTTAGTTCTTGCTTGTGATGATGGTTATAGGATCGGATATAATTACCAAAATTCATCAACCATACACTTTGTGTGAATTGTACTGAATCACTTCAATAAAGCTAGAATACAATAAAACAAAACAAAAAATTCCCAGGCAACACTGCATGAAGATCACAGAAATATATACAGCACAGAAACATTCAGAATCTTGTAGGCCTCCCTCCTATAGCGCTCTAGGCAAATAGGAACTACTCAGTAAATTGAAATAACTAAATCAGTGTGACAAATTACCCAAAGCAAAATTTTCTGGGCAGGGCCCAATGCTCCCATTAATAAATAAGTCTTGTGTACTTCTGGAAAAACCCAAGGGCTAGACATGGACACAAACCGAAGGAGTTAAGAGATTCCTAGTTGTCTGCCCCTCCCCCACTCCATATTATGATTCAGAATGATGAATTACAAAAGACATCAGAATGAGGATTTAAATTTTTTAATATATTTTTATTGATTACAGAGAGAGGAAGTAAGAAAGAGAGAGGAAGAGAAACATCGATGTGAAAAAGAAATATCAGTTGGTTGCCTCCCACATGTGACCAGGCATAGAACCAAAAACCTGGTATGTGCTCAGAACTGGAATCGAACCCCCACCTTCTGATTTACAGTGGGGCAATCCAACCAACTGAGCCACACCAGCCAGGGTAGAATGAAGAGGATTCAGGTGAAAGAAACCGAGGATGGAAATAAATTGCATATTTTAAAAAATATTTGTCTGTATCTTTTATTTATTTATTTTTGTTTATTAAATGTATTGGGATGACATTGGTTAATAAATTGTAGGGTTTCAGGTGCATAATTCTTTTTTAAAATTTTATTTATTGATTTTAGAGAAAGAGAGGAAGGGAGGGAGAGAGCGAGAGCCAGAAAGAAACATGGATTTGTTGTTCCACTTATTCATGCATTCATGGGTTGATTCTTGTACGTACTCTGACTGGAAATGGAACCTGAAACCTTGGCATGTGGGGATGTTGCTCTAACCAAGGAAGCTACCCGGCTAGGGCTCAGTGTACAAATCTATAACACATCATCTGTATACTGTATTATGTATTCACCATCCCAAGTTAAGTCTCCTTCCATTCAATTCCATGTTTTTTTGTTGTTTTTTTTATCCTCACCCAAGGACATTTTTCAATATTTTGTTCAGATAGAGTGAGAGGGAGAGAGAGAGAGAGAGAAACATCGACGACACATCGAGTGGTTGCCACCCACACGACCCAACGCAGGCCGACGCTCTAACCGCTGAGCCAAACCGGCCAGGGCAATTCCATGTTTTTTTAAGACCAGTTCAATGTTTACAAAAATTCTGATTGAGTTGCCATTGCTTCAAAATCAGATTTCACACACAAACCTAAGTTTCTGGCTTCTCTTGCAAAGCTAACCAACCTCCTGCAACCCTGGACTCAATTCCCAAATGGCCATATGGGTTGGCGCCCCCTCCTGTAGAGTACTCACCCTCCACAATCATTTGTACCACTTGTAGCTCACCCCTGTTGAGTTTACTGCTCCTGAAGAAATCAGTTAGCAACTAGATAATGACTCTAAGAACTCTGAAACCAGCTGGAAACCTAATTACCCCACTCCTACTGGTTATCTTATTAACCCTTTTCTGTTTCCCTGAATTGATAGGTGAAGAGGTTGGCAAAGTATTAGAGGGAAATAGGGAAAGAGTTGCTGAGGTCACTGGGTAAAATGATGTATCCAACCTTAAGACTAAAATGAACCCTGAGTATAATAGATTTAAAGAGGAAAGAGATGCATTAAGGACTCCATGAAGCCTGGACTAGACAGGCAAAAATAAGTTACCCAGAGGTGGTTCCCAAATACGGTTCTGGAAGAAGCCACTGGCAACACATGGCTAGTCTAAAACTTTATTTTTGTTCTCAACACTAGGCTTCCTCACTGTGGGTATGTCAAAATGAAGCTGATGAAAATCTTGAGATGGCTTGGTGAGCTTGAAAACATGAATAGAATTAGAGGAGTTGCTATTGTTATTCAAAGTAATGATAAGAGTATCAGGCTAAAATATTCCAATATAGGGCAATGAAGACACACAGACACACACACCACTCCTTTTTTTTACCATTGATAGATCAGCCTGGACTGGTCCAAGAGCAGCTATTCTTAGAGCACAGGCCCTCCAATCCTGCACTGCCCCTGAAGATTTCCTTTGATGTGCTTGTGTATTCAATTAGGTTATACTCAAAGTCCATCCTGGAAATCATTCAAAATATGACTTTTCATATCTCTACACTTCATTATGTGTTGATTTTAAATTTAACCCCTAAAACAATTTTATTTCCTTTAACCTGGCATCTTAGAGTGGTGTCTCTCTATACCAGTGGTTCTCAACCTTCCTAATGCTGTGACCCTTTAATACAGTTCCTCATGTTGTGGTGACCCCCAACCATAAAATTATTTTTGTTGCTACTTCATAACTGTAATTTTGCTACTGTTATGTCTTAGGCGACCCCTGTGAAAGGGTCGTTCGACCCCCAAAGGGGTTGCGACCCACAGGTTAAGAACCGCTGCTCTATACCCTTCAAACACTTCAATTTTCTGTATCTTACTGTCAATTTAAAAAGGGTTATCCAAGTCTGCACTCCTCAAACTTAAAGGTGGACCCAAATCACTGGGCATCTTGTTAAAGTGCAGATTCCAATTCATCACATCTGAGGTGGGGCCTGACACACTGCAATACTGCTGGTCCAAGGATCTGGGCATAAAACTCAATTTGCTACAGTACTTAGGTTTTGTTTGTAAGAGAATATATAATCTAATTCAGCGGTTCTCAACCTGTGGGTCATGACCCCTTTGGGGGTCAAACAACCCTTTCACAGGGGTCGCCTAAGACCATCGGAAAACACATATTTCCGATGATCTTAGGAACCGAGACACCGCTCCTCTATCTGTCTCCAGGTGGGTCCGCCCACATGCAGATACGCCCACATACAACATGAGGAACTGTATTAAAGGGTCAACGCATTAGGAAGGTTGAGAACCACTGATGTAGAAAGTAGCATTTCTTTATTAGAGCAATGGCTCTCAAGAGTTTTTGAACCTTGATGGTAAGAAAGACTCCATTTGTCTCATTTTAAGTGACACTTATCCAAGGAGGCATTCCATATACATTTGTTTTTAGCATCAGGAGCCTGGACAGTTCATATTTATTTACTTATTTATTTTTGTCTTCCTATAATTTATTGGAACATACCTAAAGATGAAGGTGTAAATGTCTTTAAAAAGTATGGTAGACAATTTCTTTTGAAATCCTCCTACCTGCCTGTTATTTGAAAGAAAGAAAAAAGAATATTCATTTGGCTAAAAATTTAGGCTTACAAACATTCATAGGTGCAAAATTATCACACACACACACCAATGTTCATTAGAAAGACATTTTTTGAATGGGTAGAAAAATATAGCATTGTTTATAATAACAATAAACTAGTAACCTAAGGATCTTCTAATAGAAGACTGAAAACTCTGATTCATAAAAATCAAAAGAAGGAAAAGTATGTGTTGCTATGGAAATATGTCCAAGATATATAATTAAGTGAAATGATAGGAGTATACATTAGTTGCTATCTCACTGGTAACATTATGTCAATGATAATTTGCCATCATAGGGGAACTTCCACAAAACTCCTACTACCTCAATTCAAATACCTGCATCTATGAATGAAAGCACTGATGTATATTTCCGGGTCAGTTTAAAACTCATTAGTTGATTCTCAGACTCTACTTAGAGAGTTACTAATGTGGTGTAGGCTGTATTGCTTAGACTTGAGCACAAATGGAACATTTTAATCCATTTACTTGGGTGCATTTCAGAATTATCCTCAACCGTTCCATTAAAAAAATATATAGACAAATTCTGTGAAGTAGAGCAATTTAATCCAATCAGTTCAATGGAGGTATGGCTCTTTGTACTTTACAGTATTCTCCAGTAAGTACTTAGCTGTTAGGTTCATTCTCAACCTCTTAGTCCTTTTTAAGATAACTCCATTACCTCCAGTTCTGATCTCTTCCTTCAAACCCACTCTCCTAGTGCCTCTAGAGTATTTCCATTCGAATATCTCCCTGTGGGACTACAGTATTTTCAACAGGCCCAATCATGAGTTCATTAACTTCCTCCTGAGTTAAACTCTACTCCCTTTATCTCTGTCACCTGTTTGAGAGTTGTCTTAGACTTCTTTTTCCCCCTGTATCTACCAATATCCAACTGGACAACAAATGTCTTTGAATATTTCTTTTAAATGTAAATTAGATTTCCTTTAAGTTTCATTTAAACAGCTTAACTTATCTACTCCCTCTCCCCCCAGCTCAGATGATAACAGAAGATAGGACAAAGATAAAGAAGCCCCCCCACCAAGTGTATTTTTACAACTGATACAGTGATATAAACAAAGTTATTTTGAAGGGATAAAACTTTAAAATGGAAGTTCTTAAAGTCCATCGTTTGTTGCACAGTTTTTTTGTTTTTTGTTTTTTTTTTCCAAAAGAAGTGTAGAGATAAATAATATCCCTTCATGGGTTTTTGCTTAATGGAAAGACTTTAAAGGAAATTCAAACTGTTTTCAGCCTTTATTATGGCTACTTGTACATTTAAATACTCATAAAATTCCATTACTTACCATATTTTACAAATGAAACAGATTCAAAGAGATTAAACAATGTGTTGGTCATCACCCACTGTTTTTACTGCATCACAATACAATTTATAAAGTGCTATACACATTCACTCAAGGTATTGATGACATTATACTTGCTTGACTTGAAATCAGTTTATCAATGTAAATTAGCATAAATGACCTAGTTCAACAAGTTTGGAAGTTAGCTTTAATATGGGGTAATATAGAGAGGTTTTATTTGCATTACTGCATTTTCCAATTTAAGTTCAATGGGAGAGAGCAATTGATTTAGGAAGTACAAATGGTGTTAACAGCACTCACCATATCCCGTGCAGAAGGGATTCTAATGAACATTTATGAAGCGGAAGGGGCCCAAGTAAATTTGCCAAAAGGAGGAATATGGAAATTCTGCCCACAGCCAGAACAATGGACATAGATTTGTCAAAACAAAGAACAGTAAAGTGAGGAAAGGCCACTTGTCCAGTCCAGCCCTCGTTATACTTCATGACTATTTTTCCAGTTGCTGGTTTCCTATTCACTTTAACAAAGAAAAGATTAAACAAGACTTAACACTTTGCAAATTTATATTATCCTTTAGCAGAAGCAAAAGCACTGCAAATAGTAAGTTATAGCATTCAAAATTCAAACCAGGGAAAACAACTTCCAATTAGATAACAATCTCCAGTATCCAATAGCAAAGTTGCTCATTTCAGTTCTGCAAAAGACATCCTTAAGGCTCGATAACCACTGTGCAGCTTTGGCACTACTGTAAAGTTTTAATGCTAAATTCGATTGAGAGGGTTACTGCCCTGAGCAAATCAATGTATTTTATACAGTTATACAACATCATCTTGGTTTCCATATTGGCCTTGGAATAGTAAGTCAATGAGCTACATCTGGACAGCTGGGAGACAACATGAGTAATCACACAGAAGGTAAATTAGCCTTGAGTTTAAAGTACAGAGCTGAAACAACAGCCTCTGAATACAGCCACAGAGTAATGTTCAGGACACTCCTTATTTCAACATTGTGTGGGTTCAAGATTTTTCTCCCCATGACTCACTGCTGGGCTTTCAGTGGGAAAACCACTTCTCATGTACTAGGCTACAGGAGTCAAGGACCACCTTTTGTAAACATTCTGTGCACTTACATTTAGAATATGTTACTTCTTTTTATATGGGTAAACCAGAAGCACTAGCCTCTGCGGTACTGCCCTAGAGTTTATCAAACTATAGTTAGTGAACGGTCCACAAAGGCGTTAAATCTTGCTCTATTCAAACCCCACTCCCCCACACAGTCACACACCCGTGCACCCATGAAAAGAAAGCTTCTGAGTAAACAAATTCACAGATGCACCTCCTGCTACTAGTTATTCAAGCACATATTAAGAACGTGACAATTTTATATAGAGATGTTGTTTTTAAACTCAGAAACTACCACGGCTGTGAGCCAACTGCGAGTTTTAACTATACAGCACGTGATTTTATAGTTATTTTTATCTACACTTTAGATCGATGTTCGGAGGCAGTGCGTAAGGCAGGTAGTCACAACCTCTTGGATTTTAAACAGCAACATTCATGGCTTGGTGCTAACATTCAAGCCCCAGACTCCACCCGGCCAGGTTGTTAAACTTTAACGACTACAGTAAACCACTTGGACCTTCCAGTTTCACTAGCCGATCTTGGAGTGGTGTGGATGTCAGTATTAGGAAAGGGAGGCGGGCTTTGGGGTGGAAGGACAATTTGCACAGGTCCTTGTTTGCTCAAGAATCGGGCCTTCTGGAACACGTGCACACAGCCAGAAAAACAAAACCGACTCTGGGACTTGGGGGGAGGAACGCAACACCGGATTAACGGAGTTCAGCGGGATAACTGTACTCTGCGGGAGCCCACTGCCTTGTGCCAAGGCGGTGCTGGTTCTCCTGCCAAGATCACCTTCCCCAGCCAGTTGGCGAACCCTGGCTCTTTGCGGGTTCCGCACCCGGGATTCCCATCCCTGGGGCTCCACACCTGGGCTTCGGGAGGACGCAGTTCGGAGGCTTGGGGGTGGGGATAGGGGCTGTATTGCTGGCTTTTTGCTGTTTTTTCCTCCAGAAATCCTGTGTCACCTTCCGACTGGGCATTCTTTCCTGTGGCCCGCACTCGACGGGTCCAGGTTACCCCCTGCTGCCTTCTGAACGCCTCCTCCCTAAGCCCTGGGCTCCCTCAATATAGTCCGCCCCAGGGGATGGGCACGCAAACCGAGCTCCCCTGGCACTTACACGTGGCCGCAGCGGGTCCGCACAGGCTGGTGCAACACCTCGAGGCACACGGAGCAGTCGAAGGAAGTGACGGGCAGCGCGGGATCCCCTCTGCGCTCCAGGGCCCGCGGGGTAGCCGAGGCGGGCGAGGATTTGCCGCTATCGCTGCTCAGCACGGAGCCCATAGCAGCGCCTCTCACCCAGACAGCTGCCAAGAGCTCAGTGCCGGCTGCCGGGTTGTTTTGTTGTCCTGCGGTAGAGGAAGGAAGTCCCAGCCCAGCTGTGATCGCCGCCTCCCAGCGCGCCCAGCAAACGCAGCCTAGAAGCAAGTCCCAGTCGCTGCGCCCAACCTCGGTCTAGAGCAGGCGAAGTGCGCAAATCCGAGTCTGAAATTGCCTTTGGTGTGCAGGCTGGGTTGAGGCGCGGAGGCGGAGGCGGCAGCCGCGCGGTGCAAGCTGCAGCGTCTCGTGGTCCTGCGAGGATTGAAACCTGAAACCGCGACTGCAGAGCAGAGGACCAAGTTCAGCAGTGAACCTTCCAGGCTATGGTCCACATCCACCTTCTCCAGGGTCCAGGGTCACAAGTTAAGGAAGGAAAGAGCAGGCCTGGTCATGCTTTATAGGGATCAGAGAACACCTGCTTGTAAGGTGTTGGTCCCATCAGTCTTGCACTGTTGTAGTCATAATAGGTTACAAAGATGACGATGACTGAGCATCTTCTAAGACAGTGCCAATCGCTACTTCAGTCAGCTAATCAATACTCTATTAATGGAGAGACAGCATGGAATAATGGACCGAGTTCTGAACACCGGCATTCAAATGCCAACATTAAGACAGGAATGCTAGTGCTAAATTCTCCGATTTCCACTTTCTGCTGTTGTTTGTATTCTCTGCCCCATCCTTTTTTTTAAATCCTCACCGGAGGACATTTTTGCATTTATCTTCAGATAGAGCGGGAGGGAGAGAGGGAGGAAGAGAGAGAGAGGAACATCAGTGTGAGAGAGACACATCAGTGGTTGCCACTCCCACAGCTCCAGCTGGGGCTGTGGACAAACTGCATCCGAAGTATGTGCCCTTAGCGGGAACCTAACCGGGTCTCTCTGGACCACAGGCCAATGCTCTAACCACTGAGCAAAACCGGCCAGGGCAGCCCCATTTAAAAACAAAACAAAAAAACAAACCCGAATATATAATTTATTAATTCGCACATTTAATAAGACTTATTTAGTTAGTGTCCACTGCATGCCAGACTCTGTTATGGTGATGGGGACCCAGTTCCCAACAAGCAAAATCCAGTTTTCTTAGAACTTACTTTTAAAAAAACACATTTATTTTGACATACTTATAGTTTCACATGCTTACTAAGAAATAATATGTAGTAATACATAATATATATAATATTACATAATATAATAATCCTATAAACTTCATCCAGTTTCCCCAGACTTGGATTTTAATGAGAAGATATAAGTAATCAACAAATAAATAAATGAACATGATCATTTCAGATAATAAGAACCACGAAGAAGATAAAACAGGGAATGAGGGCGGCTGGGAGGATAAGAAGGTCAGAGAAGACTTTTTGGATGAGGTGACATTTGAGCAGAGTCATGAATAATGAAAAGGAGTCAGCCATTCAAAGATTTAGGGAAAAAGCTTGCTAAGCACTGGGTACAGTGAGTGAGTCAAGAACACAAAACAGAAAGAAGGGGTATGGCGTTGGGGCCTAGGGGACCAAGGGTATAGATTCAATGAGATGATGTAGGAAACAGGCCTAAGCATATCCAATTTTACAGGTCTGGACCAAGAATTTGAATTTTATTCCAAGTGCCAAGATTTGATTTAGTCTGACTGCTGAGTGGTTTCAAAAATACAAAAATAAAATATGAAAGCAGAGAAGCCAGTTAGGAGGCCACTGAATTAGTCCAAGTGAGGATGATAAAGGCCTGAACCAGAGTTAACCGGATAGAAGGTGAGAAATGGACAGGTTTGGAATATATTTAGGAGAAAGACCTAAAAGGGCTTGGTAATAAATTGGGTATCTTTAAAACAAAATTCATTTTTTTTCTTTTTTCTCAATTTTTAAAAATTGATTTTTAGAGAGAGAGAGAGAGAAACACGCTCCTGCTCGTGCCCTGACTGGGGATCAAACCTGCAACCTGGATATGTGCTCTGACCGGAACCCACCACCTTTTGGTGTATGGGATGATGCTCCGACCAACTGAACCATACCAGCCAGGACCAAAAACTATTTCTCAATCTCACATGTTCCTAAGATCCTGCCTTATGTCCTCTTTAAGGCCAGATTTCTTGACTGAATTCTCTACCTTTTATGTGTCCATTTCTTAATTATCCTCTCTTTATCCAGTTCAATCTGGGTTGTGATCCAACTGCTCTACCTCCATTTGTCTAAAAACTACTTTATCACCAATGTCACTGGTGGATGGCCTTGATGTGGCTGAATCCAATAGACTCTTTTAAGTCCTTTTCTTGCATGACCTTTCAATTTTATGTGTCAGTGTTGACTACTCCCTCCTTGTGGAAACATTCTTTGACTTTCTTTTTTTCTTTCTGGTGTTCTTTCTCAGTCTCCTTCGCTGGCCTCTCCTTCTCCATGGAAAAGCTAAGTGCTGAAGACCTGAAGATTTGTCTTAGTATCTTTTCCCTTCTCATAGAATCTCAAAAAGCACATAGATTCTGTTAACCATTAAGATCCTAAGACCTTCAAGTCTTTACTCTAGGTCACTCAAATGCCCAACTGCTTACTTGACATGTCACCTGGTTGCTTTTTGGCACCTTCAGCTCAAAATATCTAATAATAAACTCATTGTAGTAGCAGCTCACCTGTTTTACCTCCAGCTATTTATCTCTCTCTTAGTAAATGACACTATAATCTACCTGCTAGCTCAGCCCAGACACCTGGAAGCCATCCTTGATTTCTTCCTCTTCCTCATTCACATTGAATCAATCACAATCACAGTCAGAATTCTGCCTTCAATGTATCTCTCAGTAGGTTTTTTTACCCCAGTAGTTCTTAAATTGTTTTATTTTTCTCTATTCCCATGGTCAGTTACCACTTACTTTAAATCACTGCATTCCCTTGTATAACCTGCTGCAATAGTTCCTATTCGTTCTACCAGCATCCACTATTGCCACTGTCCAGGCTATTATCCATAATGCAACTAAAGTGACCCTTTGAAAAGCAAATATCATAGGTTATCCCATGCTCAAAACCCTTTAATGGCTCTCCATAACCTTCAGGATTAAATTCCAAAGCCTTAACATGATTTACAAAGCCCTGCAGATTATAGTCTTTCAAGAACTATAGTTGGTTAGGACACCTTTGGTGGCAGGGAATAAAAATTCAACTGAAAGTGCCATAATTGATATGGATATTTATTATCTAATACATATAGTAAATTGTTCTAGAGGGAAGCAGTTCCAGAGTTAGCTCAGCAGTTCAGTGACTGTTCAATGAGTCCTCAAGGCCTCAGCTCCTTGCTATCCCCAGTGTGTCAATAGTGTCTTGCTTATGGCAGAAAGATGGCAGGAACTGCTCCAATAGTCACATCTCCACAATAATCACCAAATTCAAAAAGGAAAGATAAGGTTTCCTCTTTCTACATCTCTCTCCTCTTAAATAAAAGGAAAATGCTTCCTGGAGGCCTCTTTCTGCGGACTTCCCTTTACATCTTTGGTCCAGATTGGGCTCCATGATCATGCTTAAACAGTCATTGGCAAGAGACAATGAAGGTACTCTGATGGACTTTAACTCATAATTTATCCCATGGGTCTTGGTCCTTCAGTTATCTCAACAATATAATTTGGGGTTCTTTTATCAAGAATGATGAAGAGAATGCAATTGAATAGGCCAACAATAGGGTCTCTCAAAATAACCATTTTTGGATCCATCTGCAATCACTCTCTCCATTATTCTGCATGGTTCTAAATTTCTCTATTTCTTTCAATTCTTTGAGTATACTGAGTTCTTTCTGTTTTCAGGGCCTCTTTACCTGGCTTTTTTCTTTCTTTCTTTCTTTCTTTCCCTGAATACTTCTTCTTTCCCACAACTCTCAACTTCCTTCAACTGAAAGTTCAGGTCTTAGTTTGGTGACTTTCTACACTACATCCATCTCATACTATCTCCTTGATTCTTCCACAGTCTGCTCTATTTACCTTACAATTTATCCTGCTTGTAGCTACTCCAAAAGTTTGAAAAGTACCTGGCATGTAGAAGGTGATACATATATTTATATATGTGACTCAATACTAAACTCACAAGGTAGATATTATTGTTTTTATTTTATAGTCTCAGAAAATTTAACTTAGCAAAAGGTCACACAGCCAATAAGTGGCAGAATTATGTTTTAATTCTAAATCTTTCATTTTAAAATCCATGTGCTTTTCACTAAGGGACTTGCTTGTAAAGAGATGAGAAGTGCGAAGATTCTTAGAAAAAAAAATAAAACAAAATTAAATAAAACAGTGCAGGAAAATAGGACCTGGGTGAATAGATAAAAATTAAGCATCTGATATTATTTATAAAGCTCTTAATAAACTTATAAAGCTGGCAATAATGATGAAGATGATGATTATGGGATCAGCCAGAGAATAAATTCACAACAGACTGTGTGACCTGGAGGGCATCAGAAGTACAGATCAGTTATTCTACATCTCTGGTATCCAGAAGGCTAATGTATCTCTCAGTAAACCAAAAGTAGAACACAACTGCCAGAAAAATATGTATTTTATTTACTCCCTTGAAAAGAGTGATGAAAAAAATAAATTTATCATTTCAATTAGTATTGAAAATATGAGAGACATTTCTATATTCTTTTAAGTTTTAGTACCCCAAACTCAGAGAAAACCTAAATGTCCATAATAGGGAAATGTTTTCTTAAAGTGTAGTAAATTTACTCAATAAATAGATTAAAACATTTAAAAAACATGCAGCTCGCCATTTTTAGGCCCGTTCGCAGTATTTTATTTTTTAAAAAAATTTTCTTTATTGATTTTAGAGAGAGAGAAAGGGAGAGAAAGAGAGAGAAACATCGATGAGAGAGAACATTGATTGGCCACCTCCTGCATGCCACCCACTGGGAATGGGGCCCACAACCTGGGCATGTGACCTGACCAGGAATCCAACTGGCGACCTCTTGGTGCATGGGTCGACCCTCAACTACGAGCCACACTGGCCGGGCAGTATTTTATTTTTAAAATGCACATAATAGCCCTGGCCAGTTTTCTCAGTGGTTAGAGCATCAGCCCGTAGACCAGAGAGTCCTGGGTTCAGTTCCCGCTAAAGGCATGTACCTCAATTGCAGTTTGTCTCCAGCTGGGTTGGGATTGTCTGGGTGGCAACCACTTCAGGTGTCTCTCTCACATTGACACTTCTCTCTTTCTCCTCCTCCCTTTCTCCCTCCAGCTCTATTTGAAGATAAATGCAAAATGTGTCCTTGGGTGAGGATAAAATAAATAAATAAAATAAAATGCACATAAGTGAAATGACATATAGGTATTTATTATAATATTGTTTGTAATAGCAAAGTATTAGAAACATTTTAAATACCCACCAATAAAAGACTGATTAAATACTTATGGTACATCTTTACCATGGAATACTCTGCAGTCATTAAAAAGAAAGACAACTCAATACCTACCCTTAGAGAAAGCTCTCCAACACATATTACTAAGTGAAAAAAAGCATTAGGAGAACAACTGTGGGTATTGTATACTATCATTTATATTTTTAAGAAACCCATATGCAAGTCTACACACATATATATATATGTGTGTATATACATGTATATATATGTATACATATGCACATAGGTACTAGTATGTGCATATTAATAGTCTTGAAAATAAACACAAAAAATGAGTAAGTGTTGTTGCCTCTAGGGATGGATTCTAGTTGCTGCATAACAGGAGTGGAAAAAGACTTACTGCGTGTTTCTGTTCCCACTTTGACACTTGTATTGTGTGTATTCACTGCAATAGATGAAAATTAATAATTTGAACAGACATGTATCCATTAACTCAACAGTTCTAATCCTTGAACCAATGTGTGGATAAACATGTGCACAAGTAGGCATAAATGGGAATGTTATTTGAAACATTGTCTATAATACCAAAAATTTGCAAAATTTCTATTTGCAGAGGAAGGCAAAAAAGAATAAGCAAAAATTTTATAGCACTTAACTATATATCAGGTATTAGTCTAAGAGCTTTATATATGTTAACTAATTTAATCCTCATATTAACTCTATGATATGGGTAATTAATATTGTCATCCTGATTTTCCAGAGCTGAGAGTTCAACCCTGGAAATTTGGCTCTGTCTGTCAAGTTAACCACTATGTCTTCCTCTGTTTGATAACGTGGAGGTATTTCTAAGATACTGTTTACTGAAAAGGGATGTTATTGAAGAAAACAAAAATCAATATAAGATATACTTCTAATGGAGAAAAATCATTATATATTTCTCACTGGGAGAAAGCAGTGCAATACATGTTCAAAATCCCAGCTCTTTCTCTTGCTAACTGAGTGACCTTGGCAAATTACTTCCTTGGTCTTAGGTTCCTCATTTGGAAAACACAGATCATGTTTACCTGTAGAACTGTTATGAGAGGTGGAATACAATAACACTGAAACCCTCGCTCATTGCCTCTAGCAGGTAGTGTTAAACAAGTGTTAGTTCTCTCTCTGACTTTATTCATTCAGCAAATATCCAACAACAGCCTACTCTGTGTCAAACTCCTCACTAGATGTTGGAAGCATAATCAGGAGCCAGACTCAATGGAGTGAACAGTTGTTGTTTTTGTTTGTCAAACATCTCCTCATCTTTAGTAACAACACCACACACACTCTTCCTTAGGGAATGATCCATTCATCATCTCACTTGCTTTGGTGGGGCTGCCAATCATAGTGAGTACTTTTTCAAAAAATATGTTTTTATTGATTTTTTAGAGAGAGAGGAGGAAAAAGAGAGATAGAATCATCAATGTAAGAGAGAAACATTGATTGGCTGCTTCCTGCATGCCCCTCACTGGGGATGGAGTCTGCAACCTCAGCATGTGTCCCAACCAGGAATTGAACAGGACCTCTCAGTCCATGGGTTGATGCTCAATCCACTAAGCCACACAGGCCTGGGGACAGTGTGTGCTTTTTACCCCTCATTGCCCACCCCTGGTGTGAGCAGGAATATCTGTTGCTGTGATCTGCGGCTTCTCTGGTATCTGTCCTTCCTAAGCATAGTAGATACATGTACTTCCTTTTTATCTTCGAGCAATACAGCATCTTACTAATACTTCCTTTTTTACCTTTTTTTACATTAATTTATTCAAAGTTAAGTTCTTGCAACCAAACTTACTGATAGATATTACCCTTTGTCCTCAAGAACTTTCATGTCCTGGCAGGTCAGATGGACAGAAAAATAGCATTACATTTATAGTTCAATATGGTAAGACGGATGATAGAGATCTAGACAAAGAGCACTGGTGCTGACTTAGCCCAGGGGGAACGTAAAAGGAAGGGAAAGAAAGAATATTCCAGATAGAGGGAAAGCGGAATGAAAGAAAGGTGGAACATTCCAGATGAGGGGCCTCGGTGAGTGCAGATAAGGAGGGAAGAAGTAGCATGCTCTGTTATGAGAGTACAAACAGTTCCGTGTTTCAGAATTTTTAAGCACACGGTGGGTGGCGAGGAGAGGAAAAACTGGAGACCTCGGCAGAGACAAGGTCATGAAAGCTGCATTTGACAGGTAAAACATTCTCATCTTGCTTCTGTGGCTTTATGAAGCCAATTAAGAGCTTAGACAGAAGAGTGACATGGCCAAAGCTGCAATTTTGATGTCACTCTGCGTATCTTAAGTGTTCTCAAACTTTATCTAGCATCAGAATCACCTGAGGAGCTTATTGAGCAATACATGATAGGCAAACAGCAGATCCTTCAGGAGACTTTGACAACAGCAGAGATATTAGGTGCCAGGAGAGAGTTCTTTATATTAATTTCTAATGTAATCTGTCCTCAACCTTGACCATGCCTTCTCAATATAGAATTATATTATGCTTGTAAATACCTTAGTACCAAAACATACATATTTCTCGCTTTACAATGACAATTTAAAAAATACCTATCTATAAAGCAATCGAGAGTAATATTCATAGTATTCTACAAAAACAAACATCTGAGGTGTGATCTTGAATAATGTTTAACACACCTCTACAATCTCAACTCTTATTTGATGATAAGATGAGGCACCATTCTCTTCTTAAAGGGAGAAGGACATCATCCCAAAAGAAGGACTTCATCCCAGTTCTGCTGAAAGCAAGATTTATGAGTAAGTTCTGTTGGGGTAAGCCAGTCAAGGGCTTGGATCTTCTGCCCTGGTTCCAGCATAATTGGGTTTTCAAACTTAGGTACTGTCCTCAGTTTCCCTGCTGACCAGTCTCACTACTGTTTGTTGCCAGCTTTCCCATTCTGATCATCGCAGTTTACTGCCACCGTGGAGAGTCACATTACAGCCTATCCTCAAAGCATGCTGTCTCACGCTAGTATAACTCAATGGGCAGCACAGCTGGATAATGTTTGAACCAGACCCACATTTGGGGTGTTCTATTTCAATGAACATGAAACCATGGGTTGCCTGGAATGAGAAAGGATCATAGAGGGTATCTGACCTAGTTTTCTCATTTTGCAGACTAGTAAACTGCTTCCCAGTGAGAGGAAAGCATTCATGTTGCACCCCTCAACACTTCAAATGGACACATTTGAAAAAGGAATTAAGTAATTTAGTACTTGGGAAGCACTGGCCTATTTATAAGAGATCTATTTGGGGAGGTAAGATCGTAAATGATGAAAAAGATAAGGAACAAAAATGATTTAAATAGTAGTTTGAAACAAAATTAGAAGCACTATTAACAAGGTAGTCCAAGATTAATTGCATACAAATATAAGATTTTTTTGTGACTTTGCACAACAACAATTATATAGTTTGCCATTGGACATTCTTCTGTAACTTATACAACTAGCTATCTTTTATTGCAGAAGAATGTCAATGCTTTAGACTTTAATTACAAAAATGTAATTGCTTTCTATGCTGCCATTACAAGCAAGTAATATAGATAATAATATAAATAATAAGATATCCTTGGAATAAAGCAGATGTAAACTTTAATATTCCCATTTTACAAATGGAAAACTTAAGCATATAAATAGGCCTAACACACCATTAATTTCTAGCCTATTCCCTCAAAATTTGTAATTTAGGTCAGTTGAAAAATAGGCACAAAGGAATTATGGTAGAGGTTAAATTCCAATGATCTGGAGTGTTAATATCTAATGTATGGATTTTATGCAGAAATTTCTGTGAAGATTAGTGCTAAGAACTATTTTTCTAGTGGGCCTCAAACCAAGAGAGGAATTTCTCCTCTTAAAAAATAGCATAGCAGCCCAGCTGATGTGGCTCAGTGGTTGAGCATTGACCCATGCACCAAGAGGTTGCCAATTTGATTCCTGTTCAGGGCACATGCCCCGGTTGTGGACCAAATCCCCAGTGGGAGGCATGTAGGAGGCAATTGATGTTCTCTCTGATAGATGTTTTTATCTCCCTCTCCTTCTCCCTTCCTCTCTCTCTAAAATCAATAAAGAAAAAAATAGCATAGCAGTAAGATTGTGGCTATCATCTTTTGACATTATTTCAAAATCCTTATCAGCTGAACTGGGTGAAAGAGCCGTAGTGTCTTCAGATGTTGAAATAAGCAACTATTGTCTTTAAGAAAGTGCTAAAGAACATTCATTTTTGTCTAGTGTTTGTGTTCCTCTCCTTTCTTCCCTACTCCTTTTCCCATTTATATTTGGAGTTTGGGTCCTTTGTATAAGCAGTAGGAAAAGTGGGACAGGACACAGAGACAATGTCCACGTAGAAATTATGGGCCACAGACAAAAGAAGGTGCTACCCATGGGCATGGGATGATAACATGCTGTGTGGCAACTCTGCAGACGCCATGTTCAGTATACAAAGCCTTCTCACAACTGATGCCTAACCAGGTTAGGTGAGGTGATGGCTGGATGGGGTTACTCTCTGACCCTTTACAATTGGCAACAGATGTTAAGGGAAGAGATGTTATGGATCAATGGACATTGGAATTAAGTTTATTAATTTTAAGACTTCAACTGGGATTATTAAAAGTATAACATTTCTCCAGCTTTAATGTAGTATACCAAACAATATATTATCACTGGCAATAAAAGTTTATTAATAGCACACTATTCAAGAGTATATTAAAAAAATCATACAAAGAGAATTAATTTAACTCCATTAATGCTTCTTCAAAGCACTGGGCAATTGGATCTAGCATGTTAAGAATATGCCACAATTGTTTTTTAGTGTATGTATATAGTTCAAACTAATTGTATTGCCCTAATTTCTTATTCTATTGAGCCCAATATAGAATTGTGGCTTCCCTTTCGATATATTTAACTGTTTACTATTAAAATGCCAATGTAGGTGAGGTGAACAACTTTGTAAACATATACAAAAAAATAGTTTGTCAAATTTGTAGCTATTAATTTTTTTAAACATATGAGCCTAAACAAAGATGATTCCCCTTAGAAAAATAAGCGGCAGGTTGCTTATATTTAATTAACCCTTGTTTATATTTACAATTGCTAATTTTTTATTTCCTTATATTTATAGTTAAATATTAAATTATAATTATAAATATTTGTAAATATTCCTTATATTTCCAATTACAACTATTTCTTTATAACTATAATTGCTTGCCATATATATATAAACTAACACACTCAAAAGATTTTATGGCAATTTTAATGACAATACTACTTTATTAAATTTGTTTCAGAGAATTATCTGGAACTCCACTGCCACATGAGACTAAATAGCGAAAGGTTGGTCAAAAACTGAAGCTATTAATAGTGATTTGTAGATAGCAGTAATACAAAGGACAGCAGACTTTAAATTAAATCATTTTTATGTAAGAGTAATATAAAATTAACTTTAACTGTGGGTTAATTTACTCCAAACATAATACTTATAGGAATAAAAACTGAACAAAAATTAAAACTGAACCACTATGCCCCTGGCACATGCAAGGTCTAACATGGACATAATGGCCTTTCTGCGGCATAGCGGTGCCCTCTTTGTAGCTTGTCTCAGTGTTCAACTGAATATAGAAAAGTCAGGTGATTGTAAGTCAGCAGTTGCAGAGGTAAGAGAATAACTGTTTCTTTCACTTTCCAGCTCTGGAGAGTTCTCCTTCAGGAAACAGTGGAAAAATCAATGCCAGATGGCTCTCAAAGAGATGCTGCTAATGGTTCTGCTATTGTCAAATCCCCTGTAGAAAAAACGTCTTCACAGTTAATCAATACAGAAGTGCAGGGCTGCAGACTTCATATCTCATGAACCTTTGACCCCTATGGTTAAAGGAAGCCGCCCAGCTCAGTCTCACCCACGGCCCCACCAAAGACCATTTCTCATGGTGCCGATGATTTATGACTTAATTCAGACAAAGCGGTAGAAATTCCCCTCCTTTTCTACTTTTTATTTGTGTTGAAATGGTATTTTTGCCAGTTAAAAAAAATTCATAAATAACATTAGCTTCTACTTACAAGGCACTTACTATGTGCCAGCAAAGTGTGAAGTGCATTACATGTGCTAACTCACATTCATCCTAAACTCTGGGGCTGGCATTATCATGCCCCTTTGAGGTTAAGTAACTAACACCAGGCCCTGCAGCATCTAAGTGCTGGAGCTGGGTCTGCATGACACCAGAGTTTCCATTTCTAACGGCTGCACTTTGTACTCTGTTCTAAAATTACAAAATTGAAAAGAAAACCTTTACAGTAACCCCCTAACCCTGGTAAAACTGCCTTCCTTGTTGTTCATAGCAATCTCCCCACCCACCCTAGTCTTTCAGTTCGCGAGAGTGACTGCTCTCCTAGAAGTGACCTTGGACCCAGTACCCTTCCCCCAGCCACCAGCCACTGTTTATTAGTTCAAGGGTGGCTACCTGACCCATGCTGGGCTGAGAAGTCTATTCCTAGGAATTTTGAAATCCAGGCAGAGAGATTTCAAAAGATAGAGGAGAGAGAAAGGGAGGGAGGAAGGGAGAGAAAATGAATCAGTTTCTTTCTGCATTTGCTGTAACGTGTAAAATTCAGAACCTGTGTGTAGTGGTGTTTTTCATAGTGGCCTGTGGAACAGAGACAGCCTTTTGGCAGTGAGAAAAAGGAAGAAGCACCAAAGTGACATGGAGAATGAGGAACCTTGGATTCTCTACAGTGTTTCGGGATTTGGTTTATCACTGGGCCACAGTGGGACTCTGTCCTTGGATTCTGTGAATGTCCTGATTTTCTAAAAACTTCTCTCTTTTGCTTAAGATAACTAAAGATGGCTCTTGTCACTTGTAACCAAAAGACTCTGAACTAATAATTTCTAAAACATAAATGCTCTAGTTCTGGCTGGGTAGCTCAGTTGGTTAAGAGCATCCTCCTGATACACCAAGGTTCTGGGTGTGACCCTCTCAGTCAGGGCACATACAGGAAGCAACCGGTGAATGCATAAATAAGTGGAACAACAAATTAATGTCTCTCTCTCTCTCTCTCCTCCCTTCCCTTCTTCTCTCTCTCTCTAAAAATCAATCAATAAATTTAAGAAAATAAATACTCTAAGCATTTTTCCACTTGTCTGTCTCACAAGAACGTTGACAGGTCTAGTGGGGAGGCAGTGTGAGTGAAGTCTGGAGATGCCCCTGCTATCAGCTGCTACCAGACAATTCAACTCACACTGATTTAACTTAACCGGAAAGGAGACGTACTAGCTCATGCAGCTACAAACCTAGAGGAAGTTCGGGCTTCTGGGCTGACTTCATCTTGCCATCGTGGTTTTATCTTGCCTCCTTTATGCCCACCTCCTTCTTAGGAAAGAGGTGAGGTAACTTGCCACCTATGAGTTCAAGGAAACTCCCCTAGAATCCCCAACACATTTTCATAACCCTTAATTCTTGCTACAGTTCCTGTGGTAGGGCAATGTCAGGTACTGCGGCGAGACCTGAGTCCTTGAACTAATATCTGGAAAGCAGGATGGAGATTCATCAGGGTCACTTTTCTGAAGAACACAACTGCTACTAAAGGTGGGGTGGGACAGACACTAGAGTCTGCTCTTGTCCTTCCCTTTGGGCTTGCGGGCATCTTTACCGTGCACGGTCTTCCTCCCCACTGAGAAGCAGTGGGTATAGGATGAACAGCACTGCTGTGGAGCCAGACTGCCTGAGATTTTTCAGATTCTTGACTTTCCTCTGAGCCTTCTTGTCTTCAGCAGCAGATACCCCTGTCACATTCTTTGCTTAAAGAAGGCACTGGAGCCTTTGTCTGCACTGAGGAGTCTTTACTCCATATGACTGATGACTGACCCTTATGAGACAACCAGGAAGACCAGGAATAAGCCAAGGAGCTCCTGAAGTGGGTGATCCTCTTGGCTGTGGGCAAGTTGAGCCAAATTTTGTCTGGGATGCATCTGCTTCTGTAGCAACTTGATATTTTCTTGGCCTTGTGTTTCTCAGCAGTGGTACTGGTTTGGAGATGGTTGGCACATGGTAAGTACTATGCAGGTGGCTGAGAGGCAGCAAGTTAAGAGCACAGAACTCTCAAAACAGAGTGCCTAGGCTTAGATCCCTGGCAAATACCGGTGGTGTGAACTTGCATAGCTTACTTAACCTCTCTGTGCTTCGTTTGCTTCATCCTTAAAACAGGGTTAGTAATGGCACCTACCCCATTGGGTTGTTAATATGTATGAAGCACTTTGAAGAGTGGCTGGTACCTTAAAAAGCCCTCTCTAAGTATTTCCTGAGATTATTATAATTATCATTTACTATCTTAGGTTGAATATCCAGGAAATAGACTCTGAGATAGGAATTTAGATGCAGAAAAGTTATTGGATAGTACTCCATATCCTTGCCTTTCTGTAATTTTGGAGGCAGGCTTCCCCTGAAGACAAGTGTAATTCCGAGGTAGGACAGTTTTTAGTGGCTGTGGGCCAATAGCAGACATCACTTCTGGCAACTGGTGGGAATGCGGGCCTTGGCCATGGAGGAGAGATCTGAGTGGTACACTGCAGCATCCACTCTGTATATCTTCATGCATGACCTCTCTGATAGGAGATGCATTCGCCCAGGAGTCAACCCAAAGACATTCAATTGTAGTATCCATGCCAAGTTCAGCAATCTGCATGTTGTGTTGTCATCGTTATCAATTCTAGCTATAGTTACACAGGGGGCCTATGTCTGAATGATAAATCACTTTTAACACCCCAATAATCAACGAACTGATTAAAATGTTGAAGATGGGAGGCTGGGCAACAACATACAGTTCAAAACACATCATATCCTGTAGGACAGGAATAGCAAGAGCTCTCTGCTATGCAGAGGGACTTGGTTAACCAGTCTGAGTCTATGCTCCTGAGAGGATCGCCTTTTTATTGCTCTAATTGAGCCCTAGTACTGTGCTCTGGGTGGATTTCCCTTATTCAAAGTTCTCTTTGGTCATATTTGGGGTGAGCATCAGTACAGAATTCTCTGCTAAGGACTACATATATCCAGCAACCTATTTCTTGATGGTAGGCTTTTCAGGTCATAGGATTATTTGGGGAATGAATGGTCGTGAGACGTTGAAAGTGAGATACTTCCAAAAATCCTCAACAAACTTCACTTATTGAACTGAATTAAGTCATATTCATTCTCAAAATAGAAATGGTCTAAATAACTTAGGTCTGGGATCCTGAAGTGATGATTGGGAAAGGGGTTGAGTTTATCAGGTTGGGGTATACCCCTTTAGCTGTCATCAGTTTCTCAATCATTTGGCTGCTATGCAATGAGGAAGGAAGTAATTAATGTTGGACAGTGATCCAAACATTGCCCCTTTAGTAATTCAACTAGATGAACTGGTTGAACAAGCAAGATATATGAAGCGCAAGTGCTTTATGAATTTTGAAAAATTTACAGGCTGATTTTCCTCAGTCACACTCAAGAATCCCAGATGGTACTTTCAGCCCAAAGAATTGCTTAAGGAAGATGATCTATTCTAAAATATAGTTAAAGTAAAGGCTTAACAGGAGATCATGTCAGCAGCAGAGAACAATTAGCAAATTAATTTATTTGCCCTGACTTACACTGCTATTGGCAATTCATTTTACATCAGATGTTCTGGTTTTATTTATTTATTAAACATTTTTTTTTTCTTTATTGACTTTTAGAGAGAGAGGAAGGGAGAGGGAGAGAGAGATAGAAACATGGATGAGCGAGAACATCAATTGGCCGCCTCCTGCATGCTCCCCACTGGGGATTTGGCCTACAACCTGGGTATGTTCCCTGACCAGGAATCAAACTAGCAACCTCTTGGTGCATGGGTAGATGCTCAACCACTGAGCCACACCAGCCATGCAGGCAGATATTTGATGTTTAGAATCATTAATGTTAAGGGTTAACTAAAAATATAGTAATTGATTGTCTTGTCTGTCTCCCCAGATTGGGACCTGATCTCATTCAACCTTATAGACCTAATGTCTGGCATACAGTTTTAAACATGGTAGGAACATAACGAGAGGTTGTTAAATGGCAAGTGGAAGTTCCTTGGAACTAGTCACTTAAAGTTACTTCACATTTCCTGATAATTTCAAAATGAGCTCTGCTTGGAAGGAAACTTTTACTTCTCTCTTGTATCTACATAACTAACATAAAATGCAGGAATATAGGGAGTTCTTGGGAAATTAAGTTATTAATATTAATGTCAACATAATTTTATAAGTAAAGAAAGTCTTCTAAATTATTTGAAAGTAGTTAAGAACTATTTGCTTAAGATGTATAAATATATGTCATCTATTGTTATGTAGTGAAAAATATTGTTTATGGGAAAAGTAAAAATGAGCCAGTTTTCCAAGGCTGTATCTGTTTATAGAACACATGGAAACCTATTAATGATCATCACTTAAATTTCATGGATTCTTAGTTCTACAATCACTGATGCAGGACTTCCTCTACCCTCTTCCAGTTTAACCATAGGTATTTCTGGGGGCTGTCATGAGGTATTCCACATAAGCTTACAAAAGAGGCTGTTCCCATTGGGCACTATTACTGACACAGATTCCATCACACTTTGCTGGAGACTTGCATACTCCGGCAGGGATGCCCCATTTGTCTGCCTAACACAGGGCTACTTACCTAGTATATTTACAATTTCAATAGGCACCACTGTCTCTGTTGGTTATTATCACTGACAGAAGTATCTTTCCATATTAATAAATTTAATTATATAAAATATTTTATTGGTTTACATTGTTATTTATTTGTACACATCAATAAACATTTATGTAATTTTATTATATTTTTAGTGGCATTTTATGCATTGTACCATAATTGATTTAACCAATTCCCTACTATGGAACATTTGGTTATTTTATTTTTTGCTATTATAAATAATACTGCAATGAACATCCTTGCAATCAAACCTTGTACATTCCTTAATTTTTGCTGTAGGATCCTAAGAGTTAATTTAATGTCTTACATGCTTCTTAAAAATGAGGAAATGATTTTACAAGTAGTTCAAGGACTGAATAGTTTTCAGAATGTAGAAGAGCAACTGATAAAAATAGAAAACACTAACAATCATACCATGTATACCAGCTTAATTACCAGCTACAACAATTCAAGGAAGAGCTGTTCAGTGGCCTAGAGAGACTATCTTCCTGACTACGTTGGTTTTGTTTAGAAACTGCTCTCCATCAAGTAAACAGTGTGTTTGGGAATCATTTTCAGATGTTTTTATTGCTTTGCTTTAAATATGTAATTAATCCATTTGAATCTAAAGAAAAGTACAACTTAAGAAGAACTAAATGAGCTTCTTTAATTTTAATAGTTTTACTTATAAGTAGTATAAACATTTAAACAGGAGAAGTAGAGTTTATGTAAGAGCACATTCCAGAGAAACTAATAAATGGGAGCTCTAATAAGGGCAAAGAAAAGACTTAAGAGAGTTTCTAGAGCAAAGCTGGTTGTTTGATTTGCTGGGACCATAGGAAAACTCCCAACTGAAAAACGGAAATTAGGAAGGAGACTGCGGCTCTCAACATTTACATCAGTTCTGCTTTGTTTCTCCTGCTGGTTCCTTTGCTGTCAACCAGAATCTAAATCTGGTCTACCAGGGACAAATCCCAGGTCAATTCTCTAGCAGTTTATTTCAGTCTTCATTGTTTTTCAGAGACTGGTTCTGCTTACCAAAGCCTTTATTCATTGATAGAAAATTTCTCTAAATCCAGATAGATCTCTCAGCCATGACCACTACATTGAGTGACTTACAAATTAGTTTCCTGCCTAAAATACTAATAGCTATCATTGGTATATACCACGCACTGGAGTAAGATCCCTACTTTCGTTATTTGATTTACTTTAATTATCCTCACAATGGTCCTAGTTTGCTGTAATCGGCAAGTAACAGAAACCTGACTCAAGCCTGTTTGAACAATAAGAAACTGTACCGGCTCTTATAACAGGAAGTTCAAGAGTAGCATTGGCTTCAGGCATAATTTGATCAGGATTCTGGCTCCATTTCCCGGCAATGCTGTTCAATTCTATATGTCAGCTGTGTTCTAAAGCTGATTTCCCTTGTGGTGTGGAATGGGTGCTGGAGGCAGTTGGGGTACTTACGTGCTTTTTGATGTATGGAGTGAGAAACAAACTTCCCGTGATTTGTCTAGCAGAGCATGGAAAAGGCTTCCCAGAAGTCTCCACTAAATCCTCTGTATTAGTTAACTCAGGCTGCCATAACTAAATACCATAGACTGGTGGTTTAAACAAAGGAAATGTTTTTTTCTCACAGTCTGGAGGCTGGAAGTCCAAGATCAGAGTGCCAGCACAATCCTTTGAATTCTGGTGAATTCTCTCTTTCTGACTTGTAGATGGCTAACTTCTCTCTGTGTCCTCCCATTAGAGATGGGGCAGGGGAAGGGAGGGGGGAGAGAGAGAGAGAGAGAGAGAGAGAGAGAGAAGAGTTCACAAGTTCATTGGCATTTCTTCTCATAAGAACACTAATTCCATCTTGAGGGTTCCATCCTCATGAACTCATATAACCCTAATTAACTTCCAAAGGCCCCATCTCTAAATACAAATACCATACATTAGGGGTTAGGGCTTCAACATATGAATTTTGTGGAGACACAATTCAGTCCATAGCATCCTTCTTTATATCTTCTTAGCAACTCCTGACCCAATCATTTGCAAGGACAATGGGATTCTTGTGATTGGCCTAGATGGATCAGCTGACATGAAAAGAATTTGAAGGAATTAACCACAAAGCTTATGGTAAAGTACGTATATTTCACAAATGAAGAAACAGTCTGAGACATGTTAAGTGCCCACCCAAAGTTATGATTATAGTGAATGGGAAAGCCAAGATTTAAACTCAACTGATTCTAAAGTTCTTCTTCTGCCCTGGCTTTGCTCAGTGGTTAGAGCATCAGCCCATGGACCAAAGAGTCATGGGTTTGATTCCAGCCACGGGCATGGTTACAGATCGGTCCCTAGACCTTGGTCAGAGTCGTGCAGGAGACAACCAATCGATGTGTCTCTCTCACATTGATGTTGCTCTCTCTTTCTCCCTTCCTCCCACTCTATCTGAAGATAAATGGAAAAACATATCCTTAGGTGAGAATTTAAATAAATAAATAAATAAAATCCTTCTTTGCACTATATGACATTGGTGTCTTTTGTTTGGTTTTCTAGTATGCAGTTTATCTATCTTTTGTAGCTTCAGCTGGGTTCTCTTGTGATAGCAGATACATTGCTCTGGTCCTTACAACCTGAGTGGACAACCCAGGACCCTGAGCTCCATGACTCATCTTGGGCTCCAGTTATGGAGGGTCAGGCACAAATATAAATAGTTCCCCACTACTGCTTGGACTACTATTTAAGACCTTTTTAAACAAAGTTTTTTTTTTAATTGTTTTTTTTTTTAGAGAGAGAGAGAAAGGGAGAGAGACAGAAACATCCATGTGAAAAATATACATCAATCTGCTGCCTCCTGCATGCCCTCTTAGTGGGGATTGAGCCCACAACCTGGGCATGTGCCCTGACCAGGAATTGAACCGGGACCTCTCTGTCCATGGATGATGCTCAACCCACTGAGCCACATCAGCCAGGCCAAAGCCCTTACTTTTTAAGGGTCTTTTAAATACATTTTACTTAACTTCATTGGTGGAAAGTCACCCTTCCACTTTCCTGAAATCTCCACTCCCATCAAATCCAGCTGCTTGCAGAACTCCAAACATTCCTTCCATCATTAGATCTCCCTGCATTTGTTCACACTGTTCAACCTGACTGGAGGACTTTGATTGACTTTTGTGATTCTCCTGGTGGAAAAAAATAGAGACTTTGAAAGAAGACACTGTCATATTGTTATTTATAGTAAGAAATTAATTTATATTTGTTCTTTATTCCTGTTTCTGTTTCACAGAACTCCTAAAACTCTTGGAATTTCTTAAGTGATAAGAGCGCTGGGAGCATTTTTTGTTTTAGTATTTGGTCTTTTATCCTGGGTTCCTGAAATAGCTCCAGAGCCACAAAAGTGAAAGGAAAGTCTTGTCATTCATAACAGCCTCTTCCAACCACACCTGAGTTTATGTTACTGTGGTGACTTTGGAAAGCTTCTGAGAATGAGGGCTGGTTGCCAGGGCATCCAACCAGGATTAGCAGGATGGAACTTTCAGGATCCTCTGTCCTAAACCTCCAGCAAGGGGAGAGAGGCTGGAGGTTTAATCAGTCATCAATGGCCAGTGATTTAACCAATTCTACCAATGTAATGAAGCCTCTATAAAATCCCAAAAGAACAGATTTTGGAGAGCGTCTGGGATGGCCATCACTTGGGAATGCTGGGAGAGTGGCATGCCCAGAGAGGGCATGGAAGCTCTGAGCCTCTTCCCACATACTTTGTTCTATGCATTCTTCCATCTGCCTCTTCCTGAGTTTTATCCTCTTATCATAAACCAGTAATCTAGTAAGTACTGGTTTCCTGAGTTTTGTGAGCCACTGTGGTAAATTAACCAAACTCAGGAGGCAGTGGAGGGAACCTCCAATTCATAATTGATTAGTCAGAAGCACAGGTGACAACCTGGACTTGTGATTGGCATATAAAGTGTGTGTGTGTGTGTGCGTGTGTGTGTGTGTGTGTTGGGGGGGAGGACTGAGGGGTGCATCAGGGGTGCAGTTTTGTGGGACTGAGTCCTGTTGAAATACATGTCTAGGCCCAAGATGAAGCCACTCCTGCCCGTGTTGCATCAGCAAACATAAACTCAGATAACTTTAGAGTCCCTGTAAACGCTCCACTTGATCAGAATCGCAGTTATATCCAGCCAGCCAATCCCCAACTGCCAAGAGTCTGTATTGATTTCCTTGTTCTAAATGAGGTTAGATATGCAACCGCAGCCAATCAACTTTAGTCAAATATGTTTTCCTTATTTCCTGACTGACCTGCTAGCCTTGCAAGGAAATCTCGACCTCCAAGCCAATCATGCCCTGTGTCCATGTTGCCTCGTCTCACATTCTATAAAACTCACTTATTGCCCAAATAGCCCTTGGGAAGCGTGCTTCCCTGCTTGTAAAGCACTGCACTTTCCCACTCATAGATTGTTTTTCTCTGAATAAAGGACATCAAACTGGTTACTGAATTGTTTTATTTTTGTAATTTGACAGCCCTTCCCCTATGGGAACTGATGGTTTCTACAAGTAGACGTGTCAGAATTGAGTAAAATTGTGGGACACCCAGCTGGTGTCCCAGAACTGCGAGGCGTGTGGAAGACATTGCTAGGTGGTCTCAGAAGTGAGGCAGTATTGTTAAAGAGTATTGAGAGTAGGGGAAACACACAGGAGTGTGGCTTTTTTCTTTACATAAACACATGGGTTTAAGCCCTCTCTGCTATTTCCCGGCTGAATGACTCAGGACAAGCAGCTTAAACCCTCTGAACCTCATTTTCCTCCTTTGTAGTCAGTAGATACTAACACCTGTGTCATAGGTTTGCTCTGAGAAATCAGAATCTGTGTGTGACAATGCCTAATAAGTAATACGTACTTAATAAATGGGAAGTCTTTCAAGTCCCATTTCCTTCATACATTTTCTTTCGTCTTCCCAAACTGAAGTGCTTACTCTTTCTCTGAGCTGTCATACAAATCACAGCTAACACAATGGGTTTGATTATTAGCCAAGTTATGCTGCTGTGATTAATCTTCTGTTGCTATCTTAGACTATGTAAAACACTTAACTATTTAACTTTCCAATTAGGTTATAAGCAACATGCAATCTGCATTGTGTAGCACAGTGTCTTGCCCAGAGTTTTGGAAAGACTACCCAGTGCAGAACTTTCTCTTCTTCAGGGATAGTTAACACTAATATGCTAAGTATATAGCAGCCATTCTTAACTATGAGGCTCACAATAGAAACACACATAGGAAGACTATATACCCCTGCATGTCAAAGGCGTATATGGGGTCACTGTGAATAAGAATCCAAACCCTTATTGCTATTCTGATGAGGATGTGGCCAGTACTGGCTCTGAGATTCCCAGTAAATGCAAGAGCAGCCTGCTTGGTCCCCCTTCTCCAAGTGGTCCTGGGCCACTGTTCCCATTTTAAGGTCCTCTTGCCCCAATTTATAAAGACGGCTTCTGCCTTGGTTCCTGTTGCAAACATTGTTTTTCTGGTATTCTGGGATTTGCTGGTATTCCACGTATTTCATATCAAGAATGGCATCATTTATCTTTCTAAGCAGGACCCTGTTGAGGATAAAAGGGGATGCTATTTATACTTATATTAAGACCACAAGCACCACACAGTACTGTTCCAGGCTAACTATCAATACTTTTCCTGGTACTGGAGCTTTGTCTTGCATTTGCCTGTCTTCTCCTGGAGGACAAAGAGCCTGTCTCTGAAACCAGGCTGGTTGGTGAGTGGAGGTTGCCACCAAACACCAGATCTCACAGACGTTGAATGTCTTACTTGAGGGCACTGTTCTTTGCCCTCCTGGCTGGACTTCTCTTGTCAGCTGAGTCAGACCCCCATCCCTTCTGAGGGTAGTGAGTTTGGCCAAGTCCCAAGATTAGTGCCTGTTTTACTTTGAGAAAATAGCCATGCTTCCTGTGACAGGGCAAGCCGCTGCCGCTAATCCAATTATCTGGTTAAAGTACAAGCAGTCCTCAAACAAGGGAACATAGACACAGGGTACTTCGCACTCATCGGACTTTGCCAATTCCACTTGTGTTATAATCTATAGCACTCCCATCCCTGCACAAAATAGGTCATTAGGTCAGAATGCTTTTCAGAGTTCCAGCAAAACATTTTGTTACCTTGGTGGTGACTCCCAAGCAGCTTTCCTCCCACCCCAGCTTAGCTCTTGGAGGGTGTTCTGATCTCTCTGCCAAGTCATCGACTTCAGTTTCCCTAATTCCTAGTCTGAGGTACCACTTGACAGCAAAATACATCCCAAGACATCTCTGCCTATCATTGTAATTTTTACTTTAGCTAAAAGCACTTCTGTAGAAGGCCATGTTAAAAATGCATATTGCCTTGATAGGAAAGAATGTGTTATGACAGCTAGAATGTCATTGCTTTTGGGTTATCATAACACTGATATTTCAAAAGGCAGCACTTTTAGGGTGGGGGAGTCCCAAGACATCATTTGCCAAAGGGCTATCATATAATTTTATCTCCTTGAGGGTATTTCTGGTAAGTAGGAGGACAAGATTAGAAGAGTCCAGTTAAAAAATTCTTCCTTGCCCTGGCGGGTTTGGCTCAGCGGTTGGAGCATCGGCCTGTGGACCAGAGAGTCCCAGGTTCGGTTCCCACTAGGGGCACATACTAAAAAAAAAAAAAATTCTTCCTTGAGGTAAATTCAGTTTAGTTCCCCTTTCCAGGTTTATTGCTCTCTTTGGTGATCTCTCCTTTTTTTGGAAATTCAGGTGAATTTAATTCGGTGAACATTTATTGAGGCCAACTTTGTATGTGTATTGTCCTAGGCATTGGTGATACCAAGAAGAATAAGACATAATTCTGGCCTTCAAGAAACTCCAAACCTGGTGGGCAACTCGACAAAGAATTATGTATTCTACAGAATTTGTTATCTGCTTCTACTCAGTCAAAATTTCAGCCCTCACAAGTTGTTTTTATTTCATTTTAAAATTATACACACACACACAATTAGAAAAACCAAAGAATCACACTGAAAATGATCCACCACCCAAATATACCTACTGAAAAAGAATAAATTAATAAATTATTCATGCCTCTTTCAAGGAAAATTTCTCAGTAGATTACAAGTACATTTTTTCTCTTTACGTCTTCTAAAGATTTTTTTGTGGTTATTGAGTCTTTGTAGAAAGTAGCTTAAATGCAACTAGATTCACATTTATAGTGCATCACACTGTGTAATTTCCTCCCATCTCTTTCAGAAGCCAGAAAAAAAGGAAGAGAGTAGTACAGAGTATCAGAAAGCTGAAAAGCTGCCACCTGCATGACACACTTACTCTGCTCGTCTTCAAAGGGCTCACAAGTCTGGGGAAGCACCAATGGGCACATTTAGAAGGAACATAAGCAAGAGTCTTCTAATTTCTGTTTCCTAAAAGTAGAACCGGCTGCCTTGACAAGAAGTGAATTCTTCTTTTTAGCTTTAAACAAGGCAGAAGCTGGACAACCTCTTGAAAGGGGTGCTATAGAGATAAAGATACCTATATATTTCTTACAAGGTATTTTTGGCCTGCACTCAATCAAAGAAGGGGCCTCTGAAAGATGCTGGGTTAGTTTGAACCCAAATGAATCTTTGAAGACCTCCTTTTTTGTTATCTTTTAAAATACTGAGTATAAAAAAATAAAATAAAATACCAAGTGCAGAATATTTATTGAATGGACCTCTTTTTCTTGGGACTGGAGGAAACTTGATAAAACGAAATGTTATCTATGTGATTACCCAGGTTTGGAAACTCTCAAGAGGGTATTAACACTAAGATTGCTGATTGGTCTGCAGGCTTTGCGGACTTAGAAAATCACATCTGTTTGGGGAATGAGTCATTTTAGATGGAAACACTGTTGCTTTAAAAAAGAGACAGAATCTGGGACATTATTCAAGCATTTAGAACAAAGTTTAAAACCAAACTGGGATCAGTGCCTGAGTATTCATCAACTTTGCAAACGAAAACAAAATAAAACTGAAAACAATCTGTTGAGATGAAGTAAGGAAAAGAGTCATAGGTCCATTTACATGTTTGTGAAGATGTACTTTTAATAATGTTGTTGCTTGCAATGTGCCATTGATGACAATTTAGATACAAGTTTGAAACCAACTGGACATTTTCTTCACAAGTGCTTTAAATAGGATTGTATTGTTAATTTAAAAACACTGTACAGCCTCTCAAGCATTTACTTGGCTCATTGTCTGGAAAATTAGCGTTCTTAGACCCAAAACTCTAAGTTATAAAAAAATATTTCTCATAACACGAATTATTACAACCCATCTTTGTATCATTTATGGAGTTGTTTCATCTATATAACAACTATTCTTTTTATGTATCCTTAAAAATATCATAAGAATAGTTTACACTTACTAAACCTCTATTCTGTGTAGGCATTGTTCTTTATATGTATTAACTCACTTAAGAAAATCTGCTTTAGAGGTAAAAAATTTAAGAAGAATAGATCTTTTTCTTATATAAGCAGTCCTTGTTCAGTGATATGTATAGCAGAAATTGTCTCTGTTTTCTTTTATTTTGTCTTTGTGTGTGTGTGTGTGTGTGTGTGTGTTTCTCAAGGGATTGTCACACTTCACTTTGCTTGAGCCTAATCCAAGAAGCTTCAGAAAAGAGAATTTATCTAAGATTCCTAAAACCCACTATACCAGAATCTCTAAGGGCAGGGCCCAGGAGGCTAAATATTTTTTTCTTAAAATAAGTGTGTGGCCCTGGCTGGTTTGGCTCAGCGGTTGGAGCGTCGGCCTGCGATACAGAGAGACCCGGGTTCGGTTCCTGCTAAGGGCACGTACCTCGGTTGCAGTTTGTCCCTGGCCCTGGTTGGTCGTGTGGGTGGCAGCCACTCGATGTGTCCCTTCACATCAATGTTTCTCTCTCTCTCTCTTCCTCTCTCTCCCTCCCGCTCTATCTGAACAAAAAAATGGAAAAATGTCCTCGGGTGAGGATAAAAAAATAAAATAAAATAAGTGTGTGTTTGTTGATTTATTTTAGAGAGAGAGGAAGGGAGAGAGAGATAGAAACATCGATGTGAGAGAGATACATTGGCATGTGCCCTGACCGGTAATCGAACTGGGATCTCTCAGTTCATGGGATGATGCTCAATCTACTGAGCCACACTGGCCAGGCAAAATAATTTTTCTTTATTGATTTTAGAAACAAAGGGAGGGAGAGGGAAAGAGATAGAGACATCAATGAGAGAGAACATCAGTTGGCCTCCTGCATGCCTTACACTGGGGATGGGCTCACATGAGCATGTACCCTGACCAGGAATCCAACTGGAGACCTCTTGGTGCATGGGTTGACACTCAACTACTGAGCCACCCCAGCTGGGCCAGGAGGCTAAATTTTTAATGAATATCCCTGGTAATTCTTATAAATATTAAAGTTTGAAAACCACTGCTTATACCTGGTGATTCTTATCAACATTAAGGTTTGAAGACCAATGCTGGGATCCCTCTTGAATTCCCCAAAGTATGGGTAGACCTTCTTTTTGTTTTTGTTATTTTTTAACCCTCACCTGAGGATATTTTCCCACTGATTTTCAGATAGATTGGTGGTGGTGGTGGGGGCGGGGTAGGGAGGGAGGGAGAGAGAGAGAGAGAGACATCCATGTGAGAGAGACACACCGATTGGTTGCCTCCTGCATGACCCCAAGCCCAACCCAGGTACGTGCCCATGACCAAAACTGAACCTGAGACTCTTTGGGCCATGGGCCAATGCTCTAACTGCTGAGCCAAACTGGCCAGGGTGAGTAGCCCTCCTTTTGCTTTCTCCCTTTGGAGCCTTGTGCCTCTCAGGGTGTTCCTCTTGTTTGTTCTTCCTTTTACTGTACCACTGGCATTTCTACTCAGTTGCAAGTAAAATGGAAAACCTAAATCATCCTGAGAAGACATATTTGGAGCCCTCTTCTTGTATTTTTTTTTTTTAAGCCGTATGTTGGGGAACAGGTAGAATAAAGAACACACATCCTAGGCATAGATGGTTCTTGTTAGTAAGATCAGGAGTCTATGAAAGAAACAGAATGTTTAACAATCACTATAGCATATACTTTTACCTTCAAGATTTGAACCTAGACTATTTTATTTCTTGCAGATGTCATCTCTAGCGGTGACTCACAAAACCAAACACTGGAAGACTCTTGGTTTTTCAGATTTTCCCACCTCTCATAAAATATGCTTATTTATCCATCTAGAAGTATATTATTGTCTTTTAAAAGAGTAATATATGTGTATGGTTAAAAATTAAAATAGCATAAAAGGATAAACAGTGAAAAATAAAATCCCTCTCACAGTAGCCCCAACTAATGACACATCACAGTGGTCAATTTATACTCTAGAGATATTCTATGCATATAAAGCATATAAATGTATATATTATCCCCCTTTTGTACACAAATGTACACAACATTGTACATCTTGCTTTATTCCTTGAATAATGGATCTTACAGATTGTTGTAAATTATTATCTCCTTCTTGTTAACAGCATATCTGTTATGTTAGAATAATGTAGTTCTGGTTTCCCTTTTTCACTTCATGGGTGAAAAGGTATCTTGCAAAGAAACTGAGATCTCTTTGATGACTGTGATCACTGTTTCCAGACTTCTCAACTACTTTTCCTTTGAGGTATGCTCCAATGTAACTGCAATAAAAAAGCTGAGGATTAGTTAACCCCACTCTATTATTTGAATTCATCCCAGGTAGATCTCACGTTCAGTCAATAATATTGCACAGCTCACAGGTAAGAGAAATATTAAAGGGATAGTATTTGCTAAAGCAATGTTTTGCAACTGCAGGTTGTGACCTATGAGTAGATTGTGAAATCAGTTTGGTAGGTTTAAAATCCAGCATATATTAGAGAAAGAGGAGACTAGAAAATATGTGTAGCACATACAGAAAATATAAGTATTGCCTTATGAAACATTTCAGTTATATAAGTGTGTGTGTACTGGTTTCTGATATGAAATATATCCTTAATTGAAGTCACAGCAAAAACAAATTAGAAAAACATTGTCTCCAAGTGTATTCCTCGGGAAAATGAGTCCTTTAAATCTTAAGACAATGTAGGAGGTTTAAATGTTAAAAGATAACTGGGACATATTGAACATTTGAAGTTTATTTGAACAAAAATCTATTGAGATAGGGTAACACCGGAAGTGGTTAAGAGCTCTCATTGGACAGGGGCCAGGGGAAGACATACTGAGAAAATGTGGAAGCAAAGAAATGAAATTGATTGGCTATAGCTTAAAGCCTAGGTGGCTGTAATTGATTGTCCTTAGGTTTTGATTTCTTAACATTCAGGCATTTACAAACTGAGATTTGGTTTGCTTAGTAGGCCCACAAGGATTAGAGTCACCTAACAGCCTCCTTGTTTAATTTATTTAACAATGTTCAAATATATTTGGCAGAGTCTGAGAACCAATTTGCCTTTTGGAGGTTCAAAACTCATATAGTACATTAAAAACCCTGTAAAGTCTTGCAGTGGAAAAATCTGTTTAACCAAACATTTCCAAAGAATGATTGCAGAACTTTTTTTTTTTTTTGTCTTCCAGAGATAGCATCTACGAACATCCTCCAGCGCCGGTGTTGGAAGAAGCACGTCTGTCAGCAGCATGGCCTCTGATTTGTGCTGGTGAGTTGTCATCTCTGAGAGTGCTAACTCCTGTCCCTGAGTTTGCTCTACTTCAGTCTAATCCAAAGAGGGGACTGTGGTGTGCACAGGGAGAGAAGTCAGGCCACTGAGTAAGGAAACAGCGTAAAGCAATTGTTCAGTCTCAGTCTGATACCCAGGATCAAATTGCTGCACCAGGCCTTGCTTCTTCTGATCACTTACCCAAATCCCAGCATTTCTTCCAGGTCTGTAGCTAAAATCTCTTTTCAAACTTCCTCCAATCCAGCCATGCTAAAGTAACTAACCTGGGGCCAGAGTGTGAGACCCCAGGGCCTTCCCTTGACAATTCCTTCTACAGCTCCATTAAGTATTACATAAGGAGCTCTGAATTAAGAGTCTTAACATCTGGGAAGGACTTGGTAACTAAGTAAACTGAGATACTGTAATGCTGGGTAAGTTACTTAACTCTTGTGTGGCTCCAGTTACCATATCTAAAATAAGGAAGCTGGACAGATTTTGGAGATCCCACCCTGCATCAGTATTTGGGTCTTTAAACTGGTGTTCTTAATTTTTAAAGTAATCCTGAAAATTTTCCCCTCCAGATTTTTTTTTCCTTCCTCTTTTCTTAACTTACTTTCCAAGGTTTTTGAGGTTCTGCTCTTTGCCAAGCATCATATCAACTGCTGGCAAGATGATGGTGAACAAATAATTCTTACATCCTGTCCCTAGAAATCACCTGCTTAGACAAAATGGTGATTCCAAACTCTGTCTGATCTCGGCCCAAGAGCATTTTGATAAGGGCAGTCTTTTACCTGATCACTATCATTATTACCGAAAACATTTCACTTCACAGAAACATCTACTCTGCTCAAAAAATAAATATGTGATTCACATTTATATTAAAAAATAAATAGATAATGCCAGTTTCCTGTTTGGGATGCTTCCATAATGAATAGTCCCTTTTGTCCCCTTTGAGAAGAACCATGATATCAATAAGTGCTGTCCCCATACAACAACAGCTGGCCAACATCCATATTATATTCATGCTTTGAAAAAGTCCTCTCTGGTGGAATTCTCTGTCCAGGCAAGAATCATTTCTGAGCAGCTGATAGACTGCTTTCAAAGTGAGTTAAATGAAAGTACTTACTGATGCTAATGCAATTATTCTGTACAAAGGGTAGAATATCCATGTTAAACCTAAATATCAAATATACTGAGAAGGTGGATACAAAATTAAATGTCCCATAAACCTTTAACCATATAGTCTGTAAGTTTTCTAAAAAAAAACAAAAAACAAACAAACAACCCCCCCCCCAAACAAACCACACACAAACAAAAACAGAAAAACAAACAAGTAAAACATGCTGGCTTTTTAATTAACAACATCCAGGCATATTTTTGGAGTGTTTTCTATATACATGGCAGTCACTGTCAAACTTGTTTTTTGTTTTTTAATTTCTATTTGTTAAGTGACCTTGAAAAAGTGTACTGTCCAGATGATGGAAGATAATAGTTGTATTGTACTTTGTACTGGTCAGATCACATCTGGAACATTGCGTTCAATTCTAAGCACTGCATTTTTAGAGGAACACAGACAAATGAAAGTATTCTCAGAGAAGTGAGGAAAAATGGAGCGGGAACTCAAAACCACGCAAAACGGAACTGCTAAAGAGGAGATGTATTTTTAGACCAGAGAAGAGCAGATTATAAAGGCACACAATAGCTAGGTAGCTCTCTTCAAATATGTAAAAATATGTAGTATCCTTATTATATATTGCTCTGGAAAGGAAAATGTAGACAAAATGTTGAAGTCATGTGGAGCCATGATTCAGCTCAACGCAAGGTGTAGATGAAGTCTTTGCTTCAGTACTACTTAATGACCAGAAGTAACCGAGCAGAGGCGAGACTACCATTTGGCTGGAATATTGTAGCTCTTCTTGCCTTTCAATTAATCTGAAACCCAGAATTTGATGAAAAATTAGGTCACATTGTATTATTCTACAATTCATTTGAAAACATTAGCTGGTGCAATTTGATACAGAACCGAAGTCTTTGTGGGTATCACGGTCCTCTCAGCTCTAAACCGGCCGCCAAGTTGTACCTGATGTCATTCATTGTTCTTATGTATATTTCCAAACATAAGTAGTATAAAATATCTCATATTATGACCTCAAGGACATAATTTGAAGACATGAATAAAGTTGCAGAACCTAAAATGTAGCCTTTCAGCTTTTCAAAAACTGAAATTTCAAGAGTATTTTCTTAAAATAGATTGAGCTCAACTTGCCCTGCAATTTTCTGGAAGAAAACCTGGTATCAATTGTCACAGAATCATCCCAGAAAGTGCTCTCTGATGTTCAGAAGTGGGATGAAAATCACATCCCGTGCGTGCAGCATCCTGTGTGTGGGTAGAGCGCCTCTATAAAGTGTCATTCATTGATGCGTTGCTCTGAGTGAGGGATGAGGGTGTGGGTGACAGGACAAAGCCAGTGAATACATGTAGGGTGAGGAGGAGGAGAAAGAAAATACATGATAGAGGACAGAGCTCTGCAAAAGCGAGGGAAGTACTGGCAGTGTCACTTGGAGCAGTGGCTACAGCATTCAACAGAGTAGCTCAGATTATGCGCACATGCATGCAAGGAGACTGTGGGAAGAGTCTCCAGAAGGCACTTTGATGGGTGACAGGAGAATTGCATAGTCTCAGATTTCAATCCGTTGGTGTTGAAGAATAGAGAAGCCTACAGAATCTGATGATGGTAAAAAACATTAATTTATATTTGAATACTATTCTATATTTTTCAAAGTTTGTTCACGTTATGAGACCAAATATAACATTGAAAAAAACTTTAAAATATTCTTGAAACGTTTGGAGTCCCAAACCTGCTTAATGACTGCCAAATTCTGGGTATCCAGTGTTTGTAAGGCCAGTGAATTTAGTGGGTATTAGTGATGATCTCTGCATTTTATTCTTGCAGTAACTAACACACAGATCATTTCCCATATTTCACATTGTGACTGAGCAGTTTGGAAGGTTAAAGTTGGTTTTGTGGTGTGTAATATTGTCCAGGGAGAAATTTGACACAATTGCTCATAAGCATGAACAGCAGGTCCAGGATGCACTTTATATGTTTATTCTGGTTTATGCTAATAAATCTTATTGTTTTAGGGCCTGTGCCAGTGAATCCTCAAACTACAGCAGAAATGTTGAGTACTATTTTTCAAATTAATTATTTTTCTACCTATGGTGTTTCTCAGAAAACATCAATTCAATTGGATCTCAAATACAACATTAAGAATTTGATTCAGATCCATTTAGGATTTATTGAGGAGAAAGTAAAAATACAAGCTATGACAGTATAAAGAGTCATGGCAACATAAGGAGCATAGCATGTAATAGATAAGACTGTGGAGTCGGAGCCTGACTGCCAGAGTTTAAATTCTAACTCTACCACTTACTACATTGGATGTTGTGGGTGAGTTAATTAATTTCTCTGTGCCTTGGTTTCCTTGATTGTGAGATAGAGATAATAATAGCATCTGCTTCTTGGAGTTATTGTGCATTTTCAATGAATTAATACATGAAGAATACTCTGAACAATGTCTAACCTTTGGTAAATGCTCGGTGAGTGCCTGGTATCATTTAGTCAAGAATTTCTACTTGGAGTTCTAAGAATTAAGTAAACATTTCCTTAACCTTACCAAATATTTTGAAGTAGCAAGAAAGAATTTTAGAACCTAGAACTTTTTAGAAATTATACTTTTACTGTTTCAAAATTTCAAACAAATGGACAAATGTAAACATAATATTTGGATATTTAAAATGAAAAAAACTTCATTTTTAAAAAATAAGAGAATTTAGGTATATGTAGATTAAGGGACTTACTGGAGATGGGAAGAGGAAGCCTATACTAAAGGATTTTGTTTTGTGATAACCTCTAAAGTATTGCTTAAATATGTAAACCATAATCTGCAAACAAAAATATATAAATATCCAGAGCCAACGTTGGATCACAGATACTATTAACACTTTTGTACCCTTGGTGTTTTTATAAACAGAGTGTTCAATGTAAAGTCAAAGCCCAGGATGAGTGTGCATGGGTGAGTTGACTCATCTTACCTTCTGGAAAATGTACTCATTTGCTTTTTTCTGCCAGTAACTTTAGAACAGTATTTATGCATAGGCAATGTAGAATGCTTACCTGGGGAAAGCAAACCATATAATTCAAGACAAATGACCACCTTTGGTCTGAATTATCTAAATGACTATGACTAAATTGGTTTGTTCTTTGTTATATTTTGTTTGCTTCCTTTTGGAAAAAGGAATCAGTAGGAAAAGTAGATGAAGAAAGAACAAAATTATCCATACAGTTGTCTCAATTTTCTACCCAGGGACAGTCAGTGTTGACCCTTAAAATAGATAATATGAAGCACTGTGTGTTTTGCCCCAAAATAAGAACCCTAGCTCCTGTCATTTTACCATTATAGTGTAAGTCCTATTTAAATTTTGTTTTAAAAATATTGACACTATTCAGATGTTTACTTTAAGCTAGTATCAGCCCAAACCCACATGGCAGTGTCACTACAGCCTGTCAGCAGACAGCAAGGCCAGCTCATCACTTTCTAAACGTTTGTCTAGGAAGAGAAAAGGGGCTCAGACATGAGATGTGAGAGAGGACTCAATGTTTTTTTTTTTTTTAGTCAACAGTATTTTATTTATTGAAAAAAAATTGTGGTTTAAGCCAGGTTTTATTTTTCAATTACAGTTGACATACAATATTATATTAGTTTCAGGTGTATATCCCAGTGATTACACATGTGCCCTGACCAGGAATCAAACCTCATGTCTTTATTCATTTGGATTCTTTTTTCTTTTTGCTGTTCTGATTGGGTGTTTTTGTTCTCCTATATTCCAAATTGATTATTTGATTTTTGGCTTTCTCTACTCTACTGTTAACTCCCTATAAATTATTCTTCATTTCAGTTAGTGTATCCTTCATTTCTGATTGGTTCCTTTTATGGTTTCCATGCCTATTTTTATGCCGTTGAAGTTCTCTCTAAGTTCAACTACTCTTCCCCTAAATTCATTGAGCATCCTTATAACCAGTTTTTGTTTTTTTTTTAAATCCTCACCTGAGGACATGCTTAGAGAGAGGAAGCAGGAAGTAAGACAGAAACATCAATGTGAGAAACATCGACTGACTGCCCTCCTTATGAACCCTAACCAGGGATAGAACCTGCAATCCAGGTAAGTATCCTGACCGGAAATTGAACCAACAACCTTTTAGTGCACAGGACAATGATCAATCAACTGAGCCACTCTGATGGGCTTGGTAGAGTGGCCTAATGTAGTAAGTGTCCCATAGAGTCCAGTGACATAGCCTCCCAGATCACCCAAGCTGGGCACTCCAGTTGTGCCCTTCTCCCCTCCACCCCCACACGTATACTCTCCTGTTGTAGTTGAGACTTGATTTCTCTTGGCACATTCATGGGAGATATTTATCCCCAGGCTGATTCACTGCAAGGACTGGTGTGACCACCAAACACTGACCACCATGGAGGATCAGCTGTGCAGGAGCCCACCCAACAGAGCAAGACTTACTTTAGTGGGCCCCTCTGGTGCCTGCTGAGTTCACCACTTGAGTGTGTCACTGTGGAGGAGGTTCATCCATATTGTAGCATGTATCAGTATTTAATTTCTTGTTATTGACAGATACATTTCAATACCCATTCATCATTCAGTTAACAGATGAATCATGAACATAATCAACAGTGAAACAGTGAATGTTTTCCTACAGTTCAGGACCAAGTAAAGGACATTCTTTTTGATGACTTTATTCAATCTTGTAATGAAGGTCTTTCTCATCACAATAAGTAAAGAAAAATAAAGCATAAAAATCAGAAAGGATTAATGCTATACTATTTGCAGGTGATGTGATTTTTAAAAAATGCTAGAAAAACAATGGTTAGAAATAATGAATAAACTTAGAAGGCCATAAAGTAAAAGGTCAGTATACAAATGTCAATTATTTTTTTATATGCTAGTAGCAAACAACTGGACATTGAAAAAAAAAAGAAAAAAGATCCAATTTACAACAAAACACTAAATACCTAGGAATAAATTTAACAAAAGATATGCAATACCTCCTCACTGGAAGGTATAGGATATTGCTGAGATAAAGCAAAGACCTAAATAAATTGTGAAATTTACCATGCTTATGGATTAGAATAGTCAATTTTGTTAAGATCTCAATTCTTCCAGATTGATCTACAGATGCAACACAACTTCAATCATCATTTTAGTGGGGTTAAATCAATGAGCTGAATCTAAGATTACTTTAAAAAATAATTTAGAGTAAGCAGCCCTGGCCGGTTTGGCTCAGCGGTTAGAGCGTCGGCCTGCGGTCCAGAGAGACCCGGGTTCGGTTCCCGATAAGGGCACGTACCTCGGTTGCAGTTTGTCCCCGGCGCTGGTCGGTCGTGCGGGTGGCAGCCACTCGATGTGCTCCTTTCACGTCGATGTTTCTCTCTCTCTCTCTGTTCCTCTCTCTCCCTCCCACTCTACCTGAACAAAAAATGTCCTCGGGTGAGGATTAAGAAAGAAAAAAAAAAAAAAAAAAAAAAGAATAGAGTAAGCAGAGTAAATTTTAAATGTTGTTAATTCAAGAAATATTTATTAATAGTTGCTACAAGATAAAGTAATTTTAAAAGAACAGCCTGGTCAGTGTGGCTCAGTGGTTAAGTGTTGACCCATGCACCAAGAGGTTGCCAATTCAGTTCCTGATCAGGGCACATGCCCAGGTTGTGGGCCCAATCCCCAGTGGGGGGCATGCAGGAAGCAACCAATTGATGTTCTCTCTCATCGATGTTTCTCTCTCTTCCTCTCCCTCTAAAATTAATGAAGAAAAAAAAAATTTTAAAGAACTGAAATGACCTGATTTCAAGACTTACTATAAAGCTGTAGTAATCAAATGGTGCAGTACTAGCACAAGGATACACATAAAACAGTGGGATACACATAAAACAGTGGGACAGAATAAAGAATCCAGAAATAGATCTTCAGATATGTGGCAAGTCGATTTTCTACAAAGGTTCTAAATACTCAAATGTATTGACATAAAGTAGTTCATTTTCTTATTATCCGTTTAATGTCTCCAGCACCTTTTTGTCTTCTTTTTCATGCCTGTATTTGTACCTTTTACCTTTTTTATTGTTAAATCTTCCAAAGGGTTAATTTTATTAAAATTTTCAAAGAAAAAAACATTTTGCTTTGTTCAATTATCTCTAGCTCAATTTCTTTGTAGTCAGAGACTATAGTCCGTATAATTATAATCTTTTACATTTAGTTAGTTTTTTTTTTTTTTATCCTCTTCTGAGGACATTTTTGCATTTATCTTCATATAGAGCAGGAGGGAGAGAGGGAAGAAGAGAGAGAGAAACATCAATGTGAGAGAGAGACACATCCACTGGTTGCCACCCACATGACCCCAGCCGGGCCGGGGACAAACTGCAACCAAGGTACATGCCCTTAGCGGGAACCAAACCCTGGTCTCTCTGGTCTGCAGGCTGACGCTCTAACCACTGAGAAACTGGCCAGGGCTAGTTTTAGCTTTATATATTATTATGCAAACTTTTATTATTTTATTTCTAAATTAATTAAATTTTGTTTTAATGAACATTTAACATGACATCTGCCATTTTAACAAAATTTTAAGTGTAGGTATAATGTTGTTGGTTTTTTAATCCTCACCAGAGGACATGCTTATTGATTTTGAGAGAGAGGGGAAAGAAGAGAGATAGAAAGAGCGAAACACTGATATGAGAGAGTGCATAGACCAACTGCCTTCTGCATATACCCTAACCTGGGACTGAATGCTTAACCTAGGCATATGTCCTAACTGGGAATTGAACCAACAACCTTCCTGTGTACAGGATGACGCTCCAACCGTGCCACATGGGCTAGGGTAATTTTTATTTTTATTGATTTCTTAGAGAAAGAGAGAGAGAGAAACATCGATTTGTTATTCCACTTATTTATGCATTCATTGGTTGATTCTTGTATGTACCGACAGGGTATTGAACCTACAACCTTGGCATATCTGGACAATGCTCTAACCAATTGAGCTACCAGGCTAGGGCCTATAGGTACAAGGTTGTACAGCAGACCTCTAGAGCATATTCATCTTGCTTAATGGACTTTTTGCCCATTGATTAGCAACTCCCCATTTCTTCCTCCTCATGACTCCTGGCAAGCACCATTCCACTTTTTGATTCTATAAATTTGACAATTTTAGTTACTTTATGTAAGTGAATCATGTAGTATTTGTCTTTCTGTGATTGACTTATTTCACCTAGCATAATGTCCTCAAGGTTCATCCATGTTGTTGCATATTGTATAATTTTATTTTTTTTAAATCCAATTTTTAAAAAGTTTATTATTTTAGAGAAAGGGAGGACAAGAGAGAGAGAGAGAGAGAGAGAGAGAGAGAGAGAGAGAGAGAGAGAGAGAGATTGAGAGAAAGAACATTGCTGTAAGAGAGAAACATTGATCAGTTGCCTCCCACATGCACCAGGATATCAAACCTAAAAGTTGGATATGTGCCCTGACTGGGAATCAAACCTGCCACCTTTTGGTGCACAGGACAACACTCCAACCAACTGAGCCATACTGGTCAGGGTTCCTTCTTTTTCCTCCTCGCCCCACCAAATACTGTTACTTTGCTACAACCTAGAAAAAAGTTAAAGGTATGCCTGGGACACCAAGCCGAGGAGTGCACATTGATAATGGGAACATACAAAGGCAGGTGTTAAGGGCCAGCAGCCCGGTCACCACTGCTCAGGCCAGAAAGCGGATGAAAGCCTCCATGACAAAGGCCTTGTAGATGCTGAGGAACATCATTAAGGAGGCCAGCCAGCTGAAAAGTGAGGTACAGGTCCTTGTGTGTTATCATCCACACTTGTGCAGATGAGATGATATAATGAACCCCAATGAAGTTATAGATGTTGCCTTCCCAGGTGGGAATGAAAGTGGCCAGGAACAACATCTTGCACAGATACATGAAGAGGTAGGTGACCTCAGCCAGGACACACTTCCAGAAGGCCTTGTACTGGGGCAGGCCACTGAGATTGTAGGTGATGAAGTATGGGAAGTAAGTCAGAGCAAAGCAGTTCCCAAAGTGAAACAAAGTCATCGCGCCAGCCTCTGGCCTGGCAAAGGCAGGTCTCTACCTTGTGTGCCTGGAGCCCTTGCCTCCACTGGGGCCATAATTTCCTTCTTTTTAAAGCTGAATCATATTCCATTGTATGTATATACCACATTTTCTTTATCCATTTCTCTGTTGATGAAAATTTAGATTGTTTCCACATCTCGGCTATTGAAAAGTGTTGTAATGAAATGGAAGTGTTAATATTTCTTCAAGATGCTGACTTGAAAGTCAAGATGCTGACTAGGAGTATTGGATTATGTGGTAATTCTTTATTATTATTATTTTTTAAATGTTTTTAGTAACTTCCATACTGCTTTTTCTAAATCCTCACCTGAGGATATGTTTTATTTAATTATTATTTTTTGGTAATCCTCATCTGAGGATATTTTTTTCATTGATTTTCAGAGTGGAAAGGAGGGAGGGAGAAAGAGAGAGAGAGAAAAAAAAACATTGATGTGAGAGACACACATTGATTGGTTGTCTCCTTCATGTGCCATGACTGGGGCTAGGGTTCAAACCTGCAACCCAGGTATATGCCCTTGGACCTGAGACCCTTTGGTTCATGGGCTGATGATCTATCCACTAAACCACACCAGCCAGGGCCCATGGATATGTTTTTATTGATTTTAGAATGAGATTGGGGGGGGGGGGGGGAGACACACACACACACACACACACACCGGTTGCCTCCTATATGCACCCTGACCATGGATCAAACCTGAAACCTGGGTGTGTGCCCTGACTGGGAATCAAATCCATGACCCTTCAGTGCACATGACAACACTCCAATCAACTGAGCCACACCAGCTAGGGTCCATATTGTTTTATATAGTAGTTGCACCATTTTGCATTCCCATCAACAATGTATAAGGGTTCCATTTTCTCCACATCATTGCCAACACTTGTCTTTTGTTTTTCTGATAATAGCCATCCTGACAGGTGTGAAGTGTTATCTCATTTGACTTGCATTTTCCTGATGATTTTGTGATGATGAGCAGTTTTTCATATGCTAGTTGACCATTTTTTTTTTTTTTTTTTTTTTTTTTGAGAAATATCTATTCAGGTCTTTAGTCTATTTTATTATTTATTGGTTTCCTTGATATTGAGTTGTAGGAGTTCCATATGTATTTTGGAGATTAACCCTTTATCAGATATAGAGTTTGAAAATATTTTCTCTCATTCCATATGTTGCCTTTCACTCTATTGCTTGTTTCCTTTACTGTGGAACTTTGCAGCTGAAAGTATTTGAAAATAATTTTAAAAGAAATCTCCTTTTTCTGCTGGAATCTCTGAGTGGCTATGCCTTCGTGATGATTTGTTTTTCTCTGTATTCCACATTTCAGACTTACTACTCTCTCTTCTCTACTTTGTTTCACAATTCTGGAGGAAAATTACATAGGAGATATTAGTGAAGCAGACCTGTGTCTTGATGAGTGTAAGCATGGTTCAGAACCATGGAGAGCAGCTCACATCGTTCAAACTTCTAACAGTCATGATCCGATTTTGGCAGGGCTTTGTTGGCCCTGCTCTAAACCGTAGAGTTTAGAGCAATGCCTAACGTATAAAAAGTGGTCAATAAATATTTGTTGAATAAAACAAAAGGACAAGAATTCTCCATACTAGAATCAATTTATGCAGGACTATGAACACTTTTATAGCTCTTGATATATGCCATCAAATTGCTTTTCAAAAGTGGAACATTAATTACACAGCCACCAAATCAAATTTCTTTGATTTTTCTCTTTATATCCTTCACTCATTTTTCTTTTACAGTATATTTGACATGCAATATTATATTAGTTTCAGGTGTACAACATAGTGATTCAACATTTATATTCCTTATGATGTGATTACCACAGTAATTCTAATAACCATCTGATACCACACAGAATTATTATAATATTGACTATTTTCCAATGCTGTGCATTACATCCAGATGATTTATTTTTTTCTTTATTGATTTTTAGAGAGAGAAAGGGAGAGGTAGGGAGAAATGGAAACATCAATGAGAGAGAACATCGATTGGCTGCCTCCTGCATGGGGATTTGGCCTCTAACCTGGGCATGTGCCCTGACCGTGAATCAAACCGGTGAGCCACACAGGCTGGGTCAGGTGACTTATTTTTTTTTTATAACTGGTGGTTTGTATCTCTTATTCTCCTTCACCTTTTTTGTTTGTTTACCAATTTCCCGAGCTCTCTGACCTCTGGCAACTATGTTTGTTCTCTGTATCTGTGAGTCTGTTTCTGTTTTATTTGTTCATTCATTTTTATTACACATTTAAGTGAAATCATACCGTGTTTGTCTTTTTCTGTCTGACTTACTTAATACTCTCTAGGTCCATCCATGTTGTAACAAATGGCAAGATTTCATTCTTTTTATGGCTGGGTAATATTCCATTGTATATTTATACCACCTCTTCTTTATCCATTTGTCTATCAATGGACACTTAGGTTGCTTCCATATCTTATTGTAAATAATCTGCAGCGAACATGGGGATGCATGTATCTTTTCAAATTAGTGTTTTTGTTTCTTTGGATAAATTCCCAGAAGTGGAATTGATGAGTTATATCTTTAAATTTTTTAAAAATTTTAATTTTAAAAAATTTTTTCTTTATTGATATTAGAGAGGAAGGGAGAAGGAGAGAGATAGAAACATGGATGAAAGAAAACTTCAATTGGCCACCTCCTGCATGCTCCTCCCTGGGGATGAGGCCCACAACCTGGGCATGTGCCCTAACCAGGAATTGAACCAGCGACCTCTTGGTGCATGGGTAGATGCTCAACCACTGAGTCACAGCAGCAGGGCTATATCTTTACATTTTTGAAGTGTTTTCTGCTTCACTCATTTATCTTATGTGGGTGATAAAATAAGTGCTGCCCTGTTCTCAAAAAACTTTTAATCTAGATGGGGAATAGATAACAAAACAAATGTTATATGACAATGAGATTAAATCTATATTAAGGTATGCTATGAGACTTATAGAGGAATATCTTAGTACTAGACCTGAAGGTCACAGAATTTTATCTTAAGAGAAGGTAAAATTTGAACGGAATGTTGAAAGAACAGGAAGTAATCTGGCGAAAAGAGGATGATGCAGAAGTAATGGTGGGAATAAAGGAAAGTTCTATAATAGGTTTCCATATTACTTTTTATTGTACATGACTGTTTGTTACTGACCACCGAAGCATGGATGGACTCTTAAAAATAACTAATCCTTTTATCTGTCTTGATAAACTGAACCAAGGAAAGAGAAGAAATCATTTATTACATCATGTAAAACTGAGATTTGGACAGTCATATTAAGTATGGTGCAAAATGTGTGTGTGTGTGTGTGTGTGTGTGTGTGTGTGTGTGTGTAAGAAAGAGAAGGAGGCCCTGACTGGTTTGGCTCAGCAGTTTGAGTGTCGGCCTGCAGACCGAAGGGTTGTGGGTTCAATTCCCACTCAAGGGCACATACCTGGGCTGCAGATTTGATCCCCATCCCTGTCGTGCAGGAGGCAACCAACTGATGTGTCTCTCTCCGACATCAATGTTTCACTCTTTCTCCCCCGCTCCCTTCCACTCTAGCTTAAAAAGAAAAGTCAAATGGATAAATGTCCTTGGGTGAGGATTAAAAACAAAACAAAACAAAGAGAGAGAGAATCATACAAAAAAGCCTAGGCTCCATAAAAGAAAAGAGGCAGAGACGAAAAGGTCAGAACCCTGACTGAAGAAGCTTTAGCGTTAGCATTTCTATTTGTTTGTATGAAGACCAGTGTATTTCAGGTTCTACCCTGAGTTTTATGAAAAGTCTAAATTGTAACAATTCCCTCTGTATTATACTTGAGTTATTTTGAGTGAGGCTCAATTTTTTTTGGAACTAAAGCCTTAAGGAAAACGTGTTCTAACTACAGGGAATTGATAGATTTAAGAAAATTCAAGTGTTTAAAATATAGTTTCCATATAAATGGAATCATATGTGGTTCTTTGTGACTGGCTTCTTTCACATAGCATGTTTTCAGGGTTCATCCATATTGTAGCATGTATCAGTATTTAATTTCTTATAATTGACAGATAAGATTCTATTGTATGGCTATATCACATTTTACTTATTCATTCACCAGTTGATGAACATTTGGATTGTTTCAAGTTTTGAGCTGTTACAAATCATACTGACATGAACATTCATGTACAAGTTTTTGTGCAAACATATGTTTTCATTCTCTTAGGAGTAAAACTGCTGCATCATATGGTAACTCTATGTTTAACAGTTTGAGGAACTCTATGTTTAACAATTTAGAATACAGCTTCCCCCCCCCCAAACAGCTACACCATTTTACATTCTCACTAGCAGTCTCTGAAGGTTCACATTTTTCCATGTCCTCGTCACGCTTGTTATTCTGTCTTTTCAACTGTAGCCATCCTAGTGGGTGTGAAGTGGTATTTTATTATGGTTTTAATATTCATTTCCCTGATAGTTAATGATGTTGAATATCTTTTTCATCTTCTTCATGAGCAACTTTTTCATCCTATTGCCTATTTGTATCTTTTTTTTTATGAGAACTACTTGCTCATATCTTTTGTCCATTTTTTTAAAAACTTTGAGAATGTTTTCCTCTTTTGTGAAATGACTTTCTGTCACTTGCCTATTTTTTATGTGTTTTGTTAGTCTGTTATGGTTAGCGTTTTTTGAATCTTGTTTAAGTAATCCCTTCTTTCTTTGTGAAAGGGAGGCAGTATAGTGTTTTAAAACAGGGACTCAAGAGGCAGATCACCTAAGTTCAAATCACAGATCTTCGACTTAGTGGCTCTGTGTCCTGGGAAAATTTAATTCACCTCTTTCCCCTAGTTTCTTCATCTATAAAATGGGAATGATATTAATAGTACCTGCCTATATATCAGAGCATTTGGAGGTCAGGGGATGCTTAGCAAATTTGCACATTAAAGTTTCTTAAGCTGAAAAATTTTATGTTATGCTACTTTACAGGTTTGTTATCAAGCATAAATGAGGACAAAATGGTGGCGGAGTGAATGGAAGCTACACAGGCCATCTCCCAGGACCAAACTGGAATTACAACTAAAACACAGACAAATCGAAGGGAAAAAGCAACAGAAAAGCAGCTTGCAAGGACCATATAACCAGGGACACTGACTCGATCCTGGTAGGATTGCGAAGGTGTGAGACGGGGGGCTGGGAGCCCACAGTTGGCAGCTCGGCAGTGGCCTTAGCTGGGAGCAGTGCCCTAGGGTTAAACTCCCAAGTGGCTCCACATTGCAGAGCCACAGCCACTCACCTTGAGCTCTGGCAGAGGGAGGGCAGACAGGACTGGAACTGTGTGGGGACTCTCAGAATTTGGAGGGCACTCAGAGCTTTTGCTGAGTTGCAGCCACACAGGACGGTGGCCATATTGCTCCTTCCCAGGGCTCTCGGGAGAGGCAGCAGCCCGTCCCTCAGAGATTCAACCCCACCCAGTGGACCACTGAAGTGTTAATTGAGGCTCATTACCAACCAGCATCTGCCCCACCCTCGGGAAATCCCCTTACAATGAGCACCCGAGGGAGTTTTTCATTCAATTGACAACACAAAACTCTTCAAGTAACCTGGACTGCTAGCCTCCAGGCAAAAAGCTAGAGGATAACAGTACCATTCCTAGGCTAGCAACTCTAACACCAGGAAAGTAAGACTTGATAGTGGTGTTTAACGTGGGTCCTCCCTTGCTCATCTAAACCCAGGAGAGGAAGACACAAACAGCAGAACACCAATACCAACAGGGAAAACTTGGCAGGCTCCAAAACCCACTGTGATAGCCAAAATGGTGAAACACAGAAACAAAAGCCAAATGAAAGAACAAGAGACCTCCACAGAAGATGATATCAATGTGGAACAGTTAGGCAAGTTAACAGAGCTAGAATTCAGAGTCTTGATCTTGAGGAAGCTCAACAGCATGCGTAAGGACATAGAGATACTTAAAATAAGCCAACTGGAAATTAAAAACCACCAAGAAGAGATCAAGAGTGACATATCAGAAATAAAGAACACATTGGAAGGTCTAAACAGCAGAGTAGAGGAAGCTGAGGACTGGATCAGCGAATTAGAAGACAGGGTAGAAAAAAATCAACCAATCAGAAAACCAAAAGGAAAAAAATGATTGAAAAACAGGAAGACAGCTTAAGAGAACTGTGGGACAACTGGAAATGTAATAATATTCACATCATAGGCATCCCCGAGGAAGAATATGAGCAAGGGTTAGAGAATATATTCAAAGAAACAGTGACAGAAAATTTTCCTAATTTGGTGAAGGAAGAAGGCATTCAAGTTCAAGAAGCACAGAGAGCCCCAAGTAAGAAGAACCCAAACAGGCCCACACCAAGACACATAGTAATTAAATGCCAAAAATTAAAGACAAAGAGAGAATCCTAAAAGCAGCAAGAGATAAGCAACAGGTTACCTACAAAGAAAACCCAAAAGGCTCTCAGCTGACTTCTCACAAGAAACAAACACTACAGGCTAGAAGGGAATGGCATGAAGTAATCAAGGTCATGAAAAACAATGATCTGAATCCAAGACTACCCAGCAAGGATGTCATTCAAAATAGAAGGTCAAATAAAGAGCTACCCAGACAAAAAAAGGTTAAGGGAATATATTAGCACCAAACCAGCATTACAAGAAATTTTAAAAGGACTGCTGTAATTAGCAGGAGAAATGGTAAGAAACATATAACCACACTAAACAAAAATGTCAATAAATAAGTACATATCAATAATCACCTTAAATGTAAATGGACTGAATGCTCCCATAAAAAGACACAGAGTAGCTGATTGGATAAAAAAGCATGACTCATTTATGTGTTGTTTACAAAAGACCCACCTCACAACAGAAGAGTCGCATAGGTTGAAAGTAAAGGGATGGAAAAAATTTTTCCTAGCAAACAAAAAGCAAAAAAAAGCTGGGGTAGCAATACTCATATCTGATAAAATAGATTTCAAACATATATGCACCCAATATAAGAGCACCAAAATATATTAAAAATCTTCTGGAGGACTTCCAAGGAGAAATCGACAGGAATATAATCATAGCAGGGGACTTCAACACCCTGTTGACACCACTGAATAGATCCTCTAGACAAAAATTATCAAGGAAACAGAGACTCTAAATGAAGCACTAGACCAAATAGATTTAATAGATATCTACAGAGATTTACACCCCAAAACTACAGAATTCACATTCTTCTCAAGTTAACATGGGACATTCTCAAAGATAGACCACATGATAGGACACAAACTAAATCTCTACAAGTTCAAGAAGACTGAAATTATATCAAGCATCTTCTCAGATCACAATGGCATGAAACTAGAAATCAATTGCAACAAAGACATTTGAACACACAGAGGCTAAATAGTGTTATTAAACAATGAATGGGTTACTGAGGAGATCAAGGAAGAAATTAAAAACTTACTGGAAACCAATAAAAATGAACACACAACAACACAAAATCTGTGGGATGCAGCAAAAGCAGTTCTGAGAGGGAAGTTCATAGCACTACAGGCCTACCTCAAGAAACAAGAAAAATTTCTAATTGACTGTCTAACCTCACAACTTAAAGAATTAGAAAGCAAACAAAAAGAAAACCCCAGAACAAGTAGAAGGAAGGAACTAGTAAAGATCAGAGCAGAAATAAATGACGTAGAAACCAAAAAAACAATTCAAAGGATCAATGAGACAAAGAGTTGGTTTTTCAAAAAGATAAACAAGATTGATGGACCCTTAGCTAGACTCACCAAGAAACCAAGAGTGAGAACCCAAATACACAAAATCAGAAATGAAAGAGGAGAAGTAACAACTGACACCACAGAAATACAAAAGATCGTTAACAGCTACTATGAACAATTATATCGCAACAAATTCGACAATCTAAGTGAAATGGACAAATTTCTAGAAACACACAGTCTCCCAAAACTGGACAGGGAAGAGATAGAAAACTTGAACAGACCAATAACAACTAAGGAAATTGAAGATGTAATCAAGACTCTCCCAGCAAACAAAAGCCCAGGCCCTGATGGCTTCATGAGGGAGTTTTACCGAAAATTCAAAAAAGAACTAACACCCATTCTCCTCAAACTATTTCAAAAAATTCAAGAAGAAGGAAGCCTTCCAAACTCGTTTTATGAGGCCAGCATAATTCGAATTCCAAAACCAGAAATAGACACTACAAAGAAAGAATGCTATAGGCCAATATCTCTGATGAACATAGACGCCAAAATCCTGAACAAAATACTAGCAAATCGGATCCAGCAATACATCAAAAATATTATTCACCATGACCAAGTGGGATTCATCCCAGGGATGCAAGGCTGATACAATATTCACAAATCAATAAATGTGATATACTTCATAAACAAAATGAAGAACAAAAACCACATGATCATATCAATAGACGCTAAAAAAGCATTAGACAAAATCCAGCATCCATTTCTGATAAAAACGCTCAGCAATGTGGAAATAGAGGGATCGTATCTCGACATAATAAAGGCCATATATGAAAGACCTACAGCCAACATCATACTCAATGGGTAGAAACTAAAACATTTCCCTTAAGAACAGGAACAAGACAGGGATGTCCACTTTCACCACTCTTATTTAACATTATACTGGAAGTCTTAGCCATAGCAATCAGACATGAAGAAAAAATAAAAGGGACCAAAATTGGAAAGGAGGAAGTGAAACTGTCATTATTTGCAGATGACATGATATTATACATAGAAAATCCTAAAGACTCCATCAAAAATCTACCAGACTTAATAAATGAATTTGGCAAAGTAGCAGGATACAAAATTAACGTCAAGAAATCGACGGCATTCTTGTACACCAATGATGAACTCACAGAAAGAGAAACTGAAAAAACAATCCCATTTACCATCGCAGCAAAAAAATTAAGATACTTAGGAATAAACTTAACCAAAGAAGTAAAGGACCTATTTGCAGAAAACTACAGGACATTGAAAAAAGAAATAGAGTAAGATATAAAAAAGTGGAAGCACATACCTTGTTCATGGATTGGAAGAATTAACATCATTAAAATATCCATATTACCCAAAGCAATCTATAGGTTCAATGCAATCCCCATCAAAACACCAACGACGTATTTCACAGAACTAGAACAAACACTTCAAAAGTTCATATGGAACCAGAAAAGACCCCGAATAGCCACAGCAATTTTGAAAAAGAAGGACAAAGTAGGTGGGATCACAATACCAAATATCAGGTTATACTACAAAGCGACTGTAATCAAAACAGCCTGGTACTAGCACAAGAACAGGCATATAGACCACTGGAATAGAATAGAGAACCCAGAAATGGACCCAAGGCGATAAGCTCAATTAATATTTGACAAAGGGGCAAGAGCATACAGTGGAGTAAAGACAGCCTCTTTAATAAATGGTCTTGGGAAAATTGGATAGCTACATGCAAAAAAATGAAACTAGACCATTAACTTACACCATACACAAGAATAAACTCAAAATGGATAAAAGACTTAAATGTGACCCGTGAATCCATAGAAATCCTAGAAGAAAATGTAGGCAACAAAATTTCAGACATCATACGCAGCAGAATTTTCACTGATACATCACCTAATGCAACAGAAATAAAGGAAAAAGTGAACACATGGGACTACATCAAACTCAAAAGCTTCTGCACAGCAAAAGAAACAACCATCAAAATGGAAATGCAACCCACTGTTTGGGAGAACATCATTGCCAATGATACATCAGATAAGGGGTTAATTTCCAACATATATAGAGTACTCATACAACTCAACAAAAGGAAGACAAAGAACCCAATTAAAAAATGGGCAGAGGAGCTGAACAGACACCTCTCCAAACAGGACACACAAATGGGCAAGAGACATATGAAGAAATGCTCAACATCACTAATCATCAGAGAGATGCAAATTAAAACAACAATGAGGTATCACCTCACACCTGTCAGAATGGCCGCCATCAACAAATCATCAAACAAGTGTTGGTGAGGGTGTGGAGAAAAGGGGACTCTAGTGCACTGCTGGTGGGAATGCAGACTGGTGCAGCCACTATGGAAATCAATTGGTGTTACCTCAAAAAATTAAAAATTGAACTTCCATTTGACCCAGTGATCCCACTTCTAGGAATATACCCTAAGAAGCCTGAAACACCAATCAGAAAGAATATATGTACCCCCATGTTCATAGCAGCACTATTTACAACAGCTAAGATCTGGAAACAGCCCAACTGTCCATCAATAGACGAATGGATAAAAAAGCTGTGGTACATATACACAATGGAGTACTATGCAGCTGTAAGAAAGAAAGATCTCTTATCCTTTGAGATGACATGGAGGGACCTGGAAAGTATTATCCTAAGTGAAACAAGCCAAGCAGAAAAAGACAAATACCACATGATCTCACTTATATATGGAATATAATGAATATAACAGTCTGAGGAATAGGGTAGACCCAGAAACATGGAAGTAGGGTATAGACTGACAACCCTCAGAAGAAGGGGCGGTGGGGAGTAGGACGAGATAAACCACACAACTTATATGCATGTATGCAAAACCAATGGACATGGACAACAAAGCCGGGGATGGGGCGGGGGGGATGAGGAAGAGAGTGTCAATGGGGTAAAAAAGGAGAAACATCTGTAACAAAAATAAAATAAAAAAAAAAGCATAAATGAGTTAGCATGTGCAAAATGTTTAAAATCCTACCAGGCACATAATAAGCATCAAGTAAATTTTTGTTATTATTATTTGCATCTTTATTTTACCTGACTTGATATTTTATATGTTGCGACATAGAAAACAATTGAATTTTTGTTCCATAGAGAAAACTAATTATTAAAAAGCATAATTTATTGCCCTGGCCAGTTTGGCTCAGCGGTTAGAGCGTCGGCCTGCGGTCCTGAGAGACCCGGGTTCGGTTCCTGCTAAGGGCACGTGCTTCGGTTGCAGTTTGTCCCCGGCCCTGGTTGGTCGTGCGGGTGGCAGCCACTCGATGTGTCCCTTCACATCGATGTTTCTCTCTCTCTCTCCCTTCCTCTCTCTCCCTCCCACTCTATCTGTACAAAAAATGGAAAAATATCCTCGGGTGAGGATAAAAAAAAAAAAAAAAAAAAAAAAAAAAAAAAAAAAAACTAATTATTAAAAAGCATAATTTATTGATAAATCCATTCTTTCTACATTGCTTTATGTTTCAAGTTGGTCTATCCCTCAGCCCTCTATTCTATTGCATTAGCCCATTTGTCTACTGTCCTTTAATAACTATTATAACTTGAATATGTTTGCTAATAGGATAAATCCCTCTACTTTTTTCACCATCTTCAAAATTACCCTAACTATTCTTAGAAATTTGCTCTTAAATATGGACTTTAGAATTAGTTTCTCAAATTCTGTAAAATCTCTGTGGGTATCTTGATTGGAATTGCATTGAATCTCTAGATTAATTTTGGGGGAATCTTTGTGATTTCTCTGTCACTTTTAGTTAGAATTCTTGCACGGATACGTCTAGCTGACAAAAACCCATCAAATAATGTCTTAACTTTAAGAGAAATTGAAATTTTGAGCTCTAATTTCTGGTTTTTGGAGGGTAACTGAAAGGAAGATGGACAATCCTATAAATATAATGAAGGCACACTATATATTTAGCCTTGTTACATCATTTCTAAAAAAGTTTACAGTAGTCCCTTCCTATCTGTGGGTTCACTTTTCATGGTTTTAGTTACCTGTGGTCAACTGCAGTCCAAAAATATTAAATGGAAATTTCTAGAACTAAATAATCCATAAGTTTTAAATTGTGCCCCATGATATGTAGTATGATAAAATCTCTCTCTGTCCACTCCATTCTGCCTGGGATGTGCATCATGCCTTTGTCCAGCATTAGTCAATTAGTAGCCCTCTTGGTTATTAGGTCGATTGTCTCAGTATTGCAGTGTTCAAGTAACCTTTATCATGACCTAAAAGCATGGCACAATGCCTATGTCATTCACCTGACTTCATCTCATCATGTAGGCATTGTATTATCTCACATCATCACAAGAAAAAGGTGAGTACAATAAGATATTTTGAGAGAGACTGCATTTCCCTTTTATTATATTGTTGTAATTATTTTATTGTTTTATGAGTTATTGTTAATCTCTTACTATGCCTAATTTGTAAATTAAACTTTATCATAGGTATGTATGTATAGGAAAAAAACATAGTATATATGGGGTTCAGTACTATCTGTGGTTTCAGGCACCCACTGGGATTTTTGGAACATATCTTTCATGGATAAGGAGGGACTACTGTAGCTTTGTTTCTTCCTTTTGAAATCCTACAAATTTAGTTTCTTTTTCTTCTCTAGCTGCTTTTAGAGGAAACTAGAACAGTATTAAACAGAAACAGTGATAATGGACATCCTTGTCACATTCTGATTTTAAAGGGAATGGTTCTTACCTTTTACTATTAGGTATAATATTATGGATTTTGCCACATAATCTTTATCTGGTTAAGAGTTTCCTTTTACTTTTTTCTTGAGGCACTGTTGTGGGTGGACCCAGAGTTGAAGGACAGATGAACATCAGATCCTGATCTCAAACTTCTGTTATCATTACAGAAAAATAAAGAATTCAGAAACCTACCATAAACTCAAGAAGAGCTGCAAAAACAGAAACATTCAAAGACCTTGGGACAGAATTCCAACATCAAACCAAGGAACATGGACTTGCAGATTGCTCATAAATTCCAGTACCTTCTCCACCACATACACAGGCAGGTAGAGGGCCATCGCCACACCCTGCCCGCCCCAGCTCTACCAGCACCATCTCTACGGAGGAATTGCTCCTCCTCCTCCAACTCCTTTACCCCAAGCCACCATCATCACCTTTGTTCAGGGATCTCCTGCTCCAGAACTACCACTTGCTCTATCCTAGGAAATGAAGCAGTAATACATGTATAAACCTCAAAAAAGTGTATAAATAATGGTTCAATATTTGTATATATAGTGAAATCACAATAAATCTAGTTAATATTTGAAAGTTACTAAGAAAATAGATCTTAAAAGGTCTTATCACAAGAAAAAAATTGTAGCTATGTATGGTAATGGATGTTAACTAGACTTTGCCCATTTTCAGTTGGGTGTTTTGTGTTTTTTATCATTGAGTTGTAATCGTTTTTCACATATACTAGGTTTTCCCTGTTGTATATCTACATTTTTGGTATCCAAATCCAGTTTTTGGCAGTATTTCCATGTATCAGATTTTTATGAGATCACATTAATGTATGATTTGCAAAAATGTCCTTCAATTCTGTGGGTTGTCCTTTGAAGTACAGTTTTTAAACTCTGATTATGTCCAGCTTATCATTTTTTTATTGCTGTTATTTGTGCTTTGGCTGCTATAGCTGAAAAATCATTATCTAATTCCAGGTCATGAAGATTTACACCTAAGTTTTATTCTAAGAGTTTTATAGTTTTAGCTCTTACATTTAAGTCTTGGACTAATTTCGAGTTAATTTTTGTATATGGGGTGAGATAAGATCCTAACTTTATTTTTCACATGGAGATATCCAGCTGACCAGCACCATTTGTTGAAGAGCTGATTTTTATTCCTCTAATTGTCTTGCCACCCTTTCAAAAATTGTCCATAAAGATGAGGGCTTATTTTTGAACTCTCAATTCTATTCCATTGATCTTTATATCCATCCTGATGTTAATACTACACTGTCTTGGTTATTGTACCTTTGTAGTAAGTTTGTAATTAGTTAGTGTGAATCTTCCAACTTCATTCTTTTTTAAAGATTGTTTTGGTTATTCTAGGTTCCTTGAATTTTGACATAGATTTTAGGATCAGCTTGTCTATTTCTACAAAGAAGCCACCTGGGACTTTAATATGAATCTATAGACATATGAGATGTCATTCCATATGTTTAGGTCTTTTAAAAATTTTTTCAAATTGCATATATATATATAAACTTGCATCGCTTAGTTAGCTAAAAAAAAGTACATATCTTTTGAAGACTGATTAGCAGCTATAATTATTCTTTTTATTTTTATGTAGCTAAAATCCTTTTTAATGTATTAGAATTAAAAATGTTTACAAAGAAATATACATAAAACAATACTCGTTGCTCTAAGTAATTTCTGAAATCAGAAGAAACAAATAAATAACAACAAGTTTTAGTTAATATATATACTGAGGAAGTATAATGAAAAGTCCTTGAGACTGGAAGTCAGGAAATTGGGTAGCTTTTACTAGTTGTGTGCCTAACTAGCCACATAATCTTTGGAAAATTATTTTACCTCTCTAGGACTGTTTCCTCACATATAAAGTGATATTGTAATTTTTCCTAAATAGGAAATCATGGGTCTATGCTACTAATCTACAATATAGCATGTAACTGTATTTACTTTTAGACTAAATCTTGAGAAATAACGCATTTATAAAATTGTTTAGAGTTGAGATATTCAATTTTTCCATGCACCCCTCACCCCATCTTAGAAGTATAAAGGAGAAAATATTTACATAAGATTTTTACTTGCTGCAGATTAAATTAGAGAAAGCTGTATATGGAACTTAAATACCTATAGTAAGTATAGCCCTGGCCGGTTTGGTTCAGCGGTTGGAGCATCAGCCTGCGGACCAGAGAGTCCTGGGTTCAGTTCCCGCTAAGGGCATGTACCAAAAACAAACAAACAAACAAAAAACCAAAAAACAAAAAATAAATACCTATAGTAAGTATAAATTAGAATTATGAGCTTTAGAATGCAAAATTATGGTTATGACTCATCCTTAAAATAAATGAGAAATGGATGTCTGTTGTAGTCAGAATATTAATGTTATTAACTTGTCTTAAAACATTCAGTACAGTAAATGAAAATTTAAAAGTGTGGGCCAATATGCAGATTATATATTTAAACCTTTCTTTTTTTAGTATTTTAAAGTAGCATAGCATAAAAATTTTCAGCTTAAGAAACTTTAATGTGCAAATTTTTTAGGCATCCCCTGACCTCCAATGCTCTGATATATAGGTAGGTATCTCCTTTGTGAGGACTGGACTAGGTAATCAGTAATTAGAATTGTTTTTATTGGATTTTAAAGCCAGTACTCAATAGTACCATCTACTGTTAACACAGTGAAATTTAATAATAATGGAAAGAATGTTACAGTCTCAGATCTTCACATTGAAATGAATATAAGAAACATTCTAGTCCCAACTTTCTAAGCTTACAGATAAAGAATGTGAGGCTCAGAAAAGATAAGTAACTTGTCAAAAGTGACAGATTTCTTTCTAAGATGATACGCACTATTGCAAACTAAAATTTCTGTAGGTGCTTTCAAAGCAAGGAAACATGGAAAAGCAAGTGATAGTCTCTAGGTTTAAAAACCAAGCTGGGAGCCGGGAAAAGGGAGTCAGTGGGGGGAAAATGGGGGAACAACTGTAATACTTTCAACAATAAAGATTAAGAAAAAGAAAAACAAACAAACAAAACCAAGCTGGCTTTGTTTATGGCTCCAGTGCTGATTATCTTTGGGCAAGTTAGTTGACTGCTTTGTGCTTCCATTTCTACATTTGAAAGTTGGTGACACGTGCTTTTCAGGGTTTGTGTGAGAAACAGAAGTAGTAGACAATGTATGTAAAGCATTATGCTTCATATGTGATCAGTAATGGTGACATTATTTTATTCACAAGTGACAGAACTGCTTTTGAATCCAGATGTTTCTGATTTCAATGTCTGTTATTTAAATTTGACCACACCAGCCACCAGAAGAGACTGGCCTTATTTATACCTGCAAAATAAAACAATTCATGAACATTTGATAACACAGTATATCAAAATATAAGCCCATTGGCATAGCATAAGTTCTATGGGATTTGTTGATTTTGGGTAAAGAAGGAAGCTGGGTCTCATCCTCAGTACTTGGAAAACAGGTCCTTAATTTCTTGTCTTATTATTATTTAGTTCAGACAGCTCCCTCTTTTTAGTGATAGACTCTGTCCTCTTGGCCTGCACATGGCCAAGGCCTGGCCAATCATAGCACCTCATTTTTCCTGGACACAGTGAATGGTTCAGGAGTCATGTGATGCAAAAAAAAAAGCCCTTGTCTGGAGGAGTCAGAGAAACAGAGAAGTGTGGTATCTTGGATCCCATGCAAATACCTTCTGCAGTGTACCTCATTCTTAATAAATGTTTTGGAGACTCGACTCTTATCACATATTCATTTTCCTCCTTTTCATTATTTATGTATGACTAACTCACGAACTTACATTTTTCAGCCTCCTTTGGAGATAGGTGTGACCAACAGACTCACTGGGGCCAATGGGATGTGAGTGAAACTGTTGAATGCCATTTCTACAGTTTGATCTTAAACCATTAGTCATGTGCTTCTCTATATTCTATTCCTGCAAAGCAAATGTGTCAGTGACTCAGCTTTAACATTTAGATGAGAACACCATAGAAAATGAACACCTTAGATAAACTAGGAGAGAAATAGATTCTTACAGTGAAGTCACTCACTGGAAACGTGTGTGCATGTGGTGTTAGATTGTAAAGTCAATGCAGAAGACAAAAATCCATTTCAGCTCTCAGCTACCAAAAGGAATGAAGTAATGATTCATGTTACGACATAGAGGAACCTTGAACACATTAAGGTTCAAACAAAAAGTCACATAGCATATGATTTTGTTTATATGAAATGCCCAGAATAGGTAAATCTATAGAGACAGTAAATTAGTGATTTCCAGGGCCTGGAAGTACGGTGGGGTGGAGATTGACTGGTAATGGGTACCAGGATTCTTTGGTGGTGATGAAAATGTTCTGGAATTGGACAGTAGTAATGGTTGTGCAACTTTCTGACTATATTAAAAACCACTGAATAGTATACTTTCAAGGGGTAGTTTTATGGCACGTGAATTATATCTCAAAAAAACCATTTAAGCTAAATTGCCCTTGAAAGTCCTTCTTAAAGAGTCTAATACAGCTAGTTTTACCTTTAGTGTAAAAAATAAATTGCCTTTTTAACTTTTGAGTTGAGTACTTGATAAAGTAGTATGCTTGCATTTGGGAACCCTGTTACCATAAATATGTATAACTCATCATAATCAGTTATATGAAATTCTTACATTATAAAATGCAAGGAAATGACATAAGAGGTATTCAAAAGGGAATATATGTACCCCTGGGGATACAAAAAAAATTTCCAAGAGGTGCTCAGGCAAGGAGAGTTTTAAGAAAATTACTTCCATATCCTCAACGTGCAGGTATTATCTTTTCTAAATTGATCTGTGGCTAAAACTGCCATGTCATTATGTCCTATAGTCCTTTCCTAACTTCCGTTTCTCAGTTTACAGAAGAAAGTCATACCTCTCCTTTCATAAATTCTTACCATGGTAAAAACCTCACGGCACCAAACAATCCGACAATTTGAGTTACTGATGTCGGGGAAATCTCCTTTATATCAAGGCACCATAAACTATGATAGAGCATTGCATTTTTCCATGCCTCATACTTTTGGCATAAAATTCAGAAAGAATTCAAACAACCGAGTGACACCATAGTAAAATTCATTGCATTCAATTCTACTTATTTAGAGGAACAATCTATAAAACTGAAAGCTAGGAATGCAGGCCAGTTCAGGACTCCACAGGTACATAATGACAAGCTTCCTGCACCTCCATCACTATAAAGTAAACACTGGAGCAGAGGGTAGAAAGGAAGCGGCTGCGGACGAACGACTCCGACGTTAGCAGGCACACCCTTTTCTCCCGACCTACATAAATTCAGTAGCGTAGGCGTTTCCCTAACACTCGTGTTAATTGCAGGACACAAGAGGCTACATTTCTGTTCACTGGTTGAGTCCACATTCGTGGCAGTGTGTTTCGAAAAGGCAGTCTGTGTTCAAATGATAGAAGGCCTGTTCAGGCCAGCACCAGGGGAACCCCCAAGCACCGGGGCTGGTGTGTGGGTGAGGCGGGGTGGGGAAGGAAGGGCTGCACACTTTCCAGGGAGCAGGTGCTCTTCGCCGTTCTCCCGGGAGCAAGGGAAGGGCAGGGCGCGGCTGGGGGGCAGGAAGCAGCGCGAACAGTCACATCATTTACCCAGTTTCCCAGAGAGCCTTTGGGGTCCCAAAGAGGCCGGGTCGGCGTGGAAGGCGAGAGGGGCTCCTTCACCACTATGACAGCATTGGTTTCCACCGCGAGGCCTCCGGGAACCGCTCCCACCGTGCGGGGATTTGCCAACACTCAGCGTGAAAACCAGGTGTAACGTCGCGTACTTCCCCGCCTGGCCCCGCCCACTATGTGCGTTTTCCGCCCCGCCCAATAGGAGGAGTCCACCAGTCGCACCACTTCCGGCGTTAGCGTCCCAATCCGCCCCCGCCGCTCTTCACTTCCCTCTCCTCCGCTCCTTTTCCCCACCCCTGTCACCTCCTTTAACACCGTCACGTGAGGGGCGAGCGCGGGGGTTGCCGGGACTAGTACGCCGGTGGGTCAGGGTTCGGCCTCAATATGGCGGTTCCGGTCGGGCAGTGACCAAGGTTTTGCGGTCGGAAGGATTAACTGGGGATTGTCGGCGTCTCCACTTGATGGGTGGAATGTGAGGACGCCGTGGCGAGCGCTGAGGAGCGGCGGTGACGGGGAGGGGTCGGCGGTGTGTGCTCCGGGAGCCGAGACGACGGAGTCTGTTCCTTATATTGGTCTGAAGGCTTCATTGCGGGGCCCCGCCTGGCCGGGCCGGGCCGGCGGGCGGCGGCAGTAGCTGCTGCAGCCGCAGGATCAGCCTCTGGGAGTGGGCCGGAGGGCGGGCGCCGCCGCTGCCTCGGCGATGGCCCAGTGTGTCCAGTCGGTGCAAGAGCTAATCCCGGACTCCTTCGTTCCCTGTGTCGCCGCGCTGTGCAGCGACGAAGCCGAGCGGCTCACTCGTCTCAATCACCTTAGTTTTGCGGAGTTGCTTAAACCCTTCACTCGCCTCACTTCCGAGGGTACGTGGTCTTCTCCCTTTTTCGCAGAGCGCCTGCACGCCGGGGCGGGAGAAGGAGTTGGGGGCGGGCAGGGGCGATGTTTACATGCGGCGCGGGCGGAGTGTCGTCTGGGGCTGGGTCCCCCGGCGTCTCCGGTGGCTGCTGGCGGCGGGGCCGAGAGTGAGCTTGTCAAGACAGCGCGGTCCTAACCTCCAGTTTCTCTAGGCACTTTCCTTCCACCCCTGAGCAAGCCGGACTTTTAGGTAGTTACTGTGTAGAAAAATGTGAGCCGCAGAGCAGGGCGAACTGGGAAGTTGTACAGGTAAGGCTAGGAAGATGCTGCCTTTTAGGACGATGAGGTCTTGGTAAAGAAGACGAATCTCATCCCCTGGGTGTTAAACTGGACTTTTGGAGTTGTTTTAAACATTACTTTCTTCCAGCAACGAGGCTCATCTCTTTCTGAGCTTTTGTTTAGTTATTTAGTTTTTTTTCTTTGAAAATTTAGACATTTTTGAGGTGTATGTTATTTTGCTTAGTATCTCCAGAAAATGGAAAGTATTACAGACTTGAAATAGCCTTTGCCTAATTGACGAGGAAGTAAGAACAAGTTACTTTAATTTAGGTGGAATTACCTAGATTTATGGGGAAGGAAAAGTCCTAAAATTTGTTTTTTCAGATAAAAGTTAAAGCAGTAGTAGAATAATGTGTCTTTTATTGAGAAGCTACCTGTTTTCTTCTAGCTTTAGTGTCTTTATTATGAAAAAAATAGGTGTAATAAAACCCAAAGTATGATTTAACCAATGTCTTTATCTGTACTTTGCAGACAGAAGATGGCAAAGTATAGGTAGAAGTCTTTAGTAAGGTCTGTAAAATGAAGGGTTTCAATAAAGTTGTGTCAAGTGAACGACTATGCTATTTATTTGGTTTTGATGACTTATGTGCTATCAGTTCATGTATTTACATGCCACAGTTGATCTATTCTCCCAAAGAATACACCGTTATAAGTTCACCTCAGTATTTAAAGAGAGGAAGCTGTCCAAAAAAACGAAAGTTTGGGAACCCATGGATTTTCTTCAGCTTGTACCATAGCCAGCTCCTTCAGTGTTGTACTAAGTCAACAAGAACAGCTAAGTTCCCTACATCCTTAAATTCTTTTAAAGACGTGTGCTCTTTCTTGCTTTGTTAATAAATAATAATGTTACTACCAGATACCTATTTTATGTAGCTTTTTTCTTTTATTCTTTATTGACTTCTATGAGGTAGATACTGTTATTTTACATTTGAGGAAATTGAAGCAAAGAAATCATAACTTGTCCAGTCTTACATGTGGAAAAGATCTAAAAACAGGTCATATGCCAGGCCAGAATGGCTTGGTTGAGTGTCATACTGTGCACCTGAAGGTTGCTGGTTTGTTTCCCCATCAGAGCACATACCTGGGTTTTGGATTTGAACTCCGGTTGGGGCACGTATGGAAAGCAACTAGTCTGTGTTTCTCTAACATGGATGTTTCTCTCTCTCTCTCTCTCTCTCTCTCTCTCTCTTTCTTTCTCTTTCTCACTCCCTCTCACTCCCTTCCTCTCTTTAAGCATGACCTCGGTTGAGGATTAAAAAAAAAGTACTAAAAACAGGCCATGTTACTCAAGACAGGTATTCTTCAAGTCATCTTATCTCCTATTGATGTTTAGAATTACTTATTCACACTAGACAGCAGTGCTATCCAATAGAAACATAATGTGAGTCACATGTATAAATTTAAAATTATTTAGTAGTCACATGGTAAAAAATCTGAAAAGAAACAGGTGAGATTAGTTTTAATGATTGGTATATCTTATTTAACGCAGTATTTCCAATATATTCTTAATATGTATTCAATATAAAAAAATCTTTTTTTTTTTTTTTTTTCTTATCCTCACCTGAGGATATGTTTTTATTGATTTGGGGGAGGGGGAGAGACAGAGAGAGGAAGAAAGAGAGAGAAAGAAACATCTATGTGAGAGAAACATCAATTGGTTTACTCCAGTAGATGCCCTGACCTGGGATCTCACCTGGATATGTATTCTGACTGGGAATCTAACCCACCACCTTTTGGTGTATGGGAAAACTCTCCAACCAACTGAGTCATACCGACCAGAGCTAAAAAAAATCTTAATGAGGTTAATGAGGAGACTGGGTGGAGGGAGGCAAAAAGGGGGAGTTGGGGGGCATCTGCAATACTGAATCAATAAAATGCATAAAAAAATCTTAAATGAGTCTAGGCTGGTGTGGCTCAGTGGTTGAGTGTCTTCCCATGCACCAAGAGGTCCCTGGTTCAGGCACATGCCCAAGTTGTGGGCCAAATCCCCAGTTGGGGACATGCAGAAGGTGGCCAGTCAGTTTTCTCTCTCATCGATGTTTCTATTTTCCTCTCCCTTCCTCTCTCTCTCAAAATTAATAAAGAAAAAAAATTAAAACATCTTAATGAGATATTTTTACATTTTTTATTGCTAAGTCTTTGAAATTGGGTGTGCTTTTGCAGTTATATTACATCTCAGTTTGGATGAGATAATATTTCAAGTATTCAATAGCCATATGTGGCTCATGCCTCCTGTCCTGGACAGTACAGTGAATAGAGGCTCAAATCTATATTCTGATTTTCTTCTGTAGACTGAAAGATTTAGGAAAAAAGTATGAGTTGAACTTTTATGGCCAGGTAGAGAGTTGGAAAGATAGCTGCCTCCCTCTTAGCAGTGGAATGAGGTTAGAATAGTATGGACAAAAGGTGTAAATTATGAGTGGTTGGGGAACAGTAAGGAGACTATTCTTATCAGAATACATAAGAGTAAGGGAAGATGCCTAGATAAGGGAGGATCTTGAATTCTATCTAGGAAAGGAATTTTGGCTTTCATACTGAATGGCAAATACCTGGTAGTCGTAGATTCTTGAGCAAGGGTATGCAATTTTGGGAGAGGAAAGAGTTAATATAAATTTTAAAGTTTAAGATGATTAGGATATGGACTATGGTTGGTGGCATTAGAAGTTTGGCAAAAGGATTTGATTTTTCTGTGGTTTAGCTTTTTGCTGGTAAATAAATTTTGGAGGTGATTTCTTAAATTATACCAAGACTTAAAGAATTTGTGTTCATTGTTTCAACACAAATTTTGTGATTCTAATACTACTTGAGAAATTTCTATAGGCTATCTGCTTCAAAGAGTATTGATAGTGTTATTTAATAAAACTTTACTGTTTTTGCTGTTATAATGATAGTTATTTGATAATTCTAAACTGTTCTAGCATTCCATTTAGAAATCTATAAGATTTAAGAAAATTTAACTTAAACACTAACTTTTTAAAAAAAATCCTCACCTGAGGATACTCACCTGATATCACTTCAGATAAAGGGGGGGGGGGGGAGAGATAGATACATCGATGTGAGAGAGACATCCACTGGTTGCATTCCACATGACCCTGACCAGGGCTGGGGACTGAACTGCAACCAAAGCACATGCCCTTGACCAGAATCAAACTGGAGACCCTTTGGTCCGTGGGCAGTTGCTCTAACTGCTGAGCCAGACCAGCCAGGGCTAAACACTAAGTTTTTAAGGTACTTCCATTTCTGAAAAGTAGTATTTTAAAATTTATTGTAAAATATTTTTAAGGGACTAAAAAGATAATAGAAGGCACTTTTTTATTTTCTGAATGAGCTATCAAAAGTGGCAAATTAGACTAGGAAACAACCTTAAAAGGATACTTAATGTCTCCAGTTATAAGTTTCTTTTAAAAAGTTATGTCCTGGCCAGTTTGGCTCAGCTGTTAGAGCATTGACTTGAGGACCGAAGGGTCAAGGGCATGTACCTGGGTTGCAGGCTTGATCCACAGGCCAGTGGGGGTCGTCTTGGGGGCAGCTCATTGATGTGTTTCCCTTATATCAATGTTTCTCTCTGTCTCTCCCACTCTATCTAAAAAGCAATGGAAAAATATCCTTGGGTGAGGATTAAAAAAAAAGTTAGATATATTTCATCAATCTTAACTACCATGTTGGTATAACTAGATAAATTACCTCCAAGATTAAAAAAATACATATTTTTTAATTGATTTTTTTAGAGAGAGGAAGGGAGAGAACGATATATAGAAACATCAGTGTGAGAGAAATACATTGATCAACCGTCTCCTGCATGCCCCCCACCAGGGATTGAGCCCGAAACCTGGGCATGTGCCCTGACCAGGAATTGAACTGAGACTTCTCAGTCCATGGGACTGAGCCACACTGGCGGGGCAAACCTCCCAAGTTTTCGAGTACTGAATTTAGAATAAAATTTGTCAGCTTTTCAAAATTTAGATATATATGTTGTTTGTGTTACTTCATTTTTCAAAATATATTTCCTAGAATACCAGATGTATTATATGCTCCCTAAAAATAAATTTTGTGGACAAATAAATTTTCTTTATGTAGCATGTATTTGGTAGAATCACAGTGTCATTTAGCATATAAAAAGCTCTGGGAAGATCTGTTATAAAGAGGCTATTTAAAAACTTAATTTGGTATTTCCCAAAATTATTTGAACATTGAATCAGTTTTTCAGAAACAACTCTTAACTTTTTTGAAGAAACAATATTCCATGGAACAGCACATACTGGGGGATATTATTTCATAATAATAGCATTCAAGATATTGTATGGTAACCTATAAAAGGAGATAATGATAAAGGCAGATTTGAATTTCTTTTTTTTTTTTTCCAACTTCAGTGGCATTTTATGTATGTATTTACTAGCACCATTTATCCCCCAATATTCTCTTCCACCTCCACCTCCCCCTGCCTCACAAGCACCACACTATTGAATTTCATTTTGAAATTGAGATGTTATATGATGTGTAGCCACCTTTTGTGCTGTTACAATCGTTAAAAAATTTTATAATTTTGTTAATCCTCACCCAAGGACATTTTTGCATTTTTTTTTTGTTCCGATAGAGTGGAGGGAGAGAGAGGAAGAGACAGAGAGAGAGAAACATCGACGTGAAAGGGACACATCGAGTGGCTGCCACCCACATGACCAACCAGGGCAGGGGACAAACTGCAACTGAGGTAAGCGCCCCTAGCGGGAACTGAACCTGGGTCTCTCTAGACTGCAGGCCGGCGCTCTAACCGCTGAGCCAAACTGGCCAGGGCCCAAGGATATTTTTTCATTGATTTTTAGATAGAATGGAAGGGAGGGAGGTTGGGTGGTAGAGCAGGAGAGAGAGAGAAACAAAGAAACAGAGAAACATGGACGTGAGAGAGACACATCAATTGGTTGCCTCTTGCATGACCCCGACTTGGATCGAACCTGCAACCCTAGTATGTACCTTTGATTGGGAATCGAACCCAAGACCCTTCAGTCTAAGGGCCAAAGCTCTAATGGCTGAGCCAAACTGGCCGGGGCTGTGCTGTTATAATCTTTCTTTTTTTTTTTTAAATGTTATTTCTTTATTGATTTTAGAGAGAGAGGAGGGAGAGGGAGAGAGAGATAGAAACATCAATGAGACAGAGCATTGACTGGCCACCTCCTGCATGTCCCCCACTGGTGATTGGCCCATAACCTGGGCATGTGCCCTTACGGGAATTGAACCGCCGACCTCCTGTTGCATGGATCGATGCTCAACCACTGAGCCACATTGGCCGGGCTGTGCTGTTATAATCTTAATGAAGCCTTGATATTACTTGTTTAGTTCTGAAGCTTTTGAAGTTTTTGGGTGATTTAAGAGCATTTTTCTTAATCATAGCTCTTATATTAGGTTGGTTTTTATGATGCTCCAATGTATTACTTATTCTATTGTTGTGTAACAAATGACCCCAAAACTTGACATCTTAAAAACAAATGCATTTATCTCTCAGTTTCTTAGGAATCTGGGAGAGTCTAGATGCTTTTGACTCAGAGTCTCTCTTGAGGTTGATTGGAGCTGTCAGCAAGGGCTATAGTCATCTGGGGCTTGAGGATCCTCTTCCAAGCTCACTCATATGGTTGTTGGCAGGTCTCACTTCCTCACTGGATGTTGGCCTGAGACCTCAGTTCTGTGGCCCTGTCCATAGGCTTCCTGAGTATCCCATGACAATGCAGTTAGCTTCTTCCAGAGAAAGTGATCAGAGAGAGAACCCAGGATGGAAGCTGTACTCTTTTATAACCTTATCTCAAAAGTGATATAGCATTGCTTTTGCAGTGTTCTGTTGGTCACATATACCTACTCTGAGGTGTGGGAGGGGTACACAAGAGGGTATATTACAGGAAATACTAGGATCATTGGGGGCTATTTCAGAGGATGGCTGCCATACCTATTAACTCATTCCTGGATTTGTTAGTAGGATTACCTAACTGATAAGCCCAGCATGAATATAGGATAAAACTAGAATATCCTTTTTGTGTTAACACTTATGAATATTAAAAGATAGCTGCCCAATTTAACATTTTGAGAGAGGTTTAAGTTATTCAACAATTATGGACCAACTTTAAGGAAACTACTTTTTCCTAAAAATATCAGAAATGCACCCTAGTATTTTCATGTTTTTTGGTTTCTCTGTTTCATAGTTAGACCAGCTGGGAAGTTTAATTAGGGAGAGAGTCCTGTGTATGTTTATTTAAATTAGAAGAAATAAACAATTACAGAAGAATTCAGAGAATACAAGAAGCATCCAGCTCCCTACTACCCAGAACCAATAAGTATTAACCTTATTGTCATATTTGCTTTGGATCTTTTTGTTTTTTCTTCAAAAAGAAATCAACCATTATAGATATTGAAGTCACCTTTATACCTTTCCTTAGTCCCATTTCCTTCCTTCCTTCATAGACAACCAGTATAATGGAATTTGCATGTATTTTATTTGTATTTTTCTACATATATTTACAATACAAGGGTGTATATCCATTCCATATAGTTTTTAAAAACTATTTTTATGTTATGTTTTTAAATGAAAAGTTTAGAAATCAAAGAGAGAACACATAGGAAATTTAGGAAGGCAGTTTTTACAGATGTAACTTTATTTAAAATGTAGGCAGGCCTGAACTGAAAAGTTTTGTATAAAGCATTTTCCATTGGGAATAAAAGTGTCTTTTTTTTTTATCCTCACCCGAGGACATTTTTTTGTTCAGGTAGAGTGGGAGGGAGAGAGAGGAAGAGAGAGAGAGAGAAACATCGATGTGAAAGGGACACATCGAGTGGCTGCCACCCACATGACCGACCAGGGCCAGGGACAAACTGCAACCAAGGTACATGCCCTTAGGGGGAACCGAACCCGGGTCTCTCGGGACCGCAGGCTGATGCTCTAACCGCTGAGCCAAACCGGCCAGGGCAAAAGTGTCATTTTTTTTATGGGTAGGTTCCCAAAGCCAGTTTTCCAGAGTTGCCTCTTATTTATGCACGATGGTCTGTGATGTCCTTGAAATAGTGTGTTATACCAGCTGCCTCCATCACCTCTTGAGCACTTACCTATATAGTTAGGTATGTGGGGCATGGTGCTCAGTGCTTTACACTTACTGTCTCATCTAACAATATCTCACCTAAATCTTTAAAATAATCCTGTGAAATAGGTATTAATCACATGTTATAAATCAGAAAATTGAAGAACAGGAAAGTTAAAAGTTATTTAGAATAACCCAATTAATAAGTGGATGGTTGGGATTTAAAGTGTGACTCCAAAAATTGGTCCCTTAATAAAATGGACTGCTCTAATACTACTATGGAAACTGCTTGATTATATTTATATGAAAAAATATGCTCACATTTCCTACTGTGCACTGTGGATACTGTCTTGTTATGATCTCCTAAGAACCTCTATCTTGGCCTGAAGCTCTGAACCACCGGTTATAAATCCCATGAACTTGAGGTGAGACCTGTAACAGGGTAGAGAAAAGAGATATTGGGATGGAAGAAGGGATTTGGATATTGATTTTTTTTTTTTAAATAGACTTCATTTTTTAGGGCAGTTTTAGGTTCATTGCAAAACTGAGCAAAAAGTATAGAGAGTTTCTCTATACCTTCTGTTCCAGGACCTCCCCGCTGTTAATATCCCACACCAGAGTGGGCATTGATTTTTATGATAGTGGAAGAGTGGCTGAGAGTGCAGGCAGCATATAGGGGAAGTAGAATTCTCAGTGCAGCACTTACTCCCCTTTCTTCCCCTTTACTATTTTCAGTGCTGATATTACAGACTTCACACTGCCCTGGACCAGCCTTAGTGTGAGGTGAGAATTAGAGATGTGATATGGATGGTGGTTGGTCCCTGGCAACTACAAACAAGGAAGGAAAATGCATAGTATAGGGACATGAGCCGTAGCATTGCAAGAGAAGGTTAGACTGTCTGGCTAGCCCTTTTGGTTATAAGGGAATGTTAAGTCTGTTGTATTTATGGAAGACTGTTCCACTAGGAATTTCTGGTTTTTGATTTGATCATCTTTTTTGTTTGTAAGACATTAACCCAATTTTTAAATTATTGTTACAGTTGGGTTGTTATGAATTGTGTAGAATTAATTTCAAGTTTTTTTCTTTCTTTTTTTTTTAAAGTTCATATGAGAGATCCTAATAACCAGCTTCACATAATTAAAAATTTGAAGATAGCAGTAAGTAACATTATCACCCAGCCACCTCAACCTGGAGCCATTCGGAAGCTTTTGAGTGATGTTGTTTCTGGCAGTCAGCCTGCAGAAGGATTAGTAGCAAATGTGATTACGGCAGGAGATTATGACCTCAACATCAGTGGTATGTAATAATGTTTATTATTATTTTTTAAATGAATTTTTCTTTTTTGTAAAAAGTAATTCTGTTACTTGAAAGTCAAACACTAAAGTGCTTACTGAATGATAGATCAGGGGTTCAATGTTGAAAAGTTACTGCTTTTTTGGTTTTAATACGTTTTTATTGATTTTTTTTTTTAAGAGAGAGAGTGGAAGGGGGAGAGAGAGAGAAACATCGATGTGAGAGAGATACATCAATTGGTTGTCTCCTCCACACCTCCCACTGAGGATCGAGTCCGAAATCTGGGCATTTTCCTTGACTGGGAATCAAACCAGGATCTCTCAGTCCATGGGACTGATGGTCAATCCACTGAGCCACACTGGTGGGGCAACAGTTACTGCTTTTAAGGAGGTTATAATCAAGTAAGTAGGCAGCCATTCAAACTATGAATTACATGGCTTGATTTAATTTTTTTTCATAATAAAATTGTTCTTATATTTCTACTTGTAAAGCTAATAGATGCTTCATGAAGGCATGAACTTTGGCTCTTTATTTTATTCCTAGTACCTAAATTAATGCCTAGAACATGTGTGTGATAAATATTTCTTGAATGAAAGAACAAACAGTAAATAAAAAAACAACATATTCTTTTGTGATATAAGTACTATAATAAAAAGATTAAAACGTACTGTATTTTTTATGTTGCTTAGTGTTAAGTGGAGGGAATGTGTATATGAATAAATATTTAATTTTTTTGAGTGCTTAATCTAATTTGAATGATAAATAGTTTCATGATAAGATTGGTAGGTGAAATGATATATTAATACGTAAAGTAAGTTAGCAGTATTTGGTGTGATTCTTTTTCGGTATGAAAAAGACTTAATAGAGCGACATGGGATAGATTTTTAGAGGGGAAAGATTAGAAGTACATCATCTAATCAGAATTTTTCAGCAGTCTAATAAAATAATCTTTTTAGGTCATTGCAATTTGTAATATAATGTTTTAACATATTAAAAACATTGCATATTTAAAGATTGTCCTAAACATACCAAGATAACTTAAGTGGTATGTTTTAGGTCACGGAGTTAGTTGGTTGTACTTGTATAGTTAGAAATATTTGTAGAATTATTTTGTTTAAATGTTCATAATTTTCTTTCTATGTTAATTTTAATTCCAGCAAGATAAGTTAACTGATAATTTTAAGTTTAGAATATTATGGTTATCTTTCCACATCAAAAGAATATGAATTTTGCCCTGGCCAGTTTGGCTCAGCAGTTAGAGTGTCAGCCTACAGTCCAGAGAGACTTGGGTTCTGTTCCTGCTAAGGGCGCATACCTCTGTTGCAGTTCGTCCCCGGCCCTGGTTGGTCATGTGGGTGGCAGCCATTCGATGTGTCCCTTTCATGTCGATGTTTCTCTCTCTCTCTCTCTCTCTCTCTCTCTCGCTTCTTTTCTCTCCCTCCCACTCTGTCTGAACAAAAAATGGAAAAATATCCTTGGGTGAGGATAAAAAAAAAGACTATGAAGTTCAGGATACGTATTTTAAGCAGTTCTTGGCATAACATGTTTTCAAGATGGGGTAAAATTTGGATTTCCTAGGAGAAAGTGATAGAATTTGAACTGTTATATTCCTGTCATCAGTGGAAAATTAATGTCGAAGTGTGAACAGCAGTGAACAAATGCCAAAGTGTCCCAGGTTTTTATCTACCATAGCCATTAGTTAATTGGATAACTTGAATAAGTCCCTTACTCAGAATTGGTTTCATTCTTTGGAAACCAGAGAATTTCGCTAGATTCTTCTTCAAGTCCTCTCCTAGACCTTTAATTCTGTGATTCTATTTTATATATGGTCTTTAACGTTTTTGTTATTCATGCAACAAATATTTATTGATTTCCTACTTAGATGCTTTGCACTGAGATATAGAGATGATTGAGACATGTTGTATGAGTTCATAATCTGGTGGGGAGACAAACATGTAAATCAGTAATCACAATACATTCTAATTTACAATACCTTTTAATTACAATACAGTGTAATAGAAATGTGGCATATCCAATATGCCAAAATGCTAGGGAGCAAAGAGAGGGATTAACTCATATTTAAAAAAATAAAAACATCTTTTTTTGTACTGTAAATACCCTCCTAACCTCCAAAGCCCATAATACCTTTTTTTTTTAAAATGTTTAATTTATTAAAATAATATGTACACATAGACATAATGCTAAAAAGACTTATTATAAGGATAAAACAGTAGTGGTCTGCTTCCTGTGCTCCTGCCCCACCAGTTCTTTTAGTGGTTTCTCTGATATTTATTTTGTGGGTTTTTTTTTTTATCCTCACCCGAGGACATTTTTTCATTTTTTGTTCAGATAGAGTGGGAGGGAGAGAGAGGAAGAGAGAGAGAGAGAGAAACATCGACGTGAAAGGGACACATCGAGTGGCTGCCGCCCGTACGACCAACCAGGGCCGGGGACAAACTGCAACCGAGGTACGTGCCCTTAGCGGGAACCGAACCCGGGTCTCTCTGGACTGCAGGCCGACACTCTAACTGCTGAGCCAAACCGGCCACGGCTATTTTGTGATTTTAAGTAATATTTTTATATGGCTGTCTATGGCTTCATCAATGTTACTTATTGTTTTCTCGTTATACTTGAAGGTTTAACTTAATTATTTCTCATCCTTCTTTCTTCATCTCTCTAATGTAGTTTTTCTGATTTTTTATTACTATTAACTATTTACAATGTTATGATTAAATATTATTCACTTTTTTTTTTTTATCCTCACCTGAGGACATTTTTTGTTCAGATAGAGCGGGAGGGAGAGAGAAGGAGAGGGGGAGTGAGAGAGAGAGAGAGAGAGAGAGAGAGAGAGAGAGAGAGAGAGAAACATTGATGTGAAAGGGACATATTGAGCGGCTGCCACCTGTACAACCCAACCAGGGCGGGACAAGCCGCAACTGAGGTATGTACTCTTAGTGGGAACCGAACCTGGGTCCCTCTGTACCGTAGGCCGAGGCTCTAACCGCTGAGCCAAACCGGCCAGGGCTTATTTACTTCTTAATTGCTGGGCCAAATACTTGGGCTTTCAGTCTGTTCTTACACAGTACTTTTTTCCCCCCAAGACTTATAATTGCTTTTTTTTTAAAATCCTCACCTGAGGACATTTTTGTATTCATCTTCAGATAGAGTGTGAGGGAGAGAGGGAGGAAGATGGAGAGAGAGAAACATTGATGTGAGAAAGACACATCGAATGGTTGCCACCCACACAACCCCAACCCGGGGTCAAACTGCAACCGAGGTTGGGGACAAACTTCAACCGAGATATGTGCCCTTAGCGGGAACTGAACCCAGGACTCCCTGGTCCACGGGCCGATGCTTTAATCATGGAGCCAAACCGGCCAGGGCTGTAATTGCCTTTTTAAAAAGCAACTTGCTCAGAGTTCTTTGTATCTCTTGCTCTAGTCTCTTAAACTTCCAATAGCCTGTTAGTAAGATTTTCTACTTAACAGATTGTACTGGAAAAACTTCAGTCCTCCGCCTTCTGTAAAGGGAAAAACCTAGCTCTTCCCTGTGTCTTTCTTTCCTGTGAGTCTTTTTTACCACTCACACAAAACATTTCACTTCAAGTCACCTAATGTGTAGAGTTTTTTCTGCACACCACCAAGCAGTCCTCAGATAAGAATTCAATTCTGACACTGTCTACCTGGCAGTAGCATCAGAATCCATAGGTTAAGGGTTCAGTTTTACTGACTGATTCCCCTGCCTCACTTCAGGTGTCAGTGGCAAGTTCAGGTTATTATCATCACCTGTGCATCTGACTGATTGGCTGTAGATTGGGGTTTTCATGGACCTCTTCCTTGGGTTAGATTATCTTGCTAGAGCGACTCACAGAACTCAGAGACACATTTTACTTATTAGATCACTTGTTTATTTTGAAAGGATATAACTCAGAAACAGCCAGATGGGGGAGTGCATAGGGCAAGGTATGGGGAAAGGATGCAGAGCTCCCATGCCTTCTGGTCACACCACTCTCCCAGCACCTCCACATGTTCACCAACCTGGAATTTCTCTGAACCTCATGCTTTTGGGATTTGTAGAGGCTTCATCATAGAGGCATGATCAAACATTAACTCAATTTTTAGCCCTTCTCCTTTCTCAAGAAAATGGGATAGGGAGGTGGGGAGATGAAAATTCCAAGCTTCTAATCATGGCTTGGTCTTTCTGGTTACCAGCCCTCATTCAGGAGCCATCTAGGAGCCTACTCAGAGTCACCTCATTAGAACAAAAGACACTCATTATCCAGGAAATTACCTGTTGGTGTCCAAGAATTGCTTGATGGTGTGGGGAAAAACCTCCACACATTTGGTGACTTAAAGTGAAATGTTTTGTGTGAGTAGCAAAGGAGACTCACGTGAAAGAAAGACATTACGGAAGAGTTGAGTTTTTCCCTATACTGATTTCTATAATCTGTCAAGTGGAAAAGGGTTTCAGGAGCTCTGTGCCAGAAACTGAGGACAGAGACTAATATATATTTTCTGTTATCTCACACAGATTAATCAAATAATCCATTTATCAGTATCTCCTCCTTGAAGTCTTCTCTTTCTACTCTATGTATTCTCAGTGGGGAATGATATCCCTCAATATGAGGAAAATTTGGGGGACAAAAAATCTAGACATTACAATCGTTTGTGGCTCTCCATAGGACTGGGGTATATAAATAGATACATAGTACATCTGTGGTATTATTTAAAAGTATTTTTTGTGGGAAGGACCAACTAGAAAAGAAAAAAGGCTTATGGGGAGATAATGAAATAAGAGTTGCAAAATTCTGTTCTCCATTTTGGACTGGTTACTGTCCAAGGCCTGCTTTGCAACTGTCATCCTAGGGATTTACTTCCCTTCTCTTCTCTGTAGCCCCTCATTTATATTGTTTTTGGTTTATTTCCTTGGTTTGGTGAAGCACATCTCCAGTAGCTTCCTGAGAAAATTTGCTTGGAAGGTAAAGTTTTCGAGAAAATGTCTGAAAATGTTTTGTTTTCCTTTTTTTTTTTAATACTTCACTGGTAGTTTGTATATTTTTAAGTTAGAAGTAATTTCTCTCTGAATTGTTTAATTTTCTTGTAGCTTCTGTCATTGTAAAGAGACTGTATGCCATTCTGATACATCTCCCACTATTCCCTTCAACATTTAGAAGCTGTAGAAGCTCTTTATCCCTGTTATTTTGAAATTCATGTTGGACCTGATTTAACTCCCCTTTTCACTCAATGTATTGTGTAACCCCTTTTGGTAATCTGGTTATGCATACTTTTTAGTCCTGAGAAATTTTCTTGTTTATTTTCTTTGTTAATTTCTTCATTTTTTCCTTGCTCTTTCTGGAACGACAGCTTTTAGCTGGATGTAGGACTTCCTGAGTTACTTATTTCTCTAATGTTTTCATCTTTCAGTCTATCACCATCTCTTGGGTCTTTTTGTTTTACTTTCTGGGGGTTTTCTTGACTTTATTTTCTGACCTTCTATCGAAATTTTAATATTCACTGTTATTTTTTTTAAATCCTTCCCTTGCTTTGTTTTAAAAAAACCTTTTTTTTTAAAATTGATTTTAGAGAGAGAGAAAGGGAGAGGGAGAGAGAGCTAGAAACATCGATGAGAGAGAACATCGATTGGCTGCCTCCTGCATGCCCCCCAATGGGGATTGGGCCCACAACCTGGGCATGTGCCCTGACCGGGAATCAAACTGGTGACCTCTTGGTGCATGGGTTGATGCTCAGCCACTGAGCCACACCAGCTGGGCTGCTTTATTGATTTTTCTCTTTGTATTATATAGTTCTTGTTTCCTTTTGTGGTATCTTATCTCTGAGAATATTAATTGTTGTTTTTAAGTTTTCTTCTATCTTGTGATTTTTCTCTCATTTGTACTACTTTTCAGTTTGTTTCGGTCTCTTTTTCATGTTGGAAACTTACCTCAAATGTCTGGTGAGCCCTTGGCATTATTTTCTATTTCTTTTTATATGTTTTTATTGATTTTTTTTTTTTTTTTTTTGGAGAGAGAGAAAAGGAGAAAGATAGAAACATTGATGTGAGAGAGAAACATCGATCAGCTGCCTTCTGCACGCCCCCTACTGTGGATCAAGACTACAACCCAGGCATGTGCCCTGACTGGGAATTGAACCAGGACCTCTCAGTCCATAGGATGATGCTCAATTCACTGAGCCACACCAGGCTTATTTTTTATTTCTAATTGAGGCATTAAAACCCACTGAGCAGAACAAAACTTGTCAGCTAAGTGGTCTTCGCTATTGGGTGGTGAGACTGTAATAGACTTGAAGGTTGCCCAGTTTTTATTACTCAAAGTTCTTTTTTTTTTTTATCCTCACCCGAGGACATTTTTTTTTTTTTTTTGATATTTTGTTCAGATAGAGTGGGAGGGAGAGAGAGAGAGAGAAACATCGATGTGAAAGGGACACATCGAGTGGTGGCCACCCACACAACCCAACCAGGGCCGGGGACAAACTGCAACCGAGGTACGCGCCCTTAGCGGGAACCGAACCCAGGTCTCTCGGGACCGCAGGCCGACGCTCTAACCGCTGAGCCAAACCGGCCAGGGCACTCAAAGTTCTTTTTTATGGGGTCATTTATTTTCTTCACAGTAAGTTTCTCAAATATGATATCTGACTATCTGTATCCTGGAGGTGGGCTTATTATATTATAAAGCAGTGCATTAAAGTGGTTGTTAGGTACTTTATAGGAACAATGTGGTCATGATTTGGTTGTGAGAAATTATTTTATCCAATTATATGACATATTCTAAGGCCCCTGTCAATATTCCACATAAGGAAGAATAAGTGCTATTTGTCTTTTTTTTAATCCTCACCCGAGGACATTTTTCCATTTTTTGTTCAGATAGAGTGGGAGGGAGAGATAGCGAAACATCGACGTGAAAGGGACACATCAAGTGGCTGCCACCCGCACTACCCAACCAGGGACGGGGACAAACTGCAACCAAGTTCCCTTAGCGGGAACTGAACCCGGGTTTCTCCTGACCAAGTTGACACTCTAACCATTGAGCCAAACCAGCTAGGGCAGTCCTATTTGTCTTAAAACATAGGTGGAGGCACTGCTATGTAGCTGGATCCTTTAGGCAGATTTAAGAAAGACTCCCCAGTGGTTCGGATACACTACATACCAAAATAAAACAGTTTCTTCAGCTTCTTTTTCTGCTACTTTAAGACACCTCCCTTCAGCTTTATTGTTATGTTGGTCTTGAAGACTAGGAATGTGATATGATGAAGTATTGAATTCATTTTAATAAAATTCCTTTGTAACAATAATACTCTAGAGATTTATGAGAGTGATTTTATCCATTTCAAATAAGATATTCTCTGTGTCTAGAAATACACTTCTAATTTTGTTTGTGTGTTAATCCTCACCTTTATTTTTCCATTGCTTTTTAGAAAGAGTGGAAGAGAGAGAGGGAGGAGGAAGAAAAGGAGGGAGGGAGGGGGAGAGAGAGAGAGAGACACATAGAAACATCTATGTGAGAGACAGACATCGATTGGTTGCCTCTGCTCAACCCCAACTAGGGCTGGGGATTGAACCTGCAACCCAGGTATGTGCCTTTGATCAGGAATTCAACCCAAGATCCTTCAGCCCACAGGCTGATGCTCTGATCATTGAGCCCAAATTGGCCTACACTTCTAATTTTTGCCATTAATGTGAGTCAGCATACTTTTTACCCATTCTGTTTAAGAAATAAATGTTAGATATTTACCTCATAAGACTGGCTTATCAGTGCCATGTTTTCTTCATCAGATCGGTCAATTAAAGCTAGTGTTCCTTGGTACAATAATTGGAAAGACACATTGATGGAGTTGAAAGAATCCTCATTAAATACAGGTATTTTTTATTTTGATCTCAGTTTTCCAGATTGTTCTCTCTCTCCTCCTTGCTTATTATCCTTTTTCTACTGAGCTACTACTTTTTTTGTATTTGTCCCAATTAACATGTCTGTCTAATTTTTCTAAAACAGAGACAGTCTGGTGATACTTGTTCAATTTAGGTTATCCTGTCATTTGTTGATTTACATTATTTATGAAATTCAGACATTTTTTTCGAGTAGTATAATTTTGGTTGGACCTTGTTTTGATGAGGAAGAATGTGCCCCCCCCTTAAGTGTGTAGTATACTTTTTCTGAGTACTTTTATATTAATTGCTATTATTTTGTAAAATACCATGATACTTTGGAGAATAGTCATAAGTAAATAGTATTTTAGAGCATTGTTTAAATATTCTTTAATATTTTTTCCTAAATTTTTATGTAAGAATAAAAAGCATAAAGAAATAACTGTCATGCCCTGGCCGGTTTGGCTCAGCGATTAGAGCATTGGCCTGTGGTCCGGAGAGACCCGGGTTCGGTTCCCGCTAAGGGGGCGTACCTCTGTTGCAGTTTGTCACCGGCCCTGGCTGGGTTGTGTGGGTGGTGACCACTCGATGTGTCCCTTTCATGTCAATGTTTCTCTCTCTTTCTCTCCCTCCTGCTCTGTCTGAACAAAAAATGGAAAGAAAAAATAAAGAAATAACTGTCATTTAAAAAGTGACAGTTATTTAAAGTGTGGCTAGTGCAATATATTAAAGTGTGGCTAATGCAATATAAGACCTTTGTGTTCTTATTTTTTTTAATATCTTAAAGTATTTTGCTGTTTTTCATCATTCTATGAATTATTTATTAATCATCAATTACTCTGAACTATAAGAAAGTGAAAGAATGATGAAATTGCCTAGAATGATGATACAGTATTGAAATGTCATCGCTATTATATCATCCATCAGTTTTAGATTTTTATGTTGCCTGAAGTATATTGCATCTTCTTTTTTTAACACACCAAAATTGAAGGTTTTATTGATCGCCTTTTTAAATGTTCTTATCCAAGAATAATCTGTTTCTCCTAGTAGCTTTCTTCTTTGTTTTGATCTCTGTCATTTCATACCAGTTGCTTTCTTTCAGTTTTTGCTAATTTGTGGTTTTCTGCTTAAAAGTAAAATAGGGCAGGAAAAAAGAAGCATATTGGAAGCTATTGAAAGTTTTGGGTTGTGTAGGTGATACTTTCCAACAGTGGTCTCAGAGCATTTTCTTTCAAGAAGACTTAAGACATCATATTTGTTGCCATTATCTTTGTTTTCATTTTTTTTTCTTTCATTGGACACTTGAGAACTTTTCATGTTTAGTCCATTTTGGCAAAGAAAAGAAATTTGACAGTAGAAGACAATTTTTTTACAGTTGAACAAATCAGTAGATGAGTGCAGTGTAACAGCAGCATTCTGGACTAGTACTGCCCAGTAGAGGTTGTGAGCCATTTATATATACAGTTTTTTATTTTTATTTATTTTAAATGTGTTTTTATTGAGTTTTTTTTAGAGAGAGAGGAAGAGAAGAGAGAGACATAGAAACATCGATGAGAGAGAAACATTGATTGGCTGCCTCCTGCATGTCCCCCTTTGGGGATCGAGCCCGCAACCCAGGCATGTGCCCCAACCAGGAATTGAATGAGTGACCTCTTGGTGTATGGGCTAGCGCTCAAACCACTGAATCAAACCAGTCAGGTTTATATAGTTTTTTAATGTGCTGTACTTGCAATAAAGAATATAAAAAAAGGTGAAATTAATTTTAATACTATATTTTATTATTTAACCCAGACTATACAAAATATCATTTCAACATGTAATCAATAGAAAATTTAATTTTTTTATACTGTCTTTGAAATCTTATGTATATTTTATACCTTCAGTACATCTTGATTTAGACAAGCCACATTTCAAGATAGCGTAGCTCTAGGATTTATGGCTGTGGTGTAATTGTTCGTGAATTGATCATATACAGTAATTCCACTTAATGAGTCTTCAGATGACAATATCGAATCCATATTTTCTCAGACTCAAAAATTGATGACTGAGCAATATATTTGAAGAACAGAAAGGAAATACAATGTTTTCATCTAGCTAGTCAGTAAATTTAACAGGAAGGACATCACATAATACTTTGAGGCAAGAACCAAGACCATCCCATTTTGTTTAAGGACATGTAATAATATTCTTTCATCTTTTATGATGATTGTTGAACAAAATTTACTTGATACAGTTTGTGACAAATGCTAAAGGCAGGCATAAGTATGAAGATTGGAAAGAATTAGATGATGTGGAAATAAAAAAATTTATTGCATTGAATGTTCTGTTTGCTATTAAGAAGTCTAAAAAATGAAAATGTTTTGCAGCGATGAAGCAAATAAAATGATTTTATCTCTTCAGAAAAATTATGAGACATCAGCTTTTTCCAAAATGTTGTACCTTGACTATGCTACAAGATGAACCAGAAATAATAATAAACTGGAACTTATTAGAGATGTATTTGAATCAGTATTTATATGATGGATGTGTTCCAGATTCATGCATGACAGTCAATGTACAGTTAGTTGCATTCAAAGAATGTTGCCTAATTAAGGCATGTGCCTTTAAAACCAGGAAAATACGGAATACAATTTGAGTTTGCTATGTTTAAATTCTTACTAAAATTATTTAAAAGGTTTTTTTTGTTTTTTGTTTTTTTGCTGTGACTTTATTCTTGATTCTGTAAATAATTTGTAAAGTGAATTAAAAATACAGTAAAATATCAAAGGTCAGTTAGATATACTTGGTAAATGACAGTGACTATTTATTTTCCTGATATACTGAGGACTAAAAGGAGTATAGTTTGAAAAGAGGACAGTTTGTTTTAAAAAATCTTCCATTGGAGCTCTGGCCAGTGTGCTAAGTGGTTAGAGCATTGGCAAGAGGGATTCAATTCCTGGTCAAGGACATGTACCTGGGTTGCAGGTTCTGTCCCTGGCCCCCCTGGTCAGGGTTGTGTGGGAGGCAACCTATGTATGTGTCTCTCTCTCCCCCTCCACCTACCTCCTGTCCTCTTCCTCTCCTTGTGTGTGTGTGTTTCTCTCTCTCCTTCCCTCCCTCCCTTCTATTCTCTCTTAAAAAAAAAAATCAATGGAGAAAAAAATCCTCAGGTGAGGATTAACAAAACAAAAAATCTTCCACTGTAGAGTCTTAGAAATTTAAAAATGGGTGTAAGTAATCATAACTCACGTCTTTGGAATACTTTGATTTTTCTTTAAACTCTTGATTAGAAATAGTCTTCTCAAGAATAGTTCTCATGGGTTTTGTAAAAATACAAGGTTAGTATTTCTTATTTCTTCATATTACCTAGCTAAGATCTTTTATGATTTGCAAAACACTCATAAATTTTATGAATACTGGTTTTAGTTTTTTGTAGCTTTTATATTCTAAGACTTTCTGTATTAAACCATATATTCTGATAATCACTGAGTTTAGTGTCAAATATTTTTTACTTTGAAGCTATACATTTATCTAATTAAATGTTTTACATTTAATTATTTAATTTCTTTTCTTGAATATTTTTATTCTGAATATATATAGGGTGGGGCAAAAGTAGGTTTACAGTTCTATGGAAAATGCTACAATAATTAATAAATAATGTAAGGTTTCTCACTGAGGAAGAAAGAGAAACGGAGCCGCAAAAGTGGGCAAGAGAGTTTTATTGGAGCACTCCCGGGCGAGGTTTGCTGGTCTGGGGCCAGGGAAATTTTGCAGTTAGGTCCCCCCAGGAAAGTTTTATAGGGGAGGTTGATGAACTAAGAGGGGAGGTACTTGATTTGTCCAGGGGTAAGGTGGGGTGATTCTGCATAACACAGAGGGGAGGTATTTGATTGGTGGTTTCGATTTCTTCTCAGGCCCTCTCTTTCCCCGAAGTCATGTGACTCCTCAGAGCCCACTGACCTTACAAATAATACAAGAATACACTGTGTTTTGTGTACTCACAACTGTAAACCTACTTTTGTTCTACCCTGTATTAAGTTTTGGTATATCTACTAACTGCTTATCTAGTCATAAGTGCCAACATTATTTGTAATAGATTAATATTTCTTAGTTTGATAGTGATTTTTCTGGCACTTTGCATCTTTTGTGAATGATGAGGAAGGGTTAATATGTGATATACAGGTGATGTTTATATTTAGGATATTCATTCATTTGCACTTGCAGATTTGGTGTCACTAAGTACTCTTGGTTTCAGAAGGATGAGGACCAAAGTTACTCTAGGTTTAGCTCACTGCTGTAGCCCTTGCTAGATAGTTATTGGGAACAGTAATAACTCCGTGTCCCAAATTACTGGCACTAAGAAGGGAACAAAGAAGGTGGGTTGGAGGCTAGAGCTTTACGTTGGTTTCTGGCTCTTAGCTGCCTTCCTTACTCTTTCTTACCAAGACAAATACATTCTGCATAGAAAAACTGGTAGGGTAACATAGTTGCTGTTTCAATTCCAAAGAAAGAACATGTAGAGATGGAAAGGGGTATGGCAAAATACTGATTTCATCTCTAAATAAGTTCAAGAGAATTTCTAAAGGGAGAGAATTGTCACTAAATGTTGAAGTCTTTTGTTAACACAAAACATTTAAAGACTATTATTTTTTCCATTTCCTGCAAAAATGTCATTTGAAAAAACAAAAACAAATAGAAGGATGCCCTTGATTTATTGACATGTAAAATAACTGAAGGAGGAATTCTTAATTAGCTCCTTAAGGAAATAAGAGGCTGAAGGGAAAATTTACCTTCTTAACCGGAATGTGACCTGTGTGAAGAATGAAACTATTTCTGCAATACACACACACACACACACACACACATATGTGTGTGTATAATTTTATTTTTTTTTTTAATCCTCACCCGAGGACATTTTTCCATTTTTGTTCAGGTAGAGTGGGAAGGGGAGAGAGGAAGAGAGAGAGAAACATTGACGTGAAAGGGACACATCGAGTGGCTGCCTCCTGCAGGACCCCAACTGGGGCTGGGGCCTAACTGCCACCGAGGTACGTGCCCTTAGCGGGAACCGAACCTGGTTCACTCTGGACCACAAGCTGATGCTCTAACCGCCGAGCCAAACCGGCCAGGGCATCTGCTAGATATATTTTTAAAATGTTCCTTTGTTCCTCATATCCTTAGTTGAATACCCAGTGTCTTGTCCCTCCTGATGGACTTGTTGGTTTTCTAGTCTTTTATTACAGATAGTGTTGCAATGGATAGCTGTTTTGGAAGATATAATTTGTTTGTTTAGAACTCCCCAGTACACCATGAAACAAACTTTTTTTCATATGTCTATAATTTAGCAGTTATTTGTTAAATTTCCGCAGTATTGAAGCAACAAGGTAAATAGAAAAATAATCAAAGAAGGGAAAGTCATTTCCCAATATTTGTGAAGATTCCTTCCAATTTAATGAAAATTTTCATTATCCTCTCTTTTCTTGTCATTGGTACTAAATGAAAATATATATTAATTTTCTAGACAAAGACTAATTTTGATAGATTGGGGGAGAGATAAATTTATTGGTAAGAAAACTGGTTTTGTATGGTAGGTAACAGAGACTAGTCTGTGCCGTTTATTCTTTAATTTTTGCCACTTTTCATATAGATTATAATATTTCTGGTAATGTTTTTCTTCTTTTATAACAGTGAACATGAAATTGTTACACTAATAGCCCTCCTAAACAATATTTGGGTTATTTTTATAAGGCATTTGTTGGAATTAAAATGTTGTGCTTGTATGTTACCAGGTGAAATATGCTATTTGGTTAAGCTGAATAGCTTTTTTTTCTTCAACCTTCCCAGTCGTTTAATGTAATATTATACTATAAACAGAAAATCTGTTTGCTGTTTTCAGTGATTAAGATGAAAACAAAAAGTATGTAAGATTTGTTAATCAGCAGAAGTAATTAGGACTAGAGGATCCTTTTAGTAAAACTGTGATTTAGATATTCTACTTAAAACTAGTGAAATTACTAAGTTTAAGTTCAAATAAAAAAATGTTAGAATAGTTGTAATGTAAAATGCTTAGTATGGGGCAAGAGGGATTTGACATTTTAAGAAACACTTAATATACATGTATGCAAAAAGTGAAAATACATATCTTTATAGTTGATTATAAGGTAAGTATGCATTGAAATTCCATTTAAAGAGGTTTAATTACAGTCATACTCAAGTAATTAAATTATAGTGTCTGTCAGTCTTGCCACTATTGACTTTAAGCCAAGTAATTCTTTGCTGTTGGGGGGCTCTCTTGTGCTGTTCTTGCATCATTCCTAACATCTTTAGCACCCTCTCCTTACCCCTGGTTGTGACAACCCAGACTATTTCCAGACATTGCTAAATGTTTCCTGGGGTTAAAGTCACTCTCAGTTGAGAACCAGTGTTCTGAAATGATATCATTTATGAAAAGGAGCTACTTACGACAACGTGACTAGTGGCAAGGACACAAAACATTAGTTCTAAAATATTTTTACTCATGCAGGTAATACATAAAGCATTACTAGTAAGTAAGTTGTGGGATTTTAGTGTAGGTTTGGGAATAAATCAGTTTTATATTCGCAAATATATGTACTCCATTGTATGAATATATTTGTGTATATGGCTTTATACACACATATGATAGATGTGTATATTAAAGCATAGGTGAAGATGCTTGTTTATATGTTTAAGCACAATTGAAAAATGCTTATTTGTTGCTAGAAATTACTATCTTGTACCTTTAAGGAGTATGGACTTGAAATTTTATCTATTATAAACTGATTCTGTTTGTAAATTTTAACTGTTTTATATATGGTTAATTTTAGCTACTACTCCATGGTTTGAGTCTTACAGAGAGACCTTTCTTCAGTCAATGCCAGCAGCAGATCATGAATTTCTGAACCACTATTTAGCATGTATCCTTTGACCTTTTTGTTCTTTTAAAGTCAAATGTTTTGACAGTTACTAATCTCAGAAATAGTTATATGAAGGCAAAATTTTTGAAAGGATATAGAGAATGGATAAATATTTTTATTAATGATGCTTTAAGTTTTTGTTATTGTTGTGTTAGTGGCATCGTAGATACAGGACTGGTGTAATAAATTAAGTTTTGATTATAAAATAACACTGAGGGTTTATTTACTGTTTTTCTTTCTTTTCCAACTTGAGTAGTTTACACTTAATAAGTTTCAAGCCATTTTAGAAAGAGAAAATGTAGACTGCCCGTGTTAACTGCTTGTGATGATTGCCTCAAAATTAATTGCTTTTGTAAAAGCTCATGTTTAAAAACAGTTTCCCAATAATCTGTTTTATAGCTATTATAACCTCCTCTGATAGTTAATGGCTTTTTAGTATTTTTTAAATTATTTTTTAATCCTCACCTGAGGATATTTTTCCATTTATCTTCAGATAGAGTGGGGAGGGAGGAGGAGAGAGAAACATCAATGTGAGAGGGACACATTGACTGGTTACCTTCCATAGAATCCTGACCAGGGCCGGGGACCAACTGCAACCAAAGTATGTATGTACCCTTGACCGGAATTGAACCCGTGACCCATTGGTCCGCAGGCCGACGCTCTAATCACTGAGCAACCCAGCCAGGGATACTTTTTAGTATTTTAAATGAGTTTACAGAGAAAAGTTAAGAGGTAGGATTGAGTATGAAACTGCAGAGAAATGGAATGGGGAGGAGCAAGATTCAGCAGAATTGTTCGCTATATTGATGGTTGTACAATTTTGGTATTGTCCACTTTTACTTTCTTGGATTTCCATGTTGATATGTAAATGACCTAAGAACTGTCAACAAAAAATCTTTTTAAGATTTAGAACCTTGAATTACTTAGAAGTATTGGAGAAATTATTTTGTGCTTGCTGTGAAAACCTGTGAAATCAGACATTTTTTAGCTCAGAAATTATCTTCCTAAGTTTATTGTAACAGGATGCTTTTATCATTGAGTTGTAGATGATAATTACCTTAATAATATGGTTTATAAGGTATGTTGGTAGCATCGTCTAGTGAAGCAGAACCTATGGAACAGTTTTCAAAGTTGTCAAATGAACAGCATCGAATTCAGCACAACAATGACTATTCCTACCCCAAGTGGTTTATACCAAATACACTTAAATATTATGTACTTTTACATGATGTAAGTGCAGGAGATGAACAGAGGTAAGCTTTTTATTTTTAATTAAGAAATTTTTTTCTATTAAATAATTTGTGCATGCTTGTTTAAATTTTAGATTTTTTTTTAATCTAAGAAAGTTAAAAGCTATTAATAAAACATTTATATCTTTTATTTTGGAGTTATATTCAACGGCTGAGTCATTTTGTCAGATTTCATATACTTAACCCAAGCTTTTCTTTCACTGTAAATCTCTATTAGTTTAATCTTTATACAAAAGTACTTGCCATTTTACACCCATAGGTCTAAGGTGTTATTTCTTATTTTGTATAAAATTATTTTCTCATTTTTTCTCTTTCCCAGTTTTCCTCTTAACTTTTCGCTTTCTGGTTGTTGCTTATACAGGCACTTCATTTTTTGCTCCTCACTCTTTTGTCATTTTATATTTTTAGCCTTAATCTTTTTCACAATCTCAAAATATCCAACATGTTTTTCTTACGTTCCCTTTAATATTCATTATTAGTGATTTGCTGTAGTCCTTTTATCTTTGGGATAAGTGAATAACTATCTTTAAAACTAAATTCTTAAAAAATAAGATAACATTAAAAGCAATTTTATTTATGGCTTTGGAGTTTACTTTGAGTTTTGACTCAAGATGTGTATCAAATTAATCTTATTTCTCACTTTTCTGATGTTACAATGACATTTACAATATACAGTTAAGTAATTCTTATCTTTCTTTTGAGCACAAACCATCTTTTTAATAACATTTTCTTTGTAAAACCAAAGAATTATTTTGAGAATTCCTAATCTTTGGGATTCTTTGAAATCATAAATAGTCTGTAGCTTGTAGGATAATGAATAGAAATAATTTGAACTGGCTTTTGAGATTAGTTTATATCAATTGAATATGTTATGTACCTTCTAGGATATTTAAGTGGTAATTCTAGTATTAGGTTAGTGATTCTTCTGTTTAGCAGTATCATTGGTGAAGTAAGCCGAAGTTTTGTTTATTGTACTTGAGTGTATATACATACACATATACTTATATATCTGTGTTTGTACAAATTAATAGCTCTTTTACTTATCTAGCCTTAATTTTATAGTATATGATTTAATTTAATTGTATGATAGACTTGTTATTTGTATAGCATTAGTAATTTGAATATGATATAAGATTTCCCAGGATGGTTTTTTATTTTTTGTTTTTGCACCAAATGGCTGATTGACTGAAAAAATACCCATTTAAAGTAGATTAGCTCTAAGTACCAAAATTTCGTTTTCCATTAGAATGTATGTACTGTTTGCTTCTTAGGCTGTTTTATCATTTGAATTATGTTATTTCCCACCAACTAGGAACTTTAATCTTAAAATATGGAAATCAAAATGCTTTTTGTTACATCTGATATATATATAGCTCAGAAGTAAATAAATTTTGCAAGAAAAATGATGGGTTTTATGTAATAAATACCATGGCTGCTCTTCTTGAGTTTTCTCTCTGTTTCTTCTGTATTGTGTCCCCTTAGAGACAACTAAGTGAAGGGTAAACTGGCATTGAAAGATGTTTTGTAAGATTTTGGGTGCTATACTTTTCTATTTTAGCACTTACATTTTTCAATAAATGCCTGTTCTCTTAAGACAGAATTTCCCAAAGTCATATTTCCTGAAATCCTCAGACTTGAAAGAGTTATTGGCCTATAAGTTTGCAGATGCTCTTTATAAATCATAGTGTACTTTAGCAAATGGAAGACCTAGTGATCTTTTGTTGCAGAGAAACTGACTTTGTTTACTGTAATTCCCCAAACTGGTTTGACCACCAGAACTATCTTTTTTTTTTTTTTTATCCTCACCTGAGGACATTTTTCCATTTTTTGTTCAGGTAGAGTAGGAGGGAGAGAGAGGAACAGAGAGAGAGAGAGAGAAACATCGATGTGAAAGGGACACATCGAGTGGTTGCCACCCGCACAACCGACCAGGGCCGGGGACAAACTGCAACCTAGGTACGCGCCCTTAGCGGGAACCGAACCCGGGTCTCTCAGGACCGCAGGCCGACGCTCTAACCGCTGAGCCAAACCAGCCAGGGCACCACCAGAACTATCTGTGAATAACATAGGAGTAGCTTGCAAAATTTTATTCCATGAAACACACTTTGGAAACTCTATACATGCTAGATAAATTTCAGTTACCATCATGATCTTTGTTTTCATTTAAAAATTATTCTATCTCTAACTTTCTGTTCTGCCTTTTTTTTTTTAGGGTATTATTTTTGTGCCATTTTGGTATTATTTTAGTATATTTTATTTCTTAAGGTCTGCTCCTTATTTAATACAAATGTTGTTTAATGTTTTAATTTAGAGCTGAATCCGTTTACGAAGAAATGAAACAGAAATTTGGAACTCAGGGTTGCTATTTACTTAAAATTAATTCTCGAACATCTAATCGAGCATCAGATGAACAGATACCAGATCCTTGGAGTCAGTATCTTCAGAAAAATAGTATTCAAAACCAGGTATATGTAAAAACCAACAATGAAGCAAACCACAAAAGCTGTGTTTCAGTTTTATGACATAATGGTATCACTGTGGAATTTTATGTCTTGATTTAACTAGTAGTAGGATTAATGATATTTATTTTGGAAACAAGCTGGTTTTCATCCATCACCATATGAGCTCTTAAATCAGTGGTTCAAAGCTGTTTTTAACTACTACTACTACTACTACTAATCCCTATGTGTACTCCTTTCAGGCACATAATATCAGTGTTAATTGATCTTTTTTTCTTTAAAAAAAATTATTTTTTCTTTATTGATTTTAGAGAGAAAGATAGAGAAACATCAATGAGAGAGAACATTAATTGACCGCCTCCTGCATGACCCCCCGTTGGGGATTGGGCCCACAACCCTGACCTGGAATTGAACTGGCGACCTCTTGGTGCATAGGTCAATGCTCAACCACTGAGCTGTACCGGCCGGGCGATCTTTTTTTCTTTAAAGATGAAAAGTGAATTACACATTAAGAATTAAGTTGGCTAGACATATAGAGAATATAATTTTTGATGTGTGCATTTAATTCCCTGAATGCTTACAGTCAATTATTTATTCTTCACATGATCTGGGGTTGCTTTCCTTCATTTTCAACATGCTGTTCTTATGACCGCCTTTTGGAGTTCATACTTTTTTAGGTGGTGGTTGGGCTTTTATCCTGACTTTCCTCTGATTGCCTTTCCTTCTTAATTTTCAGGAAGTGTTTCTTCCTAACTTGTTTTCTTAGTCTAGAGTTCTAGACTAATGTTAACTGTTGTCTGTTGGCTGAAATGGGTTGGTGTATGGTTTCACACTGTCAAACTTTTAAGATAGGATTGTATGCCACTTGGTAGTAGTCAAATGACAAGTTCCTAAGATTAGTTCAGATAATCCAGAGTTGACTGTTCTTGTTTAGAAGTAGGATTTCTTAAGTAAATGGAAAATATACTTATATTTTATATAATTAAATTACGTTATGTACTATTATGCAATATTATTTTTTTAAAGTACCAATTATAGCCTGGCCAGTGTTGCTTAGTGGATTGAGCATTGTCCCATGGACTGAGTGGTCCCAGTTCAGTTCCTGGTCAGGGCACAAGCCTGGGTTGAGGGCTCAATTTCCAGTAGGGGGCGTGCAGGAGGCAGCTGATTAATGTTTCTCTGTCACATCTATGTTGCCATATCTCTCTCCCTTCTTTCTAAAAAATCAATAAGAACATATTTAAAAAAATAAAAATACCAATTATAATAAAGTTTATGTAACTTTTTATGTTCTGTAAATATTTAATAATCTATTTGCCCTATTTTTCTATATATATGGAAATGTTGATCTGTATATAGTTCTGTACTGATATCTTAGTATTGAGATGATTACTGACCTTCTTTAAGATAATGCTGAGGGAAAGGGAGAAAAAAAGAACCAATTGGATGTGAAGGGGCTCTGTTTTTTAAAATGATCATTCAGGGTCACACTCAGAATAGGAGCAGTATTGAAATACTCAATTTAGAGCGCAGCATCTAAGGTTGGGAATGACAACGTAAGTTAGATTGTTCAGTTTGAGAACTTTTAACAAAATACCAGAGGTATCAGTTCTGTTGCTTGTATCCCTTGAGGCCCAGGGTTGGAGGATAGTTTAATGGTTATCAAACACAACCTGTTTTTTGTTTTTTTTTATCCTCACCTGAGGACATTTTTCCATTTTTTTGTTCAGATAGAGTGGGAGGGAGAGGGAGAGAGAGAAGCATCAACGTGAAAGGGACACATTGAGTGATTGCCACCCGCATGACCCAACCAGGGTTAGGGGCAAACTGCAACTGAGGTACGTGCCCTTAGTGGGAACCGAACCGGGGTCTCTCTGGACCACAGGCCGACGCTCTAACCAGTGAGCAAACCGGGCAGGGCACAACCCCTGTTTTCTAATGTTTTAATTTCCTTTGAACCTATGAGTGACCTCATCTGGTGACAGTATGCACTATCTTTTCAGGTGATCCTTTCCATGTCTGAATAGCTTGAGTATCAACCAAATTTTTTCTGCATTTGTTTGTACTCATTAGTCCTGAGAGGACTGTATCAGTTTTCTGTTAAGACAACTTTCAAAATATAGGAGGATGGTGCTCATGTTCCCTTTTATATTTTTCCAGGCTAACTATACCCAGATTTTTCAAATTTTTCTTAAATGGTGGTTTCAGACTGTTTCTTGTTTTGATCACTTTTATTAGTTCTAGTTTATATATTTCCTTCAAGGTGTGGCAGTTGGTATAATACCTCATACTTACTGGTCTCATTGACCAGTGTGGGTATTTTTAGTTTGTTTTCTTTGTTGACTGAGAAACTGGTGTCTTTGTAGAAGTAAACACTGCATTGGATAGTTTTCCAAAACATTTTGATATATTCAGTATGTACTTCAACCTATTAACACTGGAATCATGACCAGGAGATTCCAAACCATCTCTCTTTTTTTACTCTGGCTTCACTTTAGTAGTACGTCTCTCTTGTCATTATTCCTTACTTAGACACATGTAGAGAGATTTATATTGGCATATACCTATCACGTATAAACAGAATAACCAAGATAGAGATCATTTGAATTCAGAAGAATTAGGGTAGTAGATTGAATGAGAAAGAGAATTTAAGAATATGGTAGGTGTGGACTAAAGTGCTAGAAAAATATACATGGAAAAAGTTAAGAATTTGGAGGATTGGAAGAAAATAGTCTTGGTGTAGCAAATAAATGAGACTGACAGCAGAGCAACCATACTTGTTGATGGATTTAGTGTTATCTTAAATGTGATTAAATATTAAGTACTAATGCTTTTTATTTTGTTTTGATAGGAATCCTATGAAGATGGCCCTTGTACTATAACTTCAAATAAGAATTCTGATAGTAGCTTGCTTTCTTTGGATGGATTAGATAACGAAGTCAAAGGTCTTAATATACTTTCTTTTTTGATTGAAATTATGCACTGTTGTCAAAGCATGCTAAACTTTATAGATTAAAGATGGTGGAAATATTCATAATAAAAAAGATAATAGGTTAGCTTTTCTTCTGAAGATTTTTGTTGAGGCCTTTGAGTTTGTTTTTATTTGACATTTAACATTTATAAGAGTAATACATTTCTTAAAAATTTGTAGAAAGCAAGGGGAGATAGGATGTGCAACATGACTTATTTCCAAAATTTATATGATTTTGAGTTTTATTTTTGTATTTTAAGTTACGGTTTTGGTAGTAAGGATAACTTTACAATTTTTATTATAATTTTTTTATTGCTGAATTGTGCTACTTGAAAGTAATTCATTATATTTAAAAATTGTATTTTTCTTGATTTATTTACATGACTTTTAAATTTTCTAATTACATGTAACAAGTATTAACCCAAGCCCTGTAGTTTTAAAGGGGAAAAGATTAATGTTATTGTATCGTAGACATCTAAGATAAACAGAAAAATAAAGGATTCCAACATTCTTTTTTTCCCTTAGCAGTATGGTAGTAATATTGTTACATTCTGAGATTAAAGAAAAGATCTGTTTTTCAGTAGATGGCTTACCAAATAACTTGAGAGCTCACCCACTTCAATTGGATTCATCCAGTGACCCTTCTAACACCATTGATGGCCCAGATCCTGTAAAATCTGCTTCATCATTACACGAAACAAAGAAAGCAAATACTGGAGTTATTCATGGTGCATGTTTAACCCTTACTGATCATGATAGAATTCGACAGTTTATACAAGAATTCACATTTCGGGGCCTTTTGCCACATATAGAGAAAACAATTCGGCAATTAAACGATCAGGTAAGATTTAATTTTTTTTTTTATCCTCATCTGAGGACAGTTTTCCATTTTTTGTACAGACAGAGTGGGAGGGAGAGAGAGGAAGAGAGAGAGAGAGAAACATCGACGTGAAAGGGACACATCGAGTGGCTGCCACCCACACAACCAACCCAGGGCCGGGGACTAACCGCAACCGAGATATGCGTCCTTAGCGGGAACCGAACCAGGGTCTCTCTGGACCACAGGCCTACGCTCTAACCGCTGAGCCAAATTGGCCAGGGCAAGATTTAATTTTTTTAGATTATTATTTTAAAAATTTTAGTAAATAGTAAACTTGAGAATATAGTATTATAAGTTATTTAAAGTATTTGAAGTTTTTTTTTAAAGAACGACCAATATTAGAATTTATTAACATTACTATCTCTAATAAAATTTTATTAGATCTTATAAAATGCTTATTCATTTTCACTAGGGATTGTGCTAGTATATCGGACAGTTTTTTTAAAAAACCAATGTTGTTAAAATGAACATTTGCTCACTATTAAAGCTTTTTACTTGTTTAGAATTTTTTCTTTTGTATATAAAAGAAAAATATTAAATTCTCATATTTGTCATCTTATTTAATCTTTCCTCTTAGCTAATATCAAGAAAAGGTTTGAGTCGATCTCTGTTTTCTGCAACTAAAAAATGGTTTAGTGGCAGTAAAGTTCCAGAAAAGAGCATTAATGAGCTGAAAAATACATCTGGATTGCTGTGAGTGAAATATTATTATTTTTGTTTTTTTCTGTGTTTAATTCTGACTAGTATTTGACTATACGACGTCCTGTAAAAATGACTATTTCTTCATTTTCTTTCATATTGGTCAAAACTCAGGTCGGTAAGAACAGTGACTATAGGTACATTCCATTAATTAAAAAAACTTAAATAATTTGATGTCTAAAAATATAGAAGATAATTGGGGAAGTCACTGTACTTTGGTTCTATTTCCCTATTTGTAAAAAGATGGAGTTATATTAGGTGTTCATTAATGATTCTTCTATATTAAAACATTGTGGTCTTGTGATTCTAAGAGTCTATATTGAGAAACTTTTCTTTAATATAAAATCCTGTTTTAAGGGAAGGTAAAATTAACTCATACTGGATTTTCATGTTTTTCCTGGTTGACTATAAAACTGGAAATGCAAAAATGCTTGCCTGTTATTAAGAAGTTCTCAGTATAGGGGTATAAGTTATATAAATACAGATATCTTTGAGACATGATACTCTTTGCTTGGAGATAGAATTTTGTAAAACAGGATCAGTTTTCCTCATGTTCTGGGCAGTTAAGAAGCTGTCAAACATTTTATAATATTTAATGGTTTAGGGATTATAAATTAAAAATTACTTTCTTAACTTATATTTATAGGTATCCACCAGAAGCACCAGAACTTCAAATCAGGAAAATGGCTGACTTATGTTTCTTGGTGCAGCATTATGATCTGGCTTATAGTTGTTATCATACTGCAAAGAAGGATTTTCTTAATGATCAAGCCATGCTTTATGCAGCTGGTGCCTTGGTTGGTATTCTATGTATTATAATTTATTTCTGCTTCCATAAGATATAGAAATTTCTGTTTATGAAATAGTAAGCGAAGTACCTAGGGATAAAGTTATATTCAAAGAGCATACATGCTTTATAGGTTTTGAATTAGTTTAGCTGAGATGGATTTTCCTCAAACTAGTACATTTAAACGTGGTAATACATGAGGAATGATTTCTTAGTTTTGATTAGCACCTTCTGATTTGTGTGTGTTTTCAAAATTTAATTTGAATTTCAGTTGCTATATTCAAAGTGTAAAATTTTTCTTTTGAGAAGATGCTTTTAGACTTCTTGAAAAGTCTTTTAAAATAGCTTGAAATGTTTTTTTTTTTCCTGATGTAAGACTATATGTTGGTTAAGAACATGTACTTTGGTGTAAGACAGAGTGTTCTCTTATGCAAATTAGTGAATCTTTCTAAGCTTCAGTTTTTTTATCTGTAAAATATGAGTCCTGATGCGTAGGATTAGATAAGATGTAAGGCATGTAAGGTGCTTAGCATACCACATTGTATATAATAAGCTATCTGTAAGCATTAGCTATGTTAGTTTTTGTAATTGATGTGTAAACCTAGGTGTTTTAGAAAGAATTGTCTATACTTGTTATAACCTTTCAGTGTTTTTGAAAAGTTGTTGTAAATATATATGTATAATTTGCTTCGTATATGTAGAAAAGAGTAAAACTAGCACTGTTACTTTCTACTTAATCTTCTTTAAAACATGTAAACTTATAAACAGAAGCGTGAAGAACAAAATGTATAAGATTGTAAATACTCTACTGGGTTAATTGCTTCTGTTTTGCATTTTTTAATACTATGTGTATATAAAATTCAAATGGGTAATTTAAAAATGTGAAAATAGCAAAATTACATTACTCTTCCTTTTTATTTCTACAATATTTTCAATGGAAAAGTCAACTACTTTTAATCATCTTGTTCAGGAACAGAAAACATGCTGTGTTTAAGTGTTTGAAAAATTATATGAACTGTTCTTGATTAGACATTCTCTATTTTTTTTTTTTTTAATCCTCACCTGAGGACACTTTTCCATTTTTTGCACAGACAGAGTGGGAGGGAGAGAGAGGAAGGGAGAGAGAGTGAGAAACATCGACGTGAAGGGACACATCGAGTGGCTGCCACCCGCACGACCAACCAGGGCCAGGGACAAACTGCAACCGAAGTACGTGCCCTTAGCGGGAACCGAACCCGGGTCTCTCCGGACCACAGGCCGACACTCTAACCGCTGAGCCAAACTGGCCAGGGCGACATTCTCTATTTTTTATTATAGTCATCTAATGTAAGCGAATATGAAATTACATATACTTAATGTTATTTCATTAATACCTTGATAACATAGGTATAACTTTACAGTTGTTAAGTTTTACATAATGTACCAGCAAATTGAATGTTTGTATATAGGTAGAAACTTTTATAAGTATGGCAAAAAATTTCTGTGATTTTTATGGCACTTAAGTTTTTTCGTTTTTATTTACAATATGAGAAAGAGAAATACTGCATTTAAGCCATTTAGGTGAGGATATTAGTAGCAGATATATGAGAGAAAATAGTGTAGTACTGGAAAATAAAGGCATATCTGCTATAATATAGTATGTGCATGTGTCAAAATTCTTGTCTGTAAAAGCTGCCCTGAGAATAGTAGACCTTGGGGGAAAATAATGTTGGAACAGTCCTCTTAAAACATGTATTTTTATAACCAGGACACAGACAAAAACATAAACAGGCCCTGGCCGGTTTGGCTCAGCGGTTAGAGCATCAGCCTGCGGTCCACAGAGACCCGGGTTCGGTTCCCGCTAAGGGCATGTACCTTGGCTGCAGTTTGTCCCCGGCCCTGGTTGGGTCGTGTGGGTGGCGGCCACTCGATGTGTCCCTTTCACATCGATGTTTCTCTCTCTTCCTCTCTCTCCTTCCCGCTCTATCTGAGTAAAAAATGGAAAAATGTCCTCGGGTGAGGATAAAAAAAAAACAAAAAAAACACATAAACAGTAAAAAATGTATTTTTTGCACAATAGAGGTAAATATTATACTACATAGTCAATATATTTAATAATTTTTATATAATATAGAACCATATGTAAATTCATTATGTATATTAAATATAAACTAGTTAAGAAAATATGTTTCAGAACTATAGAATATTTTGTCACATGGATATGACATAGTTTCATTGGGCTTATTCAATAAATTTTGGAGCAGACACTTCCGAGTGCTGAGGATACATAGCTATGCTGAAACTGATATGATTCATGTTGTCATGGAACTCATAGTATGTCAGGTTAATGGCTTTAATCGTATCCCAGTTTTTAGAAAATTAAATTGTTTTTGTAATTTGTGTGTGTGTGTTTTTAAAAATGTTGCAGAGGAATACATTTATTCATCCTGAAAGTAGATTGGCATTAATAGCTTTTTTTCCCTTAATTTATTAAGATTTCATTTATTTCTAGTTAAATTTTTATTAAGTCCTGGCTGATGGCTCAGTTGGTTGGAGCATTGTCCTATATTCCAGAAAGTTGCAGGTTCGATTCCCATTCAGGACACACACCTTGGTTTCAGGTTCCATTTACAAGTTGGGGTCGGGCGCATACAGGAGCTAACCAGTGGATGTTTCTCACATCGATGTCTCGCTCTCTCTCTCTAAAAAGCAATAAAAACATATCCTCGGATGAGCATTAAAAAAGTTATTTTTATTAATGCTTGGTTTGTGTGAGAATGTAAATATGGACATAGTATGATATTTTATTGAGAAAACCAAACCTGTATTTTAACCTTGATTTCTAAGTCTTTTAGCATTGTATATTATTTCCATTATTAACTAAAATTATAGATATTGACAAGAAAATGGGTTTTGGTAATGAAATAACCTAGAAAATTGACGGTGATATAGGTCTCATAAATGGTCTTAATGCCTTTTGTTATGGTAAACTAGAGTATGAAAATATATATATATTGTGCAAGCTGTTGTGAACTCTGTTTTCTTATTTTGATGCCAACGATTGGAAAGAGATCTACTTTATTTGTCTCTCTCTCTATGCTCCAGTCATTGGTCTGTTCTCTACTCATTGAAGAATAGGGAATTAAAGGGAGGAGGTGGTGTCAGAAATCTTAAGCTAGATTTACTTGGTAGTTATATATGCTCTAATTCAAAGTGTTCACTAGGTCTTCTTGAACATATCATTTAAATACTGAATGACAGATTTGGAATTTGACTGGAGAATTTAAAAATTAAAAGCATGTGTGTGTGTGTGTGTGTGTATATATATATTTTTTTGAAGTCAGCATTAGGCTATTAAATTTATACATGTACATGTATAAAAAATCCTAGCAAACTTTATTCCAGTTTTTAGGCTTCCTGAATGCTAAACTAAAAGAATATTTATCTCCTCTTGAAACAGTGCAAATAATGTCTTTTCCTCTAGGAAATGGCAGCAGTGTCAGCTTTTCTTCAGCCAGGAGCACCAAGGCCATACCCTGCACATTACATGGATACAGCAATCCAGACATACAGGGATATCTGCAAGTAGGTGACTAGAATGTTTATGTTCTTTCCATTTAGTAGTAAATTGGCATTTATATTGTTATTGGATTAAATGGTTCTTTATTTTTTATGCAAGCTCACAAATCATGTTAATATAGTCAGAGACAAGATGAGGTAATCTTTTAAAACTAGTGTTTCATTACATCCTCCATTCCTATTTTGTTTGGATTTGTACTTAGGAATTTGTTATATGTACTCTTGAGGTTACACATTATATTTAGGGTGACTTGTATTGTGGGAACATCTAACCTTAATCACTGGTAAGCCAGGAGTTAGCCATTTTGAACTTTCATTGTTACATAGGCAAAACACAAACAGTTAAATAATAGTCCGGGGAAGAAAATGAGAGGTGTTTTGTTTACATAGTAAGTTTTGTTAGAGCTCATTACCTATAATGAGGTATGAACTGGTACAGAAGTAGTCAGGAAATTTCATGGGATGTTGGGGAATGGACCTTGAAAAAAAAGTGGTTGGGATTTGATAGCCATAAAGACAGTTCAGAAATCGTGATTGGCAAGAATAATGTTTTGGTGCAGCCTTACTAGAGAAAGGGAATAGAACCCTGGCTAGGTGAGGGGGTTTGAGATTATGAAAAGTATTGGGTGGTAAATATGGAAAGATGGCTTGAGAGAAATCAGTGTGGGGAGTCTATTATTAACTCTACTGTTATTTTTAAGCTATAGTTAAAGAGTTGTGTAGTAGTAAATGTGGAGTTACTGAATATTTGAGTATAGCCTTGACATAATAAAAGTTGTTTTCAGGAACATTAATCTGACTTTTCTATGTAGCATGCATGAGTTAGAAGATGAGTTGCAATTTTGTCTTTTATAATGTTGAAATGTAAGTAATACTAGTCATGGTGTTATGTTTACAGCACAACACTGATAACAATAATTGACATTTATTGAGTGTTTAGCATTTGCCACTATGCCAAAATAATTTATATGCTCGTTTAATCTTAAGCCTATAAAATGGTGGGTAGTATTATTTGTATTTTACAGATGAGAAGACTGAAACTTAGAGTTTAACTTTCCCAAGGGCACAAGGCTAATAAATGCTGGAGCCAGTATCGAATTCTACCTATTATACCTATGTAATCTATTTGAGAATAGATTTGGAGGGTCCGGCAGGAGATACAGCTTCCTGTGAAAGAGGAACTATTGAAGGAGTCTAAAAAAGATAGATTCAAAAGGTAGAAGAATTAGGAGAGTGAGATATCCAAAGAAGCCAGATTAGTACAAGAGTTTCAAGAAGTCTGAACATTCTTTCTTGAAAAGATTTTTCTTTTTTTCATGAAGCGCAGAGCTTTTGGAGAGGTGCACATGGAATGATACAAAAGAAAAGGTGTAATACCTAGTGACCCAGATAGCCAAAATCACCTTGGCAATCAGGTTTGGTCTTCTTGTCCACAAGAGACTATATGTTTCTTTTCTAAATAAACATTTACTATTATGCATTTACCTAATCTTCATTTTAAGTTACTATAATTGGTACAGTGTCATGAATTTGATAGATATTTAGGGATAATTAGAAACACTACATTAATTATATATATCAATTTTAAGAAGTTCCCGGTCTCAGATATAATTAAATTTTCTTAATTTTGCAGGAAGTACGATATTACTCTTTTTGAATGCCAGGGTCCACTTTTTTTTTTTTTTTTTTTTTTTTTTAGGTAGAGTGGGAGGGAGAGAGAGGAAGAGAGAGAGAGAGAGAAACATCGATGTGAAAGGAACACATCGAGTGGCTGCCACCCGCACAACCAACCAGGGCTGGGGACAAACTGCAACCGAGGTACGTGCCCTTAGCGGGAACCGAACCCGGGTCTCTCAGGACCGCAGGCCGACGCTCCAACCGCTGAGCCAAACCGGCCAGGGCCAGGGTCCACTTTTTAACTGATGAGATCTTATTTATCATTTAAACTTTTTAAAATTTTCTCTTCCCAAATTATAATGAAAATCAATCATAACTCTTTTATTATCTGTTTTATATCAGTTTCTGCCAGGGGTTATGTTATAGAAATACTTGAATCCTTAGCATTTCCACTGTCTGACACAAACGATTTTTTAAAATGTTGCTTAAATTAACATGTAGCCTTGTGACTTAATAACTGACCACATGGGGAAATAGGTGCAGAATGAAACAAATAAGTGGGACAATAGTGTTAAGATTTAGAATTGAGCATATTATGTGTGAGTAGGAGTTAGTCTTTTATGTTTCTTAAAACATTACTAATAGATATTCATAACTACTAACTCAAAGGAAAACCATGATTTGTAGAAAGGCTGTGACAGATCTACAGTACTTTTTGTAATTTTTGAATGTAGTAAATTGTATTTTAAAAATATCACTGTTCAGAATGACCTTCAAGTTAGTAATTTATCGTTGGAATTTTAAGATCAAGTGGTATTTTGATATAAGGATTAGAAAGAAAAAAGAAAACCTTTGCTGCTATCTCCCAACAAAAAGGTTCCATCTTATAATTTCACAGTAAGATTGGTTTCATTGTTTTTATTATTTTCAAGAATAAATAATCCAATTCTAGATTACTGATGGTAGTAATCCACACAAAATAATTAAGATTGTGTTTTCACAAAGATTTTGCTCAGGAATCAATCAGGCAAAACTGGCCCCAAGCTATCTCTAATTGAAACATGTCAGTGGTACTACCAGAGAGAAAATGCCTAAATATTTCTATAAATAGCCAGTAAAATGAAACACATAACCAAGAGTTTGCAATGAGGAAGGAAAAAGAAATATTAGTGAAATGTTTGTTTTAATTTCTGTTTAAAGCAAATTGTTTTTTGTTAAATAGCTACCGGTTAAGTTCTAGTTTTTTTGCATTCTGGAAATGAGACTTTGCATTGTATTCTTACCACAAATTATATTATAAAAAGTTTGAATAGCCTGGCCGGTGTTACTCAGTGGTTGAGCATCGACCCATGCACCAAGAGATCACCAGTTTGATTTCTGGTCAGGGCACATGCCCAAGTTGAGGGCCCAAACCCCAGTGGGGGACATATAGGAGGCAGCCACTGGATGTTCTCTCTCATTGATGTTTCTATCTCTCTACCTTTCTCTCTAAAATCAATAAAGAAAAAAAAAAGTTTGAATAGTTATGAGAATTCTTAGTTTTTTTTTTAACCTTTCTGATAAGTGGAAACAAGGACATGGATTTATTTTTACTTGAAACTAGAATTGGAAACTTTTGTTGAACACATGGTTACTATATGATATATTAAGATATTATTGTAGTGCTAATTATATTTTTCTTATCTTTTTAAAATTTTTTAGGAATATGATATTGGCTGAAAGATGTGTATTGCTTAGTGCTGAAATCTTAAAAAGCCAAAGCAAATATTCAGAAGCTGCAGCTCTTCTAATACGGTTGACCAGTGAGGTACTGAAACTAGTATTTGTGTTAACTAGTGCTATTTCATAATTTTTAGAAAGTGTTTCTTTTTTTTTTTTGAGACGGTGTGTAAAACAAAATTAGAGGGGAATCTCTCTTTGGGAATTTATAGCATCACTACTTCAGTTATTTATTGAATTAATTTTAAATGCAATATTTTATAGACTGGCTTTATTTTACAGATTTACATCTGCATTATTATTAACCACAAATATGTGTTGTACATCATCTATGAATTAGGTCCTGACCTATGCATAATAGTACTTAAAGTAACAAGCATGTGCATTATTCCTTATGTAAAATTATACTTCAAAGAGTAATCAGGAATTTTTAATCTTATTTCACTAGTATGAACTTTAAAAAAATACATATCACCATAAGTATTTAAAATACCTATATTGTCTGGCTGGTGTGGCTCAGTGGATTGAGTGTTGTCCCTTGCACCAAGAGGTCGAAGGTTCGATTCCTGGTCAGGGCACATTCCCCAGCTTGCAGGCTCGAGCGCCACTAAGGGGGCATGCAGGAAGCAGCCAGTCGATGTTTCTCTCTCATTGATGTTTCTGTGTCTCTCTCTTCCTCTCCCTTCATCTCTCTCTAAAAAAATCAATAAAAATATATTAAAAAGTACCTTTTAAAAAAATCTATATTATGAATATTTTAAGAGGGAGAAAAAGCAATCCATTTATAGTTGCTCTTAAAGGTTTATAACATGTTATTAAGTTGCATTGCCTACAGGCTTGTAAAGAATGATAGTAATTTCTTTAAAAGTACGGTTAAAGACATTTTTTAGATGAACGCTTAAGAACAGAAGGACAAAATGAAACACCTCTTTTGCCTGTTAAATGCTGATGTAATCTACACTATGGCTTTATTTATTTTACTTGTTTTATTTATTTATTATCTGCACCTGAGGATATGTTTCTGTTGATTTTTAGAGAGAGACAAAGAGAAACAGAAAGATTAATGTGAGAGAGAAACATCTATCGGTTAACTCCCATACACCCCCCGGCTGGGGATCAAACCCATAACCTAGGTATGTGAACTGACTGGGAATCGAACCTCCAGCCATTTGGTATATGGGATGACACTCTAGTTAACTGAGCCACCTGGCCAGGGCTGTGTACTATGGTTTTAGTCCTTGGACCATTCTGTACTTTTCACTCTTTATAACTTTTGAGGTGATATGTTCAGTCATGATTTTCACTCTCAAATCTATGTCCCTGACTTCTTGAGATTTAGATTTGTATGGCCAACTAACTGCCTTTTAGACTTATCTACCTGGGTGTTTCTAATGTGCCTTTAAGTTGACATATCGATGATTAACCTCATATACTTTCTTAAATTGTCATAATTGGCTAGCTTCTCATTTGCTCAAGGCAGAAACTAGTTGAGATGCTCCCATATTCTGTTACCTGTCAGTAACACAATTGGGGGTGGTAGTTAACTTCTTAAATAATTTTTTTTTCATCCTCACCCAAGGACATTTTTGCATTTTTTGTACAGATAAAGTGGGAAGGAGAGAGAGGAAGAAAGAGAGAGAAAGAGAGAGAGAAACATCGACATGAAAGAGACACATCAAGTGGCTGCCACCCGCACCACCAACCAGGGCCGGGGACAAACTGCAACTGAGGTACATGCCCTTAGCAGGAACCGAACCCGGGTCTCTCCGGACCGCAGGCCGACGCTCTAACCGCTGAGCCAAACCGGCCAGGGCTTAAATACTTTTTTGTTTTGTTCTGTTTTTTTATATCTCCAAATATTATACACATGTCTCTCTGTTTTAAAAAATCCCTCTTGCTACTGTCTTGGTTCATGGCCCTTGGTTCATGGTCCTTCTCCTGGCTTTTTTCCTCTTTGTCACCTAATTTACTAGTCCTAACATAGATTATGTCCTTCATATAGTCATCTGTAGTACACCAGGTTCTTCTAAGGTCTCTGTTTGTTCTCCCCTCTCATATAATGCTGTAATATATGACTTGTCATATTAGATTAGAAATTACATTTAAGTTATTAGCTTTTGAGAGTAGGGGACTGTGCTGCCTTCTATATTTTTTATCCCTAGTGCCTAACACTGGGCTTGGCACATGGTATATGATTTACAAATGTTTGTTGAACTGAGCCATTAATTATTCTAAAAAAGTTTCTGTAAGATATAACTAATTAGGTTAAGAGATGATATTAAACTGTTGCCAGAAATAAACTATTTGGTAGAACTGAATATAGGCTTTTGTGTGTGTTGATATTCTGTATTATCATAAATAATCTTAACTAGGCTTTAATTCTGTTGCTTTGTTGCCCGGCTGGTGTGGCTCATTGGTTGAGTGTAGACCCATGCACCAAGAGGTCGCTGGTTCGATTCATGGTCAGGGCACACGCTCAGTTTGTAGGCTCAATCCTCAGTGGGGATTGTGCAGGAGGCGGCCAATTGATGTTCTCTCTCACTGATATTTCCATTTCTCGCTCCCTCTCTTGCTCTCTCTAAAATCAGTAAAGAAAAAAAGAATTAAATATGTTGTTCTGTTTTTCAGCCTAGAGCTTCTCAGTGAATGTAAAAGGAATTTATGGTTTCGGAGCTTGAATAAAATTTCTTTAGAGCAAATTCATCTGTCTGCATTGTAACCTTGTTATTTTATTTTATTTTATTTTATTTTATTTTATTTTTTTATCCTCACCCGAGGATATTTTTCCATTTTTTTGTACAGATAGAGTGGGAGGGAGAGAGAGGAAGGGAGAGAGAGAGAGCGAAACATCGACGTGAAGGGACACATCGAGTGGCTGCCACCCGCATGACCAACCAGGGCCGGGGACAAACTGCAACCGAAGTACGTGCCCTTAGCGGGAACCGAACCCGGGTCTCTCCGGACCGCAGGCCAACACTCTAACCGCTGAGCCAAACTGGCCAGGGCTATTTTTTTAATCTTCATCTGAGGAAATTTTTCCAGTTATCTTCAGACAGAATAGGAGGGGAGAGACAGAGAGGGAGAGAGAGAGAGAAACATTGATGTGAGAGAGACATATCGACTGGTTGCCTCCCACACTACCCCGAGCCGGAGACTGAACCACAACCCAGGTACATGTCCTTGATCGGAATCGAACCTGTGACTCTTTGGTCCATGGGCCATTGCTCTAACCGCTGACCTAAACTGGCCAGGGCACCTTGTCAGTTTTTGTCATTGTTCTCTCTTCCTTTCCAACTCTTTGTTTTCACCTCTTTTTCAAACACGGATGATTTATTATGAAATTCTAGCAAATTTATTATTGTTGTTTACTGCTTTGAGATGATGTGTGGAGTCTATTTCCCCAAAAGTTGTGATTCTCAGTGGCCTTTTCTGCTGTACCTTTCAGATATTTCTTTGAGACAACTTGAAGGTAGACTTCTAGGCATAGTGTGTATAAAATTATGTTAAATTTCAACTAATAATTTGTATTTATTGTATGTATTTCATTAACTAGAAAGGCTGTATAATGTCATAAAAAGTTCACTCATCTTGAGAATAGGAAACTGAGTTACATACTCTTGACATTCATGAATTGTGTTTCTTAGATTTTTGCTAACACCATTATAGCAAAAGACAGCTGGAGGCCTAGGTGAAAACAGTTTGCTTTGACTTTATATTTTGGACTGCAAATAATGTGGGCAAGTGGATCTTGTGTTATGCCCTGGGATTCTCAGTGTGGCAGAGCAATCCCAGCTTAATGACAAAGCATGCCACATTGACTACTATATAGTATAGGATGTCTAAATTTGGTGTTTAAGACATGGTGCTTTTCCTCTACTTGTGTCTGTATTTCTGTGTTGAACATTTATTCTGGTCGTGTTGCTCTTTTTGTCTGTTACTTACTGCATTTTAATACATTTAATCAGTTTCTCAGGGATAGTAATAGCAACAGTTTTTATAAATTTCTCCAGCTTGGGAGGAACTGTTCCTACATTAAATTGATCAGCTGATAGCACCTTTCCTGTTAACCTCACAATTGTTCAAAGAAGAAATCTCACAGCCAACCATCCTTGAGATTTGATTCAGTTAAGTTTGTGCAACTGGTGCCTTTATCAACTGTGTTTCTATGGAAGTGTTTATTGAAGCCTCTAGCTTAGATGATTTTTCCCCCTATACTTAATCCTCATAATTTAAGTTACCGTTGCCTTTTCAGGTTTTGTTGTTGGTTATGGGTAAAGTTTATAGGCTGGAGTTCTTGTTAAAGTGGTAGCACAGATTTTCTTTTTAGTTCTTTATAGAGTATATGTAATAGGCTTGTCATAAACTATCAGTGTGAAATTCTTTCATTACCTTCCATCAACATTGATGGCAATTGTCATTCTCTACAGGACCTTTTTTGTTTGTTTCAGAGCAGTGTTTTTTTTTCTACTTTAGATGTCACTGTAAGAGAAAGGGACTAACAAAAAACTAAACTGCAGTAAGATAGGAATGTAGGATTATCAGATCTTCAGATCAGCTTTACTGGATACAAGAGTCAGATTTAGCTTTAGCTAAATTGATACATGCCACGGACTTCCAGGTCTCTCCTGACTGTTTAGCCCTTGAGGGTTAAATTTGAGAATACTGAGGGTTCTCATCTGGATTGTACAAAATCATTTACACACCATTAAAGATAGCTATCCTTATATTAATCAGAATGTCCAGGATTGCTGCCCATCAAGTTTTGCAACTTATTGAAGCTTCGTTGGCAATTAAAAAAATATATGTATTTATGCTGTGTGTGTGTTTGTGTGTTATGTGTGCATGCATGTTAGGAATAAATTTATAGGACTGAAAGAAAAAACCGATATTGAGAAGTCTAGATAAAATTCGAAAATAGAAGAAGTAATTAGGGAATTACCTGTTCTACATATTAAAATATATTATAAGACTATATAAATTAAAACTGTTTACAGTGATAAGAATAGACAGAGTAATGTAATAGAATGAGAGTTTAAATTGTACATTATGATTAGGTGAGGAGTGTTAAGTTAGGTAATTCACTGAATGCTTTTGTGACATCTAACAAGCTGTTTGGGTTGGATTCCTGTGTTATTCACAGGAATAACGTGTAATATAAATATAGCTGGATTAATTATAATGTGAAAAAAACCTAGAAGAAAATGTAGGAGAGCATTTTTAAAAATCTAGAAATGACAATATCCTTTCCTAGTTTGATGAAGTATCCTGAAGCCATAAAGGCAAATATAACATGCTTGACTACTAAAGAATAAACTCTTTCATGTCAAAACTGGGAAATACTATTTGCAAATGTATGACAAAGGCCTGATATTGATTAAGTATACAAAGGGCTCTTACAAACCTCATAATCACAAAAACCCATTCACAAGAGTATAAACAAGCAGTTCACAAAAAAAAGTACAAAGACCTTTAAACATAGGAAAAGATTAATAGCCTACTATTAAAGAAATGTATGTTGAGAAACAAAGTGTCATTTTTCTTCTATTAAAGAGGTAAACATTAAAAAAAATGATCTTGGGCTGAGTAGAGAAAACACTCTTATTCTCTGCTGATGAGAATCTATATTGGTATTACTTTTTGTAGCAATTTGGCTATATTGATTAGAATTTGAAGTATATGCATAGCTTTCATTAACTCAGCAGTTCTACTTCCAGAAATTTGTCTAAACATAATGACTCAAATGTGTTTAGAAGGATGTTTATTGAAGCATTTTTTCTTGTAGTTATAAAAGTTGTATTTAAAAAAATTTTGTTGTTGTTAATCCTCACTTGAGGATATTTTTCCATTGATTTTTAGATAGCGATAGAGTAAAAGAAGGGAAGGAGGGGATTGGGGCGGGGGAGGGGGGGGGAGAGAAACATCATTGTGAGAGAGACACATTAATTGGTTGCCTCCTGCATGACTCCAGTTGGGGCCAGGAATCAAACTTGCAGCCCAGGTACATGCCCTTGACTAGGAATTGATCCTGAGACCCTTCAGTCCTTGGGCCGACGCTCTAACCATTGAGCAAAATCGGCCAGGGCGTTGTTACACAAGTTTGAGGTAGTATTAAATCATTCAATTGGAGACTTAATAATTAGGGTACTTTTATGTAATGAAATACAATGTAGCTGTAAAAGAAATGAGAAATGTATGTTTCTTAGAAAGATGGTCATGGTATTAAGTTTAAAAAACAAGATAAAGAATACTCTGTGTAATATCATTTATGCATAAAAAAGTATGTTATTTTTTTAAAAACTTAACATATAAGCACACACATATAACATACTAAGCTGGCAAATCGGATGAGGCATGGATTGGGAAAGGAAGATGTTCACTTTTTTACCTTCAAACATTTAGTCTTTAAGAAAAAAAGTGTGTTACTTTTTTAAAAAAGAAAATATTTTCTTAAAAAAGTAAAGATGATCCTGGCCAGTTTGGCTCAGCGGTTAGAGCGTTGACCTGCAGTCCGGAGAGACCTGGGTTTGGTTCCCTCTAAGGACATGTACCTTGGTTGCAGTTTGTACCAGCCCTGGTTGGGTCGTATGGGGGGCAGCCACTCGATGTGTCCCTTTCACATCAATGTCTGTCTGTCTGTCTGTCTCTCCCCCCCACCCCTCTCTTTCTCTCTCCCCCTTCCACTCTATCTGAACAAAAAGTGGAAAAATGTCCTCGGGTAAGGATAAATAAATAAATAAATAAAGTAAAGATGTAAGCCCCATAGCTTCCCCAAATAATTCTGATGCATTGTTATTGAACCACCTGCTAATTGTATATTCCTAATTTTCTCACTTACTAGTTTTTGGATCTTAGTTACTAGAAAAAATATCTGATTCCTTAGTTTTTGTTATGATATTAAAATAGATAATATCTACTATTTACTGAATGCTTTCTAGAGTATTTCCTTAGATCTGTTCCAGCTCTAATCTAATTTATGATTGCTACAGAGACAGTTATAATAATGATCTATGAATACTTTCTGATGTAACTATAATCTGTTGAAATGATTTCATTTAAAGTCAATGTTTTCTGTTTTCAACTTTCCCTGGGGAAAATAATGGCAGCAGAACACATGGAAGGGCATGGTAAGTTCAGCTTGAGAATAGCTGAAAAACCTAGAGAAAGTTTTGGTGAAAATGTTGTTGATACTTGATCAGCAACCTTCAGTACTTTCTCAGTTATTATTAAAGTAATGATGGCTCTTTCAGTTGAAGGGTTGTCCTTATGGGTGAGGATGTAAATGCGGTATGTGGTTTTTGTAGACACTGTTGTAAGATTCAGTTGAGGTAGAAATAATTTGAGTTGCACTATTTATTAATATACTAATAGCAGGTGATAATCTTTGAAGGGGAAGCCTTCTGAACTTTTTAATGAAATAGCCATTTGGCCCTCTCAAATTACAGCAAAAATTGAGAATTCCTTTCTAATACAGTAAAACTTTTAGAGGATAAAGTAATAGACTAAACTATTTTATAATTTATACACATTCTGTTTTATTATCTTTCTTTTTTTTATCTTGGATGGATGAAAATATGCTATTGGATGTCACAGATAAATTTCCAGAAGAAATTAGATCGGTGTGAATCTATTTTTCTGTGTGCTCTGTTTTCTTGTTTATCTTTAATCATTATACCTGTACTAAATTCTCAGTTTATGTACTTTTGCCATTTAAAAAGGGATTGCATTTTTTCAGAGACATTTTACATGGTGTATATCATAAACAAGTTATTTGGCTTTATGAAAAGCAAAGGAAAATATGTCATGGTAGATAATTTTTTGAAGGATTTAAAAAAAATTGTGCTATTGGAAGAACGAATCATCAAGATTGAATTACTTCTTGGTCTCTGCCTTCAGATACTGAAAGTTAAACATTGAATATGTTATATATTATTTTAAGAAAGTAAATGTTTTTCACCAATTACCTTTTTTACTTTTAATTTTGTGAAACTAACCTTTTCTTTTAAACATTCAATAGGATTCTGATCTTCGAAGTGCACTTCTTTTGGAACAGGCAGCACATTGCTTTATAAACATGAAGAGTCCCATGGTTAGAAAATATGCGTTTCATATGATATTGGCAGGCCATCGGTTTAGTAAAGCAGGGCAGGTGAGTGCATTTTCTTTAAAAAGAAAATCATTTGTTATTTTAATTGTATTTGTTATAGTGTTGTTTTATAAATGTATGTCTTTTGTCAATTTTTTATGACTTAATATTAATCTTAAAAATGGATACAAATTTTGTTCCAAGGTAATGTGTTATATTTTTATTGGTAAGGCTATGAGATTTGGATTTAGAGAAATCTGAGTTTAAATCTTGATCTTCTGCTTAGAACTTGACTTTGGTCAAGTTACTTCTCTGAGCCTTCACTTTTTAATTGATTTGTAAAATTTGGAATTTTGCTTCAATTTTTGTAAGGTTAAACCAAATCATATATGTGAAGATCCAGGTGTAATTAATGCTTTGAAGCAAGTTTAGCTATTTAGTAGAGGTTGAACTCTTCCTACTTCAGCTCTGGTCTTCTGTTGTCTCTCAGAGTGCTTTATGATGGCATTTACTAAATATTAAATGAGTAGAAATTGTCTGTCTTTGTCCCTGGAAGCAATTGAGTTGGAGGTATCTTTGTTAATTTAGAGAGCTTTCTCCATTCCCAGTGGTCCATTTAAGCCGTTATTTGGCAGGAGTTTTGCTGGAGATAGTGGTAGCAACAGTGAGATGGTGGTTTACTGTAAATATAGATAGAAGTGTGGATTCAGTAGTCATCTCTATATTTCAGGGACTACTAGGAGCTGAGCATACGCCCATAAAACCAACATGGTCTTGTCTCTTAGGGAGCTTTTTTTTTTAACAAGTAGGGGAGTAATTTTTAAATGTAGTTAATAGGAATTTTTAGGACATACACTTTTCAGTCTGATAACCAAAACATGCCAATATTTTTATATTTCAAAGGTACAAACAAATAAAGATGATCAAAAATTACTTGTAGTTTCATGTAAAAATGCCATGATTTTTAAAATCCAACATTTGAAGGTTTGGTTTCTCCTATTTTTGGAAACTGCCAAGTATATATGTGAACTTCCTATATATATTAAATACAAACTGTAAATATATTTATAAAATTAAATGTATTTTTATAATAATTGCTACACTACATGAATTAGAATTTCTCAGGCTTAAAGTAAAAAAAGAAATTAAAAACTATTATTTTTAACAGACTGTTTTTTTTTTGTAGTAATTGCAAATGCATCTTAAACATATTATCCCATTGGTTGTCTTTGCATAAAGTGTTCTATTAAAAAATTTATAGGATGTATTAAGCAGCTGGTTTCCTTTGCTTAAAAGAAAATAATATAACCCATTAGGAATGGTCTGTTGTGTCTTATTTTAAAAAGTCATCCTTTTCCCACATCTTTTGTAAATAGTTTCATTTGTGAGAACGATAATGTCATTGGAAGTGGAAATAGCTGCTTTTATATTTACTTTCTGAAATTACAGGGCATATAGCAAGTTAAAAATGCTATTCTTGTGGTAGGTTGAGATACAGTTGCTATCAGGCCTAATAATCATCTCTAATTGTAATTACCTCATGGAGTTAATGATTTTAAGGTAGCTCGTTTTGCTACTTTGTGACCACTCTCTATAAACCTCAATCCCAGGAAGTCTCCTTCTCATACAGTATGTAGAAACCTTGAAGTATGACTAGAAGTGCTGATCTATCGGAATAGCAAATATGTGGGTTACTGAAGTTGGTTAAGAACAATATCTTCCTGGAAAGATATGGCACATACAGCACACATACTTCTGAGGCTATTGTTTCTTTTCATAACATTTGCATTAAAAACATATATGTATTTGCAAGGATGAGTGGGGATGGCAGAGGAGGTTATATAGTAATGCCATTTCTGTTTCTCTCAGTCCTCTCTAATTGAGAGTCTGTGCTGAACTTAACTTGTTCCCAGAATTTTTTTATAGTATATATATATATATTTTTTTAATCCTCACCCGAGGATATTTTTCCATTGATTTTCAGATAGAGTAGGAGGGAGGGTGGGAGGGGGAGAGAGAGAGAAACATCGATTGGTTGCCTCCCACATGACCCCAACCAGGGCTGTGAATCGAACCATAACCAAGGTACGAGTCCTTGACCAGAATTGAGCCCGAGACTCTTTGGTCCGTGGGCCGATGCTCCAACCACTGAGCCAAACTGGCCAGAGCTATAGTTTAATTTTTTTCATTGAGAATAGCAACAAAAAGTATTTTAAAAAATAGAACTGGCATTATAAAATATTAAAATCAGTTAAAAAAAAAGAAAAAGAAAAATTAAAGAAGTGCTAGGGAGAGTGTGTGTGTTTGTGTTTGGTATACCCTGGACAATCTTTCTTATTTTAAAAGTCAGACTTTAAATCCTTGTTACTTTTCAAATCTCTAGGTGCTTTTCCACAAAATCCTAAAAAATGCACCTGACCTCGACACTTAGACACATGCGATTACTTCTCTGTATCAATTTTTAAGACTTGTCATCTGTTCTTTTACTAAATGCAAAATGGAGATTAGAGTTGGTTTTTTTCAAGAAACATCACTTAAACATTATTTTGAAACAGGCTCAAATTTAAAGAATAGTTACAAATACATTTCAGAAACTTGTTTTCCTGAGCCATTTGAGAGTTGTCTACCTACTGCCCCATTACTTCAGGGCATATTTTCTATCTCCTAGAAACAAGAACTTTTTTCCTGTACTGTATAACCATAATACAACAATCAAAGTCAAGAACTTAGTCCTAAGACAGTACTATCAGACCTAATTCAGGTTTTGACAGTCTCATAAATGTGTCTTCAGAAGGATCCTTTGACTCGTATGACCTTACACTTTAGAAAATCACAGGCCAGTTATTTTGTAGAGTGTCCTTTAATTTAGATTCCTCTGATGTTTCCTTGTGATGGAATTCAAATTGGGTATCTGTATAGGAATATAAGAGGCTGTATTCTTATTGCATGCTATCAAGTGGTAGATGATTTTGATTTGCTTTCATTATCTCTTTATCAAGAAAATATTTCTTAGAGAAACAAACAGTTCTCTTTATACATGGTACAAAGTTTGTAATCTACCCAGGGGAGGGGAGTGGATACAAGATTGTACTCTGAAGCAAAAGGTTTAGTGAAGGGTGGCCTCTTCTTTGGTACCAAATTCCATTTTTAGGGTGGAGGTTGTCAGAAGTCGTCGGGTGGAAGTGATAGGTAATTAACATCAAATATGTGCTCATGGGTGTGGCAGGATGCAGTGGGAAAAAGAAAAGGATACCAGACAAACCAGTTTAAAAATGTGTATGTATATGTAAATATATTTGCACACATAACCATATACTCACACATGCAGTTTTAGCACACATGAGGTATTTCCATTCAGCCCAATGCAGTGGTATAGAGAGAGATGACCATAACAAATTGAGACTTCTTAAGATAGCTCTTCATTTATTTCATTTTATTTTTTGTCTGTGTTACAATAAAACTTTATGAAATTTGAATTTAATATAAATTTCACGGTTCATGAAATCTTTTTATCCTCCTGCCAGCAATTAAAAAAAAGATAATCATTCTTGGCTTGTGGGCTGTACAAAAATTGGTAGCAGGCTAGATTTGTCCTCTCATGGTCTATAATTTGCCAATCCCTAAAGATAGCTCTCATTTACAAGCTAACAACCAAGCCTCTAACTAATCCATAACTCCATATGCTACTGCTTTGAAAACTCCCAGATGGTTTTTCATGAAGTCATTGTAATTCCTGACTTTTAGACTTCTTGCTCTTGGACAAAACAGCTGCTTGCTTCAGGATCTCTTGGTTTTTAGTAATAATTGTTAAGAGGTTTCCCAAAATATTAGTGTCATTTTCCTTATTGTCTTGGAAGAACTAGTTACTAGTTACTTGACTTTTTGTGTATGTGTATTTATTTTTCTGTCTGAGAAAAATTTAGATTGTAATACTTTATTTTGTTTATTTTCTTGCAGAAAAAGCATGCTTTACGCTGCTATTGTCAAGCCATGCAAGTTTATAAAGGAAAAGGCTGGTCTCTTGCAGAGGATCACATTAACTTCACTATTGGGCGCCAATCCTATACTCTTAGGCAACTGGACAATGCTGTGTCTGCTTTTAGGCATATTTTAATCAATGAAAGTAAACAATCCGCGGCTCAACAAGGGGCCTTCCTCAGAGAATATCTTTATGTTTACAAGGTGAATATGCAGTTTCAGGAGTAGATATTAAAGTTACATTGAAGTCATTATTTGTAACTAAAAGACTATTTAGTATTGTCTAGCAGGAGTCCACTGAGGTTTTGTTAGAATATAATTATCTGTGATAATAAAGTTTGGCAGTCTAGGTTTTTCGGTCATGGATCTGAATTGCATTGCCCTTCCACATGCTTTCTGGGCTGTTTCGTTATTATGCTTCTGGGGTTATTTTTGAATAATTATTGATTTTACAATATATTGGGTCCTCTTACCATCCTTTAGAAAGTACATTCCTCACTTTTCCCTATGAAAGGTAAGGAGGTACAAATCTGTGGCAAGTAGACAAATTATTATGTTGTAACCCTTTCCTTTCCTTGAAGGAAGGAAAAATATTTTCCTGAGACAGAAAGATAGGAATTGTAAAGCATTGCTTTATGAGAAAAATTGGAAGTTGTAATTTTTTTATGAAGTCTTATGAGTAATGAATACTATTGTATTTCTGTCTTAAAGAAAATACCCTTTATGCTTTATTAATCTAAAACCACATGGATTAGAGTTTTGGCAGGAAGGATGTTGTAATGAGTCACAGGAAGTAGTATGTGTACCAAAATAATGTTTGGAAGTTTAACTTCCAAAGAGAGCTAACTAGCTGAATAACCTTTGGAAGATCCTTTCTTGGGCCAGAATATATGATCTCGCAAGTTCTTCCCAGTTGCAAAGTTTTATGACTGATGTATTAAGTAAACCTAGTAATTCTTTATCTTAATGTTTTTGCTTAACATGTTTTTAATACTGTGTGTATTAAAAAATGGGGAAGTAAATATAAAGAGAGATTTTCTCAGAAATTATTTCTATTTCTTTTGTTTCTCTCTTAGAATGTAAGTCAGCTATCACCAGATGGTCCCTTACCACAGCTTCCTTTACCATACATTAACAGTTCAACAACCCGGGTTTTCTTTGGCCATGACAGACGACCAGCAGATGGTTAGTAAAGGGTTTTTTGGCCTTGTTACCTAGTGACTATTTTTTTTTGGTAAAGTTTTTTCTTTTTCTTTCTCCATTTAAGAAATGATGTGTTGTTGTTAAAGAATATTTGAAAATAAATAATTCTATACCATATCATCTATTTTCCTGCCATTTGAAGATAACCACTGTTGCATTGTTTTTCCTTAACCCTAAACTACAGAATACTTGTAATTATAATGGCTTTTCTCATACAATATAAAGAATGCTGATATAATCTTGATAAGCATTTTTAATGGCTATAAGATATTTCATTCAGTGCATACAAAATACTTTATTTTCACCTTTGTTTGTTATATAGTTGACTGTTTCAGTTTCTTTTTATATAAAATCCTATTGTAAGAGTCATCTTTGTGGAAAGAAATTATTTTCTTAATTTTTTATAATGGAAGTTTTCAAATGTACATAGAAGTAGAGAAGAGTTGCCAGTATTCTGGTGTTCTTGTAAGACTTTTTAAACTATAGGATTTTTTCCTTAGGATTGAGCCTTAGAATGGCAATACTGGGCCAAAAATATAAATATATTAAGGCCCTTGGTGCATATTAAAGTAAAGTAATGCTAAGCAGTCTTATAGTTGAGCTTAGTATGTTTCTTGAGCTAATTTAGTATTTTATGTAAAAAGCATTCATCAGGATGTTTATAGCAGCATTATTTTTTATAGCCAAAAGTGAAACAACAGCAGCATATAAGTTGACAGATTTTGGAATATTCTTATAATGGATTCATGCTGTAGGACATGAGTGAACTAATTCTACATGTTTAACATGGATAATACTTATAACACAATGTTGAGTGAAAAAAGTTACAGAATGATAGATCAAATATAATTTTATTTACATGTTTCAAACATAAAAACCAGTTCTATGCATTGTTTAGTATATGCTCATATGTGGTAAAGTGGAAAACAAAAAGGATGAGAATGCTATACTTCATCTTTAGAGTAGCTCTGGGAAGAAGTGGTGCTAGTGGAGATGAAAAATTGGGGAGGGTTCCACGGTGGAGGACATGAATTCTATCTCTAACAGAAGTAGACTTTTGTTAAATTTTGATATATAATTTGTTATATCCTCCAAGGTTTTTTTTTGTTTTGTTACGTTTGGTATTTCATATAAAACTGCTTGTGAAAGACTGGAGAAAATACATTTTTTAAGGGTCAGGAGGAAAAGAGCATCAATATTATAAGCAGAGTTCCAGTTAGGCTAGGGTAATAAGAGGTTTTTTTTTCTCTCAGATAATGGAAATAGGCAAGAGTGAGTATGTATATGTATTTTTTTGAATAACTTAGTTTTTTTATTTAAAATGTTTCATTTGAGGGCAGGTATTAATAAACATTTGTTTTTATTTATTTTTTAGGTGAAAAGCAAGCAGCTACTCATATAAGTCTTGATCAGGAGTATGACTCTGAATCCTCTCAACAGTGGCGAGAACTTGAGGAACAAGTTGTGGCCTTGGTTAACAAAGGAGTAATTCCGTCCAATTTTCATCCCACTCAATATTGTTTGAACAGTTTTTCAGATAACTCCAGATTTCCGCTTGCAGTTGTAGAAGGTGATATACTTGAATTTTTACACATGGTTGTTTGGTTTTTTTTTAACAGCAGATTCAACAATTTTCTTTGTACCCCAAATCACTGGAAGCTAGAGAAGGAAAGTAAATTAGGAACTCAAAATTTAGTGAGCTGAATTTATAAAACTAAGTGGTGTGGGTTCCAATGTAGGTAGATGCAAAGTGCTATTGGAATGAAGATGAGAGAATGCCATTCTTTAGTACAGACAAATTGGGGAAAACTTTTTGAAAGGTAGTTTTAAAACTGAATCCTGAATAAATAGATGTTTACAAGTTGGTAAAAGATAGTTTAGGCAGAAATTCAGAGCTACAAAAGCAAGGTGTGTTCAGAGAATTGAAGCAACAGATGAAGTATGGGGTTTATTAAAGTTATTAATTTAGGCATTTCTTTTATAGAACCAATAACGGTGGAAGTGGCTTTTAGAAACCCTTTGAAGGTTCCACTTTTATTGACTGATTTGTCATTGCTCTGGAAGTTTCAACCTAAAGATTCCAGTGGAAAGAATGATGAAGAAGTTAAAGAACTAGTAAGTTATTAAAAGGTATTTGTAATAAGCTTGTTACAGTGATAGCCTAACAGACACTGTAATAACATTTCAACTTCTCTGATTAGTGACCTATACTTAGTCTTTTTTTAGGCCTTTTCCCCCTAGTTATAAAAAGTATGTTACATGTTTATTGTTGAAAATTGAAAACACAGAGAAACATAAGGACTAAAAATAAAACTGTCTTCTCAGTATTTAGAAATAATCATTTTAACACTTTGCTGTATATCCAATCATTTCCATTTGAATTTTCCCTCATATATGGGATATTCTCATTTTGTGTATATTGTGTTTTTCATTGTGTTGATTCATATGCATATTTTGCTTTTAAAATGTTTTACTATTTTATTTTGCTTAATATTCCATCATATGGATGATCTATAAGATATTTTATCTCTCTATTGGTAGTTATTTTGGAAGTTTTCATTTGTTTAATATCATAATCATTCACTGGTGAGAATTTGGGTGCATAGTTTTTATATTGTGATTATTTCCGTATGAAAGATTCCTAGGCGTAAAGTTAGAACATTTTAGGGAATAAATATTTTAATATTTTATGGGTTTCTTGGAAGGTTACACCAACGAGTTTCTCATCAGCAGAATATGGGGTTGGGTGTCTCATCTTTGCAACATGAAGTATTCATAAATAAATAAATAAATAAGAAAGTTTAAAAATGCTATCTTGCTGTTTCATTTTTCATCTTACTGATTTCTGGTGGAGTTAAAATTCTTGTATTTCTTTTTGTGTGAATTATCTGTTGATATCCTTCATATATGTTTTTTTTTTTCTTTACCGTGTTTGTAATAAGCTCTTTACACATTTAAGATACTATTATTATAATTTTTTTTATCGATTTCAGAGAGAGAGGAAGTGAGAGGGAGAGAGAGATAGAAACATAGATGAGAGAGAACATCGGTTGGCCACCTCCTCAATGCCCCCCACTGGGGATTTGGCCCATAACCCGGTGCCCTGACCGGGAACCGAACCAGTGACTTCTTGGTGTAAGGGTTGACACTCAAACACTAAGCCACACCGGCTGGGCTGAAGAGAAAACTTAAAAGACGTCTGTTGTACTAATTTTAAATTATTTAAAGTTTTCTTTTGAAGTGTTCGATTTTTTTTTTAAGATTGTCTTTTTTAAAGTCTTGCTGTGTAAATTAATTGAAGACATTTTATGATTATTTATACTCATTGTGAATAGTTTGAAAGATTGAGGTTTACCAGGCTGTCTTCTGACTTGAATTTTAGCAACCTCAGATATTTTTGTAATATTTTATGGATACCTGGAATACAGATGAGAAGTGTATGAACCCTTTTCTCCTGGAAAAGTTTTCTAAAAAATACCAACTAGCTTTGAAGTATATTAGTTTGTTTAATAATTAGATTTTAAAGGAGGTTTATTAAAGTTAAGTGAAAAATTTTATTGTGTATATTGAAGTTACAGTTTTTCTTATAAATTTCAAATTCTGCATTTCCTCATGAATTCTACTGGTGGATAGAATAAGATGCTGAACTGGAATTTAGGGAAATGTAATCTTTATTATTGTCAAATAATTAATCTCATGGTAAAAGTAAAACTATGGTCCTCAGGATCAGGTTTTCTCCAAGTGTGAGCCAGTTAATTCTACTTTGTTACATGACCAGAGACTAGAGTCTCTTACAGATGTCATTGATTTGGAGTATGGAGTAGTCGAGCCTTTTTACTCTCCTCACAGCCCTTATTGTCCACCAATCTGTTATATATCCTGCTTAGCCTGCCATTACTTTTCCTATGTGTAATTAACCAATTTGGGAAAAGAACCTGTTTGGAGTAAAAGAGGGAGAAATTTGCTCTTATTGCAAGATCAAATTAAATGGCCATTTTGACCATTGTTAATAATAAGCAGCTGAACTTTATCTCTTGAGGTTTTATCCTCTTGGTGGCTACAGCTTTGAGTAGATCACTTATTCTCCTCAGTTGAGTTGGACTGAATTAAATGAAAAAAAAAAAAAAAAAGAGCAAGTGCCTACCATTGAATGGCTTTCCTGTAGTTGTGAACATAAAACTCTGCATATTGCTTAGTAAGAATCTAGTAAATACTAACTATAATTATTGTTCTTAAGAATTGATATATAGGGATGTTAATAAACTGAACTTTAATTATTGGAATATATATTTTACAAAACAATTTATTTTTTAGGTAACAAGTGAACACGAAATGATTGGAACTGAAGTTATTTCAGAGTTCTTAATTAATAACGAAGAATCTAAAGTGGTAATTGTTTGATTATTTTTCAGTCTTAAGCCTTTCTAAAAGCAGGATGAAAACATTCTAAAAATCAGTTTATTTTTTATCCTAGTTTTCTTAAAAACTAGAATTTGGAAGATTAGGACACTCTAATTGTACAGGAGGAAATTGGTGGGAAATGTAGGTTTGCTGTAGTCTTTGGTTTGTTAATTTCCTAAGAAGCCTGGTGAAAAGTTTTTGGATTTTTCTTGGGGTCAGTATGATATTTGGTTGACCAGAATATTTTGATTCTTATTAAAGTTTGGATGAGGATTTTTTTTTTAGAAGAAAATGCTTTTCAGTAAGAGATATTGGTAACTTGAAAGTTTAGGTCATGGGTTTATATTTCTGCAACATTAAGGAATTTAGGTATTGCACTATTTAAGATACTATGAAAACAGATAATAAGAGTGACTTAAATATCTCCACAGGCAAGACTAAAGCTCTTTCCCCATCACATAGGGGAGCTGCATATTCTGGGAGTTGTTTATAATCTTGGCACTATTCAGGGCTCCATGACAGTAGATGGCATTGGTGCTCTTCCTGGATGTCACACAGGTAAAGCTATAACATTGCTAAACAGTTAGAAAACTAATACTTAATTCAGTCTCCATAGAATAAAATGAATGAAAATGAGATATTTAAAAAATAGGTTTAATGTACCTTTAATAAAGACATTTAGTCAGATGGAAGAATGAATAATTTGAATTATTATAAACTCTGCCATTTCTTCAAAAATAAACAACTTTATTCCCTTCTAATCTGTTGTCTTTTGATAATTCTTAGGTTCTACCCTATGTATTTTTCTTTTATTGATTCTAGCTTAGTAAAGTCTAACCAAATATATTCTAACCATTGATTGAAATTTCTGCTGCCAATACAAAACCATTTTAGCATATTCTATTTTTGAATATTGTCTTTTTAATAAAACATAGAGCAAATTAAAGACCAGTGTTTTCACATCATTGGATATTAAATGCCTTAAATTCTGTCATCTATCCTGTGAAAAGAGTAGGATTTTAGTGTTAAGGTGATATTTTTGGTGCCCTAGATGATAGGTTTTACAAATTTTAGAGTGAAACTATATGATACATATTTAACATAGTTTACTTTTTTTCATTTACATTTAGGGAACCCTTCTAGGTTAATATTACCTTATAATTGTTATCTGTAGTTATCTGAGTTTAATTTAACAGGATGCCATGCAGTTTACTATAAAATCCCTTCTACCAGCCCTTTGTTTTAGTAGATAAGTCTTATTTTTTTAAACAAATTAATAGTCATTGACAGACTTGAGTTTAGCATTTATATAAGATGATTATTAATTTTGGAAAATCTTTTGGGAACTCTTGGAAAGTTTATTGGTCTTTTTAATCTTCAGTTGAGTATTTCTACTTCTCCGCATATTAAGGATAATTTGATATAAATATTTTTGTACAAAGAAACAGGTGGAATGATTCCATAAGAATTCAAAAATTAAAAACAAAATTTACACTGAAATTGAGCATGGTATTCTGCATTTTTAGTACTATATTTTTAAGTCTTGGTTGATAAGCAGTAGACAAGCAACATTTATAAATAATCTTCGTAATTTATTGCATATTTTAAGTAAGTTAGGTGGGTGTTAAGAACTTTTTATTTTTATAATTTTTTTTCATCCTCACCCCGAGGACATTTTTGCATTTATCTTCAGATAGAGTAGGAGGGAGAGAGGGAGGAAGAGAGAGAGAGAGAGAAACATCAATGTGAGAGAGAGACATCAAGTGGTTGCCACCCACACAACCCCAACCGGGACTGGGGACAAACTGCAACCGAGGTACACATCCTTAGCGGGAACCAAACCTGGGCTCTCCGGTCCATGGGCCAGCGCTTTAACCGCTGAGCCAAACCAGCCAGGACAAGAACTTTTTATTTATTTATTTTTGTTACAGACAGAACTTTTTAAAGATCCTTTTCTCTTCTGCTTGTACATACCTGCGATCTTAATCTAATATCACAAAGTTATGGTTTTCAGTAAAGTGTAGATCATTGTTTTATTTAGGGTACCAAATATATTTATTAATATAATAATTTATATGTTATTTTAGGACATTAATGGGAGCAAACCCTGAATTAATTATTAAATAAGTTGTGTCCTGTAAGCAGACTTTTCATGATTTAGTGTAGTTCATTATTATGTAAAATGCTAATAGGGATCTGGATCAAACTATGGGAAATGCTACATTGTATGTCTGGTTTGGGAATATCACAGTGACCATCTGAACATTAAAGGCTCTGAGTAGTCCTGCAGGAAAGATAATTGTATGTCCTTGACTTTTATCTACTGTGCGGAAACTTTTGGGGGATATCGCACGTGATTACTAAATGAGTTTAATTTTCTTTGTGCAATCTATTTTGTAGTTATTCAGAAATATTAGTATATATATTTATTATCAGTATTTATATTAGTTTATTAGTGTATTTGAATATGAGTAAAAGTGAAAAGTTTTAGCTATCTAGAAATATTAGTAGACATACTATCAGTGTATTATATTTGAATACCAGTAAAAGTGAAAAGTTGATCTGTCCAATATTTTGGAATTTATTTCCTCTGAGAAGAGATCTTTTTTTTATAGTCTGAGTCAAATTGATAATCCCAGCACAGCCATTCTCTCAGATAGATCTTTTTGGTTAATAGCCATTGTGGTTAAATATAGTTTTGGAAAAACTTTATATTGAATGATAGGTAGTCTTCCTGCAAAGTAAGTAAATCCTAATAAAATGTGAAATTAAGCAGCATAAAATAGGTATGGTTAAACATGAAAATAAAATATGCATAATTCTTTGATTAACCGTGCCAATCAGTAGTCTGTAATTTTTTAGAAATAATCTGAAACTTAGAATATTCATATATTCAAGCTAAATTGATATCAGTTAACATACCAAGTTTGTTAGGACATTGATTGTTTTTTATTTCAGGAAAACATTCCTTGAGTATGTCAGTTCGAGGGAGACAAGATTTAGAAATTCAAGGTCCTCGACTTAACAACACAAAAGAAGAGAAAACATCTATTAGATATGGTCCTGATCGACGATTAGATCCCATAATCACTGAGGAAATGCCACTGTTGGAGGTATTTCATTTTTTAAAATTGTATGGCTTTAATAATTTATTTATAAGGTCGGATGACACTTAGAGTAAATTAACTTTAGGCTTTGAGGTTATTGATATTACATTGATGTTTTTATTTTTTATTTTATTTTTTTTTAAATCTTTATTGTTGAATGTATTATAGATGTTCCTCATTTTTCCCCCATTGACCCCCTCCTCCCCACTACTGCCCCCCCATCCTGCCTTTTCCCACACTATTGTCTGGGTCCATTGGTTATGCATATAAGTTCTTTGGTTTATTTCTTCCCACCCCCCAACCCCTTTCCCTTTGAGGTTTGTCAGTCTAGCAATGAATTTCTGCTTCTTAATCCCCTCACCTTTTTCACCCATTCCCCCAAACCCCCTACCATCTGGCAACCAACAAAATGTTCTCTGTATCTATGAGAATGTTTCTGCTCTGCCTGTTCATTTTGTTTGTAGATTCCGTTGTCGATAGATATGTATTCATTGCCATTTTGTTTGTCATATATTTTATCTTTTTCTTCAAAAAGATCCTTTAATCATTTCATATAATAACGGTTTGGTGGCGATGAACTCCTTTAACTTTTTCTTGTCTGGGAAACTCTTTATATGGCCATCAATTCTAAATGACAGCTTTGCAGGATAGAGTAATCTTGGTTGTAGGTTCTTGCTTTTCATCACTCTGAATATTTCTTGCCACTCCCTTCTGGCCTGCAAAGTTTCTTTTGAGAAATCAGCTGACAGTCTTATGGGAACTCCCTTGTAGGTAACTAACTGCTTTTCTTTTGCTGCTTTTAAGATTCTCTCTTTGTCTTGAACCTTTAGCATTTTGCTGATGATGTGTCGTGGTGTGGGCCTCTTGGGGTTCATGTTGTTTGGGACTCTCTGTGCTTCCTGGACTTGTATGTCTGTTTCCCTCACCAAGTTAGGAAAGTTTTCTGCCATTATTGTTTCAAACAGGTTTTCAATTTCTTGTTCTCTCTCTTCTCCTTCTGGCACCCCCAAGATGTGAATGTTGGCACGCTTGAAGTTGTCCCAGAGGCTCCTAACAGTATCCTCATTTTTTTGGATTCTTCTTTTTTTTTTGCTGTTCTGATTGGGTGTTTTTTGTTTCCTTATATTCCATATCAATGGTTTGCTTCTTGGATTTACATATTCTACTATTGAATCTGTGTAAATTATTCTTTATTTCAGTTAATGCCTCCTTCATTTCTGACTGTGCATCCATCATTTCTGACTGGTCCTTTATTATGCTCTTGAGGCCCTCACTGAGTTCACTGAGGCTCTCACTAAGTTCATTGAGCATCCTTATAAGCAGTATTTTGAACTCAGCATCTGTTAGGTTGCTTATCTCCATTTCGCTTAGTTCTTTTTTTGGGGTTTTGTTCTGTTCTTTCATTTGGGACCTGCTTCTTTGTCTCCCCATTTTGGCTGCCTCCCTGTGTTTGTTTCTGTGTATTACTTAACGAGAGGTGTGGGGCTAACTGAGATGCTGCTTGTTTGAAAGAATTTAGGAAAACCTGAAGCAGGATCCAAGACAGGCTAATCCTATGGTTAAGCAACTGACAAGAGCTTGGGTGGGCCTGAAAGTTGGGTGGGGCGGGGCCTCGGGGAATTACCAGGGCGGGGCTACCAGTGTGAGCCAGGTTGCTGGAGTGTCAGATATGGCGGCTGTCTGCTGCCCCAGGGAAGGGCTCACCAAAGGAACAAAGGCCTCTGACAGCACGTTTGTCCCAGAGAAAGCCTCCTCTCCAGTGCCAAACAGCTCAGTTCTTCCCTGTATGTCTCTGGTGCCCCTTGAGCTGCCTCCCCTCCAAGCTTAGAGGGAGTGAGTCTGACAAATGCGTGTGCGGGCCCTTTAAGGAGCTGCCTGGGGCTCCAGCTGCCGCAGCCTCCCAGAGCCTCAGTTCCCGATGGTTTTTCCAGCCAGAAGTTATGGGGACTTCTCTTCCTGGTACTGGAACCCTGAGTGGGGCATCTGTTGTGGGACAGGGACCCCTCAGTCCTCAGGGGAGGACCTTCCCAGCCGAGGTGTCCTGATTTTTAATATGCCACACGTGGGTGTGGGACCAGCCTGCCCACCTCTGCCCCGCCTACCAGTCTGGATGGGGCTGCTTCTTTAATTCCGTAGTTGTAGGACTTCCATTCAGCTTGATTTCAGGTGGTTTTGAATGATGGTTGTTCTGTAGTTTAGTTGTAACTTTGATGTGGTTGTGGGAGGATGCAATACCGCGTTTACCTGTGCCGCCATCTTGACCGGAAGTTCCCTACATTGATGTTTTTAAATATGTTTTCATTGATTTCACAGAGAGGAAGGGAGAGGGAGAGAGAGATAGAAACATCGATGGGAGAGAAACATGGATTGGCTGCCTCCTTCATGCTCCTACTGGGGATTGAACCCACAGCCCAGGCATGTGCCCTGACCAGGACTCAAACCAGCAACTTCTTGGTGCATGGGTGGATGCTTAGCCACTGAATTATACCGACACTGATTTTTAAAAATTATTATCAAGCTAGGGTTAAATTAAATTACAAAGATAAGGTTAACATCCAACTTGGCATTAAGTCACAGCCTGGTTATAAGACATGACCCTAAAAATATGAATGGGAATTGGGAAAACACTTCTAAAAGAACACTATTCTTGTTAATTATCAGTGGCTTTTTAAAAAAATAAAATATAAAAATAATATATGAATTCTGTAAAAATGTTAAGAAATATGAATAAAAAACTAATCTCTTCACCCTCTTTGTATTCCAACCCCTTTTCTACTTTCATGCCATATGAGTTCAGGGTCTTCTAGTTGCAGAAGACACATTGATGCTAGTTTGCAGGAGCTAAAAAAAAGAAAACATAAAATTTAGTTGAAGGATATTTGTATATCTCATGGCATCTAAAGTACTATAGAATAATAAGTCTCAAAGAAAAATAAGTACTCAGCTCCAGGGAATGTAGCAATACATGTTTTTAAGCCTTTAGAAGTATTGCTTGTGATATGACCTTAGTCTTACAGCTTCCAGTTTTATCTATTGATGGGTGTGGTTCTAGGTTTTCATCATTACTGATTGTTTCTTGGGAAACATTGTTATGTATATATTGTGTCCATGTTCTAGTTTAGATTAGACTTTAAAAATGAAATTACTGGGTCAAAGGCTATATAAATTTAAAATTTTGCAACATACCACAAAATTATCTTCAACAAGGCTGTAGTAATTTGACTTTTCTTCATAATGGGAGTATACATTGTTTCTTATCTATGCCATACTGGGTATTTATTTTCAGTTTTTGTGGGGGGTTTTTTCTTCTTCTTATGCAAATCAGATTAGTGAAAAATGACATTGCTTTTATTTACATTTCTCTGATAACTGACAAGGTTGATCAATCTTCATATTTTTTGTCTATATGATTTCCCCCCCATATGTCCATATAATTCTATTGATAGCCTTTTAATTGGTATTAATTTCCCTTCTCTCATTGGATGAGTTTTATGGGTATTCTATACCTATGGTGGTGGGATAGGTAACATACTCGTGAAAATGGGGATATGTGTATTTTGAGGGTAGGATATTGCTGAGCTGCTTATGTTCTTCCCAAGTTTTACACTTGCTTAATTATATTGCATTTAGAGTTGTGCAGGGCAAATAAAAGCCTTGTAGTCTGACTTAAGTGCTAGTTTCTGTTGATTCCTATTTTGTACATAATATTTTAATTTTAATTTGGTGTCTTTCACCATGTTAAGGTTTTTAACGTGTAGAAAATCATATCTGATAGTTTTTTACTTTGTTGCTTCTAAGTTTTATAATTACTTACACAGACTTCCCTAGTCAAAACTTATACGGCTTTATCTTTTTTTGTTGTTGTTAATCCTCACCCGAGGACATTTTTCCATTTTTTATTCAGACAAAGCGAGAGGGAGAGAGGGGAAGAGAGAGAGAGAGAAACATCGATGTGAAAAGGACACATCCAGTGGCTGCGACCCGCACAACCCAACCAGGGCCGGGGACAAACTGCAACTGAAGTACGTGCTCTTAGCGGGAACTGAACCCAGGTCTCTCTGGACCGCAGGCTGACGCTCTAACCGCTGAGCCAAACCGGCCAGGGCCAGCTTTATCTTTTAATATCTTTTTTTCTTAATCCATGGGAATATAATCTTCTGAATGTCAAGGCGTAGGGATCAAACTTTGTTTCTAGTTTCAATTACTATTAATTAAATATTGACAACCGATTATACCTTCTTTCTATTAATATCCTGAAAGTACCCATACCCTGTTTTGTTTTGTTTTGTTTTGTTTTGTTTTGTTTTGTTTTGTTGTGATACATATTCTGCTTGATACTATTCCTACATCACTTTTTCTGTCAATACTGTACTCTTGCTTTATTATCTTTTTAAGTCTGGCAAGCCAAGTCCTCCTCAGAAACTTTCACTTTTTTCTTATACTTGTGCCATTACTGTCCAAGCTTGTCAGATTCCCACAGTAATGTATTGGATTTTATTAGGATTATATTGCTATAGCTAGGCATTCTAAGACTGAAAATGGATTGAAATGAGTCGGGATCCAAATGTTATTTTAAGGCTGTTTACCTTTATAGGTTAGAAGTCACTAATAAAACATTTTGCTTGAAATTATACATGTGAGAATTTGCTAGTGCTTACTTTCAAAAGGAAAGAGTCTATCCTATGGTTAAAGTTGAGATCAATCAATAGAGCTCACCAAAATACTCATATCTTATCAATTAAATGTTCTTCATTTATGACTGTTAAATGTACAAACTGGTTTTTAAATGCAGTGCTTCTCAGATAACATATTGTTATGCTTTACTTTTTAGGCTTCTGCCAAAGTCCCACCTCTAATTATTTGACCTTGGAAATTTTCTTCACTTACAAAATGAGGAAAGTTGATTTAGATGATGTTTCATTTTTTTTTTTTATCCTCACCCGAGGACTTTTTTTTTATATTTTGTTCAGATAGAGTAGGAGGGAGGCAGGGAGGGAGGGAGGAGAGAGAGAGAGAGAGAGAGAGAGAAAGAAAGAAACATCGACGTTAAAGGGACACATCGAGTAGTTGCCACCCGCACAACCCAACCAGGGCCGGGGACAAACTGCAACCGAGGCACGCGCCCCTAGCGGGAACCGAACCCAGGTCTCTCGGGACCACAGGCTGACACTCTAACCACTGAGCCAAACCGGCCAGGGCAACTTATCCATCTTTAAATGTACATTCATCTTGTTTTTGATACTGGTAGTTCAGTACTTTACTTCTTATATACCATAGTGGTTTTTAAACAATTTAATTGTTACAGATGCAGTTTTCCTTCAAGAGAATTTTTTAGCAGAGAACATCTTATCCTGCATACTAACAACTGGTGTTTCAAAAAACAAAATAGATCAATATCCTAAATGTTTTACCTTAGTTGAAAACATACAAGTGTACATTTATTCACTATTTGCGGGGGAGTGGATTTAGGTCAGAGGCTTTTTCCTTGAATTCTTTGTGTTGATACAGATTTCCTAATAAGCATTTCATTTTGTCTTTCATTCATTCACCCACATTCATAAATTGTCATTTTAAGTTTCCAGTTTTGGTTGCTTTGGAGTGGGAATCTAAAGACAGTAGTCCAATGGTTTAAATACAATATATGTCTAGCTTTTATCCACAGATAAAAACAATACTTTCAGGTACAGGTGGAAGCAGTTTACATGATACTTAATTTGTTAAATAGTTTTGGAAATAAATATGGACTCTTGATAAAGAGAAAGCAGGTATTGTAGAAAGCCATAAGCCAAGAAATATTTTATAGAATTTGAAGTTCAAGAGAGTAGTGAAAGAAGTTACCAATCTGTAGTGTCTAATGAAATAATCTCTTACATTATGTATTTATCAGAAAAAGTGAAGATGAAAATTACTAAAGCTCATTGAGAAAAGATAAAAATTAAAGTGTTGTGTATATACTACCATTATAATATAGAAAAGCAGAGAGAAGAGCAGGCCCCTTCAATTTCCCACTGACTGCATTGACTTTATGTTGTATACATAACTATTTTATTGTGTGATAGATGTTTGATTTGTGTCCAGTCATTTGCTGTTACAAATAAAACCACAGTGAATAACCATGTGCATATCATTTTGTACTCACACACATACATTTTTAAGATAAATTACTTAAAAATGTATTCTTGTTCTTACTTTTCCATTTAAATTTGAAGTAGGTCTTGTTCTTACTTTTCCATTTCAATTTGAAGCTGCTGCCCTGGCAGGTTTGCTCAGCAGTTAGAGCGTTGGCCCGTGGACTGAAGGGTGTCGAGTTCAGTTCCTGGTCAAGGGCTCCTACCTGGGTTGCATTTTTTAATGTTTTTATTGATTTTTAGAGAGAGAGACACTGATGTGAGGGAGAAGCATCAATCCATTGCCTCCTGTATTCACCCTGACTGGGGATGAGCCATACTGGCCAGGGCCCTACTTTATTTTGTCCTATCTTCTTAACTTGTAATTTGGATTTCTACTTTAATCCCTTATTTTCTCATATCCATTTTAAAGTTTCTGATATCTACAAATTTATCTGATTCCTTAAGATTGTGGTGATAATGTAGTTCCACTCAAATGTAAACACACACAGGTATTTCTCCTGGATTTTCATAACTCCTTTGAGATCGCCAGCCATAACATTATTAGAACATTTTTCCTCATACTGTTTATACTTCTCCTTTCTTAGATACTATCAATGTAGTTCTGGCATTTATACTTGAGGATTATTTAAATGCAAATAACTTACTGGATGATTTTGTTAGTCCATATTTCTTCCTTTTTAGTATAGGTCCACAATTCCTTATCTGAAAATTCTGAGGCCAGATGTGTATTGGAAATCACTTTTTGTCTTAATTTTTAGAAATTATGTATGTTCATGTTTATATCTAAAGTGTTATGTGAATTGTATTGGGTTTGTGGCAGCAGCTGGTTATCAAGCACATTTCTTGAGTGAACTGTATGGCACTAAATGGGAAAGACTATAAAGAGCCCACATTAATGTAGTCAGCTTTGGTTCCCATGTGAGTTTCTAAAAGCTTGAGATTCTTTGGAGCTTTTGGGGTTTTCAGATTATGGATGGGAATTATAGATCTGTGTGTTCTTCCCTTTTAAGACCTGTAGTATATCATTTCATTTTAATGATGTATAAATAGTTGAGCTGCTTTTCAAGTTGACATTTTTAAGGACTTTTTGACCGAATTACTTAATTCATATAACCATGTTAAATTACTTTGGACTTCTCTTGTGTATAATCTACACAGTTGTGAAAGTTTTGCCAATAACCCTCTTGTTATTGACATTTTACCTTTAATTCATAACTCTGAACTCTGCTACAGACTAACATTGGTCTCTTTTCTAAAATGGAGTTATTGATTGCCACATATCAGGGAGCTTTCAAAGAGAATAAAATACTTGCAAGCCTTTAGTAAAGAATACAGCATCTTAAAGTGTCATTCATTAGGGGGTCGGAATTTTTAACAGACAATAAAATAATATTTTTTCCCTCCAATGCAGGTGTTCTTTATACATTTTCCTACAGGGCTCCTCTGTGGAGAAATCCGAAAAGCATATGTAGAATTTGTCAATGTCAGCAAATGTCCTCTTACTGGATTGAAGGTTGTTTCTAAACATCCAGAGTTCTTTACTTTTGGTGGTAACACGGCTGTTCTAACACCACTAAGTCCCTCAGCCTCTGAGAACTGTAGTGCTTACAAGACTGTTGTGACAGATCCTACCTCTGTATGTACAGCACTCACATCATCAGCTTCTTCTGTAGACTTTGGCATTGGCATAGGAAGTCAGCCAGAGGTGATTCCTGTTCCCCTTCCTGACACTGTTCTTCTACCTGGAGCTTCAGTTCAGCTACCAATGTGGTTACGTGGGCCAGATGAAGAAGGTGTCCATGAAATTAACTTTCTGTTTTACTATGAGAGTGTTAAAAAGCTGCCTAAGATACGGTGAGTATTATAAAAAAATTTTTATTTAACCTTTTTGTTTAGTATATGTGCACAAATTCAAATAAGCATTTTGATATTTGTTAACATGTCATTTTTTTATTCAGCGATTACTCCCTTCCAAGTTTTGCATGATGTTTATATCTGAGGCTGTTCCTTATATAGGTAGCTATAAGTTCTAAGTGGCTGAAAGTAGAAAAAAATTAAGCTACATTAATCTTTTTAGTGGCTTCTCTATAAACTTCATAATTCTTTGATACAACTAAGTATTATGTACAGAGTTATCACATAATAATGAAATCCACAAATATTGTTTGTATATGATGACAACCTGCCTATAGTCATCTTGTTTTAAGAAAATTATTTTACCATTTTCCCTTGTTTCCTTCCCTGCCCCACGAGAATGTATGAAAAAAATTCTATGTATTTGCTGAACAGATGATTGGGGTGATGTTATATGGGGCTCACTGAAGAAATCAAACCTAACTGGTTCTCACAAAGACTGTGGCCTATTTTATTATATAGCAGAATATTTTATTTGTGATAATGCCATTGTAATTTTTACAAAATTAACTAGGAGTGATTGTGCTACATTTATTTTATTTAATGGAATATTGAAAATATCTTGTAAGACTTACTGTGAGGAGAAATGATGCAGTATTTATAAGTGTAAGTACATTTTAGATCCTTAGTGCTAATTCTCGTTGAGAAGATAACAAAAGTACTCTGTCCAAGATAATCAGGGAAAGATTTATGGAATGTAGTAGAGATTAAATAAGCTTTAAAGGAAAGTAAAAGATTTCAGAATTTTCATATCAAGGGGGATAGGCAAGAAAATAGTGGGTTTTCCAGGATGAGGCTATATATAATGAAGATTTACAAGCTGAATGAGTTAGTTTGGCCACAGTGTAAAACTTATGGAAATGAAGGGGAATAAACTGTGAAATGTAAAGCTTTATTGTGACCCTTGAGTGCCAGGTGAAAGTTTGGAGTTGACTTGTTAGATGTCAGTTTCTTTAGAACTACTGTCAGAGAAGAGGCATAATCAGGACATTACTACCTGAAGATTATTTTCATGTGCTATACATATGAGTTTAACGAGCAAGGGAAAAGTCTAGAGTCAGGGAGATTACTAGTATCCTTCCAAATTGAGGATTAATTTAATTTAGGCCGACTAGATAATTTTACTTTATTGTTATTTATTTATTTATTTTTAAGTATAAATAAATGATCCTGAGAGTGATGATGTTATAAAAGCTTTATTTGGAATTAGAGAATCACATACTGGGAGAGGTTTCTAGATTAAGTTTGTAATTTTTTATTCTTCAGTCACAGAATATTAAGACATACAGCAGTTATTTGTACCAGCCGGTCTTTGAATGTACGCGCCACTGTCTGCAGAAGTAATTCTCTTGAAGATGAGGAGGGCAGAGGAGGCAATATGCTAGTCTTTGTGGATGTGGAAAATATCAATACTGTAAGTTGGTTTAAAACTAAATTTTGTCTTTAATTCTATTTGAAGTATTTCCTTTGTTTTTAGTACTGGATTTTTTTCCATTCACAAGACAGCGTAAGCTAGGAATTTAAGAATGTTTATGTAAAATAGAATGTGAAAACATACTAATTCTCCATTAGCTTTGTAATTTTAAGACTCTTCAAATAAAAGGATCTGGTAACATAAATATGGTACATAGTCACATGATATAAAGTTCACATGCCAGTAGTTCAACCCAAAAGAGATCTCATAAAGTATCTTCTAGTCTCACCATTGAGAATCTCTTATAATTAAATTTATGAAGTCCTATTAGGATTTCATATTCAGTATTGACTTGATAACTCTTCACATACATTTCTGACAGTGCAATTTCCTTTATAAAAAGCATTCAGACATTTTACCATTCCTGTTTAGGTACTCAACATAAAAATAAATGTTCTTGAAAAGGAATGTAGTTTTATGATTAAAATAGTATCTTAGCTTTAGATTGATTCTGTTCAGATACTTATTTAAAATGTTATTAATTCTATAATGTAGTTTGCTTTAGCTTTATAAGTTTATAAGGTCATTTTTTAGCATATTTAGGGTTAATGCAGTAATACTTTGATGATTTTCCCCCAAAAAATCAATATTTGTAAGAGTAAGAAAATTTTAATTTCAAATTGGCTCTTATTCAACAGAATAAAAAATTATATGTAGTTCAAATTATTTTATGTATATTAGAATTCTGTTTTGTGAAGTTTTTGTTTGGGTTTTTGCCTTAATGGAAATGGGTTATCTCAGAAAGATCAGAAGAAATTTTTAAAAATTGTATCATTTTTATTAAAATTGAATAACGTAATTCTTTATGTATTAAACACTACCAATAATTTATTATTATGGATCTAATAATGGCATACTTTTAGTGTTTTAAAATTTACCACTAGGGAGTGCATTATAAACATATTTCTTAGATGAAATGTTGGCTTCTCTGTTTTAAGAACGTTAAAAGGGGATTTAAATAACTTAAACTTTCTGAAATGTATGTTAGTAATTTATTTTAAAATAAAATTTTCATCTTATGTTAATCAATATTGACTTTGGTATCAGTTACTGATTATTGTTTTTCATTGGAATACTCTGTTAGAGCTCCTACATCCTGAATGATTCTTTTCCTTTTGATAGAGTGAAGCAGGTGTTAAAGAATTCCATATAGTACAAGTATCAAGTAGTAGCAAACACTGGAAGTTACAGAAATCTGTAAATCTCTCTGAAAACAAAGGTTTGTGCCTTCTTTGCTTTTCATAGTAAATTCTGACATATCTTCATTGCTTGATTTTTTTTTTTCAGATTAGTACCATAGTATGGTTCCTTTCTTATAATTGACCTTATTAAGCATTAAATTGTCTCCTTAGTTTACATAACTATAAGTAAAATTACTTATTTTGATCAGTTCTTTTTCATCTTTTTATTCCCTTCAACATCATTCTGTTTGCATTATTTTTTATTCACTTATAAAATTGGTACCTGAATACAGAATCACTGTCAAAATTTCAAACAGTACAGAAACATATAGACGAGCATGTGGAAGTTTTTTGTTGTTTCCTTTGCCATTAGGAAGCTAGATTTTCTATGTATAGCCATACCTATGTACTGACTGGCTGTACTGTGTATTTTTATACCTATATAGCTTTCAAAAAAAAAAGAATATGCATACTTGTGATATATATTGACAAATTGTTTTCTATCAGTTTATCATCCTGCCAGTAACATGAGAGCATGTAGAATGGAGTGAGACTGGAAAAAATGATATTTACTGTTTCTGGAAAATAATTGTATGATATATATTCAAAAGATAAAAAATGTTTAAACCCTTAGCCGCATGGTTATCCTTATTTTTGGAATTTATACATAGGAATTAACTTAAAATATGGGAAAATCCATATAGTCAGAGCAGTTTATTGCAAGCTTATGTTTACTAGGAAAAAATTCAGTGTGACTTTAATGTAAATTAAGCTGCAAGTGAGACTGTTTTGTGGTCACTAAAATATATTAGAATTTTAGAGGTGTTTGCAATGTTGGAAAAATACATCATAGCAAAGTATGTGCATATAACAATATTGGTATAAATCATGCATGTTATGAAGAAATATTGAAAGGAAATGAAGAAATAGTAGAGTGGTGGGATTATGGGCTTTCTAACCCTCCAAGTTTTAATCTTCCAAACTTTCTGTTTACCTGTGCTGTCAGATAGATAGATAGATAGATAGATAGATAGATAGATAGATAGATAGCCAGCCAGACACATGTGAACATGTATTTCAAGAAAATTTAATTTTATTATTTTAAAGAGATGAGAGTGAGATTACTTCATTGAGATGAAAGCAAAAATGTTTTTTATTCAACGTTATTTATAATTTTGAAAGTTTCCAGTTTGATTAAGGAAGTCTGAATAATGAATTGCTTTTACCATGTCATAAGCTAAGAAAGATCTTTGAAATACTCTCTTTTCTTTCTAGATGCTAAACTTGGCAGTAGGGAAAAGGGAAAGTTTTGCTTCAAGGCAGTACGGTGTAAAGAAAAAGAAGGTAAATTCATTTTACTTTAACATTTTCTTAGTGGTCATTTTTTATTTCATGCCAGTGATATGATTAATTTCTTTTCCTCTGTTTTTTAGTTGCCACACAGTACTCAGAAAAATACACCTTTGCAGATATCATCTTTGGAAATGAACAGGTATGCAAATAAGCACAGTAGCATTTGATTTTAAAAGTCACAGTTCTGGAACATCTGCCTCTTTTGGTAAATAGTAATCTCCAAATTCTTTGGTGGATGAAGTTGTCAACTTTGTTGGGTTTTGCAACTTGACTTCACGCCCCAAAACAGACCAAAAATGCCATATGGATTATACCATTTTAATTAGTTAAAATTAACTTTCTTTTAAGAGTATCCCATGAAATAAGTATAGTCTTTGGGATTTAAAAAAACACAGGATTTTATGAAGGAACCTGTCTACTAGAGAAGGTGGTCACGGTGGAACATATAAATTATATTCCTCTGTATTTTGGTATATCACGTAGTTCTGAGACCCAAATAATAAATTCTTATGATTTTAAATGTATTATTTGTCTAGAGCAGTGATACTCCCAACTTCATGCAAGAATCCCTTAGAGGAGTGGTTTTCAAACTTTTAAAAATGTATATATGAGTCACCTGGGAATCTTGTTAAAAATACAAATCCTGATGTCCTGGCCAGTTTGTCTCAGAGGTTAGAGTGTCGGCCTGCAGACCAGAGAGTCCCAGGTTCGGTTTCCGCTAAGGGCACGTACCTCAGTTGCAGTTTGGCCCCGGCCCTGGTTGGGGTCGTGTGGATGGCAACCACTCGATATGTCTCTCTCACATTGATGTTTCTCTCTCTCTTCCTCCCTCTCTATCTGAAGATAAATGCAAAAAAAAAAAAAAAATTTAATTCCTGATATAGTAGGACTGGAGTGAGATCTGAGAATTCAGTATTGTCATAAGCTTCTAGGTGATTTTGAGATTCAGTCTGCAGACCCTTTTTTTTGATATAGAGACTTGTGTAAAAATGAGAACTTTATATCTCCATCTCTAAAACCCTGATTTGTTATGTCTTTGGTGGAGTTTAGAAATATGCATTTTCAACCAGCCCTACAAATAATTTGAAGAAGTGATTTGGGGATCTGCTTCAAAAAATACTGGACTAAGGATGTAAAATTTTATGTTGTTGTGTGCTGTTATTGTTGTTATTTCTTTCTTGTGTTCTTTTCCTTGATAATTCCAAACATCCTATACTTTTGTATTTCTCATATCATTTGCCTTCATCATACTGTCTTTTGACATTTTGAGGAAGCAGCTATTTAGAAATAGCTCAGAGCACCAAAAGTCCAATAATTCCAAAACAAGTATGACTTTTGGAGCTACTATGCTTCCTGAATGGTTGAATTGAGCTATCAGAACTTCAGTTTTGTTCATTTCATTTTTAAATTTAAAATCCTTTTAAACATCATGAGGACCCTTAAATTATATTCAGGTTGTAATTTTTATTGGAGCATTGAAGACAGAACAAAGGCATTTTCCCCTTTATCAGTCTGGTTGAGTAGAACTTAACCAAGCACTACAGATCACGGAGAAAACTATGGGACAATGGTTTACCAGAAAAAGTTCACTCCTAATGGGGAAAATGTAGATATTTATTAATAATTAATTATTACTGTAGCCTACAATGCAGGAAATCATAAATAAGAGATTTTACGATGAAACACAGTATTCCATTAAAGGAACTCCTGTAGTTGTGAATCTATTTAAAATTATTTTCTCGTATTCTCTCCCTTCAAGTATAAAAGCCAAATGAATACCATTGACTCATTTGTATTGTTTGATTGGATGTTGCCTAGTGTTCTCAGTATTTAAATGAGATCTACTTCTGTTATTTTAATAGTAAAAAAAAAAGTTACTTTCTTTACAACAATTTATTATTATATTTTTGTACGTGCCCCTAGCGGGAACCGAACCCAGGACACTCTGGTCTACAGGCAACGCTCCAACTGCTGAGCCAAACTGGCCAGAGCTACAACAATTTATTTTTAAATTATTTTCTTAGAGCTACTCATTCATCTTCCCTGGGTACTCGAAAGATCAAACCTAATGTCATGGCAATGTAGATTAATTATTTTGAAGTAATGTCTTTAAGATTGGTAATTTATACCAGATATTTTAGGTGTGCAAGGCTTAGTGTGGCCTCCTTATTTTCAACAAAATTGACACAAAATTTTTGAATTAGCCTTCTGGGTGTGTATAAGTTATAGAAATATAAATTTGGCGCAGGGTATAATAGAAAACATTTATGTAGACAAGTGATATTCTTTTAACAGATAATAAGTTCAGCAAGCCCGTGTGCAGATTTCTTTTATCGAAGTTTATCCTCTGAATTAAAAAAATCACAAGTCCAGCGATCAGTGCATACAGAAAAACAGTCATTAGAGGATGCTGTGAGATTAATTCAGAAGTGCAGTGAGGTGGATTTGAATGTTGTCGTATTATGGAAGGTATGTATTATTATGTTAATTCAGCACGCGTTGCCTATAAATATTTGATTCTTAAGCTGAAGGACAAATGTAGCTTGCTATTTATGTTTTTCCTGCTTAAATATTCCAGTTTCAGAATTAAAGTTGTTTTATAACTTTTATAGCAGTTCCATTATGACTTTTTTTGCCTAAAGGAAGAATTTATTTAAATGAAATCACTTTCCTCTGTATTATTGTTATTTCTAAGTGGTGCTGAGAATACTGTAGACATGATAAACTTCATGAAAGCAGGTATTACTATTAAACCCTTTAATATGAGCATTTTCAAACACTGAAAAAAGAAAAATAGCAGCATGAAACTCTTGGTACCCATTACTCATTTGTTGCTGTTCATCTTTCATCAATTCCTTTTGCCTCTCTCTTTTGTTTTTTTAAAAAATTTTAGCTTCCTTTATTTTGCTGTAGCGTATTTTTAAAATTATTTTTATTGATTGATTTTAGAGAGAGGGAGGGGGGCGGAGAGCAAGAGAGAGAGAGAAAGAGAAAGAAAGAAAGAAAGAAAGAAAGAAAGAAAGAAAAGAAAGAAAGAAAGAAAGAAAGAAAGAAAGAAAGAAGAAAGAAAGAAGCATCAATTTGTTGTTCCACTTATTTATTCATTCATTGGTTGATTCTTGTATGTGCCCTGACTGGAGATCGAACCCAAAACTTTGGCATATCGGGATGATGCTCTAACTAACTGAGCTACCCAGTAGCATATTTTTTTATAATGACATATTTTATCTAAATGCTTCTGTATGTACTTCTGGCAGGTAAGGAAGAATAAGGAAGAATATCAGAAGCCTCTTGCCATTATATTGGTATTCCAGCAAAGCAAAAAGCTTATGTTATAACACTGTTCTTTTGGACTAGTTTTCTTAAGAGCTCTAGAGAAAATTGGAAAAGATTTCAGGATGTGTCTCTGAAATATCCAAGCCAACTGTGTTATACTGAGATAAAACAGATTTTGACACATACTTTATAGATTCAATGATTAAATAAAAGTAGAAATGCTGGCACAACCATGAGTCTTGGTGATTGATAGATTATTAGCCATAATATTTCTGCTTTCCATCAAATATTGTGTTGGTTACTTATATATTTTTTGAGAAACAAAAGCCAAGTTTGTTTTTCATTTCTTGCATTTGAAGTACTCCTCAGTGACATCTTTGGCCTGAGATTCTTTGCCATAGTCCTTAACCACCGTACAGCTGCAGCCAACCACTTATATGGGGCTTTCTTTCTCTGTTAATTTTACAGTGGCTGATTTACTCCTCTAGTATCTTGTTGTCATCAACAGTAACTAGGCTGATTTGGTGTTCAGCACAAAGGGCCTCTGCCACCTTGACATACTACAGGCTTATCACAGTTGGATGAAAGCACACAAAGATGGGCTTGGTTTTTATCTAAGGCTTTGGCAGTTTCGAGAATTCTGTGTGCTAGGCCATCAAGGATGAGGGCGGTCTTCAGCACATCTTGTAAAGCAGTACTAATGTCCATTACACCTCCAGCAGCAATGCCTCCCTCAGCCATAGAAGTGGATTATGAATGGAGCCAAATCTTGAATGCACCCAAACCTTCACCTTGGCACAACTCTGCAGCAGCAGAGAAAGAGCTTCATGGTTGCTTTTCAGGTTACTGCTAAGGCAGAGTAACATTTTCATGTTTTATATTTTAGGCTTACGTAGTGGAAGACAGTAAACAGCTTATTTTGGAAGGTCAGCATCACGTTATTCTTCACACTATAGGAAAAGAAGCCTTCTCATATCCTCAGAAACAGGTAATAACAGTTTGCTTTGGGCCCTTCCTGTGATCTTGGGGGTTTTTGTTTGGTTGGTTTTTGTATTTTTGATGAAGTCTGATTTATGCAGGCTTTTATATCAGGGTTTGAGTTGGTGGTTGGTGGCAGAAGACTGATTAAAATTAGAAATGAACATGAATTGCTTTTAAAATTCATTAGCACCTTATGCCCTGGCCGGTTTGGCTCAGCGGTTAGAGCGTCGGCCCATGGACCAGAGGGTCCTGGGTTCGGTTCCCACTAAGGGCACGTACCTTGGTTGCAGTTTGTCCCCGACCCTGGTTGGGGTCATGTGGGTGGCAGCCACTTGATGTGTCTCTCTCACATCGATGTTTCTCTCTCTCTCTCTCTTTCTCTCTTTCTCTCTCTCTCTCTTTCTCTCTCTCTCTCTCTCTCTCTCTCTCTCTCTCTCCTGTTCTATCTGAAGATGAATGCAAAAATATCCTTCAGGGAGGATTAAAAAAATAAATAAATAAATAAAAATTTATCAGCACCTTCTAAGAATATTGTGATACATTTATGAACTTGAGGTTTCCTAAGATATACTCTATATTGAAGCTAGAATTCTTTTTTTTTTTCTCTGTATTGATTTTAGAGAGAAGAAGGGAGAGGGATAGAGATAGAAACATCGATGAGAGAGAACATCAATTGGCCGCCTCCTGCATGACCCCCTCTGGGGATCTGGCCCACGGTTGTGGGCATGTGCCTTGACTGGGAATTGAATTGGTGATCTCTTGGTGCATGGGTTGATGCTCAACCACTGAGCCACACCGGCTGGGCTAGAATTCATATTATATAAAGAATTGATTCAGCCCTGGCCGGTTTGGCTCAGCAGTTGGAGCGTAGGCCTGTGGACTAGAGTCCTGGGTTCAGTACCAAAAAAAAAAAAGAATTGATTTGCTTGAGAGAACAATGTTCTCTCTATTTTCTTATTTGTTGTAACAGGCCCACACCATTACTGAATTCCAGGGGTCATATCATAAAATGTAAAGGATGGCCTCTGGAGCTGTGCAACAGCTGGTAATAATGTTTAATATGTTTTTTTATTTTTGCTGAAACACTCTTTAATCTTACCCAAACGTTCTCATAGTATCTTATGAACAAAATTTAAGCACATTTAATCCAGTAATTCAAATAGTTATTGTATATTGTATTTATTAAAAATAAATCTTGCCCTGGCTGGTTTGGCTCAGCGGTTGGAGCGTTGGCCTGCGGTCTGGAGAGACCCAGGTTTGGTTCCCGCTAAGGGCGTGTACCTCAGTTGCAGTTTGTCCTTGGCCCTGGTTGGTAGTGAGGGTGGCAGCCACTCGATGTGTCCCTTTCACATCGATGTTTCTCTCTCTCTCTCCCTCCCACTCTATCTAAACAAAAAAATGGAAAAATGTCCTCAGGTGAGGATTAAAAAAAAAAAAATCTTATTTTTCAAGTTTTTCTTGCATTTTTATCAGATTTCATTTTGAAATAATTTTCAAACTTACAGAAAAGCTGCAAAAATAGTAGAAAGGACTCTCTGCCTTTTACTCAGGTTTACCAGTGATTAGCGTTTTACCTTAGTTGCTTTCTCATTCTTTCTCTCTATATATATACTGATTTTTTTCTTGATCATTTTGTTTTTTTGTTGTTGTTGCAATTTTTATTAAATTATTTTTGTTACAGATGTTTCTCCTTTTCCCCCCCAGACACCCTTCTCCCAATCCCCCCCCTTTATCATTTTCAAGTAATTACTTCCAAATAAAATGCAGATATCCTGTCCCTCTACCCCTAATATATCACTGAGCATTCCTAAGAACAAAGATGGTCCCTTACATAATCACAAAAAACATAGTTCAGGAAGTTTAACATTGATGTAATACTCTTAATAAATAGTCCATATTCAAATGTCATAAAAGTTCTCAATTATATCCTTTTAGCTGTTTTTTCTATCCAGGATTCAGTTTAGGATTATGCATTATATCTACTTGTTCTGTCTCTTTAGTGTCCTTTAATCTGGAGTAGTTTCTGTGCCTTTTTCATTTACAACACTGACATTTTTGAAGAGCATGGGCCAGTTATTTTACTGTGTAACAATATCTCTTTGGATTTTTCTGTGTTTACTCGTGATTAGATTAAGGTTATGCATTTTATGGCAGAAACACTACATAAGTAATGTTATATCCTTATCAGTATATTACATCAGAAAGCATATGATACTAATTTCTTTATCAGTGATGGATCAGTTGATTAAACAGTAAAGTTACAATTTCTTCTTTTGTAATAATAAGTAATTTGTGGAGAGATAATGTAAGATTATGTAAATGTCTGTTTTCTTATCAGACTTAAGTCTACTAGTTTTAGCTTCCATTAGTGATTCTATAATTTAAATCTGTTTTTATTTTGATAGTTTCTAATGGTAATTTTCCATTAGGTTTAATGAAGATAATTACATTTAAGCCCAGATCTCCTTATTTTAAGAAAATCATTTTTTGCCCTGGCCTGTGGACCAATGAGTCGCAGGTTCAATTCCAATCAAGGGCACATCCTTCGATTGCAGTTCATCCCCAGCCCTGGTCGAAGTCGTGTGGGAGGCATCCAGTTGATATGTCTCTCTCACATTCATGTTTCTCTCTTTCTCTCCCTCCCACTCTGTCTGAACAAAAATGGAAAAATATCCCCGGGTGAGGAATAAAACAAAATAATTTTTCTCCCTTTGATTAATACAAAAATCCTAAGTTTTAATTGTAAATGCCATTAACTTTTGATAACTGAGAACATCTCAATGGCAAGATTGGCACTTAGGAAGTGAAACATAAGTGATTTCTGTAAAATTTAACCGTGTTATATTCCCGTTTTATATATTATGTATAGCATATTCATTTTTTTCTTTTGTATTTTACCTTTGAGGTATTTTATAGTCTCTTTTTTTCTCTCCTCACCTGAGGACATTTTTTCATTTTTTGTTCAGATAGAGTGGGAGGGAGAGAGAGGAAGAGAGAGAAAGAAACATTGATGTGAAAGGGACATATTGAGTGGCTGCTTTCCGCATGACCCAGTCAGGACCGGGGACAAACTGCAACCGAGGTACGTGCCCTTAGCGGGAACTGAACCCTGGTCTCTCTGGGCCACACGCTGACGCTCTGACCGCTGAGCCAAATGGGCCAGGGCGGTATTTTATAGTCTCTTTATATAAATAACTGAGCTTGGGAGATATGGTGGTTACATTCTACTGTGAATAATAGATTTGAAGCCCAAAGACTTTCAGATTGATGATCTAGAGCAAATTACTTGCATAACTTGATCAACTTAAGCTTACTACTCACTTATAAAATAAGATAATAGTACTTTACATAATGAAACTACTGGTACAAACTCTTTAGCATTTATTGTGAAAATACTTCTTGCTACTCCGAAGCTGGGAGAGAGGGAAAGTCAGATTATCCTGTCAGTAAATTTTCTTCAGGTTTTTACTCTCTTCTTACAGCACTGTTCACATCTTTTCCTCTTGATAGGTGGTATATAGGAATTTATTCAGTATAATATAAAAGTCTCAAACAATAGCTCATTTTCTTTGATGATTAACATGCATTTAAAATAATACATATTTTGAACTTTTCGATAAAGTGTAACATAAATATAGAATAGTGAATAGTTCATTGAATTTTACAAATTGAAAAACACTCCAATATATCCAGGATTCAGTTTAAGAAATAACATACAACCAGCACCACAGAAGTATGCTTCTGCTATCTTCCAATCACAGACTTCTAGTTACTTTTCTCTGATTTATATGGAAAAGGAAATGTAGTTCTTGATTTTGCATAGATCAGGGGTCAGCAAACTTTTTCTGAAAAAATCCAAATAATAAAGGTCTTTATCATAATTACTCACCTCTTTTGTCAGAGTCTAAAAGCAACAAAAGCAAACATAGGCTGTTGCTGTTTCAGCAAAAAGTTCTTTACAAAAACAGGAGGCAAGCTGAATTTGACTTGTGGGCTATAGTTTGCCAATCCCTGGTCTAGATCAGAATCCAGCTTAACTAGTGGGAAATTAAAAACCGCAATTTTCCTGGATGATAAAGGAAAATGGAGAAAAAATAACCAAGGGGGGAGGGGGAACAGTAGAAATGGGATGTTATCTATATATTCATTTATATGATAATGATATTTATTGAATGTTTACCATGTGCCTGACACTGTCACTGTTAATAGTTTCACATGCATATTAACCTTAGTTAATAGTTGAAGGACTATATAATATATAAAACACAGCAATATATTTTCAAATATAAGGCAGTTTTATTTCAACTATTAAAACAGATGCTATACAGTTGAAAGACTATAGCCTAATTACTAAGCAATTTAACCAGATGAGAACCACAACTTTGATATTATTATTATTATGAACCCATTTTTACATAGGAAATTAAGTCAGTGGATTAAATAACATCTAAAATCATAGAGCTAATATGTGGAGTTGCTGGAATTCACATAACAAATAGGAACTGAATAAATGATTCCAGATCCTAGTTTCTTTGTCCTAGAATATATTGCAAATAATTCCAACTGTTTATTTATTATATTTTTAAAATTTAATTTATTGGGGTGACATCGGTTAATAGGATCATAGTAGGTTTCAGCTGTGGATTTTTATGTTACAAGATCTGTATATTGCACTGTGTGCCCACTACCCAAAGTTAAATCATCTTCTGTCACCATATATTAAGCCCCTTTTACCTCCACTCCTCCACCCCCTTTTTTCTGGCAAACCAACTGTTTCTTTAAATAACAGCAGAAATAATATACCGTTCATACTTTACTTTGGTTTTAACTTCTTTTGTTTGTATATGTTATACTTTATTATAACAAGGCAATGCTTTTAATGTCATATATCTTTTTGTTTTCTTTTCTTAGGAGCCACCAGAAATGGAACCATTAAAATTTTTCAGGCCAGAAAACACTGCAGTGTCTTTGAGACCATCAGTAGAGCAGCTTTCTAATCTCATTAAAACAAGTCTTCACTATCCAGAATCATTTAATCATCCATTTCATCAAAAGAGGTTTGAAGGTTTTTTTGTTAAAATTTTTATACGTACACACACATTTATTTTGACAATGGCATTAACCCAAATATTGAAGAAGAAATTTAGAATAATATTGAGTCTATTGATAATTGCTTTGAAGTAATTTACCGTTTACGGCAGTCACTGTATGTTGCTGCTATGGTTAAAGATGGATATTGCCTCAGCCAACTCAGTTGCCAAAAGTTTCCTTTTGATGAGTAGGTTTATAATTAAGTCAAAAACAAAAAAACATGTTATATCATTTTGTGTTTGTTTTAGACCCAGACACTAAACCTAAGACATGACTGCAATATAGACACGTCAAAACAGTTCAAATTTCTACAGCATTATTTACTTAAGATATATTAAGTGGTAAACTTCCTGAGGAATGATGTATTTATAATTTTGGTTGATTATGTAAACTTAAGATTCTAAAAAAGTCCTAAATCAAATAACACTTCAAAAAATTGCTGGAGTCTATGAAGAAGTCTGATAAAAGCAGTCTGTAAGGGATAACTGAAGGTATGAATTTTAGCGAAATCACACCCTGGGTAAGGGTGGGGGAGGGTGGATAGAACAAAAAGGGAATGGTAACCTGCAGAACAATGACATCTGAGAGAGGAGCAAAGGAAAAAGGAGTCTGCAAAAAAGACGGGTTGAGAAGTAGCAGTCAAATAATTTGGAAGAAAAGACCAGTGAGGAGAATGTGGTATCTTAAAGGTTGAGTAAGAACAATTCAAAGAGAGCGAAGTAAGTGGTTTACAATGCTACAGAAAGGTCAAATAATAAACGGACCAAAAAGTTGTTCATTGGATCTGACAATGAAGAGCTCGCTGATGACTTTTGATAAGAATGTTACTATATGAAGGGGTGGAAGAGTGACATAGTAGGTTGAGGAGAGAATGGGAGGTAAGTAAGTAAAAATACTTGGTTGTAGACCACCCTTACAAGAAGCTCGACTATGAGCAGGGATCAGGAAATATCCATTCAATATTATTGTTTTATTACTATGTAATATGTGGATATTTGTATGATCTTGAAGAAATGATGGGATACGAGGAGAGCAGTAGCATCTTTAGTAGATGGAAAGATACACATACCAAGGAATGACAATTAACTTTGGACTGAAGAAGTGCCCTCTTTGCTATTGAAACAGGGAGAGAGAAAAGTAGGGAGAAACTTTAACAAGTTTACACATTATGGAAGGCTTTCATTTAGGGAATGTAGTGTTCATAGGAGCAAGGTTAACTACTCAAAGTAATTAGGAGATAAGAGAATAAAGGGTGTAGAGATTTTTTTAAAAGTGAAATTTGAGGATTAATTATTGAGAAGAATGGGAAGAAGCTGGCTAAGGACACACAGAAAGACTGCTAGACAAATTAAGACCTTGACAGCCCTGGACAGTGTAACTCTGTTGGAGTGTTGTCCTGTGAACCAAAGGGTCTCGGGTTTGATTCCCGGCCAGGGCACATACCTAGGTTGCAGGTTTCATCTCCTGGTGAGATGAGTACGGGAGGCAACTGGTTGATGTCCCCCCCCCCCCTTTCTCTCCCTCTCTTTCTCTCTCCTTCCCTCCCTCCCTTCCTCTTTCTCTAAAATCAATAAACATATCCTTGGGTGAGGGTTAAAAAAAAAGTTAAGACCCTGACAGAGACTTCAGAAATATTTAAAAAGTAACTTAAATGTGCTAACCATTTTTAGACCCTTTCATTGTGGATAGTGCTCAAAAACAAAAATGTATGGCTACAGTGATTTCTTCCCCACAATAACAGCCACATAGTAGAATATTGCTTGCATCTTAGAATCCCCCTCCCAGTTCATCCCCAAACTGGTAGTCATGTTTTTGCTTCCCCTTATAATTTTTCCAACAAAGTGTGTATGCTGATATTTTGATTTTTATGAGTTTTTTTATGTTCATCATTTTTCATATAATTATCAATCATTGCATGAAGCTGTAGAAGTAATTTTTATTGCCATATAAATATGTTGGAAAATACTAGAATTAGTTTACACTACTGTTGATAGATATTTTATTTTCATATTTAAGCTATTTTTAATTCTGCTGTGAACATTCTTGTATATAACTCCTGGTGCACGTGTGCTTGTTTATCTAGAAATTTTCCCAAAGTAGTTTTACCAATTTGTATATCCCACTAATAGTATATGGGAATTACCTCTGCTCTATTTCTTTACCAACACTATTAATGTTGGATTTTTAAAAATTTTAGCCATATAAGTTATTTCAAAAATACTTCGGTCTTACATTTTTGTCTAGATCGTAATGCTGCTCAGTACTCATTCTGAGTGCCTTTGGCAGCTGCACACTTTGATCACCTGTGGAAGTGTGCTTTAGTCCTCCCAGAGATTCTGATTTGATTAGCTCAGGGTGCGACTGGACATCCGAGTTCCCAAAGTTCTTCAGGTGATTCTCACGTGCAGCCCAAATTGAGGGGAAAATTATGTTTTATCCCTATTGAACCTGTCTTGACTTCACATACTTCCATGAGTTTTGATTCCATGATATTTCAGTTTACCCACTGTTTTACTTTGTTCCTGTTCATCAAACTCGTCCTGCTTCATTTACTTCCTGACTATCTTAGATTCCACAGTGCTTCTTTTTAACTTCAGTGATTAATCGTTGGCCACATTTTAGAGGCGAGGATATTTAGGTGTTCTCCACATGCTTCTATTGGGGTTTAAAAGCATCATAGATTCTAGGCAGTGCCAGAAAGTATGTGAAGCAGGACAGGTTTGATCAAACTAAAGTAGAGCAATGGGTTAAAATAAAGTACCACAGATTTGGCTGCACCTTAGAATCATATGGGTAATTTTTGAAAATCCCAATGTTCAGGCCAGTTGAATCAGAATCTTTGGGAGTAGGATCCAGGTGTCTGTATTTTTATTTATTTTTTAATCCTTACCTGAGGATATTTTTCCATTTATATTCAGGTAGGAGGAGAGAGAGGAGATAGGAGAGAGGTGGAGGTGGGGAAGTGGAGGGGGAAGAAAGAGAAAGAGAAAAACATCAATGTGAGAGATACACATCGATTGGTTGCCTCGCCACACAACCCCGACCAGGGCGGGGACCAAACTGCAACTGAGGTACGTGCCCTTGATGGGAATTGAACCTGCAACTCTTTGGTCCATGGGCCAGCTCTCTAACCGCTGAGCCAAACAGGCCAGGGCAAAGGTGTTGGTATTTTTTAAAATGCCCTCTGATGATACCAGAGTGCATTTGTATTAGTCATTGTTGCCACAGTAATGTTTCATAACAAACCACTCCAGAATTCAGTTTGCAAGGCATTTATTCCCACATTCATGGGTCTGTAGGTTAACTACTATTTGTTTCTTTTTTTTTTTTTTTTTTAATCCTCATCCGAGGACATTTTTCCTTTTTTTTTTTTTTTTTTGTACATACAGAGTGGGAGGGAGAGAGAGGGAGAGAGAGAGAGGGAAACATCGATGTGAAAGGGACACATCGAGTGGCTGCCACCCGCACGACCAACCAGGGCCGGGGACACACTGCAACCGAGGTACATGCCCTTAGCGGGAACCGAACCCGGGTCTCTCCGGACCGCAGGTCGACTCTCTAACCGCTGAGCCAAACCAGCCAGGGCGGTTAACTACTATTTGGCTGAAGTCTGTAGATGGGTTGGGTTCATTTCTACACCACACATATTTGGGGCTTAATCCAAATGAACTGCAGCTACCTGGATATGTTCTTATGGCATATCTCTGTGGTACAAAAATTAAGCCATATTGCATAGCACATTTAAGGCTTCTGTTTGCATCAAAGTCATTGATATTCCATTGGCCAAGTAGCCTCACTTTCACAATCAACAAGGATGACCTATAATCCCACAGTGGGAAGGCGAGAGGAGTAACTGCTAAACAGTAATAACAGTTACCACAGTAACCAAGATTGGGAGTCATTGAAATAGAGGGTCAAATAATTGGGCATCTTTGTGAAACTAAAGAATGGAAGTGTAATTGAGTGAGAGAGCTGGAGAGATGGGAGGTAGTGGTCAGAGAGTGAGTGGCTATTATTTTGGAGGAAGCTCTTTTAGGTGTCAAAAAATGTACATGGCATGGTCATGGCAGTTAGACGGCTGAATTTGGAATGCTACTGATGGTTATGGAGGTGACAGATCAATGATTTAAGGAGTTGAATAAGCATCTACCTAGGCAGATGAAATTGTCCAAAAGGATGACAAGATTTGGGATCGAAAGGAAGAAAGCAAATTCCTGCTGAATCTTTTACTAAATGAAGCCAATGGATGATGTGGAAAAGAAGCCTACAATGATGTTTCTCCTCAGGGTGGTATGCCTCTGCTTGACAGGCATGATAGATTAATGTTTTCCTCATCTTTACCTCAGATATTTCAAAATACTCATCTTTTCTTCTCCCAAAGGATCCCTGATTCTACTGAGTTACTGTCACTGGTTTTAGTTTGTCAGTACGGGACCAAAAAAATTAATAAATAAAAAAATAAAATCCTTGGAGTACTTTATGACAAATGGAGGTGTTTTTATGGAAGAGGTAGAAAGAAGACATCATCAAGAAGTGGCTGTGAGAACTACATTAATGATACATTGTGACCCGAAATGGAAGAAAAATAGCATTTGTTATTGAGGGCAATACAGGAAGCTGTGTACTCCACCAAGTTTCAGTTAAAGATGTAGAAACAGAGAAAAGAGATTGACGGTCTAGAGAAATGTTCTTCATGTGATGTAGAAATGTGTGTGGGGTTGGGAATGGGACAGAAGGAGGTTTGGTCATGGCAGTGGAACACTGCATTAGAGAAGGAGAATATGAAAAGGAGTAGGTGACCAGAGATAACAGAGTATGACTCACATCAGATTTAGCTGCCATAGGTTTTCAAAAGGAAAAGCCATACTAGATAATGTTTATGGAGCTTTGGAACATTATTCTCAGCATGAATATATTTGATCTTAACTAATCACCACAACTCAAGAGGTAGGTACAGTTGTTATTTCCAATTTACTGTTGAAGAAACAGGTACAGAGTTGAGCTGATAATTTGACTCTTAGCATCCAGAATCTAGTACTCATGTCTTTAAAAATGCCAAATTTTGGTGGTGGGGGAATAGTTGTCAGCAGTTCGATCTCTAGGCTCCGTTTGTGGCTCATCAGATTATAGAAAGACTGTTGTATAAAGCAGTGGTTTTCAGATGTGGTCCCAGACCAGCATCATCAACATCATCTCGGAACTTGTTAAAAAGGCAAATCTGCCCTGGCCGGTTTGGCTCAGCGGTTAGAGCGTCCGCCTGCGGTCCGGAGAGACCCGGGTTCGGTTCCCGCTAAGTCCGCCTGCGGTCCGGAGAGACCCGGGTTCGGTTCCCGCTAAGGGCACGTACCTCGGTTGCAGTTTGTCCCCGGCCCTGGTTGGTCGTGCGGGTGGCGGCCACTCGATGTGGCCCTTTCACATCGATGTTTCCCTCTCTCTCTCTTCCTCTCTCTCCCTCCCACTCTGTCTGTACAAAAAAATGGAGAAATGTCCTCGGATGAAGATAAAAAAACAACAAAAAACGGCAAATCTTGGGCCACACTCCAGACATGCTACTGAATCAGAAACTATGGGAGTAGCGCCCAGCAGTGTTTTTTTTTTTTGTTTTTTTTTTTTAACAAGCCCCCAGGTGATTCTGGTGCATGCTCAAGTGTGAGAGACAAGTCAGATTTGAGAACTACCTGGGTAAAGAATGGATTGCATCAGGGCACTAGTTCAAACGTTGTTAAGGTAAACCAAGACACATGGTGACTTGAAGTCATGAGGAAAATGAAGATGAGGTGAAGTACTGTAACCAGGTTCCAGAGATGTGTGAGTAAAAGAATTGACAGGAATTAATGAAGAAAAAAAAAAAAAAAGAAAATCAGGAATGGGGGTTGGGGCCAGAAAGCAGTAGTCCCCATTCCCAATGAAAAACCACTTAGTATCATGCCTAAGGTTTTCTGGGGTGGATGGGGGATTCACTGAGAAACTGTGAATGAAGGAAGAGGAGGAATGAGGATAATGAGTTTGGTTTGGAGCTAGAAAACATCCAGATGTTCACATTTCTTCTTTTACCAGAAACGTTTAAGTAAGGCATGGAGAGTTTGACATTTGAGGATTAAATGGGAATAGACTAGCAAAAGTTCCTGGGGTTTTGCTTTGGTTTCAAATTATGTGATTGGAATTTAACTTTTAATGAGGTGCTTCAGAGTGGAAACATACTCAGTAGTCTTGCTGCCCTCCTTGTGAGAAGTTTGTGGGGGAGGTAAGAGCATAGCACTAGCATAACAAGGGTATGTTTTAGAATTATCTTAGTTTTTGTTTAGGAAAATATGTCATTTGTAGTATTGTTTAGAAACTATTTCTCAGTAAGGATATAACATTTCTGAAAGCATAAAGTATCTGAGCAGAATTTTAGTTATTTTGTGTGTGCTTATTTTACTGTTTTTCCTTTTTCTTCTTTGAGTTTATAGGGTACAATATAAATACATAATAGTGTGCAACCAGGCTTCATTTGTGCACAGGTTATGTTCGTTTATTATGTTCTTGATTTTAAATCTACATCAGTTTGTTCATATGTCCTCTTCTGTCACTGCCTGTCTTTTCTCTTTGTTTTGGTAATTTGTGAATTATAAAGTGACACCAGAAATGCTCTTATCTGCACAAATGTGTCCACTAGAAAGGGCTCTTCTTATAACTTATATAGAAATAATTTTCATATTCTCCAAAATGTGATGGCTTTTATGTAGATTTGGTAGAAAAACAAATGTTTTGGGCCAAATTCTCAAAATTAATTAATTTTCAAGAAACACACACACAGAGAGAGAGATAATAGGATTAGTTGTTGGCATTTTGATGATTTATTTTTTTCTCCATTGATCTTGGTAGTTGAGGTTATTTACTTTTGTTTTTTATTTTGGGAAATAACCACCTAGAAATATTTTAGTTTTTTTTTTTTAAAGGTTAGCTATAATAAATGGAAATAAAATGGTTCGTAGATATATATATATTCTGATTATGTACTCAGGTATTATTAAGTTTTACTTCTTATTTACACAGTTTGTCTTAAGTGATTTTGGAATTCAGTTTTTTTCCTTTCTTGAATTTAATTGTTTTTAAGGAGCTTATGCTCTATTAGGTATTCTTAAGTGTTATTTTCCTGAAAGTTGTTTTTTAAAAATACACAGCTAATTTGTTGTTGTTTATTTCTCTTCTATAGCCTTTGTTTAGTACCAGTCACCCTTTTACTTTCCAATTGTTCTAAGGCTGATGTTGATGTAATAGTTGATCTTCGGCATAAAACAACAAGGTAAAGATTTATTTAGTGTACAGTTATTTTGTAGTTTAAGATTGATTTGAGAACAATTTAATGTTTGGAAATTATGCAAATAATTACTAACATGGATAGAGAAAGTTTCTCAGGTGTGCCCTGATTTTTTTTTTGTTTGGTGTTACAGAAGTGTTAGAGAAGAGCTATGGAGGAGTGTCTTATCATTGCTAAGACAAAATTAATTGAAAGCATTTCCAAAAGCAGCAAATTAATTTGACCAGAGATAAAAGTTTTTATAAAAATTTGTTGGTGAAAATGAAAACTAGCAAGTTTATGATAGAAATGTTTGTTTGTTTAGTTTTATTTTCTTGATTATAAATAATACTTGATTAAAATACACACACACGCGCACGCACACACGCACACACACGTCCATACTCCCATATCTGATACTCCAAGAGCTAGATGCTTTTTGGAATTTCAGAAAATGTTGGATTTTTAGAAAAGTAATGTGAAGTGAGTACTGATTTTTGTTGTATGACATCCCAGACGGGATCTGAAGCAGCTCTCTGAAATCCAAACATATTCTGTGTACGATTATGTTTATTATAAATTAAGTAACTAATGCCTAGGTGATAGATTTTGGGTTGCTTTCCATTTTTCAGTATTATAAACAGTTTCAATATTATAAGCATTCTTGTATACACATTTATTTTTATGTATGGATAACCAAGTGGTGATTAAAAGCTCAGGTTTGAAACCAGATTCCATAATTTAGTAGTGGCTATATTCAGTGTTGACTAAGATAATTCACTCTTACACTTGTACCTAGAACATAGTAACTGTTAATAAATATTAGCTACTATAGTACTAATAATAGCAGCATTGTCGTTATTGTTATAATTAATAAACAGTTGGCTTCATAAAATGATTTCTAAAAATTGCTAGATGAAAGGGATGTGTTACTGGGACTTCGGGGAAAAATTTATAAAGAAAAAAGCCCTTCAACTTACCCTTTTTCCCCTTTCTTAGTCCAGAATCATTGGAAATCCATGGATCATTTACATGGCTTGGACAAACACAGTATAAACTTCAGCTTAAAGGCGAGGAGATTCACAGTTTGCAGCTGAAAGCATGCTTTGTCCATACGGGTGTTTATAACCTTGGAACTCCTAGGGTATTTGCCAAATTATCGGACCAAGTTACAGTGTTTGAAACAAGTCAGCAGAACTCCATGCCTGCCCTGATCATCATTAATAATGTGTGACAACTTGTAAAGTTGTACTGAAATCCACATGAATCAGTTTATTTTACTGACTGAGTTTTACAGCAGTATTTGAAATACTTAACTTGTTCCAGAGGTTGGTGTCAGATCACTGAAAAATACTTGTCAATGTGTTGATGATGCAAAGCACGTTGGACTGAGAATGCTGATAATTCTTTTTTTTTTTTTTTAATTTCTTTAAACCTGATGATAATTTACATGCTCATATTACAGAATTTCAACATATCCATGCACCTTATTAAGCCCCATCTTAAAAACCAGTGTCTAAGTCTGCTGTTACACCTTATCGATGGTATACAAATACTAGGAGACAGTTTTGAGGAAGGAAAGGCCTTGTTGGCAATACTCCTGTTAAGCCATTAGTCAAATTCCAGCTTTACTGTGAAGTTCAATAGAGTATTAAATACAAAATGTCCTGTCTTGCTTTACACAATTCTCTAACATCCGTTTTGAACTTCAGTTATAGAGTCATCATACTTCAGTATCTGGTGGTTCCTATGGCTTATATATAACTTTGTAAAAAGAAAAAAAGTTTTTTCTTCTGCTTTGAATATAGTTTTGAAAGGAGTTTGACCTTTTTTTCCTCATTCATCTCAGCATAGTGTGCACTATTTCACAATATGAGATTTTTGTCATTTAAATTATCATATTCTTTATTATGTAACTTTAACAATTGAGTTGATCTGTTTAAAATATAAATCTCAAGTTAATTAAAAATAAGCTTTTCAAAAATGTATTATATTTATAACAAATGTACTGTAAATAGAATAAAGACACGCTATTCACTGTATGGATTTATTAGACGCCCCCCTTTTTTTATTCTGAGGACCTAATATATTCTTTATTTAAAATGAATGCCATTTCCCGAGAAAGCATATCACCTTTGTTTCCCAAAGTGAAGGTACAGTCCTTGTGACATTGTTATGCGTGAACAAATGAAAGTTGTCTTCAAATGTGTCATGTCTGGTGCCCAGTTACAAATTTGGATAATCCTTTTATATCCTGGGAGAAAGGAAGCTCAATTTGTATTGAACCTCTTATAAATAATCACATTGAAGACTGGTGCTGCTTATGACAGACCAGGTAATTTAGCCTTCCAGCTAAAAAGTAAAAATTCTGAGCAAGACAGAAGAAAACATCTTATGAAAAACAGTGTTACCAGTATAGTCATTAGAGGACCAAAATCCAGAAGAAAGTCTAGAGAGATGAGACTGTCGTTTGGAACTACTTTGCCTTGGCGTGTCTGACCACCTAAGCAGCAGCAGCTGAGAGGCAGAGCTTTACGTTTGACATCCTTTGAGACAAGAAGTATAATCGGGAGAAATCTGAACTGGAACAAGAGAGGAAAAAGATGGAAAATAGGTGGAAAAAAGGTCGAAGACCTACTGTGTTCAGTGAGAAAGGCTTACCTGTTTATTTGGAGTCCTAGAAGAGGAGAGGGGATAGGGCAAAAGCAGTACAGTGATACCTCGGTTCTCGAACGCCTTGACTTTCAACCAAATCGGTATTCGACCAGGAGATTCGAGAAACTTTTGTCTCAGAATCCGAACAAATATTTGGAACTCGAACTTCCGAGATGAGCCGAGTTGAGCCGAATGGCGTTCATTCGGCCCAGCGCGCCTTGCTTGCGTCATCAGTGTGAGTGCAGAGAGAGTCACGCTTTGTGGAGAGAGTCACGCTTTACACTGAATTTAACCCTTAGACATACTGTACACTTTTATTTCTTGTTGAGACTTATGTTTTTCTACATATTATATACAAATTAGGCCAGTAAATAGGCATTTTCTGGGGCTTGGAACGAATTAATCCAGTTTCCATTATTTCCTATTGGGTTTCATTGCTTCGGTTCTCGAACAATTTGGTTCTCGACCGTCCTCCTGGAACGAATTATGTTCGAGAACCGAGGTATCACTGTATTTGAAGAGAATCTTTGAGAATTTTCCAAGATAGACATCAAGTTAGATTCAAGTAGTTCAGTAAATTCCAAACAATAAATAAAAGAAACCTATGTATCCAGATACATCATAGTAAAACTGCTGGAAATTAAAAACAATCTTGAATACAGAAGACAAAACTTAAATGGTAATAATTCAACAAATAGCTGACTTTATTCACCAAAAATTAATGGAAGCCTGAACATAGTGGGGCATCTTCAAAGGGTTGAAACTTATCTACTAAGCCAGAATTCTAAACTCAGCAAGGATACCTTTCAAGAATGGAAGTGAAATTAAGATATTTTTAAACAAAGCCAGAGAGTTTATATCCAGGTTGCCTTAGAATAATAGTGTCTGCCTAAATCAATTTTTTTTCTATTCAATTTCTAAGTATGCAAATCAAGAAGAGCAGGTGAAACCACACCTAACTCATGCTTTTAGCATAACTAGACAAATTACTACTAACCTCATATCTGTCAATGAAAAATTTAGCACTAAATTCCAGCTAGCCTCTACTGTGAAGTTTTTGTGGTGAGTGGAGGAGGGGAAGAGAGGAATTCAGAGACTGGATAGGAGATAAGAGAACAGAGGATTCAAGGTGAGTTGAAATCACTTAAACAGAGAAAGTTGACACTAATGGGAAAGGATTCAATGAGAGCTGGTAGAGCAGAGTTTTGACGATAGGCAAGGCATTTGAGGCTTTATAGTGGGGCTTTGTAGGAGCTGCAAGGGATAGGGACCATTCATCAGCTAAGGAAATGCCTCCTAACAGAAATTACCTTGTAGATCAGCTAGAGGACTATTGAGTACTGTATTTGAGGCTTGTGCAGCCCAATAAGTTAAAATCTCAACTGAAATTTTTCCTTTAAAGATTCCAACCCCTTGGACTTTTGTTCAAGATGGCAGCGTAGGTAAACATGGTACTCACCTCCCACAACTACATCAAAATTACAAACTACAGAACAACATTGAAAACCACCTGAAATCAAGCTGAATGGAAGTCCTACATCTCCTAATTAAAGAACAAGCCATATTGAGACTGGTAGGAGGTGCTGGTCCCACAACCATGTGTGGTGGATAAAAATCAGGAGGGATACCTTGACTGTGAAGGTCCTCCCTGAGGAGTGAGGGGTCCCTGGCCCATACCAGCCCCCCTAGCTCAGGGTTCCAGTGCCAGGAAGAGAAGTCCCCATAACTGCCAGCTGTAAAAACCAGTGGGGATGGAGGCTGAGGCTGCTAGAGTCCCAGGCAGTTCCTCTTAAAGGGCCCATGCATGGACTTACTTGGACTTGCACCCTCTAGGCTCCAGCATGGGGAGGCAGCTTGAAAGACACCAGAGACATAGGGGGAAGAACTGAGTTGCTTGGCATTGGGGAGAAAGCTGAAGAGTCAGCTTTCTCCTGGACAGGTGTGCTGGCAGAGGCCCTTGTTCCTTTGTTGAACCCGTACCCCATGGGCCTGGCAGACGGGCACCATATCTGGGACTCCAGCAACTTGGTTCACACTGTTTGCCCCTCTCTGATGATTCCCTGAGGCCCTGTTCCACCCAACTTTCTGGCCTACCCAAGCTGTTTCCAGTGGCTTTACCATGGTATGCCCTGTCTTGGCTCCTGTTACAGATTTTCCTAAATTCTCTTTAAAAAGTAGCATCTTGCCTCAGCAAGCCTCATACCTCTCACTAAGTGGCCTCAGGCCTGGCACTAGGAGTAGCCATCCTTGGTTCATAATGTGGCTTTGCCTGGGCACCTCTAAGCCCAGCACAAGAAGCAGCCATCTGAAGATTGCTTTGGAGCTTATGCCTGGTGGTCCCGGGTAGAACACAAGCAGTGGCTGACCTTGCCCCAGAGCTAACACACCCAGTGGACAGCTTCAGACCACGGCAAAGCACCACCACCCAACCACCTCCACAGGTGACACACTCAAGGAGTGGACTCAGTGGGTACCAGAGCCCTGTTGAAGTAAGTCTTGCTCTGCATGATGGGCCCCTGCATAGCTGATCTTCCAAGGTAGTCAGAGGTCAGTGGTCAGTGGGTACAGCCAGTCCTTGCAGCTGATCAGCCTGAGTAAATCCCTCCCATTGATGTGCAACAGCAATCAAGACTCAATTACAACAGAAGGGTGTGCAGGCCACATGAGGGGTGCACCTTGAGGGCACAGCTGGGGTGATCAGGGAGGCTGTGCCACTGGACCTTATAGGACACATACTACAATAGGCCACCCTAGGAAGCTGAGGAGACATGACAACTCTACCTATTACATAGAAACAAACACAGGGAGGCAGCCAAAATGAGGAGACAAACATGTCCCAAATGAAACAATAACAAAACTCCAGGAAAAGAAGTAAGTGAAATGGAGATAAGCAATCTAACAGATGCAGAGTTCAAAACACTGGTTATAAGGATGCTCAATGAATTTAGCGAGGGCCTCAAGAGCATTAAAAAGGACCAGTCAGAAATGAAGGAGGTGCTAACTGAAATAAAGAATACTTTACCAGAATCAATAATAGAGTAGGTAAAGCCAAAAAGAAAACCATTGATTTGGAATATAAGAAAGCAAAAAACACCCCATCAGAACAGCAAAAAAAAAAAAAAAAAGAATCTAAAAAATGAGGACAGTGTAGGAGCCTCTGGGACAACTTCAAGTGTACCAACATTCACATGGGGGTGGCCAGAAGAAGAGAGAGAACAAGAAATTAAAAACCTATTTGAAAAAATAGTGACAGAAAACTTCCCTAACTTGGTGAAGGAAACAAACAATACAAGTCCAGGAAGCACAGAGTCCCAAACAAGATGAACCCAAAGAGGTCCACACCAAGACACAGCATCATCAAAATGCCAAAGGTTAAAGACAAAGAATCTGAAAAGCAGCAAGAGAAAAGCAGTTAATTACCTACAAAGGGGCTTCCATAAGACAGCTGATTTCTCAAAAGAAACTTTGCAGGCCAGGAAGGAGTGGCAAGAAATAGAGTGGCGAAAAGCAAAATCTACAACCAAGATTACTCTGTCCTGAAAAGCTATCATTTAGAATCGATGGGCATAGAAAGAGTATCCCAGACAAGAAAAAGCTAAAGGACTTCATCACCACCAAACCAGTATTCTATTAAATGTTGAAAGGTTTTCTTGAAGAAGAAGATAAAAAATATGAACAATAAGATGGTAATAAATACATATCTATCAACAATTGAATCTACAAGCAAAATGAACAAGCAGAAACAGACTCATAGATACAGAGGGTTGTCAGATGGGAGGGAGGTTGGGGGGATGAGTGAAAAAGGTGAAGGGATTAAGAAGTACAAATTGGTGGTTAGACTGACAGACCTCAAATGAAAGGGGGGTGGGGAGAGGGAAGAGAGAAACCAAAGAACTGTGCATATATACATAACCAGAGGACACGGACAGTAGTGTGGGGGAAGGCAAGGGGGTGACCGGAGCGGGGAGGAGGGGTCAATAGGAGAAAAAGGAGGGACATCTGTAATACATTCAACGATAAAGATACATTTTTTAAAAAAAAGATTCATTCCCTCAGGCCTGATTTCCAGAGACTCCATTAAACTGCACATGCATTTGGTACCCTAATAGCTACCCAAAGTTGTCTTTAAAATGTAGGTTTTGCCAGGCAGCTTGTAAGAGCCAGGCTTTACGGGAAGGACCACCGGAACAGTGCCTGGAAGGGAGGAGAGGAGGCTGGGGGGACTGGCAGGAACGGGGACAGGGGTCTAAAGGAGGAAGTGATAGGATGCTGAAGAAAAACCTGTCCCATGTCATCGTTTTGCTCAGGGTTAACCCCGTTCAGTGGTACTCCATTGCATGTTCCTGCATTATTGGCCTACAGTTTTTCACCTCAGGAAAAACGCATGCCCTGTTGTGTCCCCTGCCCATCTCCCAGCCCTGTATTTGTTTTGCTTTTTAAGCTGTGATACAAGAGTCAGCTTTAGTTACTTCATTAGATCTCCATTCCTTACCTACTGGAAGTAATTATGCTGTACTTGGTGGCAGGAAGGGATACATCTGAGAACTGGGCGCTTGTGAAAGGCAAAAGTGAGTGTTTTTTTGCATGTGAATGGTATGTCAGTTCACTAAACATTCCACCAGGACGTAGTATATAACAATCAGAAATCTTGTGAAGAATATTAGTATCTGTCAATTAGAGTCTGGTTTCAAAACAATTATTTTAACTGGAAAAGGGACATAAAGCTGCAAGAGGGACAATAGGGAGGTTAAAAGCAAGGTAGAAGGGGAGGAGGGGGTCTTGGAGGGAGGCCTCTGACCGAAAGGAGGCCAGGCGGGGGTGGGAGGGCAGGCTGGGGAGCCAGGCTCAGCCAAGTCTGGAACAGGTGGGGCCCAGCTCTGTGCAGCTGCCATGTTTTGTTCCAGCAACCCTCCAAGGGGCAGCTGCACAGCGAGAAGAGACCAAAAGAAAGACCTGGTTTTGCAAATTCCAAAAGACTCAAGATTCAAAACCTGGGCACCGAACAATTCCTGAGAGCGGGGTTGCCAACCTGCCGGCTTCGCTCCAAGGCTGCTTGCGTTCTGGAACTCACGTGGGTCTCTGGCTACTCCACTCCTGCCCTGCGTTTCAGGATGAGTGCGACAAGGTGGAGAGGAAGGTCACATCTAAGGACACTTATTTTCTTCTTGGAATTTTAGGACCAGGGCTTGCCAAAATGTCTGAGGGAGACAAAGTCTGAGGGTGAGGGGAGGCCCACAGTGGTGCCCTGGAGTGTGTGTTCACACCACTCATATGAAAGCCCATTGTTCAACTTTCAGGAATTCTGGGAACCACCTGTTAAACACAGCCACTAATGAAAACTTGCAAATAAACACATTATATTAAAAATAAAGGTAATAGCCTGGCCAGTGTGCCCCATGGACTGACAGGTCCCGGTTTGATTCCTGGTCAGGGCACATGCTCAGGTTGCCGGCTCGATCCCCAGTAGGGGGCGTGCAGGAGTCAGTTGATTGATGTATCTCTCTCTCATCCATGTTTCCCTCCCTTCCTCTCTAAAAACTCAATAAAAACATATTTTAAAAAAGATAATAAATCCTCAAGATTCACATTGCTTCCTAAATATTTCACTAATACCTATACTCCCAAGATATCTGTCAAAAAAAGAACCTGAATCTTTGAGGATGTCAGAAAGATTTTTACTTATGGGCCTTGCTGAGGACTATATAACCCGAGAGCTGAGCTTCAGGAAGCCTTGCAACAATGCTCTAACTTCAGAAAAGTAGGGGGCAGGGGATGCTTATATAGGCCAAGGAGTAAACTAAAAGTTTCACTTGGGCACATACAGTCCCACGAGGAAGAGTTTTACATCAAAGGAATGTACAGAAAAGATAAGGTTGAGTTGCTCTTTATAGTTGAAACTGTGAAATATTTTTTAAAAATATTTTTTCTTTATTGATTTTATAGAGAGAGGAAGGGAGAGGGAGAGAGAGATAGAAACATCAATGGGGGAGAACATTGATTGGCCGTCTCCTGCATGCCCCCCACTGGGGATCGGGTCCACTACCTGGGAATGTGCCCTGACCCGGAATCGAACCAGCGACCTCTTGCTGTGTGGGTTGACGCTCAACCCCTGAGCCACACTGGCCCGGCTGTGTGAAATATTTTAAAATTATATTCAATATAATATTTGATCACAATGTAAGTAGATGAATACAGATAGATGTTCCAAGACAGTATTTCTTCTTAGGTTAACAAGAACTGTAAGAAGACTTAAGTTTTTAAGCACAATATTATGAAATAGTGTTTCCCAAAATGTGTTTCACTAAACAGGATGTTAATGAGGTATTAGTGCACCCTGGCCAGTTTGGCTCAGCTGTTAGAGCGTCGGCCTCAAGGACCAAAAAGGTCATGGATTTGATTCTCTGTCAAGGGCAACTACCTGGGTTGCAGGTTCGATCCCTGGCCTGGTGGTTGAGGTTGTGTGGGAGGCAACCAATTGATGTCTGCAAACAATATGTAAATAAATGGGTGTGGCTGATTTTATAAATAAACACCCATTCTTGTAAATAAAGTTTTATTTGCTTTAACACTGAGTGACATTGTCATCATACCTTGGGAACCTGGACAAGACAGAGAGTAAAGAAGAAACGAGAAAGGACAGAATGTAGGGTGAAGGGATGCCTCATACCTTCCTAAGGCGGGTTTCACTAAAACCTAGCAAGTGATTTCTGAAACCAGCTATATCCACTAGAGGGCGCCAGGAGTACAATAGTGCATCAATGCTATCTTTACAATTTGCCTTTGAAATGTTGAAACTGGCGTTTCATTATGTGGTAGCACTTAATGGAGTTTGGAGTTAGTATTAAACTTTTTTTAAGCTACAGAGAATTAGAACCAGGCAAGTTAATGATAATAATTTATTAACCTCAGATACTAAAGGTGTTAACCCAGGACATACTTAATCATTAAAACAGTTGCTGACTTTTTAGTACTTTTTATCTCATCCAGAAAATCAAGATGCGTGGGTTTTCTTGAAATTTTTGACATTTTAAGACATAAATTTGTATTGTTCACAAAGTCATTTAATTTATCGCAATGCAGTCTAAAATGGAGGTTAAAATAGAAAATTGTTAAATCAATAAAACCTCTGACAAAACATGGGTAAGAATTCCTCCATCCCCCTTGTTGGCTGTGGACAAATCTCTTCGTTTCCTTGTAACACAGGATTCTCTTATGGTATTTAAATGAGATAATGAGTTTTAAACTGCTTGGAACTTGGTGTTTAATACATAGTAAATCATGGCTAAGTGGCTAAATGCTGTGTTGGTGAGCTACATGTTTCAATGTATCTGGAGAACTCCTGCTAGTAGGATATGATGTTATTGAGCAAGAAGGGCTCCAGGCTGTTGAGGAGAACAGGAAAGCTTACCAGCTTGATTTAGTCATTTGAGCAGCTTTCTGAAGTATCTCAGTAACCCAAAAGTCAAAATCTGGCACTGTTTAGAAGCAATGTGTCATAATCTTTCACATTTTAAAACAGAAGTTACAGTTATAAACTAAAACATCAATTTCAAAATCAGCACCAGGATTCAGATAGTGAGTGTAATACTTAAATACTGTTGGTATTTAAAAGCAGGTTGTAATACTTACTAAGCAATAAAGTAAGGGTGTATGATTTGGAGTGGATGAGTTTACTTGTGGGTAATAGACCATAATCTCTAAAACAAGACTTCTTTGAAAGATCTGGTGTGAATGGCTCCTGCCCAGACCTTGAGAAAGTCAGTCACTTAACCACCCACCGTAGTTTCCTCATCTGTAATGTGCGGCCACAGTAGTCCCCTCTCACTGGGACTGTGTTGAGGAGCAAATGACTTAATTCCATGAATTTCTTAGTTCAGTGACTGACAGGTGGTAAATACTCAATAAATCTGTTATTTTTAAACATGATTTACTTATATTCTATTTGAGAATGCTCTCCGTAAGCCCCTCTATTAGATTCAATTTCAAATGGCTGTACGAACCATAAACCCATAATTCTGTCTATAGCAACCATTGTGCAATTTTAAGTTTCCAGTTTTGCTCAAGATTATAGGCTGTCCTGTGATTGCAGCCTTGGGCCAGGTGTACATTGACCGTGGTATTTGCTTCCTTCACATGATCTAGTGCAGGACATACTAGAAACTTGTTCAATTGAGTAGAAGCCTTGAATTGATTAAATTACCTTTTGTCTATTAAAAGCTGAATGAATTTGTGATGACACAACAGCTCCCCAGTGGCTTTAATATAACATGTATGGAATGCTTTATTTACAAATATTTACAATCCTGGTATTTAGCTGAATAACAACAAGCTTTTAAAACCGAATTCACACACTTGCATGCCCAGGAAGTCATGTGGAACAGTTGTTAATTTGAGTTGTTAATTTGACATACTGTGCTTGTGCAGTGTAAACCCAGTCATCTCTTCATGTTTGAAGGCACTCTTTGTATGTTTTTGCTTAAGAGGAAGTCATTTTGTTTTCATTAGAAGTTTAAGCCTTGTAACATATTAAGGAGCATGTGAGATAATTTTCTCATCGTGCCTTTACTAACAGACTCAGTCTGATGCTGCTTTCTTTTTTTTTTTTTTTTTTTTTATCCTCACCTGAGGACATTTTTCCATTTTTTGTTCAGATAGAGTGGGAGGGAGAGAGAGAGACAGAAACATCGATGTGAAAGGGACACATCGAGTGGTTGCCACCCACATGACCAACCAGGGCCGGGGACAAACTGCAACTGAGGTACGTGCCCTTAGGGGGAACCGAACCCGGGCCTCTCTGTACCGCAGGCCGATGCTCTAACCGCTGAGCCAAACCAGCCAGGGCCTGATGCTGTTTTCTTATTTCTTAGTTTCGTGCATTGAAATACAGTATTTTATCTTAAAACAGTCCAAAAATCTTACTCTGTCCAAAAGAAAAAAAAGTTCCCCAAAGTATTGCAAACGTCACTAGCAATAATTTTAAAAAGGTTATAATATATTCTCTAAAATTTGAAGGGATCATATTCTCCTAACAAGCATGAGTTGATTGTGGCCACTATTTAACTACGTGTTTTGAAAACTGTATGCTTTTTAGACCATGCTTCTGGAGGTTACACGAGAACTCGTAATGGTGTTGTCTCTCTGTCTGGAAAGTTGATTATAGGGTAGAAATGGGAGGGAAACTTTCTTTTCTGTATTCTTTGTCACCATTTACATGTCAAACTATTCAAATATCTTTATTTTAAAAATTAAAATAATTAAAAACATAAAAGCTAATTTCCAACCCTCATTTTAATTAAGCAGATCTGAGTAGGGAACCCTGACTTTACATATTTTAACAACAAAAATGGTCACTTTTTAGGTTTCCTAGGAATTTGGCATTATTATGAACATAATGGTAGAATTGAGACTTATCTCCTGAATGAATGTGTGGTATCCATATGTACCAGCAGTTACTGGTAATTATTGTAGTTTTAACATTAAATAGAGTAACAATAATCTAGTTTTTGCCTTTAAGTGACACTTTTGGATCAACTCTCACAGAGACTCCCAGGATTTACGTAGTTCCCAGGAATTATTTTACATTACTCATAAAATTCACGGACAAAACATGTCCCATCTTCTTGTATAAAGCCTAATTGTTTTACTCGGAAGAACCAAGGATTCAAACTAGGGAGCACAGCCCAACAGCCCCTGAAGACCATATCATACGTCCAGGTAGAAGACTGTTGATGACCCTTGGCCTGGGCACCGTTTCTCCCTGACCTGCGGTACTGGTTCCCTCTCATCACCCAAAGCTGCCACCCGCCCTCTTGGACTAGCAGGCGCAGCAGGAAGCAGTTCTATTCTTCTGCCGCCTCCTCCCCAGTGTACACACCCAAACCCACCAGCCCTACAGAGGGAAAGCCGGGGGCCATCACTCTTCCAGTCACTTTAAATCTCAAGAACAGCCTCAATTTCAATGGAAAATTCCAAGCATTTTCATAACCAGAATTCTGCATTTTATGGTTTGGTTTTGTTTGTTTTTTTATCCTCACCCGAGGACATTTTTCCATTTTTTGTTCAGATAGAGCGGGAGGGAGAGAGATGAAGAGAGAGAGAGAGAGAAACATCGACGTGAAGGGACACATCGAGTGGCTGCCACCCGCACAACCAACCAGGGCCGGGGACAAACTGCAACCGAGGTACGTGCCCTTAGCGGGAACCGAACCCGGGTCTCTCTGTACCGCAGGCCGACGCTCTAACCGCTGAGCCAAACTGGCCAGGGCTGCATTTTATGGTTTTGCTTCTCTCCTGGGAAGATTTAAATGGAGGAGGAGGGTGGCCCACTTCTCCCTTTAACATTGTGTGTTTCTCCTCTTCCATCTCGGTGCACCTGGCTGCCTCCAAATCTTCCGGAATGTGGTGAGAGGACCAAGTGGGAGAAGCGAGAGTTAAAGAAGGCCTTTTCCCTCGCTGGTGCTGTGGTCATCCGGCCTTGGTGTTCCCTGGGGGCTCTGGTCTCAGTTCTTCAAGGCTGACGCTCCATCAGGGAATGCTCTGTGGGTCCTGGGACACCTCCCATCTCTTCTCCTCTAAAGTGCCTCCAATGTGGGCCATGCCTCCGTGGGTGGTTACTTATGGCTCTCTCTGTCTTTCTTGGGCTCCCAGTTCCCAGATGAACCCCTTTTAAATCCAGCCACAGGATGGCTTTCTCTTGTTCGTGGTCCAACAATCTGCAAGTGCAGACTATTCCCGAAGCAGCTACTACTCCTTGCTCTTCTCTCAGAGGAACCAGCCAAACAGTTTTCCAGCCCTGTGCCTGCTTCTCCCACCTCTCTTCCCTGCAGTCTCCGCGCCACCCAGGTCGAAGCGTTGAGAAGTTCCTCTGAAGTCCTGTCTAGGTCTCTAGACTGAACCCTCTGTGTACCTTTGAGGTGGGGGCTGAGTCGACCGGAAGCCGACTGTCTCCTCTGGGAATCCTGCGTAGGCCAGTTAGTACCGTGTTTGGAATGTGGGGGTGCTTTCTACCTTTTGCTCTACTCTCGTATTTTTGGGGCATCTGTGGAAATGAAAACAGAAAGAGTCCCATTTCAACAACTGATTTCATTTATTTTACAGGACAATTTGGGTTTCTTGGTGTCAATATTATTGTAGGTTGGCCTTTTCCAAAAAGTAATACAAGGTGGTTGTTCTTGGGGAATTTTACTCTATTTGCTCTAGTCTAATATAATTTCACTCTCTTACCCATTTCCATTTTATTTTTCTCTAGTTTCTCAGTATTCCTGCATTTTTAGCAGTGTCTCATATTGGTGCCACTTCCAATATAGATTTCATCTGTAGCCTAATTTTGTTTTGCACTTTTATTCTTAAAATTTTTTTTTTCTTTATTGATTTTAGAGAGAAGAAGGGAAAGGGAGAGAGAGATAGAAACATCAATGAGAAAGAACACTGATTGGCTGCCTCCTGCATGCCCCCTACTGGGGACCTCACACACAACCTGGGCATGTGCCCTGACTGGGAATCGAACCGATGACCTCTCGGTGCATGGGTCGATGCTCAACCAGTGCGCCACACCAGCTGGGCTACTTTACACTCTTTCTTTCTTTCTTTCTTTCTTTCTTTCTTTCTTTCTTTCTTTCTTTCTTTCTTTCTTTCTTTCTTTCTTTCTTTCTTTCTTTCTATTTTATACTTTTTCAAGTCATTCTCATCATTGTGTCCTTGTGTTCTTGTATCTCTCTGCCTTGTGAAGGGGTTAGTAATGTTTTAATGGGTAAAGGTAAACGTTTGTAAAAGGCAAAAACTATGGAAATTGTGATGCAAGCTTGCATGACCTTTGTTCAGCCTTCTGTTGAGTACGGATAAGGGCTATCTGGATTATCCCCAAGACAATGGATAACCCAGCAGGTGCCGGACGAGGTACCAGACCAGCCCAACTGCAAGGTGGACAATGGGCCATGCAGAGTACGTCAGCAAGACCTGCTGGAAGCCAGAATTAGGGTATGTAACCGACACCCCATCCCTAATTGAGGCTGACCCCTTCTCGGCTCAGCCCGCCTGCACTCAGGCGCATGCAATAAAGCTATTTTGCTCTACATTGGCCTTGGATTGTGGATGTGATCTCCTGCCGGCTCAGACCTTTTACCTTGTGCTCTTGTTATACAGAGGGGATTGGTTCATTAAGTGTTTGTCTTTTAATGTGACGGGTGTATCTTTGGCCATAAATTCTGTCTGCTCTAAGCAACATTACAAGATATTTTTTCTTGTTCTTTCTTTTTTCTTGCAGTATACCTATTCTAGTCTGGTTTATAAACTTATCTTTTAAAAATAATGAGTTCCTTGGCAAACTGTTTGCAAGAGGTTGATGGTAAAGAGGGTTGTGCATGTTTGACAGCTCTGTGTTTGAGCAATTTTCCTTATGATTGATGGGTCTGTATATTGAGTAATGTTAGCCTTTGCTATATTTTAGCCAACCAAGATTAATAGCTGTAGAAGTTGTTGCTGACTGTTTCTCCTCCACCTTGCCTCACTGCAAGATTTTTTTCTTAAAAAATGACTTGTCAGTATAATTTCTTGTTCAGCCCTGCCTTCTCTGTTTTTCTTCAGGTTCAAACCCAAACAAGAGACGTTCTCATCTTGACTTGCAGGACAGAACACCCTTCTGGTTTTCCTCCAACACCTCTGATGCTCCTTCTGGGTCTCCTTTCTAAGCTCTCTTTTCCTTATTTCACCATCAACAGGCCAAATTGTTTGTTAGAGGGGGTGGGTTTGGGCACAGCAGGAGGTTTCCATTAGAAACAGGGAATTGGTTCTACTCCTGATTTTTCTTTCCAAACTCCCATGCATTCCTGAGCTAACAATCACAGAAAATCACAGAGAAAGTGCCTTTTCTCCTGAGCTTTTTAGGCTGCATAATTGTGCATTTAAACATGAACTGTATTCTGTCCAGCTGGAGTGGCTCAGTGGTTGAGCGTCGACCCATGCACCAAGAGGTTGCCAGTTCGATTCCCAGTCAGGGCACATGCCCAGGTTGTGGGCCTGATCCCCAGAGAGGGGCATGTAGCAGGCGGCCAATCAATGTTTTTTCTCATCGATGTTTCTATCTCTCCCTCTCCCTTCCTCTCTCTCTAAAAATCAATAAAGAAAAAAAAAATTTTTTATTAACTGTATTTAATGACTAGAAGAGTTAATAAAGAAGACAACAAAGAAATACCTGTACAGCCCTGGCCAGTTTGGCTCAACGGAAGAGCGTTGGCCTATGGACCAATGAGTTGTGGGTTCAATTCCAGCCAAGGGCACGTACCTCGGTTACAGTTTGTCCCTGGCCCTGATCAGGGTTGTGCAACAGTTGATGTGTCTCAATAAAAAAAAAAAAAAAGAAGAAGAAGAAATAGCTGTACCACAGAAAAAAGAATCCAGAGTAAAGAGATGAAATAAATTTTTGAAATAGTTTTGTATAATAAATGAAAACTAAGCCTAACGCTATTATATTGGGAAGATTTGACTCTTTGTTAAGTTTAATATTTAAAAAATTAGGACCATCTACCTGGCAGTTAAAATTTTGTGCTGCATATTTTACATTAATGTATTGAATTAATCAGAAAATAAATAACTGTAACTTAGGTACAATTTTTAAAATAAATGATTATCGCTACAATAATAATAATGTAATAATTCCTATGTTCTTGTGTACAGGAACTTGGAAGTTGCCACTTTATATGAACACTTGTGTGCCTATTGTGGCTATGTTAAAACATAAATTTAGGTTTCCCATATAGGAACTGGGAATTGGATGCTTCTCACAAACACACATTTGTCAATTATAATTATTTTTAAACATAAGCTTACATCCCCTATTTTCCAACCAAAATTTCCCTCTGAGCTTTAACCCTAGACACCATCACTTATAAGTCCCACAGACATTTGAACTCAGCCTGTCTTGGCTACCCCACCCTCCCCAACCCTGGTGCTCCCACCAACTTCCTTGTTTTATTCTACCCTTCAGCCACACATCAAGGCTGGGACACAGGGACTTGCCCCTAACTTCTTCGTCATTCATCCTCCACATCCAATGGACTGCCATGTCCTGTTCGTACTATCTCCTACCACACAAATGTGTCTTCTTTTCCTTTGCTTCTTCCAGACTCCAGACTTCTGTGATGAAGAAACTGTACTACCGAAGTTACCTAATGGGCCTAACCTTCAGGATACCCCCTCTCCAATCCAGTTTCCAAACTGTATTGGAGTATCCTTCTCAAGTACAAATCTGATCAAGTTATTTCCTTGTTTGATGCTTCTTTTCCTTACTTAGAAAATCTAAACTCCCAGCAGGCTCTTTGTCCCGAGGCTTAGCTTAGATGCATCTTTCCCCTTGCCTTACCTTATACTCTAGGCTATATTCAAAACAACTTTGGGTTTCTCCAGTGCATCATGCTTTCCCTCACTTCTGGGTCTTTGTATAAACTCTTCCCTCTGCCTGGAATGCACTGTCCCACACATGCCTCTAGGTCTGCGTCCTTCAGGATTCTGGCTCCATGTCCTCCCTGAGGCCTCCCGAAGTCCCCAGAGTAGCTGCCATGGCTCCCAGGGCCATGCCTACCACATGGTGTCATGCATACCATGGCGGAGCTTGCCGGTCACCCCGCAGTACCCATTCTCCCCTTCTTCCACAGAGCAGAACCCAGATGTTTAGCTGGCATATGCCTTGTCAGAATAAGGAACTCTCCAGTGAGTAGATGCACCCATAAGTCTAAATTTCAGCCCGTGGCACGTAAGTGAAGTGTCATGTGTGACTTCTGGGACGTGTCCTGAATGGGCAGGGGTGTGCCTTCCTTCTTTGATCCTTTCTGAAGCCCAGGATGCACAGACGGGGATGGCTCCAGCTGGGGCAGCCACCTGGGGCCACCAAGTGGAAGCCATGTGGTGGGAATAGAGTGACATGTGAGTAGTAGCCCTTGGCCCTAATGACCTTGGAGTCCACATGGTAGCGTGGGACTGTTTGCCTGGATTTCTGTCAAAAGAAAATTAATTTTATTTAAGCCATTGGTATTTTTACTGACCATAACCCTAATAAAACTGTATAGCCATTGCCAGTAAGGTGTGTTGTTACCTCTGAGTGTTAAGATCCTTGAGGGCAGGTGTCTCCTTCACCATTATACCTCCAGATCTTAGCACAGTGCTGGCCATATACTATAGGCCAAGAATATTTGCTTAAAAATACGTGTTCAGTGAGTGGATCAACCTGACGTATTTATGGAGGCAGGCTGTTTCGGTGTGCCACATTTTATTGTCTAAACCCAATTTAGAATACAGCAGTTCATGTGATTGAGTTTAGCATTGCTTGTATTGATTAATTCCCCCCGAAATTCTCCAACTCCCATGTTTTTAAAGTCTAGTCTTTAAAAAGGTTCCCCTTTACCAGGTTTCCCTCCTCACCCCCAAGGATGCGTATCCTACTGCAGGTCTATCCTGGCTGTGCTCGTCTGGACAGCTGCTGTCTGGCTTCTGGGGCCTCCTCTGGCCACTGGGCAGGGAACAGGCTTTTCTACTACAGCTTCTCTCATGCTGCTTGGCCCTACGTGTGGTCAAGCCAGGCCCTTCCTCAAGACCCCAAAGCATCGCGGATACTAAGCCATGTAATTGAAACAAGAATTCACTGAAGGCTTGCTGTTATGAACACAGACTAGAGTCTGTTTTTAATATAGAGTAAAATTTCCTATTTAAACAAAAGTTTAAAGTCCTGTCCTCATCGATCCATTTGTCTCACTGGGCTTTTGCTGATTGATTGGAAGAGCAACATAGACCCAAACTGCTGTTTATTAAATATTTATAAGATGTCTTTTCTAATGGGATGTAAGCAAAACTGCCTAACCTTTGCCGCCCTGACCTTTACTGGTTCCCAAGGCTGTACACAGCATAAACATCCTGGAAAAGGTAGTCTGAAAGCAAAGGCCAGTGAAGCTTGGCTCACAAGACGTGCAGAAATGCAAGCCACCCTCGGAGAATTGTCCCCCAACAGAAGACCGCCACTATGTCCCTTGAGGGTAACTGAACATTTAAGAAGCTTTCTTGAGTAATGTTAAGAGTAGCAAACCACTTTTAGAATGCCCTCCACCTGGAAAATGATTGTTACCATGTAATCGTAAAGGAAAAGGAAGTGTTATATTAGGAAAATTGTTAGGATTGCTGGCGAAGAACTAAGGACTATGGATAGCCTTAGAAACCATATTTACACCCTCTAGTGTTAATCATTAAACAGAAAATCTGTGCTAGACATTTATTTCTTGGTACTACGCCTTGATGGTCTGGTGATAATTGGAAATTCTTTGCAGATAAAGATAATTGTTATACAGTCTCTTTGTCATCAAATGACTAATACCACAGTTCCAGAGTTCCCAACGTTCACACAAACTTTCCTATTTGTGGAGGCTGACACCTGGTCCACAGCTTGTTACTTCCTTTTCCTTAGTCACCGTTTGGCTTTGCAGGTGTTCAAATGTTCCATATTTAGTGTAACACTTCCCACTAGATGGGATTCTCGAGGATTTTTACCTCTTGCCAGATAAAGTAGCTTTGCCTTTAGTTCCTTATTTATGACAGAACTATCACAACTCTCATATTTTGTAGCATTTTTTATTCTTTTATTTTTATGGAATATGTTAAATTCTTTATTTTTTATGTAATAAGATAATATTATAGAAATGGCAAGCTTTTAAAAAGAAAGAAAGAGACAAGCTGACCCTAATTGAACAAATTAAACTATTAATTTTATGTTAACTTTTAGCTGTTTGTGACTTGGGAATAAAAATTCTATGTCCTCCAATTTGTGAATTAGAAAATGTTGTGTGGGTGTATGTGATATACATTTCTAGTTTGTAACATTAAAATACATATATGTGTATATTTATTTAGTGATGCATAAAGAGAGCTATTTGGAAATTAGAATTATTTCCAACAATCAAAACAATGTCTATATTTGGTTGGAACTGATGATAAGGTTTCATACAAAGGAAGCCCTCTTATTTGTTGATTTAAATTAAATTCAAATTTTCACCTGTTCATCTTTCTTAAAGCACATGATCTTATACCATTGCCATTTTTTAATGTATTTCTTACAGATTTTAAAGAGAGAGAGGAAGGGAGAGGGAGAGAGAGAAACATCTATTGGCTGCCTCCTGCATGCCCCCTACTGGGGATTGGACCAGCAACCCGGGCAGGAATTGAACCAGCAACCTTTTGGTGCATGGGACAATGCTCCACAAATTGAGCCACACCAACCAGGGCTCATTGTCACTTTGGATGTTAACTCTAAGCCCAAGATTGTAGGAGGGTGTCTGTTGCCAGGCCAAGACCTGTTGCCACACCCACAAGTCTTCCGAAGGTGATGTTTGCCTCAGCCAGTTCACGGCCTTCAAGGGACTGTCCCAAAGCCTTGATGTCTCAGAAATCTGGCTTTAACAGAAACCTAGGAAGAGATTCATTTCTTGTATAGACTGAGGAATGTGTGCATGCACGCGCACACACACACACACACCCCGAGGTGAATTTATAATGTATACCCATTTATTAATTTACAGAAAGCAGCAGTGACACTTGGATCAGAATGCTCATGTCAGATCTGTCCTTTGGCTTCTTGCAAGCAAGCTACAAAGGAAGCCAGACTATAATCCAAACATTTGAAGAGTGTCGAGTCAAGGCAAAGAGTCTTTTGGTTTGAATCTTTGATGGCAATGACCTATCTCAGTCTCCATGAAGAAGATATATTGTGAATAGAAAGTTGGGGAGTAAACTATGAATAAATAATATATCTGAAAAGCTTACCAATATCCAGTGCTCTAATCTAGATTACTCTGGAGCAAAGGATAGAAAGTGATCGTAATTTAGTAAGGGGAAAACTACATTATATGAAACCTGGTGACCAGGGAACCAAGGCACCCTGATGTCAATACCAGGCAGCACATTATTACATCATGAGTAGCAGTGAAGCTCCCCACAGGGTGGTCTTTGTTCCTCAGGCCATAGCAGAGGTACCCTGTTGGAGGTGGTGATGGTATTAGGTAACCATTAGTCCCTCTATTGTGTTGGATGTTTAATGATGGTTTCTTCCTGGAGGCACAGAGAATTTCAAAGAATTGTTTACTTAGAGTGTAGTCCAGTCAGGAAAGAATGCTGCAAAGGAATAGTTAATAAAGGGAATGACAGTCATCAGAGGGAACAAGTAGGTAAATAAAAGGAAGGGACAAGGTGGCAGCGGTGGGGCTATTGTCTCCACTCTGTCCTTGTATCTCTTCCCCCTAATGTCAAGCTTGAGCCTGAGGTGGCAGACAGATCCCCCTCCTTCCTATTTTTTATCTGGTATCTTCAGATTAAGAGTTTACTGTTTCTCTTTCAAATCACTTCCCTCCCCCCATGCTTTATAAGGTGAAATGCATTTAATGTGAAAAGACTTCTAGGACTTCAGTTCCTTTGTGAGAAGATGACTTGGGTGGGACTGAAGGAGGAAAATACTGGCAACAGGAACTGGGCTTTAAGAGAAACTAATAAATAAGACCTGGGAGTTTTTGTTAATATTAACCCACCAGTTCCCCAAAGTAGGAACAATGGTTCTTTTGTTCTTACTGAGAGATAAGAGGACTGTTGGAACTGCATGAAGTGCTATCAATGTGAAACAGGATCAGAGAAATAGAAACAGCAAGTAAAAATACTGAAAGAGATTGATGGAAATCGAGCATATTTTCTGACAGTGCTTAGCATAAATATGAGAGTTGGGGGAGGGGTGTCTAGCTGAGCAGGAGTGAAAATTCTTTAAAAATTTTTATTATTTATTTATTTAATTGAATTTATTGAGGTGACATTGGTTCTCAAAACCATCATCTGCACACGGCATTGTGCACCCATTGCCCCAAGCAAAGTCTCTTTCTGTCCTTTCCCCTACCTTCACCTAATATGCTTTTAAACTCACATTCTGAGTTTTGATTCCATGTACCTTAAAAAAAAATTTTTTTTTTATTGATTTTAGAGAGAGAGGAAGGGAGAGGGAGAGAAAGATAGAAACATCAATCAGAGAGAACATTGATTGGCTGCCTCCTGCATGTCCCCCACTGGGGATAGGGTCCCACAACCTGGGCATGTGTCTTTTTTTTTTTTTTTTTATCCTCACCTGAGGACATTTTTTGTTCAGATAGAGTGGGAGGGAGAGAGAGGAAGAGAGAGAGAGAGAAACATCGACGTGAAGGGACACATTGAGTGGCTGCCACCCGCACGACCAACCAGGGCCGGGGACAAACTGCAACCGAGGTACGTGCCCTTAGCGGGAACCGAACCCGGGTCTCTCGGGACCGCAGGCCGACGCTCTAACCGCTGAGCCAAACCGGCCAGGGCGGGCATGTGTCTTGACCAGAAATCAAACCGGTGACCTCTTGGTGTGTGGGTCGATGCTCAACCACTGAGCTACACCGGCCCAACTATTCCATGTACCTTTTAAAATCTCAATTCCATTTTCCAAGTAAATTTCTCAGTGAAAAGATATTTCTCACCGAAAATGTTGAAATTGGCTTTCTGTATCAAATTGGTCCTATTTGAGCCTGAGTGTTGTGACCTAATTTTCCCTGAGCCAAGTCATCCCAGAATGTACAGAACATTGAGACTCCAGAACTGCCGAGTGGAGGTCCAAAGTCGGTAGTATTTCTGAGTAATTCTGAGATCTTCCCGGACCTCCTAGTTCCCACAATTTTGAGATCTAAAAATAATTTGGAAAACAATTTTTTAAATGGTCAGAAGTCATATAATGTGATTTGGTGCTATAGGTTCATCTTGCTTTATGTGATGTTCCATTTAAATGAGATAGATTTGTTGATTCCTTGTACAAAAATTTCAAAGATGATTAGTTTTTATTTCTGATTGATCTGCAATTGGCAGCCTTCTACATTTCTCTCCTTCAGTCTTCACCCCCTAGCCCCGCCCCCAAGTAACTAGTGAAACATAACACATAAACCTGGGAGTGAGATTTCATGTAGATAATTATAAATCCATATGAAAACTACTTAAAGGACTTTTTAAAATTAAACCAAACTATAAATTTAATATATGGACCCAACTTCTCTATTTGGCTATTTTAAAAGTAATTGTTATAGTGTAATAAGAGATGACACTTTAAAACCCAGCTCAGGTTGATTTTTTAATATTTTTAAGCTCCTTGGGATCAACACAATCTTGGGTTGGTTTTCAGCTTTATAGAATTAGCATTTTGACTATAAATGCCTCAGAGATATTGTGTCTGTAGTAGAAATGACTCATGTTATTCAAATTCACAAGAGTGATACATTAATTGATTACTAATTTATTAATATTCTTTTCTAGTGTTAACAATATTCAAGCTACTATGCAGTTACAAATAATCCCAAATTTTGTGTCTAAAAACAATAATCAGCCATCGCTTACAGTTTCTATGGATCAGGACTTGAGATAATGCAGAGGGGATGGCTCCTCTCTTCATGATGGCTGGAACCTCATCTGGAAGGTTGAAGACTGGGAGCTAGACTCACTGAAGGGTTGTTCTCTCACATATCTGGTGGTTGATCCTAGGTTTTGAGACTTTTGCTGGGCTGTTGGCTGGAACATCAGTATGTGAACTCTGCATGTGACCTGAGCTTCCTTACAACATGGTGGTCGAAGAATTTAAAAACCACCACACTGGGCATCTGAATTATTAATCAAAAGACTTCAGATCTATTGATTCCAGTCCTTGTGTTTTCCAGGTTAACAGGATGACTTTCTGTTGGTTTCTGGGACAAGTCCCAGCCCCACCTAACTGGAAAAGCTACCAGTCACAGGAGCACCAGCCCTGTGGACCCCATGCACATTCTACTACAGGGCAGAGCAAGTCTTCATGTGGAAAAGGCCACGATTAGTCCAGACTTAGAATTGTATTGCTTGTAGTTGTCAGGACCCTTCTTCCCAGCACTCTGGGACAGCCATCAGGGTTACCTGGAGGAGTCTGAGAACCCTCTGGCACCCAGAATCTTTGATTCTGTAGCTAGGAAGATGCCTCTAGCATGGGGGGGGGGAGGGGGGGACAAAGCTTTGTTCAATGCTCATCCCAGTGTGCAGAGGACATAGAACACAGGATTCTTATTTATTTTTTTGATGATTGTGTGTTCTTTCTGGGTTATTACCTTCTGACTGAGCATATATATGCCACCAGTAAATCACATGAATTTTGGATGTTTCATACAAAACTCCCAAATTTTATATAAGTGGTGTGGATTTGGCTGGGATTGAGGATTTTGCTTCTATGAGGTGGTAAAAACCCACAGATGTAGCAGAATTATTCTAGAGCAATTGGCTGGTACAGCAAAATCTGCAAAAGGATAGTCATTATGCAAATACAGGGCTATTAAATGCCAGCCTTCTGAGCATCCTGTCAGAACCGGCTTTAGACCCAAGGCAAGGAGAATAGATGCATGTTTTACTTCAATAAAATTCATCCTGTTCTGACTGAACTGTCCCCATAAATCAGACTAACAGGCTTTGCTTAACAGCAAAGACCAGCAGATGATTTCTGATGTAAATGGTGCTCACCTCCCATTCTAGTTTGGTTCCCTTTTAGTATTTCCCTTCTCAGCGTTGAAGGTTTTCCTTAAGTTTCCAGGGTCAAGGAGACTCTAGAAAATAAGGAAGAAAAACAATCTTTTAAAATAATCCATTTCCCACCCATTTCACGTCTCACGAGCTGTAACGAGGGTGTACAGAGACTGTGTGTCTGCTGCTTCACCACCTAACAATACAGATGGTGATAAATCGCTGCAATTCCTCTTTCTCTTCACAACCTTCTCTTTCCAGGTTCGTGTTAACCCAGGACTCCTCGCTAAAAGAGGAAAGAAATCAGTGCTGTAATCCTGTAGTTCAGTTTTTACTTAAATGAAAAAGCCAAAGCCAAAGAATGCTTGCGTCACAAAGGGCTAAGGGAGGGAACTGTGACGTTTCCATGTGTCCCCATAACAACCCAGGCGCGCAACTCCGTGGTAACTGAGTCGAAGGGGAGGTCTGCAAGGGGAAGGCCTTAGCAACCAGCCGGAAGGAAATGACAAGGTGAGACTGGACAAGAAGAGGCAGATCTGGTGCAACCGCATCTTTTTGGATCCAGAGTCCTATGGGGCAAGTTGCTTTGACTTGAACACAAAGATTGGCTTTAGATCAGTGGTGCCACTTTCTAGTCCTAAAATGTTCCCTCGGTCTCAACAGCTGGAGTCTAATGACATGTGCACAGGGGATGCCAGCCAATAAGACACAAACGAGACCCTCGGAAGTGTGAAGCAGAAGCCAAAAGATAAGAGATGTCTAGGGTGCAGAAAAGGGTGTCACAGGCCGGAGGTTGGATTCGAGCGTGTGGAGCTCGAGCCGGTCCAGGGCAGTCCAGCAGCCGGTCCAGGGCAGTCCAGCAGCCGGTCCAGGGCAGTCCAGCAGCCGCGCCTTGCGCAGGAACCCGCCGACCGCGCTCATTTTCAAAGCTCCCCCTCCGGTGGGCGCTGTCTTCTACCCCATCTACTTTGACCCCTAAGGAGGCTGGAGGAATACCAGAAGGAACAAGCCATGAATCTAGCTGGTGTTCAAGAATTGCAGCCACCATGGTTAAAAGTGTGGGCTGATCCATTTGGCTGCAAATGAGAAGGCTGTCCCCGATCCTGATTATGACATTAGACATCTTCATGCTCTCCGTTGTGCGGCAGGGACAATAACTCACCTTGCTAGAGGACGATGCCATAAATAAGAGTACTGGGCACAAGGATTAGTGTTTCCCATCTTAAGTATCAAAGGAACCCTGGAACAAATCACACCATTAGGAAGATTTTCCTGATTCGGTTTACCCACTTTCTAGCAGTGAAGCTGTGTCATCCAGCTGTGTTTGGAGATCTAGGTATTATTCAGTCTCTACTACTTACCCAGCCCAGCTGTGACATGAGTACAAGCAACCAGGAGACTTGGGAAGATCCTGGTCTGTTTTGCCACAGGTAATTTCAGTGAAAAACCAGCAAGCTGAGTAGCCTCATAGAGCTCTTTGAAAATTAAAGTTGATAATACTCTTTGAGGACAAGGTTCATAGTACTAAGAATAAAAAGTTCAGCTGAACTATCTCATAGAAGACTGCTGCACATTGGAAAGTAAATATGAAACAAATCAAACTAGGTGGGAATACACACAGAGTAGAGGTTATAGTATAGAAACTTCATTTCTTTTCTTTTTTTTTAATTCCTCACCCAAGGATACTTTTCTATTTATCATCCACTAGAGTGGGAGAGACGGTGGGAGGGGGGAGAGAGAGAGAGAGAGAGAGAAACATCGATGTGATAGAGCCACATCAACTGGTTGCCTCCTGCACAGCCCTGGCGACCAGAGCCCAATGAACCCGCAACTGGGGTACATGCCCTTGACTGGAATCGAACCCACGAGTCATTAATCCGCTGGCCGACACTCTACTGCTGAGCCAAACCTGCCAGGGTGAAACTTCATTTCTTTATATGACCTTCTCCTTTCTTTCCTTTGATTCATATTGGCCTCATCCAGCACCCTGACTTACCTCCCTCCCTCTCCATGCAGGACCACTCATTATTCATTAAACCCTCAGGGCAATGAGGGTCTGGTTAGCATCAGATAATTTTAGGAATATAATCAACAGCTTCTGGTCTATTGACCAGAGAAATAGAGATAACATCTAGGCCTAAGATGTGTTTCAGCTCCTGGCCCATGAAAGTGGCAAACCAAACAAGGATGCCATGGCTGATGTCAGGACCGGATGCAGTGATCAACTGCCCCCTACCCTAGTACTGACCAATCAGTAGAGACCATGACCCTAATTCCCTTAGCATGATGAATGATTTCCCCCCTAAATAACTCATCCCCTGGAAGCTATAGGGGAGCCAGGTCTCTGAGCACTAGCTCCCCTGTGGGCCACATCCTAAAAACAAACCCCACTTTCTTTGCTGCAAACTCCTGGTTGTGTCTGAATGGGCTCTGATGCGCACAAATGGACCCCTTTTATTGGGGTTAATGTCCCTCGTTTATTGCGGTTAATCCGTTCCAGACTCTAGCGGTTGCACCTGGCGTTGAAGGATTCCTGGGGTGCTCGAATACATAGGCCTACAGTCCATATGTACAGTAATTTTAATTTTGATTGTAATACAGGGGTGTATAATTGACTCAGACAACCAAGCATGCACTGTATCATTTTCACTGCCTCGATCGACTTTTTAATGAATATATTTGAAAAACCGCAATAGAGTGAAGCCGCGAAAGTCGAAGCGCAAAGTGGCGAGGGACGACAGTATTCCGGTAACATAAAAATCAGTGTTGAATTAACAGAAGTGAAAATGTGTGTACTTAAAAGTATTTATTTTTACTTAAAAAAAATTGTAAACGACAAACTGAACCATATTAAACATTTGAAGAGTTTGAGCAAAAATCTATTGGAATTGGGCAGTGCCAGCCCGGAAATGGTTAGGAGCACTCCACCGACAGGAGCCACGGAAATGGCCTGTGTGGAGAACACTCAGAAGCAAAGAAAGAAAAGCATTTGATTAGCTACAGAGTAAAGCCTAAATGGCCGTATGTGGTTGGTTGTCCTTGGCATTCTGATTTTGTAACCTTGAGGCATTTACAGGCTTAAGTTTTAGTTCACTGATGTTGGGTATCAGAACCACATCCGTCTAATGGCCTCCTTGTTTAATGAATTTAAGAAGAGCCACACATCAAAGAGAGCCAAGGTGGGCCCACCTGGGCAACGAGGAGGCAGCTTTGCTCTGCTTTCTCCTGGCTTTTGCAGCCTGCGTCTCTGCTTCTCTGACTGCTTTCTCCTGGCTTTTGCAGCCTGCGTCTCTGCTTCTCTGACTGCTTTCTCCTGGTTTTTGCAGCCTGCGTCTCTGCTTCTCTGACTGCTTTCTCCTGGCTTTTGCAGCCTGTGTCTCTGCTTCTCTGGCTGCTTTCTCCTGGCTTTTGCAGCCTGCGTCTCTGCTTCTCTGACTGCTTTCTCCTGGCTCTTCCAGCCTGCGTCTCTGCTTCTCTGAAAACCACAGCTTCCAGAAAAGTACTTTCTGGTGACCAAATTTTTTTGATTCACTCAGTGTTTCTTGTTCTGGCGGGACTCTGATGAATCCCTTCTCATCACCAGATACCCTCTTCTTACCTTCCATACAGACAACATCCTCTGCTCACCTGTTCTGTCTTCAGACACCCACAGCAGTGATAGAGCTCGTTTCCTTTTTCATCCACCAAGCGTCAGTCGCTGTCTCCTGCTTCCTTTCCATTTACAGCCTGGGTAACTTTGAACAGAATGAATCACGGCGGTTATGTTATAATTGACTGGTTCAGCACTCAGGGCCAATATGGTATCTCCTTAAAATTTAGTGGGATGTATCTTACAGTCACATGCATATATATGGCATCATCAGAAGATGAGACTGTGTAAAAAGGAGGGTCTTAGACTTAGGGGACTGCTGACTGGCAGTTGCCCTTTGGAGCCATGGAGACCACTAAACATTGCGAGTGTAAGGGGTTTCCCCCCCAAAGATAATACATGTTACTATTGTCAATCATCCTGAGGTAGGATGGCGGAAGGGAGAGGACCTGCTATGGGGTCCAGTTTGGTCTGGACTCAATTATTGGGGTGCCGAGCAATGTCTGGAGTTCCCGTTGGAATCCTACTGCGTGGAGGTCTGTTGCGAGCTCAGAAACTCTTGAGGTTAGCTTTGGTAATAGTTACACAGTGATCTCGGCATCATTTCCTATATTCCTACTTTACTTAAATTAGCAAAAGCCTTTGTCTGGCAACAGGATCCTAAACTGAGCACAGAGTGGAAACAGAGTGGTCGCCCTGAGGGACAGCTGGCCCCTCGGGGGACCTGTTTCACAAGTTCATCAGGGTTGCAGCTTAAGAAGAGACAGAGACCTGTGGTACAGTTTCCCTGAGGCAGGACCTTAGAAATGCCCCCAAATAGTTAGGAAGGCACTTTGAAGGGAGAAGGCCTGGGGGTCTAAGAGTCATAATGAGTTGACTAAACAAAGAGGATAAGAGCCCACGCTGAGGTCACAGGCCCATGTGCTGTCTTTCAGTATTCTCCACTTTCCTTTCTTCCTAAACCATGCTGTCCCAGGGAGCTTCCCATAATGATTTAGCTTCCCAAATATTTGCCAACAGGAGCAGAATACTGCAATAGTGCATATTCCAGTTGTCCTGCAGGCTTAATTCTGCTCTGTTAACCAATATATTCTAGTCCACATGGTAACCTTTGTGGGTTTGGTACATCTGAGTCAGCCCTTGAATGATCATCTAGTGTGTTCATGAAGAAGACGGGATTGGGGTCCCGCAGGGTGGAGAGTGAAATGCAGGGCTGTGGCCTCTGTATTAGTCTGCCTGGCTGCCATAGCCAATGCCGCAAGCTGGGTGGCTTAGACAATAAAAGCAGAGTTTTATTGTCTCTCAGTCTTGGAGGCTCAGTCCCAGACGAAGGTGTTGGCAGGTTTGAGTCCTCTTCCTGGCTTGTAGACTTCCACGTTCTCGCTGTGTCCTCACACAGCCTTTCCTCTGTGTGTGCCATCCCTGGCGTCGCTTCATCTTCCTGTAAGGACACTGGCCATATCGGATTAAGGCCCCATCTTTATGACCTCAATAACCTTCATTATCTTTTTATAGGCCCTACCTCCAAATAAAGTCACATAGAGAATTGGGACTTCAATATGAATTTTGGAGGACACAATTAAGTCCACTATACCCTCCCTCCCCAGTCCCTCCACCCCAGGAATAACACTGTAAAACCAACTGCTGTCTCTAGACCACCCTTCTCTATACCACCTCCCTATACCTTCCTGTTGTCACCACTAATCAAGCGTCATGAGTCTCCCTTACACACAATGACTGTCACCCCTGGAATCCAGTCTTCCTCTCCATCCTCATGCTGTCATCAAACCTTATTGCATTCAGGTTTCTTGAAAAAATCTGGGCTGAGCCCAAACTACACTAGCTTCTGGGGTTGACCAGAGGAGACGCAAGATTAGAAACTTTTATCTTTCACATCTTTATGAGTGTGGGGAGAGACTAAAGTGGCCACTTGATTTAGAGAAGGGCCTGGATGTTTCCTGGTTTCATTTATTCTCTTTCAGAGCAATAGTTTGAGAACAGATAAAAGCTGGTTGGGGCGGGGGGGAGAGGGGAGTTAGAAATGGCAGTTGCCTTGAAATGTTCTGTTGAATTTTTCAAACAGTCATCGACTACGATACAGTACAAATGAGATTCATAGACATGTACAGGAGAGAAGTTGCATTAAGTGTCTCATAAATGTAATGGCTCTTGTTTTGAACTACCTGATAGATTTTTGGTATAGCCACTGCCGTGAGGTGGCATTTCTTGTTGCTATGGGAGCCATGTCAGCAGTCGGCTAGCTCCCAGGCACCTCTGGGTGTGGGATGAAAACAGAGCAGAATATTTCTCTGAAGAATCAGCTGCCACGAAGCTCTCCATTAATGCTGTGTTTATTATCTCCATCCATGTTGCGTTTTTATCATTTTAACTAATTATTTTAAACATTAATGAGCAAAAATAATAAAATCGTGGGTATAAATGCCATGTTTGTAACTTTCAACTTAATTTTACTATTTCTCTGACCTTTCTTGTGTTATAAACATAATGCAATCTGATTTTTGAAAGTCAGTAGTTTTTAGATCAACATAAGTTTATTTATTTATAAAAATAATACAATGATAAATGAAATGCATAGGGGGAACAAATCACATTAAAATTGTTATCTAGTATCTGTCATCTAGACTTTACACTCACATTGTTAAATAACTTCCTTAAAAATGTGTTTCTTCATCCAAGTTCTGCCAGCTTTGCTTTTCAGTCTCTAGTTCCAGTACCTCTTCCTCTGGTAAACTCCTAACCTTCCAGCAGGCACCAGGGGATCAGCTGTTGCTCAGGGACTTGCTTTTTCTTATAACTTAGCAAAGGAGTTATTAATGTCAAGTCAAATACAGGGTGGGGCAAAAGTGAGTTTGTAGTTGTGAGTAGGCAAAATACAGAGTTTATTCTTGCATTATTATTTATTAATTATTGTGTTGTTTTCTTTAAAGACTTTTTTTTCTTTATTGATTTTAGAGAGAGAGGAAAGAAGAGGGAAAGAGAGAGAGAAACATCGATGAGAGAGAACATCGATTGGCCGCCTCCTGCATGCCATCCACTGAGGATTGGGCCCACAACCTGGGCGTGTGTCCTGATCAGGAATTGAACAGCAGCCTCTTGGTGCATGGGTCGCTGCTCAACCACTGAGCCACTCTGGTCGAGCCATTGTATTATTTTCCATGTGAACAACTGTAAACCTACTTTTGCCCCACCTTGTGTATTCTTCTTGGCACAATTAACTTTTTACCCTGAGTGGTCTAAGTGATATTTTCCTCACAGATTCTTTCAAAGCTGCCTTTAGTGCCTGTAAGTTCCAGATGAGAACGTTGTCTCTCTATGACAATGTTGTGTTGGTTTGCTAGGGCCGCTAAACAAAGTAGCATAAACTGGATGGCTCAAGTGACAAAACTTTATTGTCACAGTTCTGGAGGCTAGAAGTCTGAAAGCAAGGGCTGAGGGAAGAATCTGTTCCAGGCTGTTCTCCTTGGCTTACAGATGGCCATCTTCATGTTCACCTGGATTCTCCCTGACTCTAAGTTTCCTTTTGTTGCAAGGACACCAATCTAATGGCCAAATAATGACCCCAATTTAACTTAATTACCTTTGTAAAGTCCCTATCTCCAAATAAGGTGACATTCTGAGGTCCCTTTAACATACCAAATGTTTTGTGGGGGGTACACAATTCAACCCGCAACACGTGTCATTTTCTAGACTTCCTGAGAGCGTCCTGATTATGAGGTTGCTGCAGATTCTGCTGTAGTGTTCACCATTAGATGGGTTTTCCCTGTATCCCTTTCTGAAATATGAAAACTTCTGAATTCTGAAACATAACTGTCCCAAGACTTTCAAATAAGAGAATATGAATTTCCCTTTGCAGACAGTTCTCAGTCTTGATACCTGCATCACCAACATTTGCTTCAGGAATGGAATCTTTAGCTCAGTTCTACTAAGAAGTCTTTGCTTCTCTCCAAAGTGCTTTTCAAAATTCCGGTTATCCATTTCTGTAACGACACCAGACTGGATGCTCAAGGTCACAGCTCTTCTTGTGCCTGTGTTAATTTTTTGCTCCATTTCTAAGTCTATTCCTTTGTGGAGAAGAATCACTTCTGTGGAGGTCTGAGGTGTAAATAGACTCTCCTGTCACATAGGACCTGGAGCTGTCCCTAATGTCATTAACCTATTATCCTAGAGCTGGGGCTTAGAGGTTTACCCCTTCACAGTCACAATGGTATCAATTTCCCAAACAGAGATCCCATTAAAAATGTAAATCTTGAAAATCCCAAGGAAAGAGGACCTGGAAATCTGGTTTGAGAGAGAGTATTAGTGCTTCAAATAAAATATTACATCATTGTGCCCGGCTGGTGTGGCTCAGTGGTTGAGTGTTGACTCATGAACCAAGAGGTCACTGGTTGGATTCCTGGTCAGGGCACCTGCCCAGGATGTGGACCCAATCCCCAGTGGGGGGCATGCAGGAGGCGGCCAATTGATGTTCTCTCTCATCAATGTTTCTATCTCTCTCTCCCTTTCCCTTCCTTTCTCTCCAAAAAAAAACAAAAAAAAAAAAAACAAACAAACCAATAAAGGAAAAAGAAATATTACGTCATTGGTGACTTTATATGATTTTAATCTTCCTGAACTTGTAGAGACTTAGTGTGTGTCATAACATGTAGTCTATGTTTGAGAATGTCCCATGTGCACTTGAGAAGGACGTGAATTCTGTAGTTTTGGGGTATAATTCTCTGTAGATATCTATTAAATCCATTTGGTCTAGTGCTTCATTAGAGTCTCTTTTCTTGCTAATTTTTGTCTAGAGGATCTATCCAATGATGTCAGCAGGGTGTTGGAGTCCCCTGCTATGATTGTATAGCTGTCGATTTCTCCTTTGAAGTCCTCCAGAAGATTTTTAATATATTTTGGTCCTCCTACATTGGGTGCATATATGTTTACCAAGGTTATAGCTTCCTGTTGGATAGATCCTTTCAATATTATGTAGTGGCCTTCTTTGTCTCTAGTTATGGCCTTCATTTTGAAATCTATTTTATCAGTTATGAGTATTGCTACCCCAGTTTTTTATTCCTTTCCATTTGCTTGGAAGATTTTTTCCATCCCTTCATTTTCAACCTATGTGAGTGTTTTGTTGTGAGGTAGGTCTCTTGTACACAACATATACATGAGTCATGCTTCTTATCCAATCAGCTACTCTGTGTCTTTTTATGGGAGCATTCAATCCATTTACGTTTAAGGTGATTATTGATATGTACTTATTTATTGCCATTTTTGTTTAGTGTGGTTGTATTTTTCTTTCAATTTCTTCTAATTACAGCTGTCCTTTTAGCATATCTTGCAGTGCTGGTTTGGTGCTAATATATTACCTTAGCCTTTTTTTGTCTGGGAAGCTCTTTATTTGATCTTTTATTTTGAATGATAGCCTTGCTGAATAGAGTAGTCTTGGATTCAGATCCTTGTTTTTCATGACCTTGATTATTTCATGCCATTTCCTTCTGGCCTGTAGTCTTTCTGTTAAGAAGTCAGCTGAGAGCCTTATGGGGGTTCCTTTGTAGATAACCTTTTGCTTATCTCTTGCTGCCTTTAGGATTCTCTTTTTGTCTTTAATTTTAATTACTATATGTCTTGGTGTGGGCCTGTTTGGGTTCTTCTTACTTGGGGCTCTCTGTGCTTCTTGAACTTGAATGCCTTCTTCCTTCACCAAATTAGGGAAGTTTTCTGTCATTATTTCTTCAAATATATTCTCTAACCCTTGCTCATTTTCTTCTTCTTCAGGGACTCCTATGATACGAATATTATTATGTTTCCAGTTGTCCCACAGTTCTCTTAAGCTGTCTTCCTGTTTTTTCATTTTAGTTTTCTGATTGGTTAATTTTTTTCTACCCTGTCTTTTAATTCACTGATCGGGTCCTCAGCTTCCTCTACTCTGTTATTTAGTCCTTCTAATGTGTTCTTTATTTCTGCTATGTCATTCTTCATTTTTTCTTGGTGGTTTTACATTTCCAATTGGTTGATTTTCAATGTTTCTATGTCTTTACTCATGGTGTTGATGTCCTTACTCATTCTGTTGTGCTTCCTCAAGATCATGGCTCTGAATTCTACCTCTGATAACTTGCTTAACTGCATTTCATTTATCTCATTTTTTGGTGGTGGTCTCTTGTTCTTTCATTTGGGATTTGTTTCTTTGTTTCACCATTTTGGCTATCACAGTGGGTTTTGGAGCCTGCCAAATTTTCCCTGTGGGTGCTGGTGTTCTGCAGTTTGTGGCTCCCTCTGCTGGGTTTGCACCCGTGTTAAACACCACTGACAAGTCTTACTTTCCTGGGTTTAGTTATCCTCTAGTTTTTTGCCTGGAGGCTATTAGTCATGGTTACTCCAAGAACCTTGGTTTCTCAGTTGAATGAAAAACTCCCTCAGGTGTTCTGCATAAGATGATTTCCCAAGGGTGAAGCAGATGCTGGTTGTTAATGAGTCTCAATTTGCATTTCAATGGCCCACCTGGGTGGGGTTGAATCTCTGAGGGAGGGGCAACTGCCTCTCCCCAGAGCCCTGGGAAGGAGTAAGATGGCCACCATCCTGCATGGCTGCAACTCAGCAAAAGCTCTGAGCACCCTCCAAATCCCGAGTGTTCCAACACAGTTCCAGTCCTGTCCGCCTTCCCTCTGCTGGAGCCCAAGGTGAGTGGCTGTGACTATTTTAGCGCTGTGTCCCGGTCCTCTGGGCTGTAGAGTGGGCTTGAGATTTTAACCCAGAGGGTGCTGCTCACAGCTAAGACTGCTACTGTCTGTGGGCTCCTAGCCCCCCTCTCGTGCCTCCACAATTCTACCAGGATCAATTTAGTGTCCCTGGTTATATGGTCTTTGCAAGCTCCTTTTCTGTTGCTTTTTCCCAATGATTTGTCTTTATTTTAGTTGTAATTCCAGTTTGGTCCTGGGAGATGGTTTGCGTAGCTTCCATTCACTCTGCTCCCATTTTGAAATCTCTCCCATTGGTGACTTTAGCATTGGAATTAATTTAAAACACATTTTTAGGGCAGAGGACCTAAATAGGCACCTCATCAAACAGGACATACAAGTGGCCAAGAGACACATGAAGAAATGCTCAACATCACTAATCATCAGAGAGATACAAATTAAAACAACGAGGTATCACCTCACACCTGTCAGAATGGCCACCATTAACACATCATCAAACAACAAGTGTTGGTGAGAGTGGGGAGAAAATGGGACCCTAGTACACTGCTGGTGGGAATGCAGACGGGTGCAGCCACTATGGAAAACAATATGGTGTTACCTCAAAAATTAAAAATTGATATGCCATTTGACCCAGTGATCCCACTTCTAGGAATATATCCTAAGAATCCCTAAACACCAATCAGAAAGAATATATGCACCCCTATGTTCATAGCAGCATTATTTACAATAGCTAAGATCTGGAAACAACCCAAGTGTCCATCAGTAGATGAGTGGATAAAAAAGCTGTGGTACATGTACACAATGGAATACTGTGCAGCTGTAAGAAAGAAAGATCTCTTATCATTTGAGATGACATGGAGGGACCTGGAGAGTATTATCCTAAGCGAAACAAGCCAAGCAGAGAAAGACAAATATCACATGATCTCACTTATTTGTGGAATATAATGAACTAAGCAAACTGATGAACACAATTGACCCAGAGACACAGAGGTAGGGTACAGACTGACAAACCTCAGAAAAAGGGGTGTTGGGGGGGAAGAGATAAACCACAGAACTTACATGCATGTATGCATGACCAATGGACATAGACAACAAAGCTGGAGATGGGGCGGGGGAGGGGGGTTGGGAAGGAGGGTATCAATGGGGGGAAAAGGAGAAACATCTGTAACAAAAACAAATTAATAAAAATAATTTTTTAAAAAATAAAAAAAGGGAAAAAAGAAAATAATGATTTAAAAACTACTTTTAAAAAAACTGGAGTTCAATGTTAAATCTAAAATTGTTCCCTTAATTTTTTCCCATTATATAAGCTTAAGTCTTCGATGAGTTTAGATAATATTTTCAATTATGAAAAATGATTTTTTAGGGATTTATTGAGAATGATTGCTAATAGAGCAAATAATGCTCTCAATTTGTGGCAAGTTGATTATTAATTTGTAAATAAAAATTATTACCAATACAAAAAAACATGTTTTTAATTAAATAAATGCCATGCTGGTTAACACTACTTACCCTATTTTAGACATCAATGATGATACAAATTGCCCATTTTTGACAAGATATTACATTGTTTACTGTAATTAAACTGTCATGCAATATTCATTAAAAATACAATGCAATGTTAGTTCTCTAAATTTTTCTCTGTTCTGAAATAATTTTAGAAAGGAAATTTTGATCCAAATGTTTACCTTGTAAACACTGTTGAGGGCCTATTCTGTGACGGGCCCTTCTATTGGGGTCAGTGTGAATAAGACAGTTTCTATTTTTAAGATATTCATATACTGTTCAGAGGACGAGACATGTTAAAAACTCATGTGATTAGCCCTGGCCAGTTTGGCTCAGTGGTTAGAGCGTTGGCCTGCAGTCCTGAGAGACCCGGTTTGGTTCCCGCTAAGGGCGCGTACCTCGGTTGCCGTTTGTCCCCGGCCCTGGTTGGGTAGTGCGGGTGGCAGCCACTCGATGTGTCCCTTTCACGTCGATGTTTCTCTCTCTCTTCCTCTCCCTCCCTCCCACTCTAAACAACAAAAATAGAAAAATATCCTCGGGTGAAGATAAAAAAAATAAATATAAACTCATGTGATTAATACTAAAATTGGGATTCGTCGTGTAAGATACAAAAACCTAGTCCTTTAGGTAGGGAAGGTGCATCTGCATTGGACTGTTGGGTTTGCCCCAGGAGGAGCTGAGGCTCAGAGTTTCAGAAACTCAAAATAAGCGTCTCTTTTACCCGTATTTCCATTTAACCTGCTTCCTTAGGAGACAGTGTGGAGACTCAGAAAGATCATGCAGGATTCTAGTCTCAGTTCTGCCACTAACTTTCTGAGTTACAAGATCTTCCATTAGAGTCACCAGGGCAGGCTTGTTGAAAGGCATATCCAGGGACTGTACTCGGTGACACTGTATTGTGTACTTGAACTTTGCTGAGAGAGTAGAAATTAGAAGTACCCAAACGTACACTGAAGCATCGCATTGTACACTTTCAATGTCTTAGAATTTTATTTGTCAATTATATCTCAATAAAACTAAATATATATCTATGTCTATATCTATATCTATATCTATATCTCTATATCTCTCTATATATATATATCTCAAAGGATGCCTTTGGAGATGTGTTGGCAGATAGGCCCAAGGACATTTATCCTTTAGGTGGAAAATCATTTAAAGATTAAAGCAGGGAGAAAATGTGGTCAGATTTGTTAATAAGATGACCACCTTGACTTCGATGCGAAGGATAGATGGAGAAGGGGCCATGTTCTCTCACTCATGGGACTGTGAGAGTAAATATCTCTTTAATAAATATTAGCAGGGCATTTTGTTTTTCACAAGGTTCTGATTGCCAGAACCTTGACAGAAGGGCTATGTTGAAAGTGAGAAATCACTATCAATATTAGGAAACAAGCAAACCAAAACAAAAGAAAACAAAACAAAACAAAGTATATCCTTCCAGCCCCTAATAGTGCTAATATTTGAATACAAAGCAATTAAATTTCTAATGGAAATCATTGCCATAAAAATCAGTCTTAGTATAAATGTTGCAAACTCCTCTCTCCAACTTTTGGAAAGGTTTTCCTTCTTTTCACTAAAGCTTAAAGAGGACTGAGGGGTTTATATGATGCACTCAAGAGCAGTTCACTGTAGCAGCGATTTTCAACCGGTGTATCGCGGCACACTGGGTGCCCCAAGAATTTTTAAAACATGCAATATCGGACTATTTAGTCAGAGGCACTGACCTCCTTTCCCTTAGAGTCAAATAAAAAATGACAGCAATCTGAATAGACAGTTCGGCAAAGAGGACATACAGATGGCCAATAGACATATGAAAAAAATGCTCCACGTTACTAATCATCAGAGAGACGCAAATTAAAACCACAATGAGACATCTTCTTACATCTGACAGAATAGCTGCCATCAGTAAGTCAACAAACGACTAGTGCTGGTGAGGGTGTGGAGACAAGGGAACCCTGGTACACTGCTGGTGGGAATGATGACTACTGGTGCAGCATGGCGGTTCCTCAAGTAATTAAAAATGGAACTGCCACTTGACCCAGTGATCCTACTTCTAGGAATATATCCCAAGAATCCCTAAACACCAATCAGAAAGAATATATGCACCTCTATGTTCATAGCAGCGTTATTTACAATAGCTAAGATCTGGAAACAGCCCAAGTGCCCTTCAGTAGATGAGTGGATATAAAAGGTGTAGTACATTTATACAATAGAATACTACTTGTCCATTAAAGAAAAGAAAGAAAAGGAAATCTTACCCTTTGTGACAGCACAGATGGACCTGGAGACTATTATGCAAGTAAAGTAAGCCAGTCAGGGAAAGACAAATACCGTAAGATCTCACTTATATGTGGAATCTAGTCGACAAAATAAACTGATGAACAAAATGAGTCCAGAGGCATGGATGCATGGAACAGCATACCAGATCCGAGGGGCGGAGGGGAGGGGACGGGAACAGATTAACCTAAGGTCACATATGCATCTATGCATAACCAATGGACACAGACCACAGTGTGGGGAAGGCCTGGGGTGGGGCAGGGTTGGGTGGAGGGGGGGACAGGGGAGAAATGGGGAACATCTGTAATACTGACGACAATAAAAAAAGAATGAAAACTGCCGCACAGCAATAGCCATCGGGTGTGAATGCATAAAAATTATACATTTTTGTGTCAGATCGGCAAAAAATATATTATTTGGTGTGCTGCAGGATTTTAGTAATGAGTTTATGTGTGCCATGAGATGAAAAGGTTGAAAATCGCTGCACTGTAGGACTTTTCTAGGGGGATGGACAGTGAAGCGCACCAGCACCATTTGACCCCAGCAAAGCCTGTCCCGGGACCGCACTTCCAGCAGGGCGCACATGGTGGGTGCTGAGCCTGAGGCCATGTCCTACTTCATCGTGGAGGCTTCCAGGACTCCTGGGATGGAGGCTATTTCTGTTTCCTCTCATCCCTTCTACACATATATGAAACAAGTATCTGTTACTCCTGAAAATACCTGAATAGCCTTAGGGCAAAATGGGGTTCAAAGTTACTTAACTGACGCCTCTTAAAAGCTCAGAACTTTTTCCCTCCAGTGAAATCCATGTAGTGTATAGGACTTTTACCTTCTACTCATCTTCTCCTTACCATCACCTAGTTTTTTTTAATTTTTCTGTTCCTTTTAAAGAAAACTCTGTAAGGCCTGAGCGGCTGACAATGAACTCTCAGATTTTGGGCTCCTGGATGTGTTTTTGTTTTGTTTTGTTTTCATGGAAGATTACACTAAAATCCACTTTTGTTGATATGTATATTCTAACTTAAAAAAGTGGTCACTTAAAAAAGTTTCATTAACATTTCCTTAGAAAAACGACTGAGAACATATCTTTGAGGAATCATCGGAGGAGGTTACTGATTTAAGAAGCTTATAGGGCCCATACCTCTCTATATCTAGAGATTTGTTGATTTTTAGGAGTTGTGGATTAGTCTGATTTTAATTTAATCTAGCTCATTTAGAAGAAATTGCCATGTGTGTTCTTCATACATGCCAGGCAGCATCTTGGTTGATTTGGACTAGTTCATGTTTTAATTTGATGTGACAGGTCTGTAGGTTCACGTAGAAACACGAGGCATCGTTAGCTTTCTGTCTGTACAATGGTGCCTGCTATTTCTGCACTGGGGAACATTTTTCCTGCCCATTGGAATCTGGACTTAATGGCCAAACACTTCAGCCTGGTATTTTAAAAAAATAAAACAGTATAGACCACAAGTAGTAAAGAACATAAGCTTTAGGACCAGATGCAGTTGTGTTCAAATCCTGACTTTATTACTAACACGTTCCATGACATTAGGCAACTGGCCCTTGGGTTTTCATCTGAAAAATGGCATGATGAAAAATGGTTTCGGAGAGTCTTAGAAAATGACACACAGAGGTGCAGTAAAGCTTGGCCGTATGCCCTGCCAGTCAAACCTTCCTGTGTAACCTGTGAAACCCAAAGAAGCTGCCTAAAGTTCTATAATTCCAGAGAGAACCAAGGAGACAGTTTACCTATGACCACTCAAAACCTAGAGAGGGGAATTAACTGGGAAAAAAATAAATGAGGTAACCTGGTGGCCCCTGAAGAGTTCGTTTTTAGTCTCAGAAACAGGGGAGGCTCACATTACTATTCTAGGGAGAGTGGAATGACAGGGGCAGGCTGCAGGCTTCAGCACGTCATGTGATACATAATGATTGAGTGACTGCTGTGTTCCAGGCACCGGCAATGGAGGATGGTTTCCCTCTTTCCCTCCAAGTTCATTAGGAGGTGAACATGGCTAGGGATCATTAACATTTTCAAGAAATATGCAGTCTGTTTTCAACTGCATGTCACTTTAAGTTGTTATGATGTGCAATTAGTGTGCATGAGGAAGAACCTATATCTAACATGCTCGCTCCCTGTTATCCTCCTGTGTACCACTTAATTATAGGATGACCTAGAGCAATTATCATGGGATCTAAATGAACTGCCTTTGTGTTGGAGACATTTCTCAATGACCAATATGTTTCCGTCAATCTTGCTGATGATTTTGGAGGTTTATAAGCCTTGAAAATCACTTGGGAAACAGCATTGACCAACTTGAGATAAAAATACTGAGGTGGTCAAAAATAGGTTTACAGTGATATGTGAGAGTTTATTCTTGTATTATTATTTATTAATTATTGTATGATTTGTTTGTATTACAATTGTCCTTTTGCCTACCCCTGTATGCTTCTCTTCCTGCCTGTGCTCATGAAATTTATGCTTTATTTGCAAGATTGAACTGGGGCCTGAAATGCTCCATCATACTTTTTTTATAGCCTCACCCCAGGACATTTTTGCATTTATCTTTAGATAGAGTGGGAGGGAGAGAAGGGAAAGAGAGAGAGAGAAACATCCATGTGAGAGAGACACATCGAGGGGTTGCCACCCACACGAGCCTGTCCTGCAGGTCGAGCAACGAGGACTCTAGAGGGGGAGTGAGGATGAGGAGGGACAAGAGACACCAGAAATCAAGTCTCGTTTATTCTGGGGAGATCCACAGTACATATAGGGCAAGAAGCAGAAAAACAAGAACATTTGTTGCCAAGCGATAAATTTGTGGTAACCACCCTGAAGCAATTTCAGGTAAATATCATGTAAATATCCCAGGTGGAACAAAAGATAAACAGAACATAACTGGCTGAGTAAATGTTACTTAAAGGAATGCAGAAACATTGTATACGGAGGTATCCTGCCTTGGGGCAGGAGATGGCAGAGCAGATTTTAGCAAAATGTCTCCCACACGAGCCCAACCAGGGCCAGGGACAAACTGCAACCGAGGTACGTGCCCCTAGCGGGAACTGAATCCGGGACTCTCTGGTCTGTGGGCTAACTTTCTAACCGCTGAGCCAAAGTGGCCACGGCTCCATCATATGTTTTAATGATAAGAGAAAAGAGAGTGCTCGAGGTGTGATGTGTATGACTGATAAAATGTGCTTCAATCATACAGTTCAAATCAGCATGAGAGAGACGACCAAATTCCATCTATTTTATTTTCACACAGATGACTCTGCCAAGAGGAAGTGGAATACTGAAGAAACCTGGGTGGGAATGCAGATCAGAAAAGCATTAATGCAAAGTCACGTTGAGAAGGCTCTCGAAAGGGAAATGAGGGGAATAGATGCACAAGAGGGAGTAAAATACAGGAATCGTGCAGTTGGGAAAGGCCTGTGTGTTAAAGAAAATAAGTGAAGGAGAGGCAGAGGAGGTCACTGCCCAAGAGAAAGGGGACACTGTGTCCTAAAGGAAGTTTGGATGGACTGGGGCAGGTCTGAGAAGGAAAGGGACTCAGCAAAACCTCCAGGCTGCAGCAGGAGCTGAGGCTGATCAAGGGGCAGCTGGTCTGGCTGGCCCAGTTGACGAGACCCACAGAAATACACCATTAACAAGAAATGCCCAGATATTTCTATAATAACACCCCCAAATAACAGTACACTTGATTTGGTGAGTCAGGTTGGAGGGTTGATGAGTAGAAGTGCATCGACTCCAGAAATATATAATTATTCCTCTTCTGACCTTCCAGTTAATTTGGAAAAACAAAAAAAAAAACAAAAAAAAACCCCACAAACAAACCTGAGAGAAATTCAATGAGGCTTATAGAACGATATCAAATAATTACCCCAAACAGTAATCTGGTGTGCTGTGTTGGAGGAGAGCTTCCTATACTCCTGACCAAGTCCTACTCTGGGGCTTCCCCCTGCGCCCTTCCACGCCTCTCCCCAGGAAGACAGACAAGCCCAGGCGCTGCAGACAGAGCGCTCTGGGCCCCCAGGCCACCTCCCCCAGCATGCCGAGGCCCCTTTCTGGTACATTCACTGCGGGCTCTTTCTGGGTCACCAGTGAACTGAAGGAGACGTGGAGAACCTGAAGGAAGACAGAAAAAGGAACCAAATGTGAGCCCATTTTTTTTTTTAGCTTAATTTAAAAAATAATCTTTATTATTGAAAGTTTTACAGATGCCCCTCCTTTCGTGAGCTCATTTTTGCCCTCCCTATCTCCAGACAGGTAAGTCTGTCCTTGTTGCCGGGCAGGCAGGAAATTCGAGGCAGTGAGGAGAAGCTCAACATGTTCTTTACTACGTTTCCTGTCTCTTTGGGGAAATAAGAGCAGCATGAAAATAAGGGTTCCCCAAACGAAACAGAAACAGACATACAGATAGAGAACAGACTCATGGTTGCCAGAGGGGAGCAGAGGGGGGAATTGGTTGAAAAAATGGAAGGTATTGAGAAGTACAGATGGGTAGTTACAAAACAGTCCCGGGGATGTAAAGCATAGCAAATATAGTCAATAATTGTCATGAGTATGTATGGTGCAGGCGAGTACTAGAAATATCGGGCAGGGGAATAATTTGTAAAGTATGTAATTGTCTAGCCACTGTGTTCTACACCTGAAACTAATACAAAATAATATAAACTGAAATTGAAAAATAAAATAAAGACCAGAAAAGAAAGAAAATAAGCATTCCCATTGCCCCAACTGCACACAGATGTTTTTCTGAGTAAAAGGTGTCGTTTCTGCAAATAAATCTCCTTTAAACTTAAATGATGAGAAGATAATAAACCTAAACTCTCTTTAGCATTTTCCTGAAGTCTTGAAAAGCTGTTGCAAATAGTAGAAATGTATACGATACAAAGTCATAATGAAAAATTACCCTATGAAATATCGGATTCCTATGATAGGGGACCCCATCAGAGAAGACAAGTCTAGGAAGGATCAGCACCAGTTAAATAGGATTGGGCTCCATATTAAAGAGATTGCAACTTGCAGTTAGAGGTTTCAAATTATGTTCAAATGGTCTTTATTTTTAACCATGATTTTGTTTAGTTTGTGATCAACAGATTCTCCATTTCATTTAACTTGTAACAGAGATAAGTCATAATGAAATAATGTGAATCCTAATTTTCCATGCTGAGGAACAGGCAGTTTTGCTAATTCCATAATCACATCAACAAACAAACAAATTAGTGCTTATTCAATTTGTTAGAAAATTTAGGATCTCGCTTGAGCAGCTGGCTGTCTTTGCCCGCCAAATTAATGGTAACGAATGATCTAATTTCTCAAGTAAATGAATTTGAAAACCATCTTGGATTAATGGGTTTGTGACTAAGAGGCAGAATTATTAGGTTACCCTGTTTTGGGTACCCTGAGGGTCCCATTTTGGGGCCTGGGGTTCTATTAATAAATTTCACGTTATAATGAGACTTCCTTTGGTCATCAGTCAGCTCTCAAAATTAGATGGATGAAGCTACTTGGGTACAATGTAGCAGTTTGAATTTGAGGACCAATGCCACATTTCATAAGTAGACATGGGGCTGGATTTTCAGTTCCTGTTTTTAAATGATAGGAGGGTTAGGCATGTCCTGGCAGCTTGGGTCCTGAATGCCTGGCCCATCTACTTCTGATTGTATCCACCTGTCCCCATAAAGAAGCCCAGTGCCCCATCTTTCTGGGATACCTGTGGTAATAAGACACGGCCCTAGTATGTGCTACCTTCAGATCTCACCTTCCGAAAAACCTGAGTCTACTTATAAGCAAAATAGAAAAAGATATCAAAAGGCTGTTTTTTTGAAAAAGAATCCTTTTTTTTTTTTAAGGATGGGGTTAATGGGGAAAAAAGGGAGATATCTGTAATACTTCCAACAATAAAAAAAAAAGGTATATATTTTTAAAATCCTTACTCTAGGATATATTTTTATTGATTTTTTTTTTTTTTTTAGAGAGGAAAGGGGAGGGAGAGAGAAACATCGATGTGAGATGTGAGAGAGAAACACTGATCGGTTGCCTCCCATACATGTCCCAGGGGGATCTAACCCGAACCTAGGTATGTGCTCTGACTGGAAATGGAACTGCAACCTCTTGCCATATGTATGGCATGATGCTCCAACCAACTGAGCCACCTGGTCGTGGCCAAAAGTCTATTTTTAATATTGATGTTATGAACAAGACTATCCGATGTCAATAATGACCAGAGTCGAAGACCTTCATTTTAGGGCCAGTTTGAAACCTGCCTGTGCCATGGCCTCTCACTAGCATGACCTGCTCCCAGACAATCTCTGCAGTCATTCCGTCTGAGCTCCAGGGTTGGGGATAGAATCCTTTCCCAGGCTCGAACCACCCGCCTGTGGTCTGAATCATGCTTTCTGACTGGGGCTCTCAATGCCCTCCACACAGCAGCAATTCACTCCAGAATTCTGCTTATCAAAGTGAAGCCTGGACATTTCTTTCCTGTGCTGCCCAGTGACTAGCTCTTTGTAGTGAGAATGAATTACTGGTTATGAAACTATTCCATTAGGAGACTTATTTTTCTGAAAACAGTTACCTGGGCAAAAATGGCAGTGTTCACAGATGATCAAACATTTTCCCATGACCACTGAAAATCCCTAAAGAATCAGTAACAGAGCAGAAAATGATACCAGGGCTGGAGCTAACTCAGTCCTCACATGCAGAAGAGAAACCGCTACGAGAATCTTTCAGATGAAGCCCAGTCTGAACTAAAGGGAAAGAAGACTCCAGGGGTACATTGCTGTGTGGTAGGTGGTACTTGTGGGGGTAACACTGAAGTCTCAGCTTAGGGGTGAGAGCTGGATGCATGGATAGGTTCTGGCAAACATAGGCAATCCCCTGAAGTTTTCTTCATGAAAGATTGCCAAGAGTGAAAAGCTGCAAGGTTTTCTCCCAGTTTTATTGAGGTTAATTTTATTTATCGACAAATAAAATTGTCATATATTTTAATGTGTACAACGTGATGATTGGATATACATATATATATTGTGAAAAGATTTGGAAAGTGAATTTGTCCGCCAAACAATGTTGGAACTAAAAAGGGCCCCTTGGCCAATCAAGGCCATTTTTTTTTCTCCTTTAAATCAAGGGAGCAGTCAGAAAGGAATGCCCAAAGACTTCAGGAATACCAATGAAGGCCCAAATGTTAGGGAGCATGGTGCATACTGGCCCCCGGCCCCATCTGGTACACACATAGGAAGTCCTCTGCAGGGGGGGAAGGAGCAGCACTTTGTGCAGAACACTGATCGACATGACATCTGAGCCAACCCTCAGCAGTTGCCAATACCCATGGACCTCTTTTGGTGGTTCTCAAACTTTGCAGCACATAAGAATCATCTGGAGAGATTGTTTAAAATACATGTTCCTTGCCTCCATCCCAGGAGGAGCCTGATCATTAGTGAAGTCCTAGGAATCTGGTTTTTTTTTTGTTTTTTGTTTTTTTTAAACAAGCACCTGATACTTCAACAGCTATACTTGGGAAACACTGAACTATTTATTTATTATAATGGGCAATAAATGGAAAATAATGAGGTATCTGAGCAGGGCTAGCAATCAGAGGAGATGAAGCTGGAAAATTAGAGCAAATGGCCACTAGTAAACCAATTTTAGAATCTAGAAAATGAACAACTCTGTAACACTAGAAAGTACATTTAAAAAGATAAGGTCATTAATTAGGAGGCAAGCTCTGTGCATGTGAAGGTACATGCACACACATGCTCGAACTATAAAACCAGGGCTTTAATAATATATAAACCATAGTAAGAGCTTTATATGCATTAACTCATTTACCGATCATCACATCCTATGAGAAAAAATTGTTTTGTTACCTTGATATCAAAGATAGGGAATGGAGACTCTGAGAAGTCAGATAATTTGTTTGAGGTCACAGAGCTGGTGAGTGCTGGGGCCAGAAACCCAGCCAGATTCACGAGTCTGTTCTGATCACCTCACCATTCTTTGTATCACACTGTACTTTGCAAAGATCAATCCAAGAAGCTAACAAATCAACCAAGAAAAGAGAGAAAACACAATATTAAGAATTTGTTTAAAAAAAAAAGAATTTGTTCATTTCTTAAAATGATATATTTATTATCTACGGTGTGTCATGCTGGGCAGTTGGGGCTTCAGCAGTGAAGGTGAGGGACAAATTCCCTGCCCTCATGTGTCTTACATTCTACTTGCAGCAGAAAACAAGCAAATGAATAAATGTATAAATACATAAATAAATTTCAGGTAAATACGTGTCTTAAAGAAAAATAAAGCAGAGCAAGGGGGTCTGATGGGAGGTGATTTTACGTTGGGTGCTCAGCTATTATATCTCCGAGGAGAGGACAAATGCAGCTACGGGGAGAGCCAGGTAAAAACCTCGAGAAGAGTGTTCCAGACAATAGGAGCACACAAAGGTGGGCATGGCTGGTGTTTTCAAGAAATACAGTCAAGCTGGAGCAAAGGGGCAGAGGAAATAACATTAGAAAACGACATCAGACAGGTAGTTTTGTCACCCTTCTCCAAAATATATTCTAAGTCTGACATCAGTGGGCACCCTGTTACAGAAATGCTGCCACTTTTGTAAACAACCCCTGCTAATTGCTCTGGGAGACTAAAGAAAACACCTGGAAAAGCAGATAGTGGTCAGATAGAGAGGTACTGGAGAGAGATTATGTTCTGAAAAATCCAAGGGTGTGCCTTTAACTGGATTTATGAATCCAGCACACCAATCTATCTGCTCCCTGGCTACTTGATACCACTCGATGATGATTGTTAAGAACACTTACAAGGGACATAAAATAAGTTGCTTCTTCCTCCTGTAAACCCTTACTGAAATATGTCCTTATGTAATAATTTGCAAAACATTTAACATCAATTAAAGATGGACATTATATTTCATGTGCAGTGCCTCAAGTGGGTTTTTAAACATTAACACGATTCTCAGATTCATTTATTTGGGCTTGAATATCAGTTGCTTACTCTCCAGATGTTCCTTTGTTACTTCAGAATGAATTTTCCCAACAGCCAGAGTGCTTACCTCGTAGTTTAATTTTCCAGAATGACCCCAGAAGTCCTATTTAGCATCTCTGTGCTTAATTATGGTATTAATAATAGTCCATAACCGGAATGACAGCGTTGTTTCCGTGAGGATTCCACTGAGTGGGGTCAACTCACATCTCCAGACTTTCCAGTTCCCCTTCAGCCCACTCTCGCAATGCAGTTTTACAAGATCTCAGCAGCAGCAGCAGCAGCAGCAATGCGGTTTCTAGGATTCTTGTGACATCAAACAGAGCCCTGAGCAGTTAAAGAGGGCCAAAAGAAATGAAAATGAAGATGATGAGAAAGCAAGCAGCGAAGAGATTAAAATCACCCGCGATTTCATTACCGAAGGGAGACGTCCAGTCAGAACCGCTCTGTTGTCGACGCTAGGGGGCACCATTGCCGCTGGAGGGCGGCTCCCCTGCAAAATTCAATGCCTTTGGAGTTGTACATTGTGACCCCGTTTTCAGTAGGAAATTGTAGGTGAAAACCTGAACCAAACGCCTATGTCCAGGTAAGTGATGTCTGTATATCACATATTTGTAAGACGAAAACTGCCTTACAAAGTTTTGTCTATGTATTACAAATTTCACCATATATTAAAAAATATATTTGATAAACTAGGAGATACAGTTGGATTATTTAGCTTCATACTTTTTTCAGAGACCAAGTTGTGTGACCTCAAGTGATAGTTTCTCTCCAGAAGTGCATTTTGCACCCAACACTCTACTCTGTTGGCATTGTGGCTGAATGCAGAGAGAGGCAAAACTGGAGACAGGAAGAATAATTAGGAACTAATTGAAAAAATGCAGCTAAGATGTCCAGGGCTGATACAGGGAAGGAGAATTTGACAATACTTAGGTAGTAAAATTGGACCGGCTTGAGAAATTTGATATGAAGGCGAGGAGGGAGAATAGCATAAGATGCTTCCTGGCTTCTGGTTGACTAAGCAGGTGATAGTGAATACTGATGAAGGAACAGTTTGGGGGAACAATGGTGAGTTCATTTTTAGACAGATTGAGTTTGATGCACCCAGGGAATATCCATATGGAAGCAAGCCTGGTTCATCAGGCAGTACAGGGTTGGAGACAGTGATCCAGGTGTCACCAGCATGTATGCTACAGGTAACAACTAAACTAAGAGAATGCAAGGAACGGCTTGATGTAGAGGACACAGTGTTTGGGAAAGAACCTTGAGGATCAGCAGCGCTTAGTGATCAGATAGAGATGTACCAGTGAGAGACTATGTTCTGAAAAATCAAAGGGTGTGCCTTTAACTGGATTTATGAATCCAGCACACCAATCTGTCTGCTCCCTGGCTACTTGATACCGCTCAATGATGATTGTTAAGAACACTTACAAGGGACATAAAATAGGTAGCTTCTTCCTCCTATAAACCCTTACTAAAATATGTCCTTATGTCTTATGTAATAATTTGCAAAACATTTAACATCAATTAAAACAAGATTAAATAAACAGACTTGATAATCTTATAGAGATTTTAAAAAGTAGTGAATATTTGTATTGACTTAAAACTTTTTATTGCAAAATCATAAACTTATCTTCTCCAACTTCATATTGTTTTAGTGCTATTAATATTGTTAAATTTTCCTTATTTTTAAAATTGTCAATAAGGAGTATGTCAGCCCTGGTCGGTTTGGCTCAGCAGTTGGAGCGTCGGCCTGCGGTACAGAGAGCCGGGTTCGGTTCCCGCTAAGGGCATGTACCTCGGTTGCAGTTTGTCCCCGGCCCTGGTTGGTCGTGCGGGTGGCAGCCACTCGATGTGTCACTTCACATCGATGTTTCTCTCTCTCTCTCTCTCCCTCCCACTCTATCTGAACAAAAAATGGAAAAATGTCCTCGGGTGAGGATAAAAAAAAAAAAAGAGGAGTATGTCATCATTTTCTAATCAGAAAAAAATACATTTTAGTTTTTTAAAAGAAATTTGTTGGAAATATGAAAAATATTAACAATGTGTGATGGCACAAATCTGTGTTTGTTATATTGTTAAATTATATGCTTAAATTTTAAAATATTAAAACATTTAAAAATTGTTTATTTTTTATGTTTTATCATTAAGCTGCAAGTCCTGGTTACAAAGTTTTTTCTGTACATTTTGAGTGTGCCAGGATTTAAAATCCAACATCGCGATTATTATGTAATTCACTTATAGGTCATCAGCTGCACTTATAAATATAAACGAATAATTATTCTACAACTTTATTTTCTAGTTTTACATTTTTTGGCCAAAACTGAGTAATAACGAAGTCTCAGTATTTCACTAGTGACTGAAGACCTACTCTCAATTCTGTTTTAACATTTGTGATTCTGTTTCTCAGAGATTTTAGTACTGCTGTAGTTCATTCACATTCTGATTCTTCCTGTTATAATAGCCATTTGCTGCCAACATTACAGGAACTGCTGTTGCAGGCTGAAATAAAAGCTTTGTATCCAGAGGAAAACCGTCCCACGATCAGCCATTCCAGGCCTGTGCACCTCCTCCAGTAACTGGAGGAGGACTGATAAGAGGTTCACAGCAATGGCCATGTCAAGTTCTTCTCAAAGCAGCCTCCAGAAGTCAGAAAAATCACAGGCCTGTGAGCAACTCTATAGCCACCCAAGATTCGGCACCCCATCTTTAACAATGCTATATGGGTTGTGCTTTTTTATTTCATTTCAAATTGATGTGTTTTAGTGATATCAGATTTCGAAGTTGCAAAAAGATACTCTTATTCCCCAGAAACAACCAATATTACAAATTTCTTGCATATCCTTCAAGAGACTCTGTGTGTGTGTGTTACTTTACTTCCTGCCTTATACAAATGATAGCATCCATACACCCTATTCTGTATCTTGCTTTTTTCGTTCACTATTACTTGGATAACATTCAGTGTAAGAACATAGAGAGCTTTCTTGTTTTTGGCTGCAACTTATTCTAGCTATGGGTGTGCCATAATTTTTTAACTAACTTCACTAAGGGGCACTTCATTGTTTCTGTGGTACTACAGAAACTTGTACATGCAAATTGAGTGCATTTAGGTTAAAAACAGGGAATTGCTTCATGCAATGTGGGGGCTGGTGAGCCTGAAATCCACAAGGCAGGCAGGCAGGCTGGCAACTCAGAAGGAGTCGAGGCGGCAGTCTTGTGTATGAAATTGGTAGAGCTGGCCAGTAGGCTGGAAACCCAGGAAGGATTTTTTTAAAAAATGTATATGGCGAATGAGGCATACATTCCCTTTTAATTCAGTCAACAGATATTTACTACATTATAGGTTCTGTGCCAGGCACAGGGTACATAATGCGAGCAGACACAGACCTGGTGCCATTCTTCAGGTACCTTTTAAATACTTTTGACAAATCAATCATATTTCTGGCGGTTGCCAGATTTTCCCACCTGAACCAAGGCGATACTTGCTTCCTCTCTCCTCGTCCTCCTCCACCCTATTGACTCCAAATTGTTTTCCACTGCCCTGCTCCTTCCTGCAGTCCTCTTTTGAATGGCTTAGGTGTGTCTCTCCTCACCCCCGGTTGTTCCCCAGCCCCCACTGCATAGATGAGCAAAGCTACTGGCTGGGATCTCTGCTCAGGCACCTCTGCAGGCAGGAACACCGTCTGCCAAGATCAGAGCTCTGGTTGCTGTAAGTCCCATTCCCCTTCTCTTTCTCTAGCTGATCCCCAGTGGTCGAACCCCACAATTTCCTCAGTGATCCCCGTGAGGCAAGACCTACGAGGGCCTCTTGGGAAGCATCTAGCAATGCTGTCCACCTTGGGCTTTCTTTTTCCCACTGGAGAAACCGTAGACTGAGGGGGTATCTCTTGGTGTGGTGCTGTGTTGGCCTAGGAGAGGAGTGATGTGGTTGAAGAGAAACTACTCTTTTTACCCTTTGGAGATATGGTTCTTCTTAGTCTCTGTGGTCCGTGGTGGTGCTCCTGGGTTATGGAATTTTCTTTTTTTTTTAATTAAAAAATTTATTTTTTCTTTATTGATTTTATAGAGCGAGAATGGGAGAGGAAGAGAAAGAGATGGAAACACCGATGAGAGAGAACATTGACTGGCTGGCGACCTCTTGGTGCATGGGTGATGCTCAACCACTGAACCACACCAGCTAGGCCTGGGTTATGGGATTTTCACAATGGTATCTTGTCCATGGGTAGTTGCTAGCTGGCCTTGTTGTGAAGAAGATTGAAGTCAGGAATGACCTATGTTGCCATCTTGATGACATCAGTGGCCAGAAAGGATTTCTATGTTACAGTCTTGAAACAGAATTCCTTCTACTCGGAAACATCTGTTTTTGCTCTGAAGGTCTCCACAAGTTAGATGAGCTCCACCCACATTATCAACAGTAATTTCCTTTACTTAAAGTCGACTGATTGTAGATGCTAAATATAATCTACAAAATACCTTCACAACAGCATCTAGACTAGTGTTTGACCAGATAACTGGGCACCATAGCCTAGCCAAGTTAACACAAAATGTAACCATCATATCAAGTGACTCTCTACGGAGGCTATCAATTCACTCTCTTACCTAGAATGTTTGAGAGTGGCATGCCCAAGGTAGCATTGGAGACTTATCGAGGCATTTGAAAGAGGTCTGGTTTGCTTCTGCAAACCACCTTATTCTGTTGTACTAGTAATAGCAATAGCTCTACCTGAGTCAGCGCAAATGCTCTAGAGCAGCGGTTCTCAACCTGTGGGTCGCAACCCCTTTGAGGGTCGAATGACCCTTTCACAGGGGTCGCCTAAGACATAATAGTAGCAAAATTACAGTTATGAAGTAGCAGCAAAAATAATTTTATGGTTGGGGGTCACCACAACATGAGGGACTGTATTAAAGGGTCGTGGCATCAGGAAGGTTGAGAACCACTGCTCTAGAGGCTGTCCTTATTTATTTATTATTATTTTTTATCCTCACCTGAGGACATTTTTCCATTTTTATTTATTTACTTATTTTTTATCCTCACCCGAGGACATTTTTCCATTCTTTTGTTCAGGTAGAGTGGGAGGGAGAGAGAGGAACAGAGAGAGAGAGAGAGAAACATCGATGTGAAAGGAACACATCGAGTGGCTGCCACCCGCACGACCGACCAGTGCCGGGGACAAACTGCAACCGAGGTACGTGCCCTTAGCAGGAACTGAACCTGGGTCTCTCCGGACTCCAGGCCGATGCTCCAACTGCTGAGCCAAACTGGCCAGGGCAAGGCTGTCCTTATTTTTGCTGGGGAAGGTGGGGTAAATGATATTGAACTGAATTTTTCAAAATTTTCCTTTAAACTTGAAATTCCCTCTGTAAATGTTTTCCCAAAGGAAATCCCCCCAAGCCCTCAGGACACTGCTTCCCCTGGAGGTCAGACCTCTCGCTTGCCTGCGCATGTGCTCTTTGTTATCCAGGGCCTTTGACCTTCATCGGCACCATTACTATCACCTTTACAATACCAGGATGAATCTAGCAAAAATGTTTCTTTCAGCTCCAGTTTATGCCGATTTAGGGGTGGGAACACATATTTGTTGTTTAAATGTTTTATTTTGGTAAGTATACATTTACTACTATAATATGAGTCTAGAAATAACTTGTGAGGCCATCTGATCTCTAACCCTATGTTCCCGTGTAAGACAACTACATTAAATCAGCCAACACATAATCTCACAGACTCTATTTTTACCAACTCTGATGTCTTCTTAAAGGCAAGAGCCTGATATTTTAAGACTCAGTCAAAAAATTCCTTGAGAATATATAGTTTTTTCTAGGATCTTTTCCCTGGTCAAATATTAAAAATAATGCTTTAGGCTTTTTTATGCCCCAAACTATGTATGTGCTTAAAAATTCTCAATCTCATTACCATGGAAGAATCAATAAGAAAGCTGACAACAGATCTAAATACTGGGTGCAGTGTGCCATGCAATCTAATGGTGTTATCTGTAATCCAGGAGGCCTGTTCAAGAGCCTTGGAGGTTAACAGAGAAAGTTATTTTCAAAATGATTCTATATCTGAGCTTTTCTAATGAGGGCCAAATATCTATAATAATAATTAATTCATTCTGATACAACCTAAGAAGGATGGGTTTTTCAGTTATTAAGAATATTAATTGAGTTACAACATGGGGCTGAACAACATGCTCTCATCCCATGCATCACACGTTGATAAGAATGATATCAAGCCCTGGCCGGTTTGGCTCAGCGGTTAGAGCGTCGGCCTGCGGTCTGGAGAGACCCGGGTTCGGTTCCCGCTAAGGGCATGTACCTTGGTTGCAGTTTGTCCCCGGCCCTGGTTGGTCGTGCGGGTGGCAGCCACTCGATGTGTCCCTTCACGTCGATGTTTCTCACTCTCTCTCCCTTCCTCTCTCTCCCTCCCATTCTATCTGTACCAAAAATGGAAAAAATATCCTCGGGTAAGGATTAAAAAAAAAAAAAAGAATGATATCAAGACTTAAGTGTCTGCACTGGGTACCTTTCAGTCAAGTGTCTGTATTCAGGGATATTACAAGGGTGAATATATTAACAGGTCACAGAAAAGTTTAAACATGAGATGTATTAAGATAGATAATACTACAGCTTCTCTAATTCTTTTGGAAATTTGTTTTACTAGTTGTATTTCTTAGAATTGAATGAATCTCTTCTGGTAGCACACTGACATTCTATGTAACTGTGGTCGTGACTTGGGGTACATTCGGGGAATCACGCTCAACAACAAAGAGCTTGAAGAGATGAGTTCTGGAGGCAGCTCAGCTTCTGCCACCACTACCTGGCATTCAGTTGGGGCAGGGCAGCTGTCTCTCCTCTGAAGCGGAAGAGCCTAGGTTTATGGTTCTCCCTGATTCCTCTGACCCTGCTCACTGCAATGTAGCCCATGGGGTCAGATCAGGCCCAGAGCTAGCTACTCACTATATTACTGTCAGGAAATTCCAGGGTATGAACTAGCAGTTGGAGTAAATTATAGGTATAGTATCTCATTAATCAGTTTATCCAGTTTCTAGCATAAAACGTTCTTTCAGGAATTCTCTGTCATCATTCTCATTACCAGCCCCAAAGCCAAATGCTAGACTATTCTGATTGTATTACTTACTCTTCTCTGAATGCTCTCCCTGAGATCCCTCTGATTCCTAGAGACTTGGGACCTTCGGAACTCTGGGTTCCAGGTTCCTAGTAGCCCTTTCAGCTTCCTAGTTGACTGGGGTTAAGGGGGCTGTGGGTCAGTAAAATGGCAATTGGCTAGTCACACGTTTGATAAAAAAAAAAATCTCAGAAACTTGCTGCCTCAAATTTTCCTTCTCTGACATGTGTTATTCCCATCCTCTTTCATCCACAGTACTAAATAGTTGAATGAGCACTGAAATTGGAACCCAGAAGACCTGAGTTTGGGTCTGAGGTCGGCCATTCACTAGCAGTTTTGCCTGGGAAATTTATTTAAGTTTCTGCATTTCAGTTTTCTCACTGACAAAATAGAGAGACTCTTTTCCTTTCTCACTTTACAGGGTTGTTGTGAAGGTCCAGTCGCATAATGAAGGTGGCAGTCTTGTGTAGCTTGATATTCCACTATGGGCAACTGTGATTCCGTTGAAAAAGACAGATGTAAAGGTGACAGAGATTTGGCTAAGAAATAAAACACTACCTAGAGACAGGTAAATTAACCATGATCAATGGTTCTGAAATCAGAATGAACATTAGAATTAGTGGGGCCAGAAAAATAAAATTTTATAAGAGGCACAGGGATAGGATTTCCAGATAAAAACACGTGTCACAAGGTCATGGGACAAAGTACACTAAAAAATAATTCATTGTTACCTGAAACTCAAATTTAACTGGGAGTCATATTTTTACTTGCTAAAGCCGGCAATTATACACAGGTAATTCCCACGAGCGACTGCCTTTGCAACTTCTGCCCTGAATCGTGGGAAATGAGCTGCCTGCCTGGGTGGAGGGATTTCAGATGCTACAGGGAAGCGATCATGGTTTTTCCTATGAAAATAAAACGTCCTGCCCTTGTCATCTCCTCCAGGCTTGACATTTTGCTCTTAGAATTTTATACATTGTAAATGTAAATATCCAAGGGAAGGGTCGCAATGTCAGGTATATCTATTATTTATTCTTTACTGTAGTTGAGTGACCTAAAAGTGAGTTTTTGAGAGTGAGTAAAGAGAATACGAGGCCCTGGTCTCTGTGGAAAGGAGGGAATGGTGGTCTGATCTGTAGTCCCAGAGCCAGGTGTGAGAGGCTAAAGGCAGACTTCAGCTGCTGCCCAGGCTGCCCTGACACGTTCTCGCTAACAGTCAAGTCCAGCCAGGAGGTAACACCTGGAATGGGCCTAGGGGAGCAGTAACTTTAGCATTTCAGTACCAGTTGGTGGGTTATGACAGAGGACAGATTTTCTTGTTCTAGCTTAGTGCTGTCCGATAGAACTTTCTGCAATGATAGGAATGCAATGCACTCTTCTTTACAGCAGCCACAAGCCAGTCACTACAGAGCACCAGAAATGTTGCTAGTGCCACAGAGAAAAACGGAATCTAAAAGTTTTAGTTGCATGTGGCTAACGGCTTCCATATTGGACGTGTGATTTATGGGCCAACGGCAGTCGAAACCAGTCACTCACTGACTGGCAGCTTTGGGTCACATAGACACATTTCGTTTGCATAGTCAGAAAAAAACCCACAAACCCAGACCCGATTTAGTTGTCAACATTTACGAATTGGCAAATTTTAAATGAAAACCCAATTTTCTGGCTTAAAAAACCAAACCAAAACAGGATATCTGGCAACACCAAACCACAGCCCTTCAAGGCCCCGACTCGCTTGAGATTATCAATGGTTACTTTGCTTTTGTTTTGTTTAACACCCCAGCCACTGTCCTCGTTTATTTTATCTGCCCAGCTGCCACAGGCATTTGATTTGGGGATCCCTGTTTGAAAAACAATATTTAAGTTTCACCTTTGTGAAAATAAATTAATTGAACTTTGAGGTGTCTTTTACAATATTAATTAGAAGGTACCGCTCTCAGACAGACTAGGAAAGGGGCCCAGGTAGAGGACCATGGCTTCAAACTCTGAGAGCAAGACTGCATGCTGTACTCATCACCTTCTAAGTGGCCAGGTCCTTCTGCCTCTGGAAAACTCAGTTTCTCCATCTAGAACATTAAGCCAGTAATAGTACCTACCTTATAATATTGTTATACAGCTTTACCACAATTGGGTGTATAAAGCACTTAAAATCCATACTTAGTAATAAACTTAAAATTTAGAAAGTGACATTTTCATTTGAGTTATAATTTTTTAAGTGTATTTTTATTGTTGAAAGTATTGTCCTGCTGGTGTGGCTCAGTGGTTGAGCATCGACCCATGCACCAAGAGGTCTCTGGTTTGATTCCCGGTCAGGGCTCATGCCCAGGTTGTGGGCCCAATCCCCGTGGGGGGCATGCAGGAGGTAGCCAATCAATGTTTTCTTTCATTGATGTTTCTATCTCTTTCTCCCTCACCCTTCCTCTCTCTAAAATCAATAAAGAAAAAAAAAAACATTTTAAAAAAGGAAGGAAATTAAAAAAAGAAAATATTACAAATGTCCCCTCCTTTATCCCCCTTGACCCCCTTCTCCCCCTCTGCTGCCCCACTGCCTTCCCCACACTATTGTCTGTGTCCATTGGTTATGCATATATGCATGTAATTCTTTGGTTTATTTAGATAAAGACATCTATATTGAAAGAAACTGGTGTTTCATTTCCCCATAAAATGCATGGGGAAAACATGTACTTTTTGTTAATAAATTTAAAAAAAAGTGCTGGAGCCTACATGGAGAAAATAAGAGAAAAGTTTTTTGTATATTTTCTGGGTTAAGCTCATTGGTCATAATCTAATATATCCTGCTAGAAAATAACTGTATTTTGAGCCTGTCAAAATAAAATTGTCTCATTAACACAATTTTCCTTGTTTAGTAGCATTGTCAATGTGGAATTGAAAAGAAACTAAAAATAGAAAAGAATTAAATTCAGATAGAACATAACATTACCAAGAGTCCTTAAAAATTGGCTTGCGTAGCAATATTTTTGCTGATATACCTCCTAAGGCAAGGAAAACAAAGGAAAAAATAAACAAGTGGGACTACATCAAACTAAAAACCTTATGCACAGCAAAAGAAATCATCAACAAAATGAAAAGAGAACACACTGAATGGGAGAACATATTCACCAATGACACATCTAATAAGGGGTTAGTGTCCAAAATATATAAAGAACGTATACAACTCAACACTAAAAAGACAATCCAATTGAAAAATGGCAATGGACCTGAATAGACATTCTCCAAAGAGGACATACAGATGGCTAAGAGACATATGAAAAAATACTCCGTGTCAGTCATCGTTAGAGAGATGCAAATTAAAACCACAATGTGATGTCACTTCACACCTGCCAGAAAGGCTCCAATTAATAAGTCAACAAACAACAAGTGCTGGAGAGGATGTGGAGAAAAGGGTACCCTGGCACAATGCCAGTGGGAATGCAGACTGGTGCAGCCACCATGGAAAACAGTATAGCATTTCCTCAAAAAAATTAAAAATGGAACTGCCTTTTGACCCAGGCATCCCTCTTCTAGGAATACATGCTAAGAATTCCAAAACACCAATCAGAAAGAATATATGCAACCCTATGTTCATAGCAGCATTGTTTACAATCCCCAAGATCTGAAAACAGCCCAAATGCCCATCAGTAAATGAGCAGGTAAAAAAGCTGTGGTACAGCCCTGGCCGGTTTGGCTCAGCGGTTAGAGCATCAGCCTGCGGTCCGGAGAGACCCGGGTTCGGTTCCCGCAAAGGGCATGTACCTTGGTTGCAGTTTGTCCCCGGCCCTGGTTGGTCGTGCGGGTGGCAGCCACTCGATGTGTCCCTTTCACATCGAAGTTTCCCTCTCTCTCTCTTCCTCTCTCTCTCTCCCACTCTATCTGAACAAAAAATGGAAAAATGTCCTCGGGTGAGGATAAAAAAAAAAAAAAAAAAAAGCTGTGGTACATTTACACAATGAAATACTATGTGGCTATAAAAAGGAAGAACTCTTTTGTGACAACATGGATGGACCTGGAGATTATTATTCTCAGTGAAATAAGCCAGTCAGAGAAAGACAAATACCTTCAGATCTCACTTATATGTGGAATCTAATGAACAAAATAAACTGACAAGTAAAATAGAATAAGAGACATGGATTCATGGTACAGTCTGACAGGTGCTACAGGGGAGCTAGGTGGGGCAGATGGAATGAAAGAAGGTAAAGAGATTAGCTGAAGAACAAACATTCATAGCCCATGGACACAGACAACAATGTGCTGAGGGCCAGAGGGAGGGGAAGGCAGGGTCTTGGTGGAGGGGAGATCAGTAATACTGTCACCAATAGAGATAAAATATAATTTAAAAAAAATAGGCAGTGAATGTAAATGTGAGCACAACAAAAGAAATCAAGAAGGAGAAAGTAAAAGTGCTCTTCTTGAAAAATACTGTGTGAGGAAAGCAAAAGAAAAGGGAAAGGAAAGAAGATGTACCAAAAGAGGTGTAAAAAACAATGGCAACTACAAACTGTTGCAGAAATCCAATGGGAAATAAGAAAAAGAGTATACTATAGCCTGTGTCTACATCATCATCAGAAGTGATGGCCAGCAGAAATCGACAGACCTTTAATGTTACTTTTTTTTTTATTATTAATGTCATGAGTTTAAACTTGAGTGACTGTAATCCTTTTAAGATATTTGGTTATGAGAAAACTGCTTAGGAAACAAACGTTTGAGCATGAGCTAAATGCAGGGAGGTGAGAGGGCTCTGCCTTCGAAGAGTTATCATCAAGTTGGAGAGGTAGAAGAGAACAGAGGCTAGTATGTGGGAGATAGATGCTGACTAATGCATGTGGAGGGCCATTGTATAGTCTTTACTTTTTAATAATCCTATTTTTTCATTTTGAAATAGGGTTTGAAAGATGAATAAGAGTTTACCAGGTGGACAAGGGAAGAGAGTGATTCCATGCATAGGGGCCAGCAAGCTTAAAGGCTCAGAGACTTAAAATAGTGAAAAAAGATGGAGAAAATTTTATTCTCCAGAATGTGGTGCACAGAGAAAGCTGGTGGGATGGCTTCCATCAGTAGTAGAGTAGTAGTATAATGATTTTGGAATTTAGGGAAAGAGAGCGAAACATGAGGGAAAACTGAACGTGATGGTGAAATTGTGTGGTATGGCATGTACTCTTTCCTCAGTGGGATCCCCAATCTTTAGTGATCCTCCTGGATTTAAGAGATCAATGTTTGGGAATTATTTGTGGATATCAGTTTTAGAGAAGAGCTGAGACGATGGGACCAGGGGCACGAGGATAGACACAAAGAACCACGAAGACCACTGCTGATGTTACATCATTTTTGTAAGAGTTTTAAAAAGATACCACTTTGGGACAGGATGGATGTAAAAAAGAGGCATTGCATCCCCAAAGCAATTGGGGTTTTCCTCTTGATTGCCCCACACGAGGTGAACAGCTATGCGGGAAGAGCAGAGCACTGGTGGGGTGCAGCCCCCACTCACCTCCCTGGCTGGACAACCTCTGCAGTGCACACCTGCACAACTGGACCCGGCAGCCCCGACCACGAGAAAGGACGCATGGCAATTCACAAGAGGCAGGTCTTCTTTGCTACAAAAAGATCACTTGTGCTCTTTCCTAAAAGATCTTGGTTTTGCTTAACTGATTCCCATATATCTCGAAGGCCTCTAGGTTCTTCCAGTTAGTAATTAATTGTAAAATTATCATTATTTGTACTTGATAGTCTGAGTTATTATTTACTGCAAAACTTGTAGGACCAGTTTTCCACATTCAGTTTTTGTTGTCATTGGCGTTTTTGCTGAAAATAGAGATAACAAGGAAGGATTAAAATCTTGGGCCTGGATACATGACTGACTATGATAAAAAAAAATGTCTGTTACCCTCTTCTGGCTATCAACTCTCAGAATAATATTTAAACCTCTTAATCGTGCTCATATGCAAAAGAGCTGATGCAAAAGAGTAGTTGAGCTCAGAGCTTTACATATTTCACGTTTGTGGAATACCTGAGTCAGATCTGTCCTGGAATCCATTTATTTGACTCTGCTCTAATCCTATATATAGCAAACAGCTCCCCAGGCATCCTCAGAGCTCTCGCAATTTAGGCTCACTTCTTTTATCTTAATACTGGCTTGATCTCTGATCTCAAATATGGAGAAAAACAAGCATTTCTCCTTCATCACTACTTTCTAGGTGCTCATATTTTCCAAAGTCAGATTCTGTCCTAATTTTCTGGTTTAGGAGAAAATGTGCAACTGTAACTTGTCTTTATTCCAAGTCCTAAAACAGTCCAAACAAGAAACAGAGTCCTTATTCCTCTAATCTCTCCCACCTATTCTAACCGCATACCATAGACACAAGGCAGAGAAAGTAGCTGGTTTTTCTTGAGGATTAGGGTAATACAAAACTGAGTATTAAAGAGCCTGTTCTTACAGTTTTGTGTTATTCTTGTCTTTTTTTTTTTCCTCCTCAGGTCTCAGCTACTCAGCCTTTTCCAGGCTCTTGGATCTTTCCTCAAATTCTTCACTTTATACCCATTCCTGGGTTTCCTCATTCTCTCCAAAATATTCTATACAGAGTTTTAGGGCTCTTTTTTCCCCCCTTTTTCTCTCTCCATTGCTTTTCAGACCTCAAGCATGATTTTCAACTGCACTGATGTCATTTATTTACCCAGTTCCTTAATGTTGACAGTTAGGTTGTTTCCAGTCTTCCTATGTATGTAGCATATACAGCATCGCTGCAAATATATATCCTTCAGTTTATGTCTTTGCACACATGCACAAATAAGACTACAGAATGATTTTAAAAAACAGTAACTGCACTTAAACTATTAATAAATGCCGCCCTGGCCAGTTTGGCTCAGCAGTTAGAGTGTCAGCCTGAGGACAGATGGGTCCTGGGTTTGATTTCCAGTCAAGGGCATGTACTTGAGTTGCAGGTTCGATCTCCAGCCCCTATTGGGGTCAAGTGGGAGGCAACCAATTGATGTCTCTCTTTCACACAGATATTTCTCTCCCTTCTTCCCTTTCACTCTATCTAAAAATCAGTGGAAAAATATCCTCAGGTAAGGATTAACCAAAACACAAACAAACAAAAAACTATTAATAAATGCGGACAATTGTCCCCTTGGAGGTTTGTATTAATTTATACCGCCACTGATAGTATCTTGTCAATACAATTTATTCTTTGCCAAACCCATAAGTGGAAGATGGCACCTCATTGCCATTTTAAAAATTGTGAGTTCAAGTTTAAGAACTATTTATTTTAAATAATTTCCCCTGAGAATTCCCTTTCTCTAGATTGCTTATTGATAATAAATGTTTTTTCATATATTAAGGATATTAATCATTTGTTTCTTTTATGCATTTGAAATATTTTTCTGATTGTCATTGATTTTTGACTTTTCTTATGGAATATTTCCAATGAAGAAAGTTTAAATTTTGTTTAGTAACATTTCTCAATCTTTTTCTTTAGAAAGACTTTCCCCATTCTGAGATAATCAAAAGATCCACTTTTATCTTCTAATACTTTTAGTTTTACTTTTTACATTTTTATGTTTAAATTTTGAACTCTCTGGAAATTCTTATTGTAAAATTTAAGTAAATCTAGTTTTTTCCAGATGTTAACATTATCCCTTCTCCATTTAATGACTAACCATGTCTATTTCTTATGCTTGAAAATGACACTTTTATATATATTGAATTTTCATATTTGAGTCTAATTCTAAATTACCATTCTGTTGTATTGTTTTCTAGTCTAATTTATTAGTTATGTAATAGGCTGTGTTGTGTTGTAATATAAACTATTCCTGACATGCTAGTTGGTTAACAAAACTAAGGTTCACTTCTTGCTCAGATTCCATGTCATTGTGGGTTGGTAGGTTAGATGAGTGTGTGGTGGGTCTTTGCTTCACATGGTCACTCAAAAATAAAGGCTGACTGAGGTACCACCATCTCATGGCACCAAAGACAATCTTAGTAGTCTAAACTGTGATCGGTTTAGTCTCATAAGCACTTGAAAAAAAGCATATTCTTTTTTTAGGGTATGTAGTTTCATATATATTTTAGTTAAACCTACCTTATTAACTATATTATTTTGTTTCTCTATATCTTTACTCATGTCTACATGATTATGTTAAGATTAGAAGAGCAAATTGAAGCACTTTTTGTTTATTCTTTTTCTATTTTTCTTTTTATTTGTTTAGTTTTGGCTGAACAGTTTTTAAACATAACTTCTTTGAATTAAAAAAATTATTAACTTATCCATATGGTAAAGCACACACATGTTACATGCAGAGATTGATGGTTCTTTACATATTGATCACCAGGTTTGCAGAAGGCATTCTCTTGCCCTCTTACAATTAGTACCCTGCCAAAAGTAATCCCACTATTTTTTTCTGACATCTATCATTGCAGATTAATTCTGTCTGTTTTTTTAATCATTTTTTTTTTTCTTTATTGATTTTTAGAGAGAAAGGAAGGGAGAGGGAGAGAGAGATAGAAACATCGATGAGAGAGAACTTGCCCCCTCACTGGGGATCAAGCCCACAACCTGGGCATGTGCCCTGACTGGTGACCTCTTGTGCATGGGTCGATGATCATCCACTGAGCCACACTGGCCAATTTTGCTTGTTTTTCAATCTTTATATATACGGGATTATATTTTCCTCTCTGCCATCTGATTTTGCTTGGTTAAATTATAAATGATTTTAGTGATTACCTGTTTATTTTCATCCACATTAAACCTCTACTATTACATGATTTATCTGCTTTAAACACATTCCATTTCTCCCCACTATGAAAGATGGGCAGTAATTATGTATGTTATTTTTCCATTTTCTCTTTGCTTCCTCCTAACAATTTTAGTTGAGTTGTTAAAATTTTCAGCCAGTAGCCATTATTGCCACAATTATTTAGCTTTTGTTCTACATTTATATTGATTCAGTGGCCAATTCATTCCTCCACCATTGTTTCTTCATTGAGGTCTTTGGTAGCTGAAGTTCCCAGTATAGCAGATTTTTCAAGAAAGGGCTCATGGCAAATATATTTCTTGACTTCTTCCATGGTTGCACTTCCATGTTTGAAAGAAAGTCTGTTGCCTTTATACTAAGCAATAGTTTGCATGGGTATAAAATTACCACATGACATTTTTCTTCCCTAGTGACTTCTGAAAATTATTATAGAACTCAGTGGCCCTGTGGAGCAGTCTGGAGTCAGTTAATTTTTTCCCCAGTTATAATGACTAGACCTTGTTTTGCTTGAAAACCCACAAGAATTTCTTGTTTGTTGTTTACTGGGGATATTGATCAGTGTTGATTAATATTATTAATTTTTCAGGGGAATATTGGCATGTTCTTTGAATCTGTTGATTGAATCCTTTAAATTCCTGTACGATGGTGGAAGACTTTATAAGACAGAGCCATCCCTTCCATTATAAAAGCATTGGAAGATAAAAAATAAGAACAGAAAAGCAAGGCAACACAACAATGGAATTGAACACACAGCTGAGGATCTAACCCAGAATGATATATAGAGAGATGAAGAAATAAAATATTGAAAGAGAAATTAAAAGACAGGCAGTGAGGACATACACAAAAGAGAATTCTGGATGTAGAGAGAATAGGGAAGAAGCAATATTTAGAGAACTAATGGCTGACAATTTTTCAGAATTTAAGGACGACATCACACACACTGAGTCCCTAGCAGTATAAAAATACATTTCAGACACATAATAGAGAAACCACAGAACATCACAAAAAGATAAATAGTAATAGAGAGAACATTATTTACAAAAGAATGATAATCAGACAAATAGCAAATGATAGATATCACAAGACAATAACATAACAGCATCAAAGGCTGAAGAAAAAAATAACTGTCAATCTATAATTCTATATCACTAACAATTGTTCAGTAGTGAGGACAAAATAAAGATATTTATACATACAATGATTGAGAGTTTAATACTGTAAGAACTATTAAGGATATTCTTAGCAAGAAAGAAAATGAGCCTCGATGAAGCAGCTGATGCAAGAAGCCATGGTAAGAAGAGAAATTGGTGCAACATCTTAGAAAAATACATATAGGTATTTATAAGCAACAATAATTTTTAAGTATTAAAAGCAATAGCAAAATTTTTTTTAAAAAAGCAATATGATGGAGTTTAAAACAAAGTAAAATAGGATAAAAAAACAAAACAAAAAAACAAACAAACAAACAAAAAACCAGCAAAGTAAAATAAAAGCACTGCATGTTATATATGGAATAGAGGCTGTTTATTGAGAAGTTAAATTGTTTTAGATTTTTGGTTGAAGAAGAGGAATTGATAAATTTAGAATTATAAAATTTTTAAATGCACATTCAAAATTTAAGGATAATCCATAAAACAATAGAAGTAGAAAGGAGAAAACAGTAAAAGGGGAAAGATAATGAAATGAAACTTGATTAATCAAATGCAAGACCTGATAGGAATAAAAGAAGCCAACAAAATATATAATGAATGGATAGAGGTACTCTTTCTTTTTAGTTTCTTTCAATTATATTTTTGACTTTTTTCTGTTGAGTTTATTCTGTGTTCTTCTCCAGCAATACCAAATGGGCACGTAATGAAATTTGTTGCCTGTCTTCTATATCTATTTTTCTTTATTATTTCACTTTGCTAACTTTTCTCAAGCCTGTTATCTCACATCTCTGATTGTGTTTTCAGCAATATCTGCAAAACTAGATTTTTTTAATTCAAAAGAATTTTTGTACATTCACAAACACATATACTTCTCTCACATATGTGTGTGTGTGTGTGTGTGTATACACACACACATACCGAGAGAGAGAGAGAGAGAGAGAGAGAGAGAGAGAGAGAGAGATACAAGGGCTTAAAGAAACAGACACTAAATAAATTTGCAGAGCTCAAGAGAAGAATGGAAAAGGATAATACCATCACAAAAAATCATGTCCATGTGGAATAAGCTGAAATAAGAGAATAGCAGATATTTCTGAAAACACAATTAGAAATGTGAGATAAGAGGCTTGAGAAAACTTAGCGAAGTGAAATAGTGAAAAATAGTTGAATTAAAAATATATATATTGTAAAAACATATATATATATATATATATATGTAACAGATAGATACATATATCTGTGTGGTGACAGCCAGAGGGGAATGGGTGGTAGGGTAGGTGGAGGTGAGCAAAGGTGGGGAGAATGGAGACGGAAAGAGGCCCTGCTTGGGGCGATGGGCGCAGGATGCCCTGAGCAGGTGATGTTTTGTTAACCCTGAGCAGGTGATGTTTTGTTAACTTGTACACTTGAAACCTGTATGGTTTTGTGAACCAATGTCACCCCAATAAATTCAATAAAAATAATACACAAAGAGGATTTAAAAAAAAAGGAAGAGTAGGTCAACATTTTAAAAAAATGTATGTTGACTCCTGGGGTAATCCTTATGGTAGGTGGTGGTTATCTCCCTTTCTTATGCCATGTTCTTTTTCCTCCTTTTTTTCCCTTGTGTTTTATGCTGGTTCCTTCTTGGTTATTTCAGTTTTTAATTTTATTTAAAAAAATTTCAATTACAGTTGACATTCAACATTATATTAGTTTTAGGTGTGCAGCATAGAGGTCAGACATTTATCTATATAACTTACAAGGTGATCCTCCCAATAAGTCTAGTGCCCACCTGACACCAGACATAGTTATTACACTATTATTGACTGTATTCCCTATACGGTACTTGACATCCCTGTGACTATTTTGTAACTCCCAATTTGTACTTCTTATTCCCTTCACCTTCTTCACACAGCTCCCTCCCCACCCCCCATCTGGCACCCATCAGTGTGTTCTCTGCCTCTATGAGTCTGTTTGTGTCTTGGTTATCTTTGTTTTGAAGGGAGTGATTCCAGTCTGGTCGGGGTAAGGGCCAGGGAGTGCACCTGCAGAACAGCCACAGTACAAGACATTGCCAGTGAACGCTTTCTTACCACTTTGCTCCCTGGCATAATTGTAATCCAGGTTAGGGGAAGTTGTACTGGTTTTTCATGAATCTTCATATGATAAAACATCCAGTATGTTTACCTTTGGCTTAGTTTCATTACTTTTCAGTTTATGAAACACTGGCAGCTCAGGGCAGCATGTCATCCAAGGTTTTGCCTTCACATGATACATCAATAGCCTGCTTCTTGGAGAAATTTCACCACTTTGGTGCAAGAAGTGAGAGAGACTCTGCAGGCAGCCTAGATGCTGCCTTTCCTTCCAAAGGAGGTGGTCACTGTTTTGTCCCAAGTGGGTTCCACCCCCTCGGAGAACCCATGCCCTGACACCTGGCCCAAATGTACTGAGCAGGCATGTTCTTCAAGCATTCTTCCTGCCAGGAGGGCAATACTCCCAGGCTTCCTTCATATAAAACTGTTCCAGGTTTTAGGCATTTTCCGGCATCACTCAAGATTTTTCTTGGGCTCCTTGTTATTGTCAGTTGATTTCAGGGAGGAGAGAGGGCAGAGCTGTCTTTATTGCATTGGTTTAAGCTGGAAACCACCTTCTGCCAACCTCGACTTTAATAACAAGTTTTCTTCCTGCTACATGTATAATACTTCTTTTGTTTTAGCCCCTTTTCTCTGTGGCAGTGAATAGGGCTTACCAGAAAATTTTTTCTTAAAGATAGGAAAAAGTCACCCCCTACCTTATTTTAATGAAACTTATATTACATATTCTTAATATTCCCTCTTCATTATGTAGCATGGTTCTTAAGAATTGCCACATGTGAAAAAGACTCCTAGGAGATACTGGCATTTTACGAACAGGGGTCAGGAACTCAATAAAAATACGTTTAAAATTAAGTGTATATTTATTAATCACTCTGAAATTCATATTGCTAAAATTATTCTCTTAGCCCTGGCCAGATTGGCTCAGCGGTTAGAGTGTTGGCCTGTGGTCTGAAGAGATCCGGGTTCGGTTCCCGTTAAGGGCACGTACCTTGGTTGCAGTTTGTCCCCGGCCCTGGTTGGGTTGTGTGGGTGGCAGCCACTCGATGTGTCCCTTTCACATAGATGTTTTTCTCTCTCTCTCTCCCTCCCACTCTATCTGAACAAAATATCAAAAAATGTCCTTGGGTGAGGATAAAAAAAAAAAAATTCTCTTAGTAACAGTTCACAGACATACAGGGTCTGGGATCTGGGGATTACTGGTCTGTAAAATATGGAGGGTTGAAATTAATTTCAGCTGTTTCATAGCTTTAGTTATATGGTCATGCATAATATTTTGGTTAAGTGGGATTTTATGTTAAGCAGTTTTTATCATACAGCAAAAACAGAATAATTTTTTTTTTATCCTCACCCGAGGACATTTTTCCATATTTTTGTTCAGATAGAGTGGGAGGGAGAGGGAGAGAGAGAGAGAGAAACATCGACGTGAAAGGGACACATTGAGTGACTGCCTCCCGCACAACCCAACCAGGGCCTGGGACAAACTGCAACCGAGGTACGTGCCCTTAGCGGGAACCAAACCCGGGTCTCTCTGGACCGCAGGCCCACACTCTAACCGCTGAGCAAAACTGGCCAGGGCCAGAATAATTTTTTATTTAAATAAGATATTCTTGGAAGACTTGTATAAGGACCAAAACCTAAATCAACTATAACACAGTAATAATTGTCAGTTGCTACAAATACCCTATAGGATTTCTTCAGCTATGTCAAGCGATAAGAGTTGTTTTTTTCTTATTGTTAGCATAGCTCTGTGTATGAATAAAAAAGTTAACTCAGACTTTTCCAGGACTAACCCTGTTTAGGATTCAAGGCAGCTCTAGGAATGTGGATATTGTTTTGTCTGTAGTTTAACCACGTTTATGAACCTTCTGAGGATTGTGTTGTCCAGCTGAATGCCTGAGGGGCCCTGCGCATCTGGGTTACATGTGTGCTGAGATTTTGATTTCCGTCTGCAGCCAAAGCCTCAAGCAGGCAGCAGGGGGGTGTGGTTGGCAGCTTCAACAGCATCCTTTTCCCTGTAAGGTACAAGGCCCTACTGCTTTGTATGTGATATGACCACTCTTTCAGTTTCCTATCTTTGCTTTCCATTGTCTGCTCCCCTACACTCCAGCCTCATGGTTTTCTGAACAGATTCTCATTGTATCTGCCACTGGGCAGGTCTCTTTTCCCAGGAGGCCGAGGGGCCTATCAGGAGCTATGGCCTGGCAGCTCATATTTCTGTTAAGGCAAAACTAGCAATCTGCTGAATAAGCCTAGCATTAAGCTGACAAAAAGAATGGATAAAGCAAACACAATCTATTAATTTTCTCATTTTGGACTTTATTTAATAGAAGTTTCTGTACCACAACAATATTGTGGAATATATACTCCATTTTATGAATCATGCCAATGTCTAACTTTTATACAAACTACGTTCCAATTATATAACTGTCCAAGCATAATCCATCAACCTAACAATTTCCTTTAGCTGAATCTCAGATGCTGAGACACGTATTTAAATATATAAATTACTATATTTAATCAGTGATTGTAATATGGAGGTCTGAACCCTCAGCTATTGTAAAAGTGAGATCTAGGTGCTATTTTCTTTCCAAAGTCACAGAAAAAGGAAAAAGTATTGATTTTTATTTTACCAAGGTTGGGAGCAAATCTAAAACACTTAAAGGATATTGTTTATCCTCATTCATTTAGCACGAGTCAAGTAAAATGTCATCCATCTCATTAAACATTTTTAAAAAGTAAATTTTTCTTTTTTGTTATAATTGAAACCTCAGTAATATATTTCTGATTTATAAAAATAGAAAACCATTAGTTATAATTTAACTAATTTTATATCCAAATACTTAAGAGCATGGGATCGATTGCTAATGGGCAGAAAATAATAAAAGGAATACCTGGTGGTAATAATGTAGAACAAAGCAGTTAAGTGAAATTTTCTTGTGACTTACTATTAGTTATGTTATACTACTAAGTAAGAAAAATTATGCCTTCCTATGATAAATTTAATGTCTTTTTGATATAAAATTAAACTTAGTAGATTTCTGCAATGTCAATGTTGTCGGCCTTACCTGGCTCCTGAGAAAGTATCAGTTGATAATCTTGAAAAGGTTTGGTTAGCACTTATTGGGCTCTGATTATTTCATCTCTCTTGCTTTACAAATTAGCTGAGACCCCGAAGCATCCTTCAGACTATTAGAGACAGAGATTTCATGGGTGTTGCAGTAGAAAATTTGTTTTTTAAACAGGAAGAGACCAGCATCATTTGTTACTGTTGGCAGAGAGTGATCTAAACAAGAGATTAAAAAAAATAAACTCAGCAAGTATTGAAATAGTGTTTACAAGGAACCAGGCTCTTATAAACTCTTTAGAGCCATTAACTCATTAATTTAATCCCCACAACAACTCTAATAGGTACCACTATTAACTTCTTTAGCTGATGAGGAAATAGAAGCACAGGGAACTTCAGTAACCTTTGCAGTCATTTGACCAGAGAGTGACTAAGAGTCAATCCCAGGCTGCCTGGCTCCAGAGGCTTGGCTGCCTTTCTATGTGGCTGGTGATAAACAATGCTAACCTGTGCACTGACTGAGCTGGTTCTCTGGTATAGGCTTTACGCCAGGGAGAACCAATCACTCTCAAATACTGTGGTGAACTTGAGAGCAATACCTATGCCAGCCAGGCACATCAATATACAGACTTCAGATTTTTAAAAATAAGATAAATCATTAATTTCTAAGATGTTAATACTTCCCTTTTAGTTTTATCATAAACGTTTCTTTTAAAAAGCCGACCTTGCCTGAAAAGAATTATCCATCACTAGGCCAGCATGGTTATATTGGCTTTGTAAACAACCAGATGAACTGGTGGAAATAAAGTGATGAAAAGTCATCAGGGTTGGAGAGGGCAAAACTAAAATCTTGCTTGCTCACCATTCATGGATTTCTTTCACTTGCACAGGTATTTTTTTTTTTTTTACATGTGAGTTTTACTTTTTATTTAATACTGTATGTTGCTCTACTTTGTATTTTAGATTCCCCGTATCTCCAAATGTTACAAAATACCGTAATGTCATATCCTCCTTTCACATTAATTATCAAATTGATCATTTGAGTAGTTGAGTAACTTGTAAGTACTCTAAAAAGCAAAATATAAAAAAATGAATTTAAAATTGGTGATTTCATCCAATCAACTGTCTAATGGGGTAGAAGGGAACCTCTTATATGCCAGACTTCAGCATTTTACAGTTATCCTATTTAATGCCACAGCCTTGCAAGGTGGTATCACAGCCACCATTTGAGGGCTGAGAAAAGAGGCTTGCAGAGGGTAATAGCTAGCCAGAAGATTCCGTTTAAAAAAGGCCTTAGTGGAATAATAATCTCAGGTGTTTCAGGCTGCATATAGCATAGCACTATCTCAGAGACCATCTAAGACATGGATATCCTACTACGAAGATACTAAATTTGCTCTTTCATTTGGTTTGAAGCAAACCAAATTTGCTTCAATACCACTGCATCTGGAAATACCGAGCAAATAATGGCAGTAGGGGCATCTTCATTATTACTTGAAAAAGAATCACCTGCACACACACCTTGGAAAAACGTGATATAGCTAAGGATTCGGCCTAATGTAGTTAGCAAGAGAAGCAGCTTTTGAGCAAGGGTAGGTCATGGCCTAGGAGGTGAATGAAAACAATTTGCCCATTGAAGCTGATTGGTGCTGCTGTGTTCAAAGGCCCATAGGCTGCAGAGAAGTCCTTTCTGCCCACCTGAATGGATGGATATACAGTAGTTACAGTAGGACTACCCAGTGCTCACCTTCAGGTGGGAAGGCAAGTCCTGTCATCAGGGACATACACAGATCCACATCACATCCTGACAGTACGTTTCCATAAGTGCAGGATGGGAGATTTCATTAACCCAGGATGGGAAAAACACCTCGTTCGCCAAGCGTGTATTTTGGGAGGAAATGACCCCACTGAAGTCACCTCTGCTCGAGATACCCCTTTCCCTTCAGGTACATCATGCATTATTACTGACCCCTGGGTGGAACGTATCAGAAGCTCAAGACCCGTCCCTCAGCCCTAAGCAGGGCGGGGAGTGCTGGGGTCCCCAGGAAAGCGGGGGCGACGGTGACGCCAAGAGGAGGTGGGGGCCCAGGTCCAGGCACTGGGTGAAGGGGCTGGTTTTCCCGCGGTGCTGGCCAATCAGGAGGCGCGGTGTTTCCGGAGCGGGGAGGGTCGGGGGTGGGTGGGGGCCCCCAGTTCTTTGGGTGCGGGCGCAGCGCCGCCTGCAGTTTCCAGCGAACGCGCGGAGCCCCCAGGGGTCTCCGGGCGCGCCGGCCTGTCCAGCTTTTCCTTCTCGGCTTCCCCGCCCCGTCAGAGCCGCCACCTCTGCGACCCTCTGCGCCCGGCCTCGCCCTCTTCGGACACCTCGGCTCTGCCCGCAGAGCGAATCGCCGGGCCGCTCTTCGCCCGGTGTCCGCGGGCCGTGCGGGGGCGGTGCCGGCGGGGGAGCCTCACCCGCGCGGGCGGCGGTAATGCTGCTGCGGTTGCCGCCTTTGCGGCCGGGCCGGCAGTTGGCAGTGGCAGTGGCAGTGGCAGTGGCAGGAGCCGGAGCCGGAGCCGGAGCCGGAGCGCGCTCGTCGTTGGCCGGGACGCCGCATTCGCCTGCGCTCGGTTTCCACGGCCGCCGCGGAGCGCCGGGGCCCGGTGCGGCATGAAGAGGAGGCTGCACGCCGGCGAGCGCCCAGCTCCTCGGCCCCCAGGGCCCCCAGGGCCCCCGCAGGTCCCCGCGTGCCGCGCGCTCCGGCTCCGGCCCCGGCGCCCACGCTAGCCCCGCGCAGACACCAGACGCCGCGGCCCAGAGAAGGCGGCGGCTGCGGCGACCCAGGCCTGCGGAGTGCGGGGGCTTGGCGTCCTGGACTCCGGGACGCGGCAGCCGGAGCCGCCCGGGAGCCCGGCTGTGCTGCAGTTTGCTGCCCCTCTCCGCAGGGGTGCCGCGGCGCGCAGCCCGCGCCTCTCTCCACCTGGGCGCCTCCCGCCGCCTCTGCCGGGCGGATAAAACGTGCGTCCTTGGCCTCCGCAGGTCCCTGCGTCCCCTCTCTCCCCTCCACCCCTTCCCCGTCCTCCTCCCGCGCTTCCCCTCCCCCGGCCTCCCATTCATTCCGTCCGCTCTCTGCCTTTCCTCCTTCCCGCTTGGGCCCTCTCCTCCAGAGCCTCCCGCGCGGACCCCGCTGCGGCCTCGGAGTTCTTAGCACATTCATGGAAGTTTAGGGCCTGGACGGTGCCCACAAGTCCGGCCGGAGAGCGCAGCCCGAGCTGCTGGCCGGGAAGAGGAAAATGTCTGTGCTCAGGCGGATGATGCGGGTCTCCAATCGCTCCCTCCTCGCCTTCATCTTCTTCTTCTCCCTGTCCTCATCTTGTCTCTACTTCATCTATGTGGCTCCGGGCATCGGTAAGCACCGAGACACACCCTCACTTCCCACGGTCACACTGGAGGAAATGCATGCAGGATGTTACTTATGGGATTTGTAAGCTGTATAAACAGAGGCCCGGCAGAAAGCGTTTTATTTGACATGTGATTTCAGACATGTCAAATAAACTGCTTCGGGGCATGGCTTTGGTATGTGAGTTTTGTTAATGCACGCTTAAATAACTTAAAGACTGCTTTAAATGGACATAGCAAAATTAGGCGTGATGGCCCCGGATGCCCTGGTCGCTTTCTGAGCATTCATGACAGTTTTATCCGTTTACTATCAAACCTTTAAGCCTAAACTCAGGGCTTAATCACAGTTTTATTCAGACACTATCAGATAAAACATCTGGTTGTTAAATGATGGAAAAACCAAGGGGAGGAAATGTGGTTGAGTTCAAGAATGTATGTATTCTAGTGTTCTAGGTCACTTTGTAAAAATGGGGTCAGTGAACATTTGTGCCATACTTTAGACATTTTTAGGCGATGAGTTGTAAAAGCGATGCTGCATTATTTATTTTGCTTGGGCTTGCTTTTCAGGGATGGATCACCTCTCCTACCTGTTAGGATGACTTCTGAGATAAAATAATTAAAATAACAATTATGTAAGATAGTTTGTAGTTTAACATTTTAACCTTTTTTTTTTTTTTTTCGGCCTTTGGTCTAAAATACACTTTTGTATAATTTGCTTGAATTGGCTTCTTTATTAAATGTCCTAATTCCCCAGCCCCCTTTGGTTGAAAAAAGTGCCAGTGTAGCATTCTAAGGAATAGCTATTAAAACACATTGTATTTCCAAAACTGCTGAGTTTTTTCCTGGATATTATATGTTTAATGTTCCATTACTCAGTACCAGTGTGCATCTCCTATCATTTGTTAGATATCAGTATTGTAAGGCAGTGTCATTTCTCCCTTGACTTAGCTAAAAATGTGTGGCCTCTTACAGAGTGAACACACATGCAGAATTTTGAGATGGAATTATTATTAGGGCATTGTGTTGTGTCGTTATAGATTATTGTAATGAATTGTGGGCTGGGGGTGGGGTCGAGGGGGAAGAAGCAAACCTCATTGAGATCATTTAATTTACTAAAATTACTACAAGACTTTTCCTTTTAAAAATGAAATACTTTATTGAGTCTTGAGCAAGGGGGTTGGCATTTTAACTTATTTCAATACTTTTCAAAGTAAAAAGTATGCACTGAATTAGTGTCTTTATATCATTATTTTTTACTGAAGTATAGTAAAACTATGATATATTAGTTTCAGGTGTACAACTTGACTTTTTCTTGATTAAATTTTAGATTCAATTAAGATATATAAGCTCAGATGATGCTTGAGAAGATATAAAGTGTTGAAACCTTGATATATCCCCAAAATAGAAGTTTAAGGGTTAAGTTTGAAGAAATATGATGTTTTAACATATTATTTTCTTTTAGTGCAGATTTTTTTTTCTTTAGGCTAATTAAAACACACCTTGAAGTAGTTACCAAAATAATTCAGCAGGCTTTTCTTAAAATCTTCTGCCATTTTGGAAGTCTTATAAATTAACTCCTCATTCTACAGCTTGTTAAATTTTCTCATGTAGCTCTTTAAGGATTGACCATCTTTGGGGGATGTTATTTTATTAGACATTTAACTGAAAGATTTAGGAGAAAAAGTTTTTTTTCCACTTAGATAACCATACTCTTATTTTCTTGGTATTTTGAGTAACATGTTGGAATTATGTTACTAAAAAAGCTAACCAAAGGAAATCAGAATTTCAGCTCTTACTTGATAGTCACCCATTTTTTGTTAGTGTATTAATTGTTATCTATGGATTCTTAAAATTTAATTGATGTGAAATACTAATACATTTTTCTTATTTAGGCTTACTGTTTGCCATAGAACAATCACTGATATGTCATTAAAAATTGTGCAGTTTTCTTAAGTTCACACACTTTGAGCTACTGTTTTGATGGGTCTTACAATTTATAACATTAAAAATTGATTAAAGCTAGCAAGAGTGAAAAGCAAAACTTACAAAATTCTATCAGTTTGTTAAACAGAATCTATTTCCCAAACCCAGTATAATTTAGTAGGAAAAAAGCCTTTTTTCATCTTCTAAGTATTGGGAAACAGTTTTCCAAAAATCACATTTTTGCTTGAAAGCGTGAATTTGATCATTGGCAACAAATACTGTCAGTTTTTCCTGACATGTCAGGCTCACTTTGTTTATTTTTGGGAAAATGCAAGTCAAATACTAAATAACTATCATTTGTCAGTTCTTTCAAGTAAAAATAATGTTCCATGAAAAATGTGGCTAGTTCAGCTTACAATGCAACAATCAATTGCATAATTTGATTTTCAAAATGACAATGGTAGTACTTTGGTATGCTGCAAAGGGCTTTGTGCATATTTTCTATTTCATCCTAGATTTCTTATTAATGAGACATACCCAAAACTAATTAGGTTCTCATAACTCATTTACATTATGGGCCCCTAGAATCTTATTGAAATAATTCACATGTCAGCCGGAATTACATCTTGAGGCAAAATTTTCTTATGACTAAAATATATGTTGTATAAGAGAGCACATTTTATTAATTTAAATAAAAGTTTTGGATCTCTTCTGTTAAGAAAGTTTGTATTAATCCTGTCTACATCAGCCTGTTTAGTAGACATCAGTTAGTGACGTTGATTAATAAAACTATGCAAGTTTAAGGTATACAACTCTATAGTACATCCAAGGAAACTGGCTGGGTTGAGAATGGAATTCCATATAGTAGGAAAACAGTTTCCAGTATAACTTCCAACACGACATAGTCATTTCCGGCTATAGTTTTAAAGGCATAGATGAGCTGACTTGCAGATTCATTCAGCAGACGTGAATAGAGAACCTCAGATAGGCTAGACATTGAGTCATGGAAGCTAGATGATGAAGACACAGCTCCGTCCCTCACACTACAAGGAAATGAGCACTATGAAAAAGCTGTAGCAAGTCCTTGGAAAGCACGAGGGGCTGGGGGGGAGGGGTGTGAGGGCTGTTAAGGATTTCCAGGGGAGGTGGTGGTGGGAGTGGGTCCTTGAGATAGAATCTATCTAGAGTAAGGAATTCTAGTCAGAGGGAGCAGCATGGAGTGACAGAAAATAGGAGTATTTCCATCTGGCTACCACTTAAGGCCTGGGGTGATAGATAGGCCAGACTGGGGAAAGTCTTGGGGCTCTCCTGCTCAGTCTGGTGTTCTGGTGCTGGAGGTCCCTAAAATTCCTGGCAGAGGAAAACTGGTCTTGGCTCAGACAACTTTCTCAAAGCTGTCTGTGATTAAGAAAGAAGTTTATGTGCCTATAATCAGTGGGGTAAAATCATGGAGAAGATTGTACAATTTTCCTGGAAGTAGGGATTTCACTGTTCCTTTGATACACCAAAGTCCTAGACGGCTGATAGGCTGCTGCTGTATTCTTTGAGTAAAGGTGGAATCTGATTAGGTCACTGGGGTCTGAATTCCCATTGGCCCTTTGAAAGATTCTTGTCCAAATACTTTGTTATTTGGGCCTGTAGGGGGTTTGTGCCCTGCTGGGACTGGTGGAGTTGGTGATGGGTGGTCAGGGTTTTGGAGTATATTTGTTGTGGGAGAGTGTGACTTAATTAGGTCCTTGCTCAAAGCCTCCCTGACCTGTTGGCTGGGTTTCTCTTGGCTAGTGCAGAAGGTGGCTGGTGGCCCTGCAGCTTTCTTACCACAGCCCTTTAGTGACTGACATTGGTTAAAAAAATTATACAGGTTTCAGGAGTACAACTTTACAATACATCATCTGTATATTGTATTCTGTGTTTACCATGCCAAGTCAAGTCTCCTTCCATCACCATTTATCCTCCCTTTGGGTTCTTCTACCCCCCTTCCCTCTAGTAATCACCATACGGGTTCTTTTGGTTTAGGCCATGGTGTTGGTCATTTCTTTCCTCTGGTCTTTCTAATTAGCCATGCATCCCATGCTAAAACGTTTGTCCTGTGAGTTGCAGGAAACGCCAGAAGTTTGTAAAAGGGGAACGGTGCAGTCCTCTTTTTATCTATTTATTTAAAAGTATATTTTTACTGTTTTTTAGACAGCAAGGAAAGAAGAAGAACAGAGAGAAACTTCGATGTGAGACCTAAACATTGATTGGTCATGTGCCCTGACTGGGAATCAAACCAGCAAAATCTTTTTGGTGCGCAGAACAATACCCAACCAACTGAGCCACCCTGGCCAGGGCCCATCCTCTGTTTTAGAGCAATTCTTCTGTCCTGGAGTACAGGTTATGGAGGGCAGAGGAAGTTATTTCATGATCTCTCTCCCTTTATTTTCCTGTTCCTATTTCTCCACTTGTTCTAAGCTGTTGGACTTCATCTGTGGCTACCTTCTCCTCAGCCTCCCCGTGTTCATCGAGCAGATAGCCAGTGGGAAATTCACACAACTGAAGAGCAACTATTCTAGAATAGAGTGCAAAATGCAGTTATAGATGTACCAGTTTGTGGTTAGGGACGCTAAACTAATATAGGTATCAGGGAGAAGGGGACGATTAAGCTGAGGTCAGAAGTTTAGGTTAGATAATTAAAGGGTTGGCTTGGGGAAGAGTACTTCTGGCAGGAATGGAGTATTTGAAGGCGAGGAGGTGAGAGAGAAATGGAAAGTTAAAAAAAAAAAAAAAAAGCAGGGGCTAAAGTATAGAGTGCAGAGGGGAGTTTGGGCTGAAGCCAGAGATAACTGTGACTCCCCTCATACAGATCCTTGTAAGCTGGGTTTGAGAACCTGGATTCTAGCCTGAGGACAGTGTCGAACCTTTGAGCTTAAATTTAAAGTAGGAGAGTGACATGAACAGATTTAGAAATATTTAGGCTGCCCTGGTATGACTGCGTTGAAAGAAACAAGATTGGTAGAGGGACTGGAATCAAGTGTTTAGGTAGATTAAGTTTGGAGATGGGATGGGAGGAGATAAAGGTGTTTGTGATAGCAAAAATTAGATGCATATGGAGAGGGAGGCTGAGGGAGTTCGTATCTGATGGGGGTGGTGGTGAATGAGTTATCTGTGCAGAGTGAGGGGCTTTGTTTATGTGAACAAATCTCAGTATAGAGTGAACTGTTTCCAAAGAGGTTAAGAAATTTGGTTTTTGCCTTGGCACATACTAGAGGCTTAGTAAAGAATTGTTGCTCTGGCCGGGTGGCTCATTTGATTGGAACATTGTCTGGTACATCAAAAGGTTGTGGGTTCAGTTCCTGGTCATGGCACACACCTAGGTTGCAGGTTCAATCCCCAGTCAGGGCATGTACGGGAGGCAACCAGTCGATGTTTCTTTCTCACATCGACATTTGTCTCTCTCTCCAAAAATCAATAAAAACATATCCTCAGGTGAGGATTTAGGAAAAAAAGAATTGTCGACCGACTGACTGTTCCTGATTAAACCACTTCTTTTGGTATGCAGTTGGTTCTCTCACCAGCTGAGTCATCAGTGCCATTCTGATATTCGATGTTAGACACCTTGGGAGAATATGGAGGGGATTAGGAATAGTGGAGGAAATGCTAGGATTGGTCAGTGTATTAGATCTCGGATTACCCCAAAATGTAGGAGCTTAAAGCATATCTTATCTCAGAGTTTATGATGGTCAGGAATCTGGACATGGTTTGGCTGATGCCCCTGGTTCAAGGTCTCTTACTAGGGCTACAAGGTGTTGGTCAGGGCTGTGGTTGAAGGCTCCATTGGAGGAGGATCTGCTTCCAAGTTCACCCATGTGGATTTGAGGGTGCACAGGTTGTTGGCTGGAGGCCTTACTCAGTTCCTTGACACTTGAGCCTCTCCATATTTTCTTTTTCAGCAAAGAGTCCCTGGGTCTGGTCCACACTGCCACAGTCAAGCTGCAATTCTTGAGCAGTGTGCAACTCAACTCTGTCGTTTCAGGGTCAGTGAATCTAAATCTCATGGCCTTGTGGGCAATGAGGTATTTTGAAAAGGAAAATTGATTCATTGAAATCTGACAATGCTAAATGATATTCTCCATGTTATTCTTTTATGAATAAATGTTAGGTCTGTTAACAGTGTGGCAGAATGATATAGTGATGTATTTATTCTTCAGCAATGTTCATCGTTACTGCTTTTTAATGTTTATTAAAGGTAAAAATAGCCATGCCTGGATATTTTTAAAAGAAAAACTCCTAATCTAGATTTGTAGTCTCTGTACATGGTAGGTTTTCCAAACACTATTTGGAATTTGGTTGGGAACAGAAGGCATTTCCCTCTTGACCGTTGTAAAGGGTGGGTAATTTTCGAACCCATCCTGGGACCAGCCTGTTTAGTATAGCATGTATTAGAAGATTTCTCAAAGCACTTGTCTTGTAGGCCTTGGGCTTTGGTGGTTGTAGATGCAGCTACTCCTCTTCCCACCACAGCCCCTATGTTTATTTGCTCCTGTGACCCAGGCCCCAGGGCTATGAGAATCTTGGACACAGAGACCAGTGTCTCTGGAGCCAAAGCTGTGTGCAAAGAAGCCCCAGGAACAAGATTCCAAAGTTAGCCCACTGTTTTGTCCATGGAGGTGTCCCTACCATACTCCCTACTCCGCATTAGTAGGATAGTATTGTTGTAAAGAAAGAGAAGGAAAGACAGACTCCCAAAGATGGTCACTTGCCCAAAGTCTCACATCGTGGTTGGAGGAGCTAAAGTAGACAATTTTGGGGGGCTGGAATGTGCATCTTGGAATATCTAACACTTTCCACTGTGCCTGAGGTGAAGAAACTGATCATTGTTGCCCTAGAACATGGAAGATTTGGGGGAAATAGGAGCTCTCTCTTCTTCAGCTTAAAGGGTTACCATATAAAACAGCGATGAAACTTTTTTTGGATAGCTCCAATGGAGTGAGGGTTATTACAATGAGGCAGATTTTTGATTCATTGTAAAGAAACAAACCAAATCATTCTAATTGAGCTGTAAACAATGAAATAAGTGGCCCTTTAAGTCCACCTTTCATTTTGTGTTTTCAAGCCGAGGGTTTCAAACCTGTTAAGGCTGGAGAAGTGCCTTGTTTGGGAGACTGGACAGGCTTCTGATAGCCCTTTAATCCCAGTCACTCTGTGCTGTGTCCGACTCTGCAGCAGCCTTGCTCCCCGAGCCGAAGGGCAGACCTGCTTCTCTGCCTGTTCCTTCCACCCACACTTCTTTTGGTGACTTGTTTTCCCTTTCAAGCCTGCCCTTCATGTTTGCCTTAACCTAAGTAAAAACGTGGAGGTGGGTGGGAGCTGTGGTGAGCCTTGCTGAGAGGTAGGCAGTGCACTGCAGGGTGATTTTTCTGGAGCTCGGATTTCCTAGGTCATGTCTGAGAGTTTTTAGAGCATCCAGGGCCCCTGACGCTTTGTGTGTTTACAGCACTCTCCTTTCGGCCAGTTTTCCCGGCCTCCTTACCAAGCTGAGTGTTGTCACCACGGCCTCAGGCTGCAGTTTACCAGTTTAATCAGAATAGCCTGTCCGCTATTTCTCTCCTTCCTTCCTTCCTTCCTGCCTTCCTTCCTGCCTTCCTTCCTTCCTTCCTTCCTTCCTTCCTTCCTTCCTTCCTTCCTCTCCTCCTCCTCCTCCTCCTCCTCCTCCTCCTCCTCCTCCTCCTCCTCCTCCACTTTCCTTCTGAATCCGGTTTATTTATTTTTTCTTTTTAATTTTTGGAGGACACAGTGATTTAATATTTAAAAGACCTTTTCATTTCTGTCTTTTGTCAGGATAATAACAAAGCGAATAATAGATGAGTAACACTGTGATTTGAGTTGAAGATCAGGTCAGTCGAGGTTGAAAGTAGGTTTTCTGAGGACACCTAGAATGCCATTAGTATGCCACTGCAAATTTAGGAGTTCCAGTTATTGCCAGGTATTTTTACCTCATGTCTTAGGACCACTGGAGAATTTCAGGTAGCACTCCAATTTTATCTTTTCCTTACCATGTAAATCCTATATTGGGCCACCCTGATTTATGTTTCATGGGCATATTTGTTTTTGATCATAGAAGAACTTGGCAGAGTTTGGTTTAAGCTACAACTAAAACTCCCCTCAGTTAAAATAGGAGAGCTAGCTTAAAGGTGTTCTTTGAAAAGATAAACAAAATGGACAGACCTTTAGCTAGATTCACCAAGAAAAAAAAAGAGAGAGGGCTCAAGTAAATAAAATCAAACATGAAAGAGAAATTACAACTGATGACAAAGAAATACAAAGGATCGTAACAGACTACTGTGAGCAGTTATATTCCAATAAATTGTACAACTCAAAATAAATTGCACAAATTCTTAGAAATATATAATCTTACAAGTCTGAATCATGAAGAAATAGGAAATCTGAATAGAGTTGTTAATAGTAATGAGATTGAATCAGTAATCAAAAATTTCCCCCCATGCAAAAGTCTAAGATGAGATAGCTCCACTGATGAATTCTACCAAAGAAGATTAATACCTAACCTTCACAAAATCTGCCAAGTGGTTGAAGAGGAGGGAACATTTCCAAACTCATTTTACGAGGCCAATATTATATTTATACCAAAACCAGACACGGATACCACACACACACACACACACAATTACAGCTAATATATCTGATAAACATAGATACAAAAATCCTAAACGAGATATTAGCATACCAAATTGAACAATACATTAAAAGGATCATACACCATGATCAAGGGGGATTTATTCCAGGGATGGTTTAACATCTGAAATCAACATGATACACAACATTACCAAAATAATGAAAATCATACAATCATTTCAATAGATGCAGAAAAAGCATTTGATAAAATTTAACATCCATTTATGATAAAACCTCTCAACCAAGTGGGTATAGACTGAACATACCTCAACATAATAAAGGCCACATATGACAGCCTGACAGCTAACATCATACTCAACAGTGAAAAGCTGAAAGCTTTTCCTTTAAAATCAGGAAGAAGACAAGGATGCCCACTCTTTCATCTTTTATTCAACTTAATATTGGAATTTGTAGTCAGAGCAGTTAGGCAGGAGCAAGAAAGAAATCTAAGCATCCTAGTTGGAAAGGAAATGTAAAATTGTAACCATTGGTGGAAGATACGGTTTTATATACAGAAACCGCTAAAAATTCTACCAAAAAATTGCTAGAATTAATAAACAAATTCAGTAAAGTTGTAGGGTGCAAGATCAATATGTAAAAATCTGTTGCACTTTTATACACTAATAATGAACCATCCAGAAGGAGAGATTAAGAAAACAAACTCATTCACAGTTGTATCAAAAAGAATAAAATACCTTGGAATAAATGTAACCAAGGAGGTGAAAGACCTGTACACTGAAAACTGTAAGACATTGATGAAAGAAATTGAAGACACAAATAAATGGAAGGATATTTTGTGCTTGTGGATGGAAGAATTAGTATTGTTAAAATGTTATTACCTAAAGCAATCTACAAATTCGGTGAAATCCCTATCAAAATTCCAATGGCATTTTTCATAGATATAGAACAAACATTTCTAAAATTTGTCTGGACCCTGAATAGCCAAAGCAATCTTGAGAAAGAAGAGCAAAGCTAGAGGCCGCACGCTCCTGGATTTAAACTCTATTACAAAGCTATAGTAATGAAAACAATATGGTATTGGCACAAAAACAGACAGATAGATCAATGGAATAGAGAGCCCAGAAATAAACCCAGGCATATGTGATCAATTAATTTATGACAAAGGAGGCAAGAATATACAATAGGGAAAGGAAGTGTTTTTAATAAATGGTGGGAAAATTGGACAGTCACATGCAAAGAATGAAACTGGGTCACTGTCTTACACTATACACAAAAATTAACTCAAAGTGGATTAGAGACTTGAATGTAAGACCTGAAACTATAAAAGTCCTAGAGGAAACCATAGGCAGTTAGCTCCTTGACATTGGCCTTAGCTATGATTTTATGGAACTGACTTCAAAGGCAAGAGCAACAAAAGCAAAAATAAATGGAACTATATCCAACTAAAAAGCTTCTGCATAGCAAAGGAAATTATCAACAAGACAAAAAGGCAAGCGACTAAATGGGAGGAAATATTTGGAAATCATATATCTGATAGGCGGTTAATATCTAAAATATATAAATAACTTCTACATTTAAAAATGGGCAGAGGATCTGAACAGACATTTTTGCAAAGAAGCATATAGGGCCAACAGGTACATGAAAAGCTGCTCAAAATTACTAATCAGCAGGGAAATGTAAATAAAAATCACAATGAGATATTAATTCACACTTGTCAGTATGGCAGTTATTCCTACCCTCTGGTAGGAATGTAAACTGGTGCAGCCACTATGGAAAACAGTATGGAGGTTCCTAAAAAAATTAAAAATAGAACCTTCATATAATTCAGCAATTCTATTTCTGGGTATTTATCCAAAGAAAATGAACAACTTAATTCAGAAAATATATGTACCCTTTGTTCATTGTAGTATTATTTATAATAGACAATATATGAAAACAACCTAAATGCCCATCAATAGATGAATGGATGAAGAAGATATGTATGTATAGTAGAATACTACTCACCCATAAAAAAGAATGAAATCTTACTAATTTGCAACAACATGGATGGATCTTGTGGGTATTATGCTGAGTGAAATAAGTCAGGCAGAGAAAGACAAATACTGTATGATTTCACTTACATGTAAAATCTAAAAAAAAAAAGCAAACAAAAGGAAAAACCATCTTACAGGTACAGAGAAGAGATTGGAGAGGGCTCGGGGAGGTTAATTGAAGTAGATGCAGGGGATCTAGAGGTACACACTTCCAGTTATAAAATAAGTCATGGCACTGTAATGTACAGCATGGTGACTACAAATAACACTGTGTTGCAAAATTGAAATTTGCTAAAAAAGTAAATCTTAAAAAGTTTTTATCACAAGAAATAAAATTGTGACTTTGGTGACAGATGTATGATGATCATGTTGTAATATAAACAAATGTCGAATCATGTACACCTGAGACTAATATAATGTATGTCAATTATACTTTAATTTAAAAACAAAAAAAATCAGTATTTGGCTAGAAAAGGCTTTTGATAATATCTGTACAGTTAAGTAGTTATATGAAGTTTGTTAAACATGATATCTTGATTGAAATATCTCTTGTAATATTTGAAGCTTGTTAGTGTTAATATGACTGTACTGAAACCATGTTATATATATTGCCTTCCTGATAATTAAGTTAATGACTCAGAAATTATGCCTTCTAATTATAGTGTAATTTCCAGTTTGACTCAGAGAAGGGAAAACTGGGCTTTATTTTCATTTAAATCAAGAGACTTATGGTAGAGAATTATAAGGTGCCTTGTTTATTTTATTTTATATTTTTATACATTTTTTTTGGTACATGCCCCTAGCAGGAACCGAACCCAGGACTCTGGTCCACAGGCTGACGCTCAACCGCTGAGCCAAAGTGGCCAGGGCTAGGTGCCTTGTTTATTGATTTGAAAATATTCTTTAGCATTGAAAATCTTAGAAAAACATTTCCCATGCATTGTTCTTTTCTCTCTTGTTTTACAGTCTTTTTATTTTCATGAATAAGTAAGCTGAAATTGTGAAAGGTATTTCAGATGATCGTAAAACATATTCAGATTGGTCTCACTTATATTTTTTCTTATGGTAGAATTCATAAGTGGATCGAGACTCATCTCACATTCACCTAATGTACTCTGAAATCATTAATTTTCCATAATTATATAATATTTCTGGGGGGTTTTATTTATAGTTTGATCTTTTACTTTGTAATTTCATTAAGTAAATTTCCCTACGGAGTTGATTCTGAAACTCTAATTGTCTGCTTTCTTCCTTCCCTAATTCTCTCATTTCCTTCTCATTCGACTTTTCTCCAATGTGGTTTATAACTCTTAACTCTTTGGGGTCCTTACATTCTTTAAAGAAGCTATGCATTTATTTTTAAGTAAGTAACAGTGAATTAACAAATGACAATCCTGATAGCTATCTTGTGTTGGTGTTTTCATATTCCCATGTCCAGAGTCTATTTTTTTGAATTATCAGCTAAGTTTAAACTATCTTGAACTGATGATCTGGTTGTTGCAAAAGTACTTCCAATGTTTTAGGTGGTTTATGCTTCTTTAGGATTTTGATATTTATAGAGGAACCCCCAAGGTCCCTTAGTTACTGGTACAGCTTGGCAAATGGTAGGCATTTAATAAATACTTGTTGAATAAACATGTCTTTATCCTGAACTTCTTTAATAAAATTATTAGAAAAGGTAAAAAAAAAATTTTTTTTAATCCTCACCAGGAATCCAACCTGCAACCTTTTGGTGCATGGGACGATGCTCTAACTGACTGAGCAACTTGGCCAGGGCTTAAATTTTATTTAAAAATATTTCACCTTGCTCTGTATTCAAATACAAATAATCTTTAGGAATAACTTAAAACTGTTAAACTGCAGAATAGAATTGGCAAGACACCTGTTGTAAAGAATTTTTTGTTAATTTTTAGTGTCTACAGCATCAAAATCAGAGCTGCTGGCTAAGATATGACCTTGATATGTACTGTATATGATTGCTTGATAAAATGAGATGGTGAACACAGAATTTTTTCATTCTCTTTTCATTAGTCAGCCCATGACTTATTTGAAAGATAGGGAAGAGGATAGTATACGTTGGTAATTATTTGCACTACAGATCTCCTTAAGCCTTCATACCTGGCTTTGAATTACTATCATTGTAGTAAGATACTGTTTAAGTAGTACTTGGACATAAAGTGAATTGTTTGTTTTGTAGCGTGACACAGCCTAGAAGTTTGCTATTTTGTTTTTAACCCAAGCAATACTTTGTCTAGGCAAAGTATGAACTGTATGTTCTATATAGTCTGGGGTTTCTGACATCATTATTATTGGAGAAAATATATTTAGCTTTACCAACTTGGATGAGTAATTTCTGGGAATTTGTTGAAAAGGGACTAGATGTGGAAAGAAGAAAACCTTTAAACCTCTGAAACAGATATTGAAAAGATTATTGTGAGTTCTTAGAAATTCACAGATACCGGATTTGGCTATCTGTAGTTATATCAAGGGCATATGTAAGCAGTATTTCAGTTTTTTTCCATATTGTTTATTTCCTTATATATTCTGTAGATAATATGCGAAGCCATTTTTTCTCCTGGAACTTCAAGTGCCCCTTCTGACTATATTAGTTGACATCTGAATTTTCTCTCCCATCGTCACTTCCCTCTTAACTTTTTACATCAAAGAGTTATCTTCTTTTTTTTTTTTGTCCCTCCGTTTCCTCTTCACCCATTACTGCTTCCAGCTTGCTGCCCCTCAGAGTCATTCAGATCTGTGCTTGAATCCTAAGTCTACCTGTGTCACTTTTATGATGGGGAGAGTTGTACCTATATCCTGGGCTGTTAGCTTCTTAGGGCCGCCGTACGTCACCACACGCTGAGTGGCTTAAAAAAATAGACATTTATCATCTCAGTCCTGTTGGCATTTCTTGGCTTTCTAGGCTGTGGCCACGTCACTCCAATGTCTGCCTCCATTGTCTCATTGCTTTCCCCCGGGTGTGTGTGTGTGTGTGTGTGTGTGTGTGTGTGTGTGTGAAATCTCTCTCTGTCTTTCTCTTGTCTGAGCACTTGTCATTGGATTTGGGGCCCACCCAGGTTATCCAGGATGTTCTTCTCATCCCAAGATCTTTCACTTAATTACGTCTGCAAAGACTCCTTTTCCAAATAAGATAACGTTCACAGGTCCTGGAAATTTGGATGTGCACACATCTTTTTGAGGGCACCCGTTCAACCAGTGCATGTGAACAGTTATAGAAATTAAATGAAATATAATTTTCTATATGTATAGTTACATATATTTATATATGGCATTTAGCTCAGTGCTTGGCCAATATAGGTACTCAGTGAATGTTAATTCATTTTCCTTCTCTTTAGAAAGCGGTACCCTTCAATGTAGCATCTTGGATGATTTCAGAAGTTAGTACTTAATTCTGTTCCTGCTCCACTCTGTACCCTGCTCATGTCCCTGTGACCATTAGGAAGTCTGGTCCTTGTCATCCATCTTCAGCTGCCTGCCTGCCCCGGGTGTCCTCATAGCCGGGGCCTGTTCCCCCTTGAACTTGTCCAGATCACAGTCTTTCTACCCTTTCACTTCGGTACTTTCTAGCCTCTGTAAACATTACTTCTCATCTTCACAATGACCTCTGGTCCCCTCTCCCTTCTTTCTGGTTTTTCACACCATCTGTCCACTTGGACCTTTATAACTTATTTTCGTTGCTACCCAACCCCATTGGATTGTTAGTTCCTGGTGATGCTCTGCACCCGTGCACCACAGAGTCTCTGCTTATACTGTCCCATCAATGGAAATCCGCCACCTTCCCTTCTTCTTGCTACTTCTAGTGCCGTAAATTTATTTATTTGTTTTTTAATTTTTTTCCCTTTATTGATTTTATAGAGAGAGGAAATGAGAGGAAAAGAGAGAGAGAAACATCGATGAGAGAGAACACTGATTGGTCGCTTCTGCATGCCCCCCACTGGGGATCAGGCCCACAACCTGGGCATGTGTCCTGACTGGGAATCGAACTGGCGACTTCTTGGTGTATGGATCGATGCTCAACCACTGAGCCACACCGCCGGACTAGTGCCTTAAATTTAAATTTACTCTTTCCTCCCTCCCTCAGGCCAGTCATGGTCAGGTCCCTCCTGTTCCAAAACAACTTCCCTTGACCTTGCTCTCTCTTATCTTTTCTGAAACTTAACTGTTTTCACATTGTCATTATCCACTTAACTGTTTTCCTTTTGTTCCGTTACTTTCATGAAACTGCTCTTTTTTATTTATTGACTGATTTTAGAGAGAGAGAGGAAGGGAGAGAGAGACAGACATTGACTTGTTCCACTTGTGCATTCATTGGTTGATGTTTTAAAATCCTCACCTGAGGATATTCTTCCATTTATCTCCAGATAAAGTGGGAGGGAGAGAGAAAGAGAGAGAGAGAGAGAAAGAGGGAAACATCGATGCAAGAGACACATGAATTGGTTGCCTTACACACAACCCGACCTGGGCTGGAGACTGAACCGCAGCCGAGGTACGTGCCCTTGACCGGAATTGAACCTGAGACTCTTTGGTCCATAGGCCGACACTCTAACCACTGAGCCAAACTGCCCAGGGCTCATTGGTTGATTCTTGTATGTGCCCTGAACAGGGATCGAACCTACAACCTTGCCGTGTTGTGAGGAAGCTCTACCACCGGAGCCACCCAGCCAGGGCCCTGAAATTGCTGTCTTAAAGATTGACAGTGATCTTTTAACAGCATTTTGAAGAGGCTAAATGATATGGTGGTAGAGCTAGATTGCTGGAGTGAGAGTTTGAAGTCTAGCTCCACTGCTTGCTAATGACTGTGTGACCTTTAGCAAGTTACCTAACTCCATGCTTCAATTCTTTCATCTGTAAAACAGGAATAATGCTAGGACCTACCTCACAGGGTGGCTTGTAAGATTTAAGTAGGTTAGTATATGTAAAAAGCTCTTCAAGGGTGCCTGGCAGAGTATGCACTGAGTGTTAATTGTTTTAAGTCTTTGTTCCCCTCTGTGGCATTGGACGTGGTTGACTGTTCCCCGTTCCTTCCTCTCTGCATTCAGCTTCAGACTAATTTGTCTTGGGCCCTTTATCTGTGTGCCTCCTATGTGTGGTCTGCCTCCACTTCCGCATCTGAACTTCACCTCTTACTCTTTTCTAGATCATTTTTTCCTGTGGTAATTCACCACCACAGTTCCCACTGTTCCTTTTATATGAGTGTCTCCCCAAATTGTATTTCTAGCCCCTCTTTCTAGGCTCCTGCCCTACATTTATAACTCTATAACTGCGTGCTATAATGCCCAGCCCACACAGCCACCCCCAAGTAAGCTCTTCATGTGACTGACCTGTTGTGTGTCCTAGCACTTAGGGGCATGGCACCGGGATCAGAGGGACGTTGTGTGTGAACCCCTCAGAGCTCAGGGACCTTTCCAGATCGCTGCAGACTGGCCTGTTCTCCTTGTCTTGGTACTTACCATGCATTCACCGAACAAAGTTGGATGTGGAAAGGGATGGGGAGACAGTAACAGCAAATGTGTTCCTTAGTTTTCTTAAGCTGAGAGTGAGACAAGCTCATAAATCTCTTTCTGCACAAACCCAGGGTAGGATGCCTAGAAGCTGTTGTAAACTGTTGATTTTTGAAGGATTTTTGTTTTTTTAAAGTTGTCACAGTTTTTTTTTTTTCCCCCTGGAAAGCAGAACTGGTAAATAAGGTAAATTTCTGTCTATAATGCAAAGGCAAATAGTGAATGAACTAAATTGGAGACTACGGCATGCTTTTAATTAAGCAATAGTAGTTTTTAGTGTTATTTCTGGTTGTGTTGGGACCAAAGGGCAAGGCTGGGAAAGATCTGTCTATTTGTTTTGGAGATGCAGTTTCTCGTGAGTTGGAATAGAAATTTTAGACCAAGATTTCCTCTAACTCACTGGCTTGTGAATCAGACATTGTATTTTATATTAAGGATAATTAGGCACGTAGTTACTTGAGTGTGAGTTAACTTAGGTTTATGATGTTTGGAAATCAGACGATTTAAACCATTTTCCTGCTCGGTTGGTGTGACTCACAGCACTTTGTCACACCACTTTCTTCCTGTTAGCAGGACTCTATTTAACCACAGCTTTATTTCCTAGTGGGTTTTGATCTTCAGGATCATTAACCTGAGGAATGTAATTCAATTAGCTGTACATGATTTAAAATAAACTAGTAGATTTTCCATTTGGAGAGGTTGGTGTCTTTATTTTTTCTCACATAGATCTAATGAATAGTAAATGCATTATATTGTGAATGGGTCACCTTTGTCACAGGTGTCATCATTGACCATTTTATTTTCTTAAACATTTTTGTTTCCTGGTATTTTGTGTGTGTGTTTTTTCTATCCTCATCCGAGGATATTTTTCCATTTATCTTCAGATAGAGTGTGTGTGTGTGAGAGAGAGAGAAATATTGATGTGAGAGGGACACATCGATTGGCTGCCTCCCACATGACCCCGACCAGGGCCGGGGATGAATCACAACCGAGGCACATGCCCTTGACTGGAATTGAACCCGTGACTCATCGGTCTGTGGGCTGACCCTCTAACCACTGAACCAAACCAGCCAGGGCTGTTACTTGGTATTTTGAAAGTTTCTAGGAAAATTTGACTGTTCTTTTCTACCCAAGATCTTTTCCTTGCTTCTTAAATTTGACTTGGTTTTGAGATGTCAGACATGTTTCTTTATGTAAATAGGTATGTTAATTAAAAGTAAAAGCTGTATAGTTTCTAAAAATCCTGTTTCCAGGTCACACAATAATGCATGCTGTTCTTACCTAGCATATCCTTGTGTAGGCCAGTACTGTTTGCTGAAGTCTGGGAAACAATACTGGCCGTGCTTAACCCCTGGCTCAGTCGTGACTGGTCTTTGTGCAGTTTGGTGCAGAACAAATATTGAAAGATATTTACATCACTGATAACAAGTTTCATGTACACCTCTGGGATTACATGATCCTAGGTGTTGTATATACATTGGTGTTAGTCATCTGTTCGATGTTTTTTTCCTGCATCATTTCAGTTGAACTTGAGATCTTGGTTTAGGTAGAATTGCTAGGGTTAGTTTGGCTTTTATTGAACATTTTCTCACATTTTTGGTTGGTTATTCTGTCTGTCTTTGCTTTTCACTTTCTCTTTTTCTTTTAAAGTTCACTCAAGTTCACGTAATAAAAACATGTGGTGTTTATAACCCAGTGTAATAAATTCAAGCCTAAACTAGTCAAATCTAATTATAGGACAGCTTTCTAGAGAGGATATAGACATGCTCTTAAACATGATTGAGGTAAAGCTTATGTGAAACCTGGATTTCTGCTTCTCTTTTATGAATCGGAGGTGAAAGGAAAAGTTGTTATTTTACTGTTTCTGTACTAGTTTCACTTATTCTCTGCCCATTTATACTTTGAGCAGGTTCAGTTTTATATAAAAAGTGGGGAAGGAGGTAGTAAACAACATGTTGAGGTCCTCTGTCCACACTACCTTGAGGAAGTAGAATAGGGCCCAGAAACTTAGTTGGCAATTTCAGTTTTTTCCATTTGGTATTTATTTTTCTTCAAGGATGTCGTGATTGTGTTCAGAGGCAGCTAATCTTCAAATGGAAAGAGTCATGAACTGAGCCTTGCACTTTCTTGGTTTTCCTATGACAATGAGCCTCCTTCTCTTTTCTGATTGGACTTTATGATGTGGGGGATTTGTGCTTGAGGCATGTAGAGTAGAAGGGGCTTCAGAGAACATCTAGGGAAATAGTGCCTGTTTTATTTTTTATTTTTTTATCCTTACCCGAGGACATTCTTCCATTTTTTGTTCAGACAGAGTGGGAGGGAGAGAGAGAGGAAGAGAGAGAGAGAAACATCGACCTGAGAGGGACACATCGAGTGGCTGCCTCCTGCACAACCCGACCAGGGCCGGGGACAAACTGCAACTGAGGTACGTGCCCTTAGTGGGAACTGAATCCAGGCCTCTCTGGACCGCAGGCCGACGCTCTAACCGCTGAGCCAAACCGGCTGGGGCAATAGTGCCTGTTTTAGATGAGGAAACTGAGATCCCGCGAGCCGTCCGAAGGTATGCACTGCACCAGCAGGACCAGGACCAGGAGAGAAAGGACCTTTTGACTTCACTCCCTGTGCCTCTCTGAGGAGATGTGGCATCTCAAAAGGCAGGGATTTTTTGTAATCTTTGTCAATTTACCAGTTTCTCCCAAAGGAAGAAATTAGGGACCTATTTTTAAAGCACTTACCACAAAGAATTAAATTGACCAACTTTGAAAATGCACATTGATTTTGATTTTTGTCTGCTTTTACAATCCTGGTAGATAGATCTGTGATTCACTGAGACTGTAGAAGTTCAAGTAATTAACTGTAGAGAGAAATCATCAAAATAGATATTGATTCTAGATAATCCTGCCCTGTGCAGTCCCAATGCATTGAGCATTCGCAAGCTCCATATCCATAGTAGATATTACGATGATTTATGATATACTTACAAATAGATAGGGAGTCCTTGCCTTTGTGGCATTTCTGATTTGAGGGAATTCATATAGAATTTGAAAAAGTACGTTTTATAACTATATGATTGCATACTTGTAATAAAGTGCCTTTTTGAAATTTCTTTGTATATTTTACAGTAGAAAATAATTTATGGGTATTACAATGTTTCCATTTGTTCATTTAGTCTTATTTTATTTGATGGCTAGCACTACTTAATTTTTTTCATTTTTAAAAAGCAGTCTTTGGTAAGTTTTTGATCATGAGAAACAGTCATTTTATGTATCTGTTTTCCCCTTGGACATGCTAAGTAAGTCAGTTTGGGTTTATTGGGCAGTTCCCCAATTCTGAATATTTTATTAAATTTAAAAAGAAAGCTTACTGAGTCATGATTTTCTCTCTCTCTTTCCCCCCCTCTTTTTATAGCCAACACATATCTCTTTATGGTACAAGCTCGAGGAATAATGTTGAAAGAAAATGTGAAAACAATAGGACACATGATCAGGCTTTATACAAATAAAAACACCACATTCAACGGGACAGGTAAGATGGCTTCCTGCTTCATCTTGCTTCGCTTCTACTCCTTATCCTTGTAGTTGCAAAGCAGTAACCACATCTCTCAAGCTCTGGTTTTGCCTCCAAGTAACTTCCGGTTAAAGGTGAGTGTACTACTCAGTGTACTGGAAAATTCTTTTCCTGCTTGAGCCAGGACTGTCAAATATTCTATTCCAGGATCTATAAAGGTATGGTCCCATACCTATATAAAGGTGGCGAGGGTTTTGTACAAAGATACCTAAGTTAATTCTTGCAAACATAAATTAACAAGACAGAAAAGCAGCTTGTACTTTTTAAAAATTCTATTGCATTTAAGAGAAATTAACTACAAAAACTAATTTATTCTTAGTAGCTATTCTGCACCCTTTCTTTGTGCTCATTCTCATTCCTAAGATGTTTTTTTCAACTATGTCTAGAAAATACTTATTGTTTTTTAACTATTGATGGTTCTTAATAATTTTATGAACGTTTTAGGGGCTAAAGGAGAAATTGTACAAATTTGGAAATCAGTAGCTGCTCTTGGCTTTTAAAAATATTTTTTGGAAGAATGCTCATTAGAACCACATAAGGTTAAAATATAAGTAATAGGCCAAATTTAATGCTGGGGAAATGGATGTAAATGGCTTCATCTCTCATGGAGAATGCCGATGTTCCTCTGCGGCAGTGTTTCCGTGTTGTCTTCTGAGAATTAGGAGGTGTTACTTTAAAAGGTTCAATGGCTGGTTGTCAGTTGTTGCATCCTCTGTATTCTCATTTTAAACAGTTAAAATTAAAGATTTAATTTGTGTCAGTAGTTCTTCATTTACCACTGTAAATAATAACGAACATACTACACTAATAAATAGGACATTCCTATAGCCCAACCACAGGTGTTTTTTTCTTAAAATGCATGTTAAGATGGGTAATAGTTTTAGACTTTTCTAAAAATTCAAGACTGTAAAATACAGATTCTTAATGTAGTTTCACACGTGCTTCTATGAAATTCATTTCTAGTCATTTGCCAAATTTGTGTTATGATCATTTAATTGTTTTCTCTTTACTTGCTTTTAGAAAGGCTGTCTCATTGTAGTTGATATTTTATTAGTACAGTGAAAGTCTCATTGACTGGTCTTTATTAATTGGTCTTCTGAAAAATAGGCCAATTTTAGGAGAAGTTTAGACATTTTAAAAGCTTCTTTAGGACTTACCCTGGTTGAATAAGTTGATTGTGAAGGTGTTCATTAGCAGAGATATTAAGCATCTCTAGATAATGGGGCTTGTATAAGTGAATACTAAAAATCTGTGTATAGTCTAGTTCTTTTCCTGGGGCATGAGTTAGTTATGTGTGTGAATGTTAAGCACAATTAGGAGAACGGATTGCTTGGGAAAGATGAACTTTCCCCTCAACCACCTAAAACCGGTAAACAAACAAATTAATAAACAAACAAAAACACGGAAATCCTCTCCTCTTCTCACCAAGTCATAGTTTCAATAAATACTGAATAGCCAATGCATACTTTGATTAAATTTTGCTTACTTTTTTCTTTTAATTCTCAACTGCAGACATGTTCATTGATTTTTAGAGAGAGGCGAAGGGAAAGAGAGAAACAGTAATCTGTTGCTTCCCGTATGTTCTCAGACCAGGGATGGAACTCACAACCTGGGTATGTGCCTTGACCAGGAATCAAGCCAACAACCTTTTGGTGTGCAGGACAGCGCCCAACCAACTGAGCCACACTGGCCAGGGCAAATTTTGCTTTCTTTTATGAACCTTTGAAAACTTTTCAGACGGTACCTTTATTGGTGGTAACCTGTTCTCAGGAGACAGTTCATCATATCGGTTAGGAATTGGATTTGGTTGTAAGAGAGACCCAACTGCAGTGCTTTAAACACACGAGGGTTATGTTCTTATATAAAAGAAGTTTGGAAATTGGGTATCTGGAGCTCTGTGGAGAAAATCTTTGCATGCTTTCCATCTTCTGCCCTGTCGTGTAGCTTCACAGTCTGTGATGGCTGCCAGGGCTCCAGGCTTTGTGTTGGTACTTGCATCAGTGAGAAGGAGGAAAGGATAAGGGAAGAAAAGAAGAACAAATAGACCGTCCCTTTGAAGGAGCCTTCCAGGAAGTCCCACACTTCTGATATTTCTGCTTACATCTCACTGGCCAGAACTTAGTCATGAGAGCCCTGGGAATTGCAATCTTTGAGCTGGCTCACTGGTGCTCTGAATGAAATTTGGGTTCTGTTACCTAGGGAGAAAGGGGAAAGGGAGTTTGAGTAGGCATCTATGAGGC